>NC_135886.1:47294235-47894235 GCF_964194155.1 Cetorhinus maximus
CCTGTCCTCCAGTCTATGAAGCCCACTCCATCTTCTCCTCCACTGTAAATGATACCTCTCCATCCTGTCCTCCAGTCTAAAGGAGCCTACCCCATTCTGTCCTGCAGTCTAAATGAGCCCACTCCACCCAGTCCTCCAGTCTAAAGGTGCCCACTCCATCCTGTACTCCATCTTATGGAGCCCTCGCCATCCTGTCCTCCATTTTAAAGCAGCCCACTCCATCCAATCATCCAGTCTTATGGCGGCAACTGCATCACTGTCCTGCATTCTGAAGGAGCCCACTCCATCCGACCCTCCATTCTAAGGGACCCCAACCCATCCAGTCCTCCATCGTAAAGGATTCCACTCCATTCTGTACTTAAGTCTAAAGGAGCCCACTCCATCGTGTCCACCAGTCTATAGGAGCCCACTCCATCATTTCCTCCAGTTTAAAGTAGACAACTCCATCCTATCCTACAGTTTTATGGAGCCCACTCCACCCAGTCCTCCAGTCTAAAGAAGCCGTCTCCATCCTGTCCTCCATCTTATGGAGCCCTCGCCATCCTGTCCTCCATTCTAAAGGGGCCCACTCCATTCTGTCCTGCAGCCTTATGGATCCCACTCCATCCTGTCCTCCATTCTAAAGCAGCCCACTCCATCCTAACCTCCAGTCTCATGGAGGCCACTCCATCCCTGTCCTGCATTCTAAAGGAGCCCACTCCATTCTGTCCTCTAGTATTATGGAGGCCATTTAATCCTGTCCTCCAGTCTAAAGGACCCCGCTTCATTCTGTCCATCAGTCTCATGGAGCCCACTCCATCCTGTCCTCCATTCTAAAGGAACCCACTCCAGCCTGTCCTCCAGTCTATTGGATCTCACTCCAGCCTGTCCTCCAGTCCAAAGGATCCCATTCCATCCTGTCCTCCATTCTAAAGTAGCCCACTCCAACCTGTCCTCCATTCTAAAGTAGCCCACTCCAACCTGTCCTCCATTCTATAGGAGCCCACTCCATCCTGTCCTCCAGTCTTATTGAGCCCAGTCCACCCTGTCTTCCATTCTAAAGGATCCCACTCTAACCTATCCACCAGTTTAAATTAGCCAACTCCATCCTGTCCTCCAGTCTAACGGAGCCCATTGCATACTTTCCTCTAGTCTAACGGAGCCTACTCCATTCTGTCCTCCAGTCTAAAGGAGCCCACTTCAACCTGTCCTCCACACTTATTGAGCCCTCTCCATCGTGCCCTCCATTCTAATGGAGCCCACACCATCCTGTCCTCTAGTCTAAAGAAGACCACTCCATTCTGTCCCCCATTCTAAAGAAGACCACTCCATCCAGTCCTCCAGTCTAAATGAGCCCACTTCATTGTGCCCCCCAGTCTAAAGGAGCCCACAACATCATGTCCTCCTGTCTAAATGAGCCGGCTACATCCTATCCTGCAGTCTAAAGTAGTCCACTGCACCCTGTCCTCCATTCTAATGGAGCCCACTCCATCCTGTCTTCCAGTCTATGGAGACCACTCCATCCTCTTCTCCATTGTAAATGATACCTTTCCATCCTGTCCTCCAGTCTAAATGAGCCCACTTCAACCAGTCCTCCAGTCTAAAGGAGCCCACTCCATCCTATCCTCCATTCTAAGGGAGTCCACTCCATCCGGTCCTCCATCCTAAAGGAGTCCACTCCGTCCTGTACTTAAGTCTAAACTAGCCCACTCCATCGTGTTCTCCAGTCTATAGGAGTCCACTACATCCTTTCCTCCAGTTTTATGGAGCCCACTCCATCCTGTCCTCCATTCTAAAGGAGTCCACTCCATCCTGTACTTAAGTCTAAAAGAGCCCACTCCATTCTGTGCTCCAATCCAAAGAAGCCCACTCCATCCTATCCTCCATTCTAAGGGAGCCCACACCATCCTATCCTCCAGTCTCAAGAAGCCCACTCCATCCTATCCTCCAGTCTAAAGGAGCTCACTCCATCCTGTCCTCCATCGTATGGAGCCCTCGCCAAACTGTTCTCCATTCTAAAGGAGCCCACTCGATCCTCTCCTCTACTCTTATGGAGCCCACTCCATCCCTGTCCTGCATTCTAAAGGAGCCCACTCCATTCTGTCCTCCAGTCTTATGGAGGCCACTCAATCCTGTAATCCATTCTAAAGGAGTCCACACTATCCTGTACATAAGTCTAAAGGAGCCCACCCCATCGTGTCCTCCAGTCTATAGGAACCCACTCCATAATTTCCTCGACTCTAAAGTAAGCCACTCCATCCTGTCCCCCAGTCTTTTGGAGCCCAAACCATGCTGTCCACCAGTCTAAAGCAGCCTACTCCATCCTGTCCTCCATTCTAATGAAGCCCACTCAACCCTATCCTACATTCTATAGGAGCCCACTCCATTCATCCTCCAGTTTAATGGAGCCCACTCCATCCTATCCTCCATTCTAAAAAAGTCCACTCCATCCTGTCCTCCATCTTATGGAGCCCTCGCCATCCTGCCCTCCATTTTAAAGCAGCACACTCCATTCTGTCCTCCAGTCTTATGGAGACCATTCAATCCTGTCCTCCAGTCTAAAGGACTCCACTCCATTCTGCCCATCAGTCTCATGGACCCCACTCCATCCTGTCCTCCATTCTAAAGGAACCCACTCCATCCTGTCCTCCAGTCTATTGGATCCACTCCATCCTGTCCTCCATTCTAAAGGAGTCCACAGCATCCGGTACTTCAGTCTAAAGGAGCCCACTCCATGCTGTCCTCCAGTCTAAAGGAGCCCACTCCATCCTGTCCTCCAGCCTAAAGGACCCCACTCCATACTGTCCATCAGTCTCATGGAGTCCACTCCATCCTGTCCTCCAGTCTAAAGGAGCCCACTCCATCCTGTACTAAAGTCTAAAGTAGCCCACTCCATCCTATCCTACAGTCTATTGGAGCCCACTCCATCCTGTCCACCAGTATAAATGAGCTCACTCCATCCTATCCTCCAGCCTAATCGAGCCTACTCCATCCTGTCCTCCATTGTAAAGCAGTCCTGTCCATCCTGTCCACCAGTCTAAAGGAGCCCACTCCACCCTGTCCTCCATTCTAAAGAAGCCCAGTCCACCCTGTCCTCCATTCTAAAGGATCCCACTCTAACCTATACACCAGTTTAAATTAGCCAACTCCATCCTGTCCTCCAGTCTAAAGGAGCCCACTGCATCCTGTCCTCCATTCTAAAGGATCCCACTTCAACCTGCCCTCCACTCTTTTGGACCCCTCTCCATCGTGCCCTCCATTCTAATGGAGCCCACACCATCCTGTCCTCCATTCTAAAGGAGACAATTCAATCCTGTTCCTCATTCTAAAGAAGCCCACTCCACTATGTCCTCCATTCTAAAGGTGCCAACTCCATCCTGTTCTCCAGTCTAATGGACCACACTCCATCCTGTCCTCCATGGTAAAGCAGTCCTCTCCATCCTGTCCACAAGTCTAAAGGAGCCCATTCCATCCTGTCCTCCATTCTAAAGTAGCCCACTCCAACCTGTCCTCCATTCTATAGGAGCCCACTCCATCCTGTCCTCCAGTCTTATGGAGCCCAGTCCACCCTGTCCTCCATTCTAAAGGATCCCACTCTAACCTATCCACCAGTTTAAATTAACCCACTCCATCCTGCCCTCCAGTCTAAAGATGCCCACTGCATACTGTCCTCCATTCTAATGGAGCCCACATCATCCTGGCCTCCAGTCTAAAGAAGGCCACTCCATTCTATCCCCCATTCTAAAGAAGACCACTCCATCCAGTCCTCCAGTCTAAAAGAGCCAACTTCATTGTGCCCTCCAGTCTAAAGGAGCCCACACCATCTTGTCCTCCTGTCTAAAGGAGCCAACTCCATCCTGACCTCCAGTCTAAATGAGCTGACTATATCCTATCCTACAGTCTATAGGAGCCCACGCCACCCTGTCCTCCATTGTAAAGGAGCCCACTCCATCCTGTCCTCCAGTCGTTGGAGCTCACTCCATCCTGTCCACCATTTTAAATGATACCTCTCCATCCTGTCCTCCAGTCTAAAGGTACCTACCCCATCCTGTCCTCCAGTCTAAAGGAGCCCAGTCCATCCTGTCCTCCATCTTATGGAGCCCTCACCATCCTGTCCTCCATTCTAAAGCAGCCCACTCCATCCTACCCTGCAGCATTATGCAGGCCATTGCATCCCTGCCCTGCATTCTAAAGGAGCCCACTCCATCCTGTCCTCCAGTCATATGGAGGCCATTCAATCCTGCCCTCCAGTCTAAAGGAGCCCACTCCATCCTGTCCTCCAGTCCAAAGGAGCCCGCTCCATCCTGTCCTCCAGTCTCAAGGAGCCCACTCCAGTCTTATCGAGGCCACTCCATCCTATCCTCCATTCTAAGGGAGCCCACTCCATCTGGTCCCCCATCCTAAAGGTGTCCACTCCGTCCTGTACTTAAGTCTATAGAAGCCCACTCCATCGTGTCCTCCAGTCTAAAGGAGTCCACTCCATCCTGTGCTACATTCTAAATGAGTCCACAGCATCCAGTACTTCAGTCTAAAACAGCCCACTCCATTCTGTGCTCCAGACTAATGGAGCCCACTGCATACTTTCCTCTAGTCCAACGGAGCCTACTCCATTCTGTCCTCCAGTCTAAAGGAGCCCCCACCACCCTGTGCTCCATTCCAACGGATCCCACTCTAACCTGTCCACCAGTTTAAATTAGTCCACTCCATCCTGTCTTCCAGTCTAAAGGAGCCCACTTCAACCTGTCCTCCACTCTTTTGGAGCCCTCTCCATCGTGCCCTCCATTCTAAAAGAGCCCACTCCATCCTTTCCTCCAGTTTAAAGTAGTCCACTCCATCCTATCCTACAGTTGTATGGAGCCCACTACATTCTGTCCATCGGTCACATGGAGCCCACTCCATGCTGTCCTCCAGTCTAAAGGAGCCCACTCCATCCTGTCCTCCAGTCTAAAGGAGCCCACTCCATCCTGTACTAAAGTCTAAAGTAGCCCACTCCATCCTATCCTACAGTCTATTGGAGCCCACTCCATCCTGTCCACCAGTATAAATGAGCTCACTCCATCCTATCCTCCAGCCTAATCGAGCCTACTCCATCCTGTCCTCCATTGTAAAGCAGTCCTGTCCATCCTGTCCACGAGTCTAAAGGAGCCCACTCCACCCTGTCCTCCATTCTAAAGAAGCCCACTGCACACTGTCCTCCATTCTATAGGAACCCACTCCATGCTGTCCTCCAGTCTAAAGGAGCCCACTCCATCCTGTCCTCCAGCCTAAAGGACCCCACTCCATACTGTCCATCAGTCTCATGGAGTCCACTCCATCCTGTCCTCCAGTCTAAAGGAGCCCACTCCATCCTGTACTAAAGTCTAAAGTAGCCCACTCCATCCTATCCTACAGTCTATTGGAGCCCACTCCATCCTGTCCACCAGTATAAATGAGCTCACTCCATCCTATCCTCCAGCCTAATCGAGCCTACTCCATCCTGTCCTCCATTGTAAAGCAGTCCTGTCCATCCTGTCCACGAGTCTAAAGGAGCCCACTCCACCCTGTCCTCCATTCTAAAGAAGCCCACTGCACACTGTCCTCCATTCTATAGGAACCCACTCCATCCTGTCCATCAGTCTTATGGAGCCCACTCTATCCTGTCCTCCAGTCTTATGGAGCCCACTCTATCCTGTCCTCCAGTCTTATGGAGCCCAGTCCACCCTGTCCTCCATTCTAAAGGATCCCACTCTAACCTATCCACCAGTTTAAATTAGCCAACTCCATCCTGTCCTCCATTCTAAAGGAGCCCACTTCAACCTGTCCTCCACTCTTATGGAGCCTTCTCCATCGTGCTCTCCATTCTAACGGGGCCCACACCATCCTGTCCTCCAGTCTAAAGAAGGCCACTCCATTCTGTCCCCCATTCTAAAGGAGACCACTCCATCTAGTCCTCCAGTCTAAAAGAGCCCACTTCATTGTGCACTCCAGTCTAAAGGAGCACACTCCATCCTTTCCTCCAGTCTAAAATAGCACACTCCATTCTGTGCTCCAGTCTAAAGGAGCCCACTCCATCCTATCCTCCATTCTAACGGAGCCCACTCCATCCAGTCCTCCATCCTAAAGGCGTCCACTCCGTCCCGTACTTAAGTCTATTGGATCCCACTCCATGCTGTCCTCAAGTCTCAAGGAGCCCACTCCATCCTATCCGCCAGTCTAATCAAGGCCACTCCATCCTGTCCTCCATTCTAAAGGAGCCCACTCCATCCTGTCCTCCAGTCCAAAGGAGCCCACTCCATTCAGTGCTCCAGTCTAAAGGAGCCCACTCCATTCTATCCTCCATTCTATGGGAGCCCACTCTACCTGGTCCTCCATCCTAAAGGATTCCACTCCGTACTGTACTTATGTCTAAAGTAGCCCACTCCATCGTGTCCTGCAGTCTATAGGAGCCCACTCCATCCTTTCCTCCAGTCTAAAAATCCCACTACATCCTATCCTACAGTCCTATGGAGCCCACTGCATCCTGTCCATCAGTCTAAAGGAGCCAACTCCATCCTATCCTCCATTCTAAAGAAGCCCACTGCACCATGTCCTCCATTCTAAAGGAGCCAACTCCATCCTGTTCTCCAGTCTAATGGACCCCACCCAATCCTGTCCTCCATTATATAGGAGCCCACTCCATCCTGTCCTCCAGTCTTATGGAGCCCAGTCCACCCTGTCCTCCATTCTAAAGTAGCCCACTCCACCCAGTCCTCCATTATATAGGAGCCCACTCCATCCTGTCCTCCAGTCTTATGGAGCCCAGTCCACCCTGTCCTCCATTCTAAAGTAGCCCACTCCACCCAATCCTCCATTCTATAGGAGCCCACTCCATCCTGTCCTCCAGTCTTATGGAGCCCAGTCCACCCGGTCCTCCATTCTATAGGAGCCCACTCCATCCTGTCCTCCCGTCTTATGGAGCCCAGTCCATCCTGTCCTACATTCTAAAGGATCCCACTCTAACCTATCCACCAGTTTAAATTAGCCAACTCCATTCTGTCCTCCAGTCTAAAGGAGCTCCCACCTCCCTGTGCTCCATTCTAACAGATCCCACTCTAACCTGTCCACCAGTTTAAATTAGCCCACTCCATCCTGTCCTCCAGTCTAAAGAGCCCAATGCATACTTTCCTCTAGTCTAAAGGAGCCCACTCCATCCTGTCCTCCATTCTAAAGGAGCCCACTTCAACCTGTCCTCCACTCTTATGGAGACCTCTCCATCGTGCCCTCCATTCTAATGGAGCCCACACCATCCTGTCCTCCAGTCTAAAGAAGACCACTCCATTCTGTCCCCCATTCTAAAGGAGACCACTCCATCCAATCCTCCAGTCTAAAAGAGCCCACTCCAATCTGTCCTCCATCCTAAAGGATCCCACTCTAACCTGTCCACCAGTTTAAATTAGCCCATTCCATCCTGTCCTCCAGTCTAAAGGAGCCCACTGCATACTATCCTCTAGTCTAAAGGAGCCCACTCCATCCTATCCTCCATTCTAAGGGATCCCACTCCATCCTGTCCTCCAGTCTAAAGGAGCCCACTCCATCCTGTCCTCCAGTCTTATGGAGCCCACTCCGTCCTGTCCTCCATTCTAAAGGAGCCCACTCCATCCTGTCCTCCATTTTAAAGCAGCCCAGTCCATCCTATCGTTCAGTCTCATGGACTCCACTCCATCCCTGTCCTGCATTCTAAAGGACCCCACTCCATTCTGTCCTCCAGTCTTATTGAGGCCATTCAATCCTGCCCTCCAGTCTGAACGAGCCCACTCCGTTCTGTCCTGCTGTCCAAAGGAGCCCACTCCATCCAGTTCTGCAGTCTAATTGAGCTAACTCCATCCTGTCCTCCATTCTATAGGAGCCCACTCTATCCTGTCCTCCAGTCTTATGGAGCCCACTCCATCCTGTCCTACATTCTAAAGGATCCCACTCTAACCTATCCACCAGTTTAAATTAGCCAACTCCATTCTGTCCTCCAGTCTAAAGGAGCCCCCACCTCCCTGTGCTCCATTCTAACGGATCCCACTCTAACATGTCCACTAGTTTAAATTAGCCCACTCCATCCTGTCCTCCAGTCTAAAGAGCCCACTGCATACTTTCCTCTAGTCTAAAGGAGCCCACTCCATCCTGTCCTCCATTCTAAAGGAGCCCACTTCAACCTGTCCTCCACTCTTATGGAGACCTCTCCATCGTGCCCTCCATTCTAATGGAGCCCACACCATCCTGTCCTCCAGTCTAAAGAAGACCACTCCATTCTGTCCCCCATTCTAAAGGAGACCACTCCATCCATTCCTCCAGTCTAAAAGAGCACACTCCAACCTGTCCTCCATCCTAAAGGATCCCACTCTAACCTGTCCACCAGTTTAAATTAGCCCACTCCATCCTGTCCTCCAGTCTAAAGGAGCCCACTGCGTACTATCCTCTAGTCTAAAGGAGCCCACTCCATCCTATCCTCCATTGTAAGGGATCCCATACCATCCTGTCCTCCAGTCCAAAGGAGCCCTCTCCATCCTGTCCTACAGTTTTATGCAGCCCACTCCATCCAGTCCTCCAGTCTAATGCAGCCCACTCCATCCTGTCCTCCACCATATGGAGCCCACACCATCCTGTCCTCCACCATATGGAGCCCACACCATCCTGTCCTCCATCATATGGAGCCCACTCCATCCTGTCCTCCAGTCTAAAGAAGCCCACTCCATCCTGTCCTCCAGTCTTATGGAGTCCACTCCGTCCTGTCCTCCATTCTAAAGGAGCCCACTCCATCCTGTCCTCCATTCTAAAGCAGCCCACTCCATCCTATCGTCCAGTCTCATGGAATCCACTCCATCCCTGTCCTGCATTCTAAAGGACCCCACTCCATTCTGTCCTCCAGTTTTATTGAGGCCATTCAATCCTGCCCTCCAGTCTGAACGAGCCCACTCCATTCTGTCCTGCTGTCCAAAGGAGCCCACTCCATCCAGTTCTCCATTCTATAGGAGCCCACTCTATCCTGTCCTCCAGTCTTATGGAGCCCACTCCATCCTGTCCTACATTCTAAAGGAGCCCACTCCATCCTATCCTCCATTCTATGGGAGCCCACTCCATTCAGTGCTCTAGTCTAAAGGAGCCCACTCCATCCTATCCTCCATTCTAAGGAAGCCCACTCCATCCTGTCCTCCATCCTACAGGAGTCCATTCCATACAGTACTTAAGTCTAAAGGAGCCCACTCCATCGTGTCCTCCATTCTATAGGAGCCCACTCCATCCTTTCCTCCCATCTAAATTAGCCCACTCCATCGTGTCCTCCAGTTTTATGGAGCCCACTCCATCCTATCCACCAGTCAAAAGGAGCCCACTCCATCCTGTCCTCCATTCTAAAGAAACCCATTCCATCCTGTCCTCTATTCTAAAGAAGCCCACTCCACCCTCTCTTCCATTCTCAAGGAGCCAACTCCATCCTGTTCACCAGGCTAATGGAGCCCACTCCATCCTGTCCTCCGTTCTATAGGAGCCCACTCCATCCTGAACTCCAGTCTTATGGAGCCCACTCCATCCTGTCCTCCAGTCTAAAGGAGCCCACCCCATCCTGTCCTCCATTGTCAAGCAGGCCTCTCCATCCTGTCCTCCAGTCGAAAGGAACCTACTCCATCCTGTCCTCCAGTCAAAAGGAGATACCCCATCCTGTTCTCCAGTCTAAATGAGCCCACTCCATCCTGTCCTACAGTCAAAAGGAGCCCACTCCATCCTGTCCTCCATTCTTAAGGAGCCCACTCCATCCTGTCCTCCAGTCTAAAGGAGCCCACTCCATCCTATCCTGCAGTCTAAGAGAGCCCACTCCATTCTGTGCTCCAATCTAAAGGAGCCCACTCCATCCTGTCCTCCAGTCTAATTGAGCTCACTCCATCCTGTCCTCCATTCTAAGGGAGCCCACTTCAACCTGTCCTCCACTCTTATGGAGACCTCTCCATCGTGCCCTCCATTCTAATGGAGCCCACACCATCCTGTCCTCCAGTCTAATGAAGACCACTCCATTCTGTCCCCCATTCTAAAGGAGACCACTCCATCCAATCCTCAAGTCTAAAAGAGCCCACTCCATCCTGTCCTCCATTCTAAAGGAGCCCATTCCATCCTATCCTCCAGTCTTATGGAGGCCACTCCATCCTGTCCTCCATTCTAAAGGAGCCCCCACCAACCTGTCCTCCATCCTAAAGGATCCCACTCTAACCTGTCCACCAGTTTAAATTAGCCCACTCCTATCCTATCCTATCCTCTAGTCTAAAGGAGCCCACTCCATCCTATCCTCCATTCTAAGGGAGCCCACTCCATCCGGTCCTCCATCCTAAAGGAGTCCACGCCGTCCTGTACTTAAGTCTATTGGATCCCACTCCATCCTGTCCTCCAGTCCAAAGGAGCCCACTCCATCATTTCCTCCAGTTTAAAGTAGCCCACTCCATCCTATCCTCCAGTTTTATGGAGCCCACTCGACCCAGTCCTCCAGTCTAAAGAATCCCGCTCCAACCTGTCCTCCATCTTATGCAGCCCTCGCCATCCTGTCCTCCTTTCTAAAGGGGCCCACTCCATCCTGTCCTCCATTCTAAAACAGCGCACTCCATCCTATCCTCCAGTCTCATGGACCCCACTCCATCCCTGTCCTGCATTCTAAAGGAGCCCACTCCATTCTGTCCTCCAGTCTTATGGAGGCCACTCAATCCTGCCCTCCAGTCTAAACGAGCCCACTACATTCTGTCCTGCTGTCTAAAGGAGCCCACTCCATCCAGTTCTCCAGTCTAATTGAGCTCACTCCATCCTGACCTCCATTCTAAAGGAGCCCACTCCATTCTGTGTTCCAATCTAAAGGAGTCCACTCCATACAGTACTTAAGTCGAAAGGAGCCCACTCCATCGTGTCCTCCAGTCTATAGGAGCCCACTCCATCCTTTCCTCCCATCTAAATTATCCCACTCCATCCTGTCCTCCAGTTTTATGGAGCCCACTCCATCCTATCCAGCAGTCTAAAGGAGCCCACTCCATCCTGTCCTCCATTCTAAAGGAACCCATTCCATCCTGTCTTCCATTCTAAAGAAGCCTACTCCACCCTCTCTTCCATTCTCAAGGAGCCCACTCCATCCTGTCCTCCATTCTATAGGAGCCCACTCCATCCTGTCCTCCATTGTCAAGCAATCCTCTCCATCCTGTCCTCCAGTCTAAAGGAACCTACTCCATCCTGTCCCCCAGTCAAAATGAGATACCCCATCCTGTTCTCCAGTCTAAATGAGCCCACTCCATCCTGTCCTAAAGTCTAAAGGAGCTCATTCCATCCTATCCTACATTCTTATGGAGCCCACTCCATCCTGTCCTCCATTCTAAAGGAGCCCACTCCACCCTGTCCTCCTGTCTAAAGGATCAACTCCATTTGGTTCTCTAATGTCAACTCTAATGGTTCTCAAGTCTTATGGAGGCCACTCAATCCTGACCTCCATTCTAAAGGAGCCCACACCATCCTTTCCTCCAGTCTAAAGGAGCCCACTCCATCCTGTTCTCCAGTCTAATTGAGCTCACTCCATCCTGAACTCCATTCTATAGGAGCCCACTCTAACCTGTCCTCCAGTTTTATGGAGCCCACTCCATCCTGTCCTCCAGTCTAAAGGAGTCCACTCCATCCTATCCTCTGTTCTAAAGGAGCCCACTCCATCCTGTCCTCTAGTCCATGGAGCCCACTCCATCCTGTCCTCCATTGCAAATGAGTCCTCATCATCCTGTCCTCCAGTCTGAAGGAACCTACTCCATCCTGTCCTGCAGTCTAAATGTGCCCACTCCACCCAGTCCTCCAATGTAAATGAGCCCACTCTATCCTGTCCTCCAGTCTAAAGGAGCTCAGTCCATCCTGTCCTCCATTCTTATGGAGTCCACTCCATCATGTCCTCTATTCTAAAGCAGCCAAATCCACCCTATCCTCCAGTCTAAAACAGCCCACTCCTTCCCTGTCCTGCATTCTAAAGGAGCCCACTCCATTCTGTCCTCCAGTCTTATGGAGGCCATTCAATCCTGTCCTCCAGTCTAATGCAGCCCACTCCATCCTGACCTCCATTCTAATAGAGCCCACTCCATCCTGTCCTCCAGTCTAATGAAGCCCACTCCATCCTGTCCTCCATTCTAATGCAGCCCACTCCATCCTGTCCTCCAGTCTAATGGAGCCCACTCCATCCTTTCCTCCAGTCCAAAGGAGCCCACTCCATCCTGTCCTCCAATCTAAAGGAGTCCACTCCATCCTGTCCTCCATTGTAAATGAGTCTACTCCATCCTGTCCTCCAGTCTAAAGGACCCTACCCCATCCAGTCCTGCAGTCTAAAAGTGCCCATCTCACCCAGTCCTCCAATCTAAATGGGCCCACTTCATCCTGTCCTCCATCTTATGGAGTCCTCGCCATCCTGTCCTCCATTCTAAAGGAGCCCACTCCATCCTATCCTCCAGTCTAAAACAGCCCACTCCATCCTTGTCCTGCATTCTGAAGGAGCCCACTCCATTCTGTCCTCCAGTCTAATGGAGCCCATTCCATCCTATCCTTCAGTCTAAAAGAGCCCACTCCATCCTGTCCTCCAGTCCAAAGGAGCCCACTCCATCCTGTCCTCCATTCTAAAGGAGCCCACTCCATCCTATCCTTCAGTCTAAAGGAGCCCACTCCATTCTGTGTTCCAGTCTACAGGAGTCCACTCCATCCTGTACTTAATTCTAAACGAGCCCACTCCATCATGTCCTCCTGTCTAAATGAGCCCACTCCATCCTGTCCTCCAGTCTTATGCAGCCCACTCCACCCTGTCCTCCATTCTAAAGGATCACACTCCATCCTCTCCACCAGTTTAAATTAGCCCACTCTATCCTGTCCTCCATTCTAAAGTAGCCCACTCCATCTTGTCCTCCAGTCTAAAGGAACCCACTCCATCCTGTCCTCCATTCTAAAGGAGCCCACTCCACCCTGTCCTGCAGTCTTATGGAGCCCACTCCATCCTGTCCTCCAAGCTATAGGTACCCAATCCATCCTATCCTCCATTCTAATAGAGAGATGCATAAATCTTGGAATTATTTGTGCATTCCAAGATGCTCCTGTATCCAGCATCGAGAAAAAATACTGACCTCTCAAGTCTCTCATCAAAATTCTAACACTCATCCTTGGCAACATCTTAATGAATTTACATTGCACCTTTTCCAGTGCTTTTATATTCTTCCATGTCGTTTTTGGCATGCCCAAAACTGCACACAATTCTTCAATTGCAGTCGATCTGAAATCTTGCACAGATTCAACAATACATCCTTGATTTGTATTCTGTGCTCCTAGGTACAAAGCAAAGAATTTTTTTGATTTTTCTGAGGCTTTATTTATTTGTACAGCTACTTTTAATGATCTGTACACTAAGGTCCCTCTGCTCCTTTACTCTAGTGTTTGGTATCTACAGATCCCTGGCATTTTTCCAGTCTTCCTGGTGCATCAGCCATGACTGCTACCCGCAGGCAAAGAGCACCTCCAAACGCCTCATGACACCATCACCCACCAGATTGGTCAAAATCCTGGAATTCCTTATCTAACAGCATTGTGAGAGCTGGTGGGTGTCTGAATTTAAGCTCCCAAGCGTTTGGCAGCAGAGTTGCTGTTGGGTTGCTAGTTTAGTGAGCTGTACAATAAAAACAGCTGATGTATGTATGATAAGGTTGGTCCCTTGACACTAAACTGGCTAGCTCATTACCCCCTCTAGAAAAAGAAGCAGTAGCTCCCCTCCTGCTGCACATAGTTCAAGGAAAAGGTTCACTATTATCACCTTCTCAAGGGCAATTGGAGATCTGCAATAAATGTTCGCCTTGCCAGTGTTGTCTACGTCTGGAGAATTAATTGAAAACAAAAAAGCAATCTTGATCTGGCAACACCATATAGTTATACATTTAGTGGCAGTTTTATGCTATAGACCTTTACTCACTGGTTCCTGGTTTTCAGGCTGGCTGATTTACTTTGAACACAATCCTTCACTGTCAAAGATAAGTTAGCTTGTCATGTGTCTATGCATAAACCAGTGACAGTAATGAGATATCTTTAAATAGTTAGCACTTATGGAAGATTCTCACTATTATTGTGTGGGATTTAGCACAAGAACCTGTGCTTCATTGAAAAGGTTAACAGTCGTCAGAGACATGGTTTTCATCCTAGCTTTTGTGACTGTAAAGATCTACCATCAGTTGCATGTGTGCTAATTTACCCGTCATTGAAGCAACCGTGAGTGAAGGAAATCAGAGTCACGCACAGGGATAAGGAGGGGGATAAAAAAGCAAAACTAATGTTGCTGATAATGAAACGTTCTCCCTTCCGTTACATATAGGAATGCTGATCTTAACTTGATCATTAAGTCCTTTGAGATGCCACTTCTTCATCTTTTTGGTTGCACTTCTGTTTACTGAGGCCTGAAGGGACTCACTTATTCAGTGAGTCAAACATCTGCACATCTCCAAAGGGGTTTACAGTTCCCTCATTTGGCATGAGCTGGGAAGGAGGGGAGCTATTGCTCCTTTTTCTAGAGGGGGTAATGAGCTAGCCAGTTTGATGTCAAGGGACCAACCTTATCACACCTACATCAGCTGTTTCTATTGTACAGCTCACTAAACTAGCAACCCAACAACAACTCTGCTACCAAACACTGGGAGCTTAAATTCAGACACCTACCAGCTTCCACCTTCTGCTTTTAGATACTGAAAGTCCTACAGGGTTTTCAAGAAAACTCACACAAAGACCATCGATATCAATATATACAAACACCAGATCATCAAGAAAGGTGTCTTTACAGAGAAGGCAATACACAGCAACAACGAATTAGTAGGAGATGTGGTTGAGGTCAGGACAATGGAGTCAATTTAAAAAATAGTTAGATGCTGTAATTTCATGAAAGATGAGATTAAATGGATCAGAAGGTCTATTATGGCTCAGGAGTGTTCCCAGCTTGTTTATCCTGTGCTTGAGCAAAAAGGCAGTATGTTGCAAACTGATGGTGGTTGATTAGGGGAACATCTTTCCACTGATCCACACCAATGTCAATTACCATAACTCTTTATATATATATATATATATAATATCCTGTAGCGTACCAATATAGTACCTATACCCATCCCATGTCTATTACTGTACCGGTGCCCCTACACATACCATACCAATATCATACCCACACTGTACCTGTATGTGCGCCCATCCCATACCCATAACCATACCTGTATCCATACTATAACTGTATCGAAGCCATACTGTGGTGTACCCATATCCATACCCATCCCATATCTATTACTATGCCTGTACTCCTAAGCATGCCATAACCACTTTGTACCCGCATCTGCACTCACAGTAAAGAGGCAGCCACAATTCAAACTCATTAAATTTGGGCCAACAAATGGGTTTCCTAATGGAGCTCGCTGGATTGAGAGCTCCTAACATCCACCCACCGGCAAGGAGTGGGGGAGTCATAGTTGTGGAGGATGAGGGTCTAGGTGGTGCAAAAATGTAGTAATCTGATATGTAATATACCTTTAAGGCAAGCATTGTAATGTAAGGTCACATGATCTTAATATCCAATAGCTAAGTAGCGCGGGCTACCTCTATGTTCAAAGTTGAGTTAGTCACTGATGAGTGAAGACAGAGTTTTATGTTGTGAGCACACAAGTATAGCTGCAGAGTTTAGTTTGTAAATAAACAGCATGTGTTTATTCTAACAATGCTCTCCTGATGTTCTCTGTCTCTATACCGACTTGGTCACCCCAAAACAAGCGTGCAACCCAGGTCCTATAGCCCCTGTAAGCCAAGGGCTCTGGATCCAACAAACTGGCAATGAGAGTGGGACTACAAGAAATCACAGAAAAAACTAGGTAAAAAGCGCAAAAAAAAAACAAAGGAATCCAGAAAATCGAAATCAGGCTGTATCTCACACAATAGTCGTAAGTTAAAAAAAATTTCCTTCTGAGCGTCGAAGTCATCTCCTCTGAGCGTGTCGCAATTTGGAAGAGTGGAGTCTTTTGATCCAATCTCGAACGACTGGTCTCATTATGTTGGGGATTCTTTAATAGCCAAAAAATCATGGAAAGTTTACTACCAGGATTGCCCCATGTTGTAGTTCATTTGGATGATGTTCTTGTGACTGGACTCACAGGAAAGGAACATTTGATGAACTTGGAAGAAGTTCTGAAACATTTTTTGCAGGTTGGGGTGAGATTGAAAAAGGAAAAGTGCACATTCCAGGCAAAAGAGGTAACTTACCTAGGTCACAAAGTAGATTCACAAGGCCTACATCCAGTCGAAGAAAAATGAAAGCCATTAAAGAAGCCCCAGAGCTAAAGGATACATCCAAACTGAAATTATTCTTGGGGATGATCAATTACTATGGACACTTCTTGCCTAACTTGTTGACAGTACTGGCACCACCGTTTTACTTGCTCAAGAAAAACCAGAGATGATCATGACAAACACTATAGGTAGAGGCTTTCACAAAAGTCAAACAGTTGCTACAATCTTCTACACTGCCAGTACATTTTGATCCAAAGAAGGAATTGACATTAACGTTCGACGCATCACCTTATGGATAGGGAGTAGTGCTTTCCCATCGAGCGGATGATGGATCAGAATGACCTATAGGATATGTGTCGAGAACACTTAGTACTGCAGAGAAAAAGTACTCACAAATTGAAAAAGAAGGCCTGGCAATCATTTTCAATGTTAAGAAGTTTCATCAAAATGTACATGGTCGTCATTTTAATATTATAACGGACCACAAGCCATTATTAGGACTATTCGGTGAAGACAAGGCTACATCCTCTATAGACTCAGCAAGAGTACAAAGATGGGCATTGATCTTAGCAGCGTATGAGTATACTTTTATTCACAGACCCGGAAGTCAAATTGCAAATGCAGATGCACTCAGTCGTTTACCCTTGCAAGTAAAAGACGAGGATGTTCCAATTCCTTAGGAATACGTCTTGTTAAACTTCCTGGACTCATCACCGATTTGTGCTAAACAAATTAAAGATTGGACGGACCGAGGCCCAGTCTTATCCAAAGTGAGAACTCAAGTTCTTTATGGTTGGTCACAAACACAAGAGTCTGGTAAAATGAAACTGTATTTCCAGAGAAGATACAAGATAACCAGCCAAGAAGGTATTTTATTGTGGGGAGCTCAAGTGATCATTTCTCCAAAAGGACGAAAGCTATTGTTATCTGAACTTCACAGTGCACATCCCTAAATTCTAAAATGACGGCAATAGCACATAGCTATATGTGGTGGCTGGAATGGATGGAGAAATGGAAAACTTAGTGAGAAGTTGTATGCAGTGACAACAGGTGCAAAAATTATCTGCAACAGCCCCATTATACCCCTGGGAATGGCCAGGAAGACCATGGGTACACGTGTACATCGACTATGTGGGACCTTTTACGGGAACAATGTTTCTCCTTATCATGGACTCTCATTCAAAATGGATGGATGTATATGAAGTGATGTCACCCACATCTTCAGCGACAATAGACAAGCTACGACAAAGCTTCGCTATAAATGGGTTACCTGAAGTGCTAGTCTCAGATAATGGAACAGCATTCACAAGTGCTGAATTTAACTGATTTACAAGCCTCAATGGTATTGCTCATGTGAAAACATCTCCATACCAGCCTTCTTCAAACGGACTCACCGAGAGAGCAGTTCAGACATTCAAATCTGGTGTGAAGAAATTATCTGAAGATTCAATTGTGACTAAGTTAGCACGATTTCTTTTCCATTATAGAACCACCCACATTTGACAACAGGTGTCACACCTGCTGCACTGTTGATGAAGTGCCGTTTCCGGTCAAGACTGAGCCTAATTATGCCAAATTTGAGGGGGAAAGGTAGAAGGAAGGCAGGAAAGTCAGAAAATGGGACATGACTGTCACAGTCGGGACAGAACATTTGATGTAGGGGAGAAAGTATTTGTGAAAAATTTTAGAGAAGGACCAGCATGGTTATTCAGTGAAATAAGTGCTGTAACAGGACCTCTTTCCTACCATGTGAAAGTCGAAGATCAAATAGTAAGAAGACATGTGGATCACATACAAAGTGGAGAAACCAAATATCCAGAAGTGATTCCACCAGTGTTCAAGACTGAATCAACATTTCCACTGAACAAACTCAACCAAGTACAAATGTATTTGAAGGGCTGACTGTACCTTATCAAGTTGAAGAGACAAATTTACTGGTACCTGCTGTCGAACCAGATGACTTCAATAAAGGAAATTCCAAAACAAACTTCAAAAGCTGGGGAGCTGAGACGTTCTACACCCATGAGGAAACCCCTAGAGAGACTGACTATGTAAATGATTGATTATGTAAATAAGTAACTTGATATATTGAAAAACTGTAAAATGTATTTTTCAGTAAAGGGGGAGGGATGTAGTAATCTGATATGTAATGTACCTTTAAGGCAAGCATTGTAATGTAAGGTCTTAATATCCAATCGCTGAGTAGCACAGGCTATCTCTATATGCAGAATCTTGAGTTAGTCATTGATGAGTGAAGACAGAGGGAGGAATTTTCTGAGCCTGCTGACGGCGGGCTTGATAGGCGTTGTACGTGGAAAATATGGCGGGACCCACTTCACGACAGCGTGAAGGTAGGTTGCGATCATCCGCTCAGCCCACCGACAGCGGGCTGTATTTCCCACCATCGGTCGGCATGGAGCTATTTGTAATACATTAGCATATAATTAAAAGGCCATCTCACCAGGCTCTTGGAACCCCGCTGTACCGTCTGTCTACGTCGGTGGGAAAGCACGCCAACGTGTTTCACAACAGCACACAGGCGACATGCGCTTGGCGGCCTTCACTTTGGGGCAACTGAGTTGAGTGAGCAGCAGCATTCTCCACGGTTCACCCCTTGTTTACAGGCCTCAGGGGCACTGGGGGTGGGTGGGGGAAACTGATGCCTGGCCCCACTGGTGAGCGGTGAGGGGTGTCTGGGAGCAAATGCTGGCCAGCCTCGGAGGCGACTGCTGAAGGGGGGGTCAAGTGCTGCCCTGGCGCTGCATCCAACTCACAGGCAATCGAGGTGGGGGCAGGGTAAGCAAGGGGAATGGCCACGCATTAGGGACACCTGTATAAACTGACCATGCCTCCACAACTGAGACAGATCAAGCGCAAACACAGTGATATGATTGGGGTCGGGCTCCTAGCCTGCCCGCCCATGCAAGCAACACAGAGGCACCAAATGACCACCAAGCCTCCATAACTTACACACCCCACCCCCACCCCGCTGCCCCCACCCCTCCCCGGCACAGACTTCAAGTCCGCCACCACTTTACTGGACCGCGGAGCAGTTGGGCTGCACACGTTGTACAATCTCCTCGCCAGTGCTGACCATGTAGCAGTCACTGCTGGAGGCGCTCACAGCCCCTTGCAATCTCTGCATCCTGGTTTGAACCAGTGTCTCCCATGCCATATGTTGACAGGGCAGCCATCTCTGGCCATCCGAGAGGTAACCAGCACTCTCCGGGAAGCATTAAGTGACGGTCACACAGGGCCAGGAAAGGTGCTAAGTACAGCCATGATAACCACGTCTCTCTCTCTCTTGCATGCTGGAGGACCACGTCAGGACCATGGATCCTGGTGACCTAGCTGTATGCCTGATGTAGAGACCGTAGAAAATGGAAGAGAGAGCAACTGAGGCTCCTGCCTTTTATCTTGTGCAGAAAGGTTTCACATCTGAGTGACAAGAATACTCAGCTGATAGCTGAGTAGCGCAAGGCTACCTCTAGATGCAGAATCTTGAGTTAGTCATTGATGAGTGAAGACAGAGGGCAGAATTTTCTGAGTCCGCTGGTGGCGGGTGTGATAAGTGGCGTGTGCGGAAAATATGGCGCGACCTGCTTCACGGCAGCGTGAAGGCAGGTAGCGATCGTCCGCTCAGCCCGCCGACAGCGGGCTGCATTTCCTGCCATCGGTCAGCATGGAGCTATTTGTAATACATCAGCATATAATTAAAAGGCCATCCTGCCAGATTCTTAGAACCCCACTGTGTCGTCCGTCCACGTCAGCGGGAAAGCACGCCGTGTTTCATAACACGTTGTACAATCTTGATTGCTCATCAGAACAAGGAGCCACAGATAGGGAGATATTCTTAGGAGCTTATTGACAATAGCAAACAGTATGTACAAGTGATCATCACCTGTGGCCAGGCTGTGCAATCAATTTTATCTAATTTTCCTAATCGTGCCGCTACATCTTGGTGCTCCCCGGACATCCACAGCAGAGGTGCAGGCAGCCTGCTGACTACTATGCCTTGTCTGTGATGACTTTTGCGAGCGTCCTCTGGAGAGCTGAGACTTGAAGGAGGGCCCAGTGCTGCCTTTGAGGTCCTGCTGTGTGGCAGTGGGTCCCTCCTCAGCCTGCAAAGCTGGATCTGCGGAGGTCACAGGAAGAGGGGAGCCGGATGGGCCGGTCACTCCCAGAGTCAGAGAGGAGGTGTGCACCTGCTGATCCCCCTCCCTTCCTGATGTTCCCGAGCTTGCCTTTGCAGCTCCAGCAATTGTGACATGACTGAGTCCAGAGACTCGTCATCTGACTCGGACTCAGCAACGTTCTGGCCTCCAGCAGTCCTCTAAGTGCCAGGGACCTGGGAAGTCCCCGCCTCCGCCTGCTGTGGATCAGAAAGTGCGATGTGCTCACCAGATTGTGAACCCGAGGCTACTCTAAAGCTAGGTGTCACCGAGGCATGTGTCCCTGTGCTGGTGGAGGGTGTGGGTGAGCGCTGTGACAGGACTTCAAGGAGGGTACCTTCAGATTCCTCTTCAGGGGTTCCTTCAGAGCTTGTTTGGAGACCCTGGGTCATGGACTCTGTCGGCTGCTTCCCAGTTGTGCCTGCGAAAGCAAGGGGAGATAATTAGTGCATGGCAGTGTCCTGTGAAACAGGACACATCACTCATGGCATGGTTGTCTGATGGACGTTGCACTGCTGGATCCTTACTTGGTAGAGCACCGCCGACCTCCCAAGCCAGGTTGGTGACATTGCTACCCATCCTGTGAAAAGAGCGGGGGTAGCACAAATCTCGGCGGTCCTCCACGGCATCCAGCAGCCGCTCGAGGGACCCGTCGATGAAGCGGGGGCTGCAATCTTTTTGCCTTTGCTGGCCATGTCTCCCAGGCAGCGGTGGTGAGCTGGTGGCAATGAGCACTTTGCAGGTGGCTGCCTTTTAAACATGGCAGTCGGCGTAATGCAACAGCGGGGTGATGGCGAGCGGGCGAATGAGAGCCCATGCACCATGGAAACAGCGTGTTTTGTGCGAGTGAATATATAATGAGGCGGAATCAGGAAGATACGGTGTGAAAACCTGCCATTTTCATCAGTGGACTCCATTTTACCCACCCACCACCGCACTTAGTGCAGTTCTGAGAAAATTCAGCCCAGGATTTTATGTTATGTGCACAGAAGTATAGCTGCAAAGTTTAGTTTGTAAATAAACAGCATGGCCAGGATTTTTCAGTCAGCATGTGGGGACGGGACTGACACGCTTGCGCGTAAAATGACACACGGTGATGTTGGGCATGCATCCCGATGTCATTGCGCTGTCTCGTGATGTTTCGTTCAGCGGGCACTCACTGGAGTCGGCTGCACGCCCTCCAATAACTGATAGGCCTATTAAGGCCATTAATTAATTAATTAGTGTCATTGTTGATGCTGCCCATACAACCTTAATGTTGGCGGGCAGGCAAAAAGCCAAGCAGCCTTCACGTTTTTTAGGAAACCTCATCCACAAGCGGGATACGGTTTCCTAAAGCTTTTATTACTGAAATAAAAACATGTCCCATCTCATGTGACACAGTCACAGGAGGGGACATGTCTCATTAAATTTCTCATGTTTGTAAAAATGTTTTTACAAACTGCTTCAATCTCCCTGAGGCAGCTCCGTGCCCCGACTCTCCCTCCTCCCCCTGTCCGTACAGGTAGCGCTGAGCACTACTGCTTGGATCTTACACTGGGCGGGCCTTAATTGGCCTGCCCACATAAAATAACGGCGCGGAGCTGATCGCAGGTGGCGATTGGCTCTGCCACAACCCCCGCCCGCTCCCGCAGAGCCCACCTGACGCGGAAAAGATTCTGGCCCATGTGTTTATTCTAACAACAATCTCGGGATGTTCTCTGTCTCTGTACCAACTTGGTCAACCCGAGACAAGTGTGCAACCCAAATCCTTTAACCCCAACAAACCAAGGGCTCTGGGTCCAACAAAAAGCGACCCAACTTATTTTTTGAGGGGCTCGTAGGACCACTGCTGCTCTTCTGGTAGGGTTGTCAACTCTCTAGGACTGCCCTAAAGTCTCTATGAATTAGAGGTTAATCTCTTGGGCACTTTTGATAGCAACCCAGGAGAAAAAGCATAGGGGCACTATAAAAAGTGTGTATTTTTTCATTTTCTTTGAACATGGTTATTTAATTAGGAATCAGTGATGGGAAGAAAAGTCTGTTTGACTGACAGCCAAGAATTATCCAATTCCATAATGGATAGTCTGTTAACTTTTCAATTGGCTTGGGAAGGCAGTGTAATAGATCATGATGTACTGGACAACCAATCATCACATGACAGGACAGCAGAGGCAGAGTAGTTGGAGGACCAATGTCAGTGACAAGAACTTCAGCAATAGGTTCAACCAGAATTGGCAATTCTATGCTCTGGTTCCAGCAAAAAGAATTCTAAGCTTACCTTGGCCGGGCCTTTCGGTTTCCTCACACATGGGACTGGTCAGAACATGTAGAGTGAATGTACTGAGCTGTGCTGGCTTAAAATGGCATATTGAAAGAAGCCTACACATGAGGCAGCCCATTGTTCTGGGCACCCAACCATAAGCCCATTCAAAATGTCATTGACCTATTTACAACGGGGCACTAAAGCTATTAACACTATGTTGAGACTATTATAATGAAATTTGGGTCTTCCATGAATGGCAACTTGTGCCGTATATGTGCCATGAGTGGGATACTGGGCTATATCAAGTGGTCCAAATACATTTACCTGACACTTTGGAAAGGCAGAAAATAACATGCCATTAGAATAATGTATCAAGGATAAAAAAAATAGGTGTGTTTAGAGATTCAATAGCACATCGAGATGAAATATGGCAAGAAAGTGAGCGGATAATTTTATGAGATGAATGATCGGGTAATTTGCTTTTGATGATGGTGGATGTGGAGGGGAATGCAGACAAGACCCGAAAAGAGTTCCTCAGCCTCCCATACAAACTGCCTCTATAAACCATCCCTGAATATCCCATACAAACTGTCCATATAAACCATCCCTGAATATCTCATACAAGCTGCCTGAATATCCCATACAAACTGCCCATATAACCCAGCCCTGAATATCCCATACAAACTGCCCATATAAACCATCCCTGAATATCCCATACAAACTGCCCATATAACCCAGCCCTGAATATCCCATACAAACTGTCCATGTAAACCATCTCTGAATATCCCACACAAACTGTCCATATAAACCATCCCTGAATATCCCAAACAAACTGTCAATATAAACCATCCCTGAATATCCCATACATAAGACCATAAGACCATAAGACATAGGAGCAGAAATTAGGCCATTCGGCCCATCGAGTCTGCTCCGCCATTCAATCATGGCTGATAAGTTTCTCAACCCCATTCTCCCGCCTTCTCCCTGTAACCTTTCATCCCCTTACCAATCAAGAACCTATCCATCTCGGTCTTAAATACACTCAATGACCTAGCCTCCACAGCCTTCTGTGGCAATAAATTCCATAGATCCACCACTCTCTGGCTAAAGAAGTTTCTCCTCATCTCTGTTCTAAAAGGTCTTCCCTTTACTCTGAGGCTGTGCCCTCAGGTTCTGGTCTCTCCTACTAATGGAAACATCTTCCCCATGTCCACTCTATCCAGGCCTTTCAGTATTCTGTAAGTTTCAATCAGATCCCCCCTCATCCTTCTAAACTCCATCGAGTATAGACCCAGAGTCCTCAAACGTTCCTCATATGTTAAGCCTTTCATTCCTGGGATCATTCTCGTGAACCTCCTCTGGACCCTCTCCAGGGCCAGCATGTCATTCCTGAGATATGGGGCCCAAAATTGCTCACAATATTCTAAATGTGGTCTGACCAGAGCCTTATAAAGCCTCAGCAGCACATCCCTGCTTTTATATTCTAGTCCTCTCGAAATAAATGCCAACATTGCATTTGCCTTCCTAACTACCAACTCAACCTGCAAGTTAACCTTAAGAGAATCCTGGACTAGGACTCCCAAGTCCCTTTGCACTCCAGATTTCTGAATTCTCTCCCCATTTAGAAAATAGTCTATGCCTCTATTCTTCCTACCAAAGTGCATGACCTCACACTTCCCCACATTGTATTCCATCTGCCACTTCTTTGCCCATTCTCCTAACCTGTCCAAATCCTTCTGCAGCCTCCCCGCCTCCTCAATACTACCTGTCCCTCCACCTATCTTTGTATCATCTGCAAACTTGGCCACGATGCCCTCAGTTCCTTCATCTAGATCATTAATGTATAAAGTGAAAAGTTGTGGTCCCAACACTGACCCCTGCGGAATTCCACTAGTCACTGGCCGCCATCCTGAGAAGGAGCCCCTTATCACCACTCTCTGCCTCCTGCCAGACAGCCAATCTTCTATCCATGCTAGTACCTTGCCTCTAACACCATGGGCTCTTATCTTACTGAGCAGCCTCCTGTGCGGCACCTTGTCAAAGGCCTTCTGGAAGTCCAAATAGATAACATCCATTGGCTCTCCTTTGTCTAACCTACTCATTACCTCCTCAAAGAATTCTAACAGATTTGTCAGGCATGATCTCCCCTTGATGAAACCATGCTGACTTTGCCCAATTTTACCATGCACTTCCAAGTATTCTGAAATCTTATCCTTAATAATGGACTCTAAAATCTTACCAATGACCGAGGTCAGGCTAATCGGCCTGTAATTTCCCATCTTTTGCCTCACTCCCTTCTTAAACAGGGGGGGTTACATTAGCGATTTTCCAGTCATCTGGAACCCTCCCTGACTTGAGTGAATCCTGAAAGATCACCACTAACGCCTCCACTATCTCTTCAGCTATCTCCTTCAGAACTCTGGGGTGTAATCCATCTGGTCCAGGTGATTTATCCACCTTCAGACCTTTCAGTTTTCCTAGCACCTTCTCCTTGGTAATGGCCACCATACTCACTTCTGCCCCTCCGACTGTCTTGAACTTTGGGGATGTTACTTGTGTCTTCCACCGTGAAGACTGACGCAAAGTACCTATTCAGTTCCTCCGCCATTTCTTTGTTCCCCACTACTACTTCTCCAGCGTCATTTTCCAGTGGCCCAATGTCCACTTTTGCCTCTCTCTTACCCTTTATATATCTAAAAAAAACTCTTGCAATCTTCTTTTATATTACTGGCTAGTTTACCCTCATATTTAATCTTCTCCCTCCTTATTTCTTTTTTAGTTGTCCTCTGTTGGCCTTTGTAGGCTTCCCAATCCCTTGGTTTCCCACTGCTCTTCGCCGCATTTCTCTTTAGCTTTTATGCTGTCCCTGACTTCCCTTGTCAGCCATGGTTGCCTCGTCCTCCCTTTAGTATGCTTCTTCTTCCTAGGGATGAATTTTTGCTGTGTCTCCCAAATTACTCCCAGAAACTCCTGCCATTGCTGTTCCACTGTCTTTCCTGCTAGGCTCATCCCCCAGTCAATTCTGGCCAGCTCCTCCCTCATGCCTCTGTAGTTGCCTTTATTCAACTATAATACCGTTACATCTGATTCCAGCTTTTTCCTCTCAAATTGCAGGGTAAATTCTATCATATTATGGTCACTTCCTCCTAAGGGTTCCTTCACCTTAAGCTCCCTTATCAAATCTGCCTCATTACACATCACTAAATCTAGAATTGCCTGTTCCCTAGTGGGCTCCACCACAAGCTGCTCCAAAAAGCCATCTCATAGACATTCCACAAATTCCTCTTCTTGGGATCCACTACCAACCTAATTTTCCCAGTCTACCTGCATATTGAAATCCCCCATGATCACTGCAACCTTGCCTTTCTTACACGCCTTTTCTATCTCCTGGTGTATCTTGTGCCCCACATCCTGGCTACTGTTCGGAGGCTTGTACAAAACTCCCATTATGGTTTTTTTACTTTTGCAGTTCCTCAACTCTACCCACACCGATTCTACATCATCTGACCCTACATCATTTCTTGCTATCCATTTATTTCATTTCTTACTAACAAAGCAACCCCATCCCCTCTGCCAACCTACCTATCTTTTCGATAGGATGTATATCCTTGGATATTTATCTCCCAGTCCTGATCCCCTTGCAGCCATGTCTCCGTAATGCCCACCACATCATACCTGCCAATTTCAATCTGCGCCACAAGCTCACTTACCTTATTTCATATACTGCGTGCATTCAGATACAACACCTTCAGTCCTGTATTTCCCGTCCCCTTTCTCATTGTCGTCCCTTTATCTGATGTGCGTGAAGTTAGATTCCTAGCCCTTTCCAAACACACTGTCCTATTTTGTGTTCTGAAGACTTTAATAGCGTCTCCTGGGCTCTCCTTTCTTTTCCGTTTTTTCATAATTATACAAACTGCCCATATAATCCATCCCTGAATATCCCATACAAACTGCCCATATAAACCATTCCCTGAATATCCCATACAAACTGCCCATATAACCCAGCCCTGAATATCCCATACAAACTGCCCATATAACCCATCCCTGAATATCCCATACAAACTGCCCATATAACCCAGCCCTGAATATCCCATACAAACTGTCCATATAACCCATCCCTGAATACCACATACAAACTGTCCACGTAAACCATCCCTAAATATTCCTTACAGACTTATATGATAATACAGAATTCCTTACAAACTGCCCAGGTAAATGAAAAACAAATGTATTAAAATATACAGGACATTCAGCATCTGAAACCAACACAATCTTTATTTTCAGCATCCACTGGGGTAACCCAAAATATCAACTCACAGCAGACAACCCTAAATTCTGCCTACAAAGTTCCTTGCACTGTTGCAGTAATGCTTTCTGTTTTGAAGGAAGGTTTAAACAATGTTACACTTATAAATGAATGAGCAGCTATAATAGTGTTGCAGGTATAATTACAATAGTGAAACGAAGAACGTGCAGTGATTGAGAGTAGTGTGAAGGGTTCATTCTAATGGTGCAATGCAGCAGTGCCAGAATTCTATCCAATTTTCTTGTAGCTCAACAGAGAACCAGAGATTAGGGACAATTCAATAGAATCTACTTCAAACTCATTACAATGCTATAGTCAATGAAGAGCTTTTGAACCAAATTTTGAACCTGAAGTAAGCTTTTCCATCAGAAAAGCCTTAACCCCTGGAGGTTTCCTCGCTATCATGGTGGGTAAAGCAGCTGTTCCTATGGCAACGGTGACAACTTCAAAGTAAGTGCTTTTACGAAAGAGAAAAGAACTTAAAATCACTTCTTACTTGGTAGGCTAGTGGCAGATGATTTGATTCTATCAAGTTCTGTTAGAGAGTATCAGATGTACACACCTAGGGTTTTGTCAGTAGGACAGGAATTCAGCCCCTGCGCTTCAACATTAACTGTTGTCTGTTAAGAAAATAGCAACTCTTTAGGAAAGGTCACACACCAACAGTCTATCCAAAGACAGAACAATAAGGCAGGTGAGAAGAAAACTCACTGGACACAGGCGTAGATAGCTAACCCTTCAGGTGGAAGGTTTGGGCATTATTTTTGTGTTAAAGATTTTAAGCCAGGGTTTCAGCCATTGTGCAACCCCCTTTATTTCCAAAATGAAGCTGTAATTCCCAAATGAATAGCCAGAGCAGAAAGACGGAAAAATTGTTGGGGGTTTTGACATTTGAGGTGGAAAAAAAACAACACAGGAACTGGTGAAACAGTGTGTATTAGACAGAGAAAAGTAAAACTCAAATTTAAATAACCTGGACCAAAAGAGAACTGGGGAAAAAAATAGGGACAACAATACAAGGGAAGTTTAGATATTACAACCGACAAGGAGCCTCAACCATTTGAAAGAAGAAATGAAAGAAAGAATTTGCATTTATAGTGCCTTTCATGACCTGAGGACATCTAAAAACACTTTACAATCACAATAACTTTGAAGTATACTCACTGTTGTAATATAGGAAAGGTGACAGCTAATTGGTGCACAGCAAGGTTCCATAAAAATAGCAATGAGACTATTACCAGATAATCTTTTTTTAATGATGGTGGCTGAGGGATAAAGGGAACTCCCTTGCTCTTCTGTAAAATGATGTTCCATGGTTTTCAAAGTCCTCCTGAGAGGGCGAATTAATGATTCACCCAAAAGACACCACCTCCAACAATACAGCACTCTCGCAGCACTGCACTGGATTATCAACTGAGATTATGCGCTCACGCCTCTGGAATGGGACAAATCTAACGACATCTCACTTCTGACTCAGAGGTGGGAACGTTATCACTGAGACACAGCCAACACCTGCAAATGTGCGGCTATGATTTCTATATTTTTATTCATTTATATATTTAAATGGAATGGTTGGAAAATTATGAGCAGCATGCTCCTGATTTACTGATTTTTGTACCTCAACAAGCTTGATTTCTGACTGGTAGAGTTGTTACATTTGTGGGACTTTTTCACACTAGGATTAAAAAAAACACTAGGGACCATAAATATAAGATAGTAACCAATAATTCCAATTGGGAATTCTGGAGAAACTTCTTTACCCAGAGAACAATTAGAATATGGAACTCGCTACCACAAGGAATAGTCAAGGCGAATAGCACAGATAACGATGATTATCCTCATAACTACGAGGAAGCTAGATAAGCACTAGAAGAGAATGGAAGGATGTGGTGATAGAGCTAAATGAAGAGGGGTGGGAGGAGGCTCGTGTGGAGCATAAATATCAGCATACACGTATTATGCTGAAAAGCCAGTTTCTACACTGTAAATTCTATTTTATTCTATACAATTCTTACTGTAAATGCTTCTGTTCTCTTCTCTTAGATCACTACATAGAGGATTTCTAGCTGTCTGCACCTTCAAGAGCATCTTCACAGGTGGAGGGTAGGGTAAGGGTAGAACAGAATAGAACAACCTCTTCATTAATTATCTTTAGCTGTTGGAATTATCTTGTGCCTCCATTGAATCTCTCCAATCTTCAATAAACAGCATCACATCAGTTCTTGTTTTAAAACAATTTATTAAACAAAAGACGAACAAGCGAATAAACATGAGTATAAGGCACACGCATTACAGTTTGAATCCGTAAGTGTGTCATCAAAATGGAAAGCAATGAAAGGTCAAAATCTAAGTGCTGAATGATTTTTGGATTATTTCACACTGAGCTGCTGATTGCTATGAGAGTGCTTGATTTTGTTGCTATTGGCGGCAAGTAGAAAAGTATTCCATTCCTCAGCCCTTCGCACCTTGATGGACACCACGTTTAATTCCAACTGTTTTGAGAAAGCAAATCAATAATTGACAGAAAATATTAACTGTTAGCTTGCCTCAGTGGTAGCACTCTTACTTCCCAATCAGCAGGCTGAGGGTTTGAGCCTCGCTGAGTACTTGGGAACACAATTCAGACTGGCACTTCAGTACAATGGGATGAAGTGTTATGACAATGGAGTGGGCATATGGAATAAAGGTGATGGCCCACATGGTACATAATCAACCAGATGCAAGCAGTCTGTTTCATGTTGCAGGTCTATGTAATAAAGTACTGAGGGAGCACTGGACTGTCAAAGGTGGTGTCTGTCAATTGAGAGGTTAATCCTGTTCAGGTGGATGTGAAGGATCCCAAAATCTGTTTATTAATTGATCATTCATCAGTCAAGGTTTGTGAGACCTTGCTGTGCAAAAATTATTCTTTTATGATATGTGGGTATCACTGGCTAGGGCAGCATTTATTGCCCATCCCTAATTGCCCTTGAGAAGGTGGTGATGAGCCAACTTCTTAAACCGCTGCAGTCCATGTTGTGTAGGTAAACCCTGGCATTAGGAAGCAAGTTCTAGGATTTTGACCCTGGGACAGTAAAGGAACGACAATACAGTTCCAAGTCAGGATCTTGTGTGACTTGGGAGGGGAACTTGCAGGTGATGGTGGTCCCATGCCCTTGTCTTTCTAGATGGTAGAAGTTGCAGGTTTGGAAGATGCTGGGCAGAATCGTACCATATTTGCACTAAGTGCAGTAGCGGGCAGGTATAATGTTTTATCCACCAGCCACAATGGCGGCTTTTCATGTCACATCGTCCCAAACCCGCTGAATTAATTATGCATTCCTAGAGAACACGCCGTTTCCATGGCGGGCGGGCTCTCATTCACCCACCATGCTATCACCTCGCCGCTTCATCACACCAGACACCACATTTAAAGTCCAGCCACACGCACAGCTCTCACTGTTTCCAGCCATGATGGCTGCAAAGAAGACATGGCCCTGAAAGGCAAAAAGACTGCAGCCCCCAGGTTCAATGACGCATTCCTCGAGTGCCTTTTGGACACAGTGGAGGCTCGCCATGAGGCTCTACCTCTGCGCTGGCCGTAGGATGGGCAGCAACCTCACAAATCTGGCTTGGGAGGCAGTAGCAGTGGTGGTCAGCACCAATGTCCTGCAAAAGAGGACAGCCACCCAGTGCCACAAGAGGATAAATGATCTCCTCCATTCCGCCAGGGTAAGTCACTCTCAACTCACATATTCACAAACCCACCACACATCCACAGGGTCCCCACTCACTGCCAGTTTAAGGGACATCGCTATTCATTCTCTCACACACACCTTCATTGTCCTCATCCCATCTATGAGACTACTCACCACCCACACATGCCAGGCATAATTATCATCTGGCCTGGCAGGCATCCTGCTTACACTCTCTCCATCTCCATTCATGCAGGACAAGCTGGCACACAACAAGAGGGAGAGGTCGCAGACCGTGGAGGAATGCTTGATATCAAGGTCCTCAGGGACTTTGAAAACAGAGCCATCCAGATGGCCAGCGAGGATCTGGATCAGTCTTGTGCTGATGGTGAGGTCGGCGCTGCTCTACCAAGTGAGGATCCAGCAGTGAAACATCCATCAGACAGCCATGCTGTGAGTGATGTGTCCTGTTTCACAGGCCACTGCCATGCACTAATTATCTCCCCTTGCTTTCGCAGGCACATCTGCCAAACAGCCGACAGAGTCCACGACCCAGGGCCTCCAATCAAGCCCCAAAGAAACCTCTGAAGAGGAATCTGAAGGCACCCTCCCTGAAGTCCCGTCACAGTGCTCACCCATACCCTCCACCAGTGCAGAGACACACACCTCGGTGGGACCAACTTTACAGTAGCCTCGGGATCACAATCTGGTGACCACGTCACACCATCTGATCCACAACAGGTGGCAGCAGGGATATCCCAGGTGTCCGGCACATGAAGGGCTGCTGGAGGCCAGGAATTTGCTGAGCCCAAGTCAGATGATGAGCCTCGGTCATGTCACAGTTGCTAGAGCTGGAAAGACAAGCTTGGGAACATTAGGAAGGGATGTCCGCTGCACTCCTCAGGTTGCAAGGCACGATGTAGGAGTCCATCTGCCTTCACTCTGAGGTGATAGCGCCAGCATGTCAGCACACCGAGGTCAACACTGGTAGAATGGCAGCCACCATCGAGACCTTGATCTTTCCTGTACTGCTGCCCGGGCTCAACTCCATCACTGATGCCAGAGTTGGCCTCCAACAGTGTGTAAGCAAGAGGGGTGTGGGGCAGTTCGATCTCACTCAAGCTACCCCTTCTCCTCAAGGAGTCAGCCAGGAGCCCTCGGGCACCCATTGGAGGAGGATCAGGAGGTGTCCATCCATCCAGGCGACCCCAGGAGTATCTGTCCCATCCAAATCCCCTCTTCCTGTGGCCTCCACAGCTCCAGCTCCACAGGCCGTGGAAGGTGCCACTGCCACACAGCAAGACCCTGAAAACAGGCCAGGGCCCTCCAAGTCCTGGCCCTCCAGAGGATGCCCGCCAAGAGGAACAGACATGGTGTAACAGGCAGCAGGCTGCCTCCACCTCCACTGTGGATGTCCATGGAGCACCAAGACAGGGCAGGGTTAGGAAAGTTAAGAAGAATTAGTTGCACAGCCTGGGCATGGGCGTTAATCACTTGTACGTAATGTTCACTATTGTCAATAAACTCCCAAGAATGTCTCCCTGCCTATGGCTCCTTGTTCTGATGAGCAGTGTTCGTGTCACTCAGATGTGAAATCTTTCTGCACAAGATAAAGACAGGTGTCTCAGTCCAGGGCCTCTTCCCTGTGCTTTGTGCAGCCTTCAGACCAAAGTGATGGTCCAGCTTCACACTCCCTGGACACATTACTGATGCCTGCACCTCGATGGTGCTGGTCATTGCTGCAAGAGTGTCATGGGCAGGCATCACAGAGTTCGGTCATTCTCTCTGTGTGCTCTCAGCAACTTTAAGGTGGGGCTGGCCCCCATCTCTTCAGCATCTGTGACCAGTGACACTGTGCTCCTGAAGGCTCAGATGCTGAAGGCAGACAAAGGATCAGATGCTTTTAAAGTTTCATGGCTGTGTCTACAATATGACCCTGATCACAGAGGGCAAGTGAGCTGCCCTCAGCCAGACAGGAGTCAGACATTCTCAGAGGCAATGTGAATATCTATGGAGTGTCATCATTGCATGTCGTCATCATCCTCCTGCAATTGAGTGACTATTAGGGCCTCCACTGCATCTCCATGACAGCAGCAGTATCACAGGGGGCATGTGCACTGCTATAAGCCAGACTGGAGTCAAACGTTCACAGGTGCAATGTGAGCATCTATGGGGTCACCTCACTGCATGTCGTCATCATCCTCCACAAATCTAGCAGCCATGGGGCCTCCCGAGCACACCTGCCTTGTCTGGCCAGTGCAAGGGCCTCATCCCTGTCATCGTCACCTTCAAGGACCTCTTCACCCTCATCACCATCGACATCCTTCTCATCAGAAGAGATTTTCAGCTCCTCCATCTCCTCCTCAGTCAGCTCCTCTCCCCATTGCAGCGCCAGGTTGTAAAGGGCGCTGCAGGCAATGACGATGCATGACACCCTCTGCGGACTGTATTGCAGGCTCCACCAGACCGATCCAGGCTCCGGAACCTCATCTTCAACATCCCGGTGGTCTGCTCCACCAAGTTGCGAGCTGCTGCATGAGCCTCATTATACTGTCGCTCTGCTGCAGTCTGAGGCCACAGCACGGGTGTCATCAGTCACAGCCTCTGCAGGTAGCCCTTTTCCCTGAGGAGCCATCCCTGCAGCTCTTGTGGGCCCTGGAAGATGCCAGGGACCTATGAGTGACTGAGGATGTAGGAGTCGTGCACAGTCCCTGGAAACAGTGCGCAGACCTGCAGGGTGCATTTTGGGAGGTCTCACACCAGCTGCACATTCAGCGAATGGAATCCCTTGTGGTTGACATAGTTGACCCTGTGTTGTGACGGAGATCTGAGCGCCACGTGAGTGCAGTCGATGGCACCCTGAATCTGTGGGAAACCCGAGATCTGGGCAAATCCAATCGCTCTTGCACCCTGGCTGTCCTGGTCCTGGGTGAAATGCACAATGTTGTGTGCCCTCAGGAAGATGGCGTCCATGACCTCATGGATGCATTTATGGGTGGAGGCTTGTGAGATCCACAGAGGTCACCTGTGAAGCCCTGAAAGGAGCCACTAGTGTAGAAATTGAGCACCATGGTCACCTTCACGGCCACTGGATGCCCTCCATGTCCACGTGGCGCCAAATCCTGCAGTAGGTGGCAGATGTGACCGACCAGTTCCCTAAACATGCGCAATCTTCAGCGACACTGGTTCTCGGTCATCTGCAGGAATGCGGCTATAGACCCTGGGTCTAGCTAGGCACCGACCAGCGATGGCTCACTGTGGCTCTTCAGTGGCATGTGCAGGAGCCCCAGCCACCCCTTCTTCCAGAGGGTGCTGCTCCTCCCTCTGTGCAGCCAGACACCTCAGTCACTCCCTTCACCATCATCTTCATTCTCTTTAAGCCACAAGGCATACAGCTAGGTCACCAGTCTCCGTGATCCCGATGTACGCCTCCTGCAGGATGAAACATGGGTTAGCAGGTGTACTGAGGAGCTATCTTGGTTAAGCCTGAAGACCCCTTAATGCATCCCAGAGATTGCTGCTCACGCCACCAAACACGCCCGACGCCAGCGGGCACAGAAAACCCCGGCCGCTGTTGAAAGAGTCTTGTTGAGTTGCTTGTCTACAAAACAACAGTGACTACAATTAAAAAGGAATTTATTGACTGTAAAGCACTTTGGGACATCCTAAGGATATGAAAGGTGCTATATAAATGTAAGCTCTTCATTTACATTGATTAACATAGACCCTACCCCAACCATTTAGACTGTATTTAAGATTGCTACAGGGAAATGGTTACAGGCAATGATTGCACCTACATTACCCAGAATCACCCAGGCCCTTGTCCATCCCCAAGTTGGGGCCTGTGTTATGGTAGTGGTATCAAGGCCTGGGAGTAGGCCACAAGCCCATCGAACACATGGAGAAAGTGCAGAGAGTCTTCAGGAGGGAATAAAATGTGAAAATAATAAACTAAAATGATAAATAAAAGGTTTATTCAATTATCTATCAGAGAAATGAAAAGAAAGAGGGGCGATATTAACTTCGAATTAAAGCAGGAAATCTATGGGGAATTTCCACCTGGCAAAGCTAGCAGCAGGCCATGGCGATTTTAATTGGGTGTAAATCAGGAACAGAGTGGTTTCTGACAGACGATGATTGGGCAACAATGAGCCATGCACCAGCTTCCAGGCACGCAGCAGGATGGGGGTTTGCAGGAGAGAAAGAGAAGAGTCCAGGGCAGGGGAGGTTGTGATACCCTTTATGGAGTCTGGTTCCACAAAAGAAAGTTCTGAGCTTGCCAGGAGAGCCTCTCCTCTCTGCAGACCAGCAGCAGATCTGCTTCCCCCTGGGGTGAAAATCCACTGAAACTCTCCTCTCAGACTCCCGTTAAAATGCAGTCACAGTCCTACTGGCATAAAAGGACTACAATGTACTTAAATATATGAGGCTCCGTCCTGGGTAGGTGCCTCAATTGCCTGCAAAACCCCACAGATTCACCACTAAGAGTCAGAGCCTGTGCAGCAGGGTAACTTGCATGCTCAATTTTAGTGAGCACTTGGTCAGTTTCCACCGGGCAGGTAAGGTTAAAATCAGCCCCACAGATGCATTTTTATATCACCCTATCTTGTCTTAAAGCACTGCATCATCTTTAAAGCTGCATTGACAGGTATAGCACAGGCAAAAACAGCAATCAGTTTGCTAGAGTCTGCAAACAGCAATGATCCGTTTCCAGTGACATTTATTGAGGCTGTCATGTTGTTCAGGAATCTGTTTGCTAAGCATTTGTTCAGAGGGTTGGGGGTGGGGTGGGGTTGAAGGGAGAAAGAAACAAAAGATTCATTTATCAATACAATCAAAGATTGAACATTAATTGTAAACCAGTTCTACAATCAATAAAGCAGATCAGCAATAAAAGTGTTTCCTGGAAAATTGTCCAGTGTGAGTAATTAGAAATAATGGATTTAAATCAAAGCATAAAGTGGAAAACATCTTAAAGGAATAGTGTGAAAGCACTTTGTTATAAAAGAAATCAGAATGTCAATAATTGAAAATAAGTTATGAGAAAGAAAGAGAATTACTGACCTCTCAAGTGGGGTTCTGTAAAGTTATGGATAACCAACATTATAAATATTACAACTGCAAGGCCTATACCTATCATTACCAGTTTTTATCTTGTTTTAGTCATCCGATTATATTACTTCTAAAAGTTTGCTGTTTCACATGTAATAGCAAACTGTGACAGCGCCATGCCAGATCTAGCTCTACACACGAACAATACCATGGGAGGTATACTGAGTCCGCTCTCTTATTCATCTCATGCCCACTTTTCATTGCAGCTTACTTTTAAGAGGTGGATATCTGATATAAATGAGGGATGGCCTGATCCAAAGAGTACCACTTTGTAAAAGAAAGAAAGACTTGCATTTATATATCACCTTTCACAACCTCAGGGCATTCCAAAGTGCTTTGCTGCTATGAAGTACCTTTGAACTGTGGTCATGATTGTAATGGAGGAAATTCAACAGCCAATTTGCGCACAGTACACTCCCACAAACAGCAAAGAGATCATGCCCAGATAATCTGTTTTTGTTATGCCAATTGAAGGATAAATATTAGCCTGACCACCAGGAATAACAAAATAATTCCATGGGACCTTGTACATTCAGCTGAAACAGCAGAACAGGCCTCAGTTTAACATCTGAAAGCTGGCATTCCCGACAGTGCAGCACTCTATCGGTACTGCACTGGAGTGTCAGCCTGGGTTGTGTACTCAAGGCCCTGGAATGAGTCTTCAACCTGCAACTTTCTGATTTAGAGGTGAGAGTGCTACCCACTAAGCCCACTGAAACCACAAGATGGTTCCTATCCTGTCACTGAAGGGAAAAATGCTTGAAGCAGAAACTGTGCTGGCGGTTGGAGCTGCCAATATCACCAGCTCTCAGCCTGGCTATACAGACTGGATAGTCCCCAGCCCACCCTACTCTAGCCCAACATCATAAAAAGAGGCACAGCTGGAACCATAAAGTCGTAAACAGGGCTTTTGAGCGACCGGTGTCCCCTGCTCCCTCTGCTCCACAATTGGACGGGCCTTCAACTGACACTAGGCTCTAAGGTCTGGAATTACCCCTGCAGTATAAAGGGTTAACAGATGGGATATGCCCACACCCAGAGTCCCCAGGCAGAGGGACAATCCCAGAATACCCCCTTTTAAGCATCTCCACCTCTCTACCTCGCTGTCCTCTGTTGTGCTATTTAAAAACTCCCTCTTATATCAAGCTTTTTGGTCATTTATCCTAATGTCTCCTCCTCTGCCTTGGTGTCAGTTTTTGGATACATATATTTCTGTGAAGCACCTTGGGATGTTTTACAACAATAAAAGTGCGATTTGAATGCAACTTGTTGTTCTGATGTTAGCAAATGTTCATTATCTCCTCCACATAGTGGAAATGGAATGAATTCAAGACAGCTGTGATGACTACAGAGCTCCTCTCACTGGAAGTGATGGCACGATATCATGAGCCTGTATTGTGGATGTTGCAATATGCCTTTAAGGGATATCAGCATGACATCACTAAAAGGGAAATGTGTCATGTGATCCAAACATAGTTTCACTTTTGCATTGAGCAGAGCACACACACATAGAGCTCAGGTGTTTTCAAGCTTTATGCTTCTGTATCACTGTTCACATGTGCCTCGACTTAGTAAATGAATCCAACAATGTTTCACCCAATCTCTTATGAGTGATTGGTGCCTTGTGTCTTACACATTATATAATCCCAAGGTATTATATCATTATAATCACATGGTGATCAGTGGTGGTAAGACAGGTGGCAGCCAGATTAAGTACAGGTATGACATGGTGAACAGCTTTAGATCATGCTACATGGCATGGGGCAACCCTTGACGTTTTGGTCAGACCACAATGAGATTTCAGCGATGGAGACTGTTGGAATTGCAGAGTGCTAACTGCGAAGAAAAGCTTTGGAGACATAGCACTGAGCATGTGCTTAAGTAAAGAGCAGGGAAGCAGATAGATCCCTCATGGTGAGATTGCAGTGCATAGCCTGTCAGTTCAGTGAGTGGGACAGCGCATCGAGAGGACCAGCGCCGGGTTAGCTCAGTCGGAAAAGGCAAGTGACCAGGATGTGGGCTGGATTAATAGCGAGCAAGGGAGAGTAAAAAAAAAACTGTCATAAAAATCAGGCCAGAGAAGGTTGCAATCATAATGGGTGGCTTCGGGAGTGGCTGAACAATAAATTGAATTTTTTTAAAATGACGCCATTACTCCATGGTGCGTTCCCACCTCAACTCATCTTTGTGGGCAGAGCTTTGAAAAACTGCACGAAAGCAGCTACAGTGACACTCCTCCCAGGTACTCCATTATTCGACAATAGCACAATACATCAAACACAACTGTCGCACACTCTTAGTGCTATTTTCAGTTTATTTGGTGCGCCTAGAGAGACCATTATGGATAACAGTCCGCAATTTATTGGTAAATAAATGTGTGAGAAGTGGGAAATTGATCACACTACTTCTTTTTGTCATTACCCCAGATCTAACAGCCTAGTTGAAAGAATGATTCAGGCGGTGAAATCCCTAATCCTCTAATGTAGACAGATCAAGTAAGATCTACACCTCGCAATGTTATATCTGAGAGTGACACCTTTAAGTGCAACTATTCCATCTCCAGCAGAACTCATGTTTAACAGATGAGTGTGTACCAATTTACCTATTCTTACCCATTCTACTCATTCAGGAACTAGGCAGCTTCTAAAACTACAAGAGAAGGTGACCAATGTGCATGATAAAAATGCAGGTACAGGATTGCCAGTTTACAGTTGGGACAAGTTCACATCCAGGGTCCCACAGAAGGTACGTGGAAACCAGCCGAGGTGACAAGGATTTGTTCAGAACCAAAGTCCTATGAAGTAATTACACACAAAGACGCAATGGTGAGGCTTAACCGAGGGCAAATCACATCCATTCCAGCTCCTCAACCACCGTACAGTCCTACTGCATTGAGGACAAGATCCCAAATGCAACCAGGACCAACATCCAAGAATGACAATCCCAGAGATCACTGTGAGCAATTAAAGAAACCTCCAGATAAGATTACCATCACAAGATCTGGGTGTACCAGCAGATTACCTTTAAGCTTTAGCGACTCCAATATTCATCAGTTCTATGATAACGAAATATAGGGCAGGACTTTTCCTATGGTGGGCGGGCTGGGCAGGAGCGGTTAGGGGTGGGCACAGAGCCGATCGCCGCCCACAATCGGCTTCGCACCGCCATTTTACCCAGGCGGGCCAATTAAGGCCCGCCCAGCATATTACACGGCCGGTAGCACTCAGCGCTATCTGTGCGGGCAGGGGGAGGAGGGAGAGTCGAGGCCAGTGCTCTTTTGCGCATGCACGTGAAAGAGCGCAGCACTCTCCCTGAGGCAAAAATTTATATAAACATGTCCCCTCATGTGACTGTGCCACATGAGTTGGGACATGTTTTTACATTTACGAACATTCATTTATTTATTTAATAAAAGCTTCAGAAAATCTCATCCCGCTCGTGGATGAGGTTTCCTGGAAAACGTGAAGCCTGTTTGGGCTTTCCGCCTGCCGCCAACCTTAAGGTTGCACGGGCAGCGTTACTAATGACAATAATTGCTTTCTTAATGGTCTCAAAAGGCCGTTTACATTTCAGCGGGCGAGCAGCTGATTCCAGCACGTGCCCACCAAATGAAATACCGCGATGGTGCGCGATGACGTTGGGGGACACACACCCAAGGTCATCGCGCTTCATTTTACACATCAGTGTGTCGGGTCCGCCCTCACAAGCTAACGGAAAAATCCTGCCCATGAACATGTATTGTAAATAATTATACTTCTTCAGATAGAGGGCAAGTATCTTTAAAAACAAAGGAGGATGTTGTAATATGGCTTTAAGGGATATCAGCATGACATCACTAGAAGGGAAATGTGTCATGTGATCCAGTTTTAGTTTCACTTTTGCTTTGAGCAGAGCATACAGCCACACAACCCTGATGCCTACAAGCTTTACACCTATGTATAAATGTTCTCATGTGCCTAGTCTTAATAAATAAACCCATGTCTCCCCAATCCCTTATGAATGATTGGTGCCTTGTGTCCTGTACAGTAAATAAGGCGAGGGTATTATATCATTATAATAGCATGACAGTGTATAGTTTTGGGAGTGCAGCGGAGGTTCACCAAACTAATTCCTGGGATGCTGGGACTGTTCTATGAGGAGAGACTGAGGAAACTGGGCGTCTATTCTCTAGGGCTTGACAGGGTAGATACAGGAAAGATATTTTTCCCAGCTGGGGGGCTCTAGAACCAGGGAACATAGTGGAGCAGGCTCAAAGGGCCGAATGGCCTAGTCCTGCTATATGTTCCAATGTTCCACCCTGCTCCTTCCCTGAGATAACCAAGCATTTACTGTATTATCTTTACCCAGTCTTTGATCATGAAATCTCAACTCACCAATAGAACATTAACTCACCATGTCATTTCTAGTACATTGGGTCATTTGTGTAAATGAGTTTAGCTCATCTGTAGACTGTAATAGGAAGCAGTGACAAGATAATGGCCACAGGCTCTGCTACAAGCCAATAAACGCTCATTTAAAATCAGATGAGGTTTCCAGCACCGCACCACTAAAACGCTGTAAGTGAATGGGAATAATATGATATAAATTACTGCCATCAATGTACATCAAGTCCCAAGCTGATGAACTGTGATCATTCTTTACAAAGTGGCTAGAATTGAATGCTGGAGGAAAGCTTGGTCAAATGAGCCACTCAATGAGAAATGTATTATTTCTTATAGAGAGGGAAAGAAGGGAAACTGTTTACTAGATCTCCCTTTGTTCAGGGAGGAAGATAAACAGATAGAACCATGATAGCAGCGTGAACTAATGAGGGAATAAAGGCGCTTTAATTGCGTTCAAATCATCATCTTGTTTGTAACTACATGGAAACAAAACTTTGCAAAATATATATTTCCAAAAGAGAATGTGCCTTTAAGAACTTGTTATTTTTGTAATAATTTTTAATGGGCAAGTGTCCCATGTTTCCTCTTGTACTTTTTATTAGATTCCAGACGATTGGAAGATCAGGTACACTAGGTCGATTAGTCATGCATAGATACAGAAACATATATTTCTTTATCTCTGTCACAGTTGTAGGGGCTAATTAAAAGAACACTCATTCCTGAGTGTGGGAGACAAGTAGGGATTAGTGCAGGACTAGGCAGGATGTGAGACAGGAATGGTAATCAGCAAAAATAGCACCATGTAGTCTGGGCGTAGAAAGGAAGCATAACGAATCAATTGATTTGTCTGTAATAAATCTGGAAGAAGGAATAGATAAGTGAAGGCAAGGTGTGACAGCCATGATCATTCACATAGAGAGAATAATGAATTGAGAATAGCTGCTGTATGCATGATAGATTGGGAAGGGGACTAGTAACATCACTTGGCATAGTAACATATCAGGCAAATTAACTCATGTACCAACCGCACATAGGACCATCACATTAGGGAAATGTGATTAACCCTAGAAAGATATTGTGCACTGAAGTTTCTTCTCTCAGATGGTCGTTAGTGTTTGGAATTCTCTTCCCCAGAGAGCTGTAGAAGCTGGGTCATTGAATATATTCAAGGCTGAGTTAGGCAGATTTTTGATCAACAAGGGAGTCAAAGAGAGGAAAGTGGAGTTAAGGCTACAATCAGATCAGCCATGATCTTATTGAATGGTGGAGCAGGCTTAAGGAGCTGAATGGCTTATTCCTGCCCCTATTTCTTATGTTCTTAGGAGCTTTTGCCTTGTCTGCTTAGGCCAGCGTTAGCAGTCAGATTGGCTCACTTATTCGATGAATCCATTGCTCGTGAGTAATTGTTATTGGTACTGGTCTAATGGACACTGCATGTAGTAAGAGGTATCAATGATTTCATCAGTAAAAGGTCAGGTGTCTCAGTGTTTCCAGGCTCTCAAACCTGTAACAAAGATTAAATGGCACTATCCTTTAAACCCAATGCTAATCTGACCTTCTGCAGCTTATATATTGGCACAGAGTAGAGTTCCGAGTGCTGCTCACCAGGAGATGCCAGTGACTTAGCTAGAAAGTGGAGAATGTCCTTAGAGGGCTGGGGGACCAGAAAAATGTCCAACATTAAATCCATTAAGACAGGGTGGTACAGGAGAAAGAATAGCAAATGGTGGAAGGACACATGAACAGCCTAAACAATTTCTAATTCACACAGGTTTCTTTCTCAGATACGGTGACAGGAGAGAAAGTTTCTGAGCCAGTTGATTCCCTCCAGGAGGAATTAAATCAGCGAGGCAGTGACCATGGTCACTTCCAAGTATCTTGTGGTGGCCTGCAACAGAGGAAGCTGTTCAAGCATTGTCTCAGTTAAGGAAGATATGTATGTCAGGGTGGAAATTTAAAGACAGGAAAAAGCATTTCCAATGAAACAACCTCCAATCACAAGAGAAACCCACATATTGACACATTTGACATAATTTTCCTTCTGAGATTTGCACTAAGTCTTATTCAAGGAATAAATGTTGTATGACACACTTCAGAACAGCTCTATAGCCCTAACCTTCTCATAACAGTACACAGAATAATGTGTCTGATGATCAGTAATTACAATGGTATCTTGCAATATCCAACAAGTAAAATTGTGAAAGGATTACCTGTACTCAGCATTACCGTATAAAGCTAATGTGTCATTTACATATCTATGCACTGTATCAGTTCCATTGCCACTTCTGTTTACAGACTTGCCTCGATTGAGATAGGTATAGTTAGGGGAATGGTCAGGGTGGTGTGATGTACTACATCAAATGGTTTATCATTGCTCAAATCTACTTAGAAGCCAGCATTTTCACTGCATTTGGGGCCATTACATGCAACGATTGAGGCTTTGAGTTGTGCAGCAGACCAATTGATTTCAAGAGAAAAATTATTGATGGAGATGGGATTGCCGATTTGCTATGACCAGTCTTACATTACTGTAGGCAAGACCAAAACTAGGGCTTATGAATCTAGGATGGTCACTGGTCCATTCAGCTACAAATTCAGGAGAAACTAATCTACATAGAGTATAGTTAGAATGTGGAACTTGTTACCACATGGAATGATTGTGGAGAATAATAATGTGCATTTCAGGGGATGCTGGATAAGTACACGAGGGAGGAATGAATACAAGGGGCTGAACTTTATGGATTGCAGCAGGGTCACAGTGTGTGGCATGCCCCTCCTGCCCAGCTCCATGTTCCCACTGTGATTAAGCATCAGGCTGGCCAATTAGTAGCCAGTTGGCAGGGCTGCCAGGAAGTTGGTGGCTAGGTGTTACGACCAGGTCAGCAGGGGTGAACTCACTCCTCACTTTGTCCCATTCCTCAGTTGGTTATAACAGAGTTCGAATTTAAAAGGGAGGTGATATTGCCAATTTAATATATACTTAACAGTGTATAGCTCAGTGTCAGCCAGGTTCCTTAAGTTAATAAGTTTTATTGCTTCAAGTCACTCAGGTAAGGATGCAAAAATTATTGACAAAAGGTTTAAAATGTACAAATATGCCCAACTACCCGCCAATGCAAAATAAAACACACACACAACTCTCTCCCCCCTCCCACCCCAAACCCCAAGCATGCAAAAAATAAATAAAACTCTGCAGAGTATCAGATTTTAAAAACCTGGCTAATAATAAGTAAAGTCAGAAAAAAGAATTCATGGTTGTCTGGATGGTTGTTTACAGCTTAGGAGTCCCGGTCCACAGTAGCTGCTGGTACTTGGGGTTTCTCACTGTAGACGGTGGTGGTGATTTGGAATTTACCTTTAAGAACACTCAGTTTACGGCAATGAGGTCTTCTGGTGGGTTTTTCAAATCACAAATAGTTCAACTTTGATGACAGAGGTTTCAAAAGAAAGAGAGATGGGTTACAGCTGTCGCCCATGACAATCTCTCTCGTTATCCAAAAATCCAGTATCTTTTTTACACCCAAGAGCTGGATCACATGACCTCTGTCTGAGAGCTCCATAGGATCTATGGACGGAATCATCCCAGATTTGCACTAAGTGAGGAATCGGGTGAGTACAATGATGTTTTACCCGCCAGCCACAATGGCAAGTATTCATGTCATATCATCCCAAACCCACCGCATTACTTATGCATTCCTGGGAAACACTCCGTTTCCATGGCAGGCGGGCTCTCATTTGCCCACCACACCATCACTTCGCCGCTTCATCACACCAGGCACCACATTTAAAGTGCAGCCGCACTCAGTTCTTCCAGCTCAGGGCTGCAGCAAAGAAGATATGGCCCCGAAAGGCAAGAAGACTGCAGCCCTCGAGTGCCTTTGGATGCCATAGTGGTCCGTTGTGATGTCCTATAACCCGGCTCTGGTAGCATGAGGGGCAACAACATTAACACTCTGGCTTGGTCGGCGATGACAGTGGTGGTCGGTGCTATTGCTGCACAGAAGAGGTTGGCCATTCAATGCAAATAGAAGATGAATGATCTCATCCATGCAGCCAGGGTATGGCAACCACCTCATCACTCTAAACTCACACACTCAAGCCCATCACACATTCACTGGCATCTCACTTCACTGCCAGCTCAAGGGACATCACCACCCATTCTGACACACATACCCTCACATCTCCATCTGGCTCATCTCCTCTGGAGACTGCCTCCTCAGCCCTCACCATCTTGAAGCCACTTGCCCAGGTCAACATGTGCCCCACACACACCCTGGGTTACCCTCCTTCCCCAGTACAACCCTCGTCCTGCAGCCTCTTCCCTTGCCTCAGGCCACTTCTCCCCCTTCCCCAAGCAAGCCCTAGCCCTGCAGCCATTGAAAAGCCACCCACATATGGTGATCTGGTAGGTAGAGACATACCTGTGAGCCCCCCCAAAAAGTGATGTGGTGCTGCCTGTGAAGCCTGGCGGTGATGACTGTGAGTGCTGACCGAAGCAAGGTAGGCAAACAAACCTTGAAGTCCCGAGTGAAGTGCAGCCCGCCAGGTGCTCGTCACTGATTTGCTGTTGTGAAACACGTCGGTGTATTTTCCGCTCATGCCAGTGTCCTTTGCTTAGGAAAAGTGTTCTTTTCAAAAAAGTTCAATACATATGTATGTCCAGCCGATGACATTATAAATTTATATTTTATATAATAAATCTTCGTATCACTGGGATAGGACCTCCTGCAGCAGCAGGGTTGGGCTGTGAACTGGAAGGAGATTCCATCACTAGATTTAAAGGGCCACTGGCAATGCTGCTTACACACCGGTGGGGCAGTATCTGCCCAGTAGCCCCAAGGAAAGACAGCACTGCAGGGCAAGAGGGTAAGGAGAGCTCGGAAATCTTGGGTAGAAAATCTGACATTGGACTGCTAACAACTGTGGCAGCCATCCCTGCCACTACCAGATAAGAAAGGTGGAACTAACAACTGCCCCAGGGAAACCCCCACCCCCCAACCACCTCCCCCCCCCCGCCCCACCACCACTTCCCCCCTCATCCTACCACTGGATCAATGTAACCACTCCTATTTCATCAGCTGCCAGAAGCAATGGAGGAGGTGAAAAGTCAGGTGGCTCCACTGTTTGTTGATGACTCCCTGTGACTCCTCCTCCAGGCTGTGACTGAACGGTGGGAGGTTCTCACACCACACGATGAGAAGACACAGGAACATAAGAACAGGAGAAGGCCATTCAGCCTGTCGAGCCTGCTCCACCATTCAATATGATCATGGCTGATCGAACACTTCAATGCCTTTTACCCACACTATCCCCATAATCTTTACGTTATTGTTAATCAGAAATCTATCAATTTCTACCTTAAACATACTCAATGACTGATCTTCCACAGCCCTCTGGGGTAGAGAATTCCAAAGATTCACAACCTTCTGAGTAAAGAAATTTCTCCTCATCTCAGTCCTAAGTGGCTTCCCCACTATTTTGAAATTGTGTACCCTGGTTCTAGACTCCGCAACCAGAGGAAACATCTTACCTGCATCTACCCTGTCTATTCCTTTAAGTAATTCGTAGGTTTCAACGAGATCAGCTCTTATTCATCGAAACTCTAGAGAATACAGGCCCAGTTTCCCCAATCTCTCTTCATAAGACAGTCCTGCCATCCCCAGAACAAGTCTGGCGAACCTTCATTACATTTCCTCTATGGCAATAATATCCTTTCTGAGGTAAGGGGACCAAAACTGCACACAGTACTCCATATACTACTCACAGTACTCCACAATACTCCAGGCAAGATCAGGCAAGCCTGGATGGAGGCAGTTGAGGGGGTCAGTAGCCATAGGGTCATCTGGAGGACCTGGCTACAGTGCTGCATATGGGTGAATGAGCTTCTCAGATTTGCAAGGGTGAGTGACAAAACTAACTATTGACATAGGTGCACACCTATGGGAGGTTATGCGGGTGGAAATGGATGAATAAATGGCATGCGACGGGAAAGCATTTGCAAGGAGCCTCAACGTCCTGCCTGGATATGGGGAGATGAGTGGGTGGTTGTGGGGTGGGGGGGGGGGTAAAGGTTGGGAAGGAAGGGTGGCATGCAATCAACAGTACCACATGGAGGAGTGAAGCACCATGACTTGTGGTCACCGCCCTAAAGGCTTGATCTCTCCAGGTATGATTGGCAATGGCCCACCGCCCAAGAGGCAGCCTCTAAGCTCATTATTAATAGTAGCATACATGGAATTTTTGTTTCATCACAGACAGCTGAAAGACTTCTGGCCAGGTTGACCAATACCTGAATCATTATCATTAACGTCTTTAACAGTAGCAACCAATATAACAGTTAAACTTAATGTCTATGTAATTGGTTCTTTCTGGCAACCAGGAAGGCCATTTTGTGGCATTACTAAGTCAACAATATCCAATTACTAAAGTTGAAAAATGTATATTTCCCATTATCGACTAGGACACAAATTGGCAATCAGTAACATTTCTGTGTTATTGCTGGATTCCTAGATGCATTCATAATGGTGGCATGTGCACATGAATCATTAGGGATATTACAATTCAGTGTACAGGTTGTCTGCAAAGTGAACCATGAAATGACAAAGCTAATTTCACTGTCTAAATGCATGATTCATTCATTTTGAATCAGTTCAGGTTGCTGAGCTTCTAAACAAGATGACAGGGTGCCTGCTAACCCTCTGTAAAATGCATCAGCCAGAGGTGTCATGAGGAAAAACATTTTTATGCATCAAGTGGCTGAATCTGGAATGAAATGCCTGACAGTGGGATGGAGGCAGATTCCATTATGGCTTTCAAAGAGAACTTGATAATTATCTAAAGAGAAAAAAAATCCAGGGCTATGGTGAAAAGGCAGGAGGCTGGGATTAGCTGAGCAGCTTTTATAGGGAACTATCAGGGTCATGACAGGGGAATGGCCTACTTCTGTGCTGTACCTAATCGATGATTCTCACACAAGGTGAGCACAAATCAGGAAGTTGTACCGCAATTGAAAGAATGTGCAGTTTGGATTCTGCTTAAATTGCCTGGGAAGAGCTCTCAAGCAGTTGTGTAGGCAAACACCATTGAATGAGACTGCAATAGGGGAAGTGGAGGGGGGAGGGAGGGGACATGAACAGAATAATGTGAATGTTCCAGTGGTGTTTCAGCACAACGAAATGGTAAATGCTGAGCTTCTCAAATCCCAGAGGGAAATTTGAAACAGCTGCCACACACAACTGTTTTGCAATTTATATTTTTATTTTGAGATGCGTGCCCTAAATTCAGTAGTAATAAGTCCACTGGGTCTTAGATGTTTTTTTACAAAACTAAATTTAACATTTATTAATAGTAGAAAAGATTTTAAGCACGCATATAGGTCTACAAATTACTACCATTATAACTCCTAACTCCCCTAATTAATGAGACTCCCACTTACACTTCCATTAAGGCAACAGTAAAATCAAAAAAATAGATTTCAACAGACCCAGGCCGAGCACACAATACTCTGGACAGTGATGTTCACAGTGAGTTTTCTTAACTTCAGTTCCTGTAGACAGCAACTTGATGCACAGAGGCTGGAGGCGTTTCACACTTGTTAGGTCTTAGAATGCCTTCTCCCTTACACATAACCTCATCTCCATTATACAGGTTTATCCCTTTTTAATGTCAATTCCATTGTTCCAATATGTCTTTGCAACTTTACTTTTTCCATAAATTAAATCTTTCATAATACTCATATTATCAGTAACCTTTGGGAAAAATAAACACACTGTTTGACTTAGCTTCATATGGCTAGATGTAATATCCCATCATCTCTTTGAAATTCAAACTACTCTGGTTTATCTAAAAATGCTAATGTTCCTCACACCTCACATGCTAAAACGTCAACCATGTTTACATATTTAGCATTTCAACCCTAGCTTCTTTTTGATAACTCAAAAGCTCCACACTGTCTGCAATTCAATTAAAACCCCCACACACATCCACACAGAGAAAGTAACCCAAACCCCACTATTAACCAATATTTACACTAAGTCACAATAATATTATGAAAATTATTATATTTTCCTGACAGTGGGAAGGTATTGCAACCTTAGCTTTTGATATTCTCTCAGATAGTGCTGCCAGTCACTCCTCCAGAGGTCTGAGTGGCTTAAGGATGTGTTCATATTGCCCAATATCTAACAACATAACAGCTTGGATTTTGTAATCCAGCAGCGAAGCAATGTCACTCATTGCTGACCTCAAAGAAAGCTGCGCACAATAACTTACTGATCGCCACAGCATGGATTTCACCTTTCCCAGCTTAATTTGAATCTAGCACCAAGGGATTCTCCAGGAATCCAACAACAGGGAAGTCATTAAACAGGATAAGCAGCGAATCACATTGACGTATTCTCATAGAAAGCAAAGCAGGAAGTAAACTGCACTGATAATTTTACAGAGTTATTTGCTTTCTAAATATGTGTAAGTACACTTTGTTTCATAAAAAAATTAAAAATAACTTCCTTTTTTTCAATCCTTTCCACGGAAAGAATGGTTAAAAATTTTCAAACAATGACACGAAAGAAATTATAAGGGTTCAAGAAATTTTAAAATCAATAAAGGTCAAAAGGCCAAACAGATCTATCCCCTTTTTTGAAAGATCTTAATCCAATTTGCCTTTTTTCTCATCATATCCCTCAAAACCTTAGATTTTCAGGAAAGACTGCAACAGTCACATTTATCAGAGAATCTCCCTATCCTGCAACCTCAGCCAAACTGCAGACTATTTTACATGGAAAATTAATTCCCAAACGTTGTAAATGTTTCCTCCATTACAAAATCAGCAACTTGTATTTATGTAAAGAAAGACTTCCATTTATATAGTGCTTTTCACAACCACCGGACATCTCAAAGCACTTTACAACCAAAGACGTATTTATAGAAGTGCTGTCCCTGTTGTAATGTAGAAAACACAGCAACCAGTGCAGAAAATTCACAGCAATGTGATAATCACAGAATCACAGAATTGCACAGTGCAGAAGAGGCTTTTCGGCCCATCGAGTCTGCACCGACATGTGAGAAACACCTGACCTACCTACCTAATCCCATTTACCAGCACTTGGCCCATAGCCTTGAATTTTATGACGTGCCAAGTGCTCATCCAGGTACTTTTTAAAGGATGTGAGGCACCTCGCCTCCACCACCCTCCCAGGCAGCGCATTCCAGACCGTCACCACCCTCTGGGTAAAAAAGTTTTTCCTCACATCCCCCCTAAACCTCCTGCCCCTCACCTTGAACTTATGTCCCCTTGTGACTGACGCTTCAACTAAGGGGAACAGCTGCTCCCTATCCACCCTGTCCATGCCCCTCATAATCTTGTACACCTCGATCAGGTCGCCCCTCAGTCTTCTCTGCTCCAACGAAAACAACCCAAGTCTATCCAACCTCACTTCATAACTTAAATGTTTCATCCCAGGCAACATCCTGGTGAACCTCCTCTGCACCACCTCCAATGCAACCAGATAATCTGTTTGAATTTTGTATGATGTTGATTGAGGGATAAATCTTGGCCAGGACATTGGGGAAATCTCCCCTGCCCTTCTTCAAAATAGTGCCATGGGATCTTTCGCATCCACCTGAGCAGGTAGAGGGGGGGCTCAGTTTAACATTTCATCTGAAAGACAACATCTCCAACAGACACCCTCAGTACTGCACTGCAGGGTCAGCCTTGATTTGTGTGCTGAAGCCCCTGGAGTGGGACTTGAACCAGGAACCTGCCATTTAGAGGCAAATGTGTGATCAACAGAGCCACAGCTGACAACAGTAGTGCCTATAATGTAATAAACTGTTCCAAGCCACTTCACAGAAATGATAGTAAGCAGAATTTGACAACAAGCCTCATAAGGATATATTTAGATGGGTGACTAAAAACTGGGTCAAAGAGATAGGTTTTAAGGAGTATCTTAAATAAGGAGAGAGAAGCAAAGAAGCAGAGTGGCTTTTGTGAACAGTTTTGGTTCCCTTATCTAAGGAGAGATATACAGGCATTGGAGGCAGTCCAGAGAAGGTATGGAGGGATTTTCTTATGAGGAGAGGTTGAGTAGGTTGGGCCTGTACTCATTGGAGTTTAGAAGAATAAGAGGCAACCTTATTGAAACATACAAGATTCTTAGGGTAGATGTTGAGAGGTTGTTTCCTCTTGTGGGAGAGTCTAGGACCAGAGGGCATAATCTCAGAGTAAGGAGTCACCCATTTAAGACAGAGATGAGGAGGAATTTCTTCTCTCAGAGGGGAGTGAATCTGTGGAATTCTTTACCGCAGAGGGCTATAGAGGCTGGGTCATTAATTATATTCAAGGTTGAGATAGACATATTTTTAATCAGTAAGGGAATCCAGGATTATGGAGAAAAGGCAGGAAAGTGGAGTTGAGGATTATCAGGTCAGCCATTGAATGGCGGAGCAGACTTGATGGGCCAAATGGCCTACTTCTGCTCCTATGCCTTACGGTTTTATGGTCTTGTGGCTTAGGGAGAGAATTCCAGACCTTGGGGCCTTGGTAGCTGAAGGCCTGGCTGCAAATGGTGGAGCGATCAAGAGGCCAGAAATGGACGTGTGCAGAGATCTCAGGAGGTTGTGGGGTTGCTGGAGATAACACAATTAGGGAGGGCAAAGGACACAGGGGGATTGGAAAGCAAGGATGTGAATTTTAAAATCAAGGCATTGCTTGACTGGAAGTCAGGTAGTTCAGCGAGTGCAGGGGTTTTGGGCGAAAGGGACAGCAGTTTTGGATGTGTTAAAGTTTAAGGAAGGTTAAATCGGAGGCCAACCAAGATTAGAATAGGCAAGTCAAGAGATAACAAAAGCATGAATGAGAGTTTCAGCAACAGATGAACAGAGGCAGGGGTAGAGATGGGTGAAGTTGTGGAAATGGAAGGAGATGTTCTTGGTGATGGAGTGAATAGGGGATCAGAAGCTCATCTTGGGGTCAAATATGATGCTGAGTTTGTGGACAATCTGGTTCAAGCTGAGGCATGAGCCAGGGAGAATAATAGAATCAGTGGCTAGTAAACAGAGTCTACAGCGGGATACATTGGGCAGAATTTTCTGCTTGACGTGCGGGGGGGCGAGCCCCGCATATCAGTGTGTAAAATGATGCGCTGTGATGTCGGCAAGTGACCCAATGTCACCGCGCACCTTCACGATATTTCGCTGTGCAGGTGCGCGATGAAGTTCAACGCACGCCCGCCATTAATTAATGGGCTAGTTATGGCCCTTAATTCACCAATCGACGGCGATTTTCAGGCGCCCGTGCGATCTTCGGCTTGATGTCACTGTTGGCCTCAAAAACCTGGCTGTTCCAACCCAGCCTCACCAACACCAGTTGACCTGGGTGCATGGTGCCTCTCAAGCTCCAGGGCCTCCTGCTCGAAGCGGCTTAACATCATGAGGTGAGCCTGCCCACCTCCAGTCCTCAAACGCTCCGAGGCATTATGAGCATTCTTCTCCTGAAAAACAGAGAAGACCATTCATTACAGCAAATTGCACATGTACTCTGCACGCACACGCCACACCCCAACCACAGTGGCCCATATCAGGCCTCCAGTGCCTCCTCTCCCCGCTAATGCTGATCAGCCACACAAAGATAGTATGCCTGCTTCCAGCACCCCCCCAACGGCCACCTTGGACACATTCTGCGTCCATCACTTTAGGAAACACGCAGTCTTTGCTCCCATAGCAAGGAGGCGCAACTATGTGCAGCGTCGAGGGCAGCAGATGGCTCTTGGCCACGACACCTTGAGGCTCTCCTTCCACCATCTCATCACCGTGAATAGGACATGTGTTGGACTTCTGAGTATGTGCCTAGCTGCATCTCCTGCAGGTTGCCCCAAGACTAGTCATGTGCGACTAAGAGCAACACATGGTGCAGGGGAGAACTCATCTCCTCATGAACCATTCAGGCTGATCTAAGCATGGCCACTATCTGCTTGCCCACCCAGCGTATGAGAAATGCCCAACATGACTCAATGCAGTCACGTCAGTAAGACTTGGGGAGGGGTGCCTCAAAGGCTAAGGCTGCCTGCTGGGTTAAATGCCCAATGCCAACATGGTACTCACCCTTCCAGAGCACAACAAATCGTTGAAGCGCTTATGACACTGGATCCAGGTGCGCCGCACCACCTCGCGGGAGCTCACCACCTCCGCCACCTCCTTCCAGGCACGTTTGGTCATGTTGGGGGGCCTCCTCCTCCCATCCTGGGGGACCAACACCTCCCGCCGTGCTGCCACCTCCTCAAGGAGGGCAGTAAGGCAGTCATCAGAAAAACGAGGCGCGCATTGGCCCCCCCCGCTGGCCTACCTTCCAGCGTGCCCTGCTCCTGTGACAGACCCTGCAGCCTGGCCTGCTCCTCTGCCCTTCCCTCCAGCCTGCCCTGCTCAGCCGACGCCCTGCGGTGTGACCTGGACGTGGCCATTGTGAGCAGCCTTCAGGAGGCTGCCAGACCTTCCTTTAAACAGACTGCCAGGTCGCCATTGGACCCAGCGGTCTGTGCACGCCCGCTGCCGCCCACCCACTCCCGCTATTCACGGGAGTTGGCAAATACGCTGGGCACGCCTTATTTGGCCTGCCCACACAAAATGGCGGTGCGGACCCGATCGCGGGCACCGATCGGGTCCGCGCCCACCCGCAGCTGCTCCAGCTCCGCCCACCCGACAGGCAGAAAATTCTGCCCATTGTCTTCAATCTTTCCAATATTTAGATGGAGAGCTAGTTAGGGTCTTTATGGAACCATAAATATCATGGTCAACCTCAACGTTTACGCCAGCAAATCATTCCAGGCTGAAGCCAGCGACATTGCCAACATATCACAGTTCACCGTGGACACCTGCATCAGGGGGGTGACAGAGGCTCCGTACACAAAGAGAGGGGACTTTATAGACTTCTCTTTAACCAGAGAGAAGCAGGGGGAATGGACAAGTACCTTTACCAATCTAGCAGGATTCTCAATGGTGCGGAGAGCCATCAAATACCCACAAGTGGCTCTGTGGGTCACACATTTTATTAGGGAAATGCATCACAACAGGAAGGGCTACCACTCCATTAATGTGTATTTGGTGTGTGACCATATAGAGGACATTGCGTCGGTGAATGGTTTTTTATTTTTTCATGGGAGGTAGGCGTTGCTGGCTTGGCCAGCATTTGTCGCCCATCCCTAATAGCCCTTGAGAAGGTGGTGATGAACCGCTGCAGTCTATGTGGTGTAGGTGCACCCACAGTGCTGTTAGAAAGGAAGTACTGGATTTTGACCCAGTGACAGTGAAGGAACGGCAATATAGTTCCAAGTCAGGATGGTGTGTGGCTTGGAGGAGAACTTGCAGTTGGTGGTGTTCCCATGCATCTGCTGCCTTTGTCCTTCTAGATGGTAGAGGTCGCACGTTTGGAAGGTGCTGTTGAAGGAGCCTTGGTGAGCTGCTGCAGTGCATCTTGTAGATGTACGCACTGCTGCCAGTGTGGATCAGTAGTTGAAGAAATGATTGTTTAAGTTAGTGGATGAGGTGCCAATCAAGTGGGCTGCTTTGTCCTTGATGGTGTCAAGTTTCTTGAGTGTTGTAGGAGCTGCACTCATCCAGGCAAGTGGAGAGTAATGCATCACACTCCTGACTTGTGCCTTGTAGATGGTGGACTTTGCGGAGTCAGGAGGTGAGTTACTCATCACATCCTCCGACCTGCTCTGTTGTCCAGGTCTTGTTGAGTATGGACATGGACTGCCTCAGTATCTGAGGAATTGTGAATGGTGCTGAACATTGTGCAATCATCAGCGAACATCCCCACTTCTGACCTTATGATGGAGGAAGGGTCATTGATGAAGCAGCTTTTGATGGTTGGGCTGAGGACACTACCCTGAGGAACTTCTGCAGTGATGTCTTGGAACTGAGATGATTGACCTCAGTTTTCCACTATTCTAACAGCCATGAAGCTATCAGTCTGTGCTAGTCAGCCATTTCTGCCATATTTGAGTCAGCACAACAAACCATAACCTGGCCGCTTGGTGACAAGGGCTATGCACTGTACATTCTGATTCCAATCTGTCACTGAAAACAGGTGAACAGTGCACCTACAATGAGGGCCACGCTGCCATCAGGAACACCTTGGAGAAAACCATCGCCATTCTGAAATGCTTCTGCTGTCTGATCCTCTTGGGGAAGCCCACCAGTATTCACCGGAGCTCCAAATTCATGGTGGTCCGCTGCATCCTCCACAACCTGGCTCTCAAGAGGGAGCAGTCCTTGACTCCAGGCCTTTGGTGGGAACCTCAAGAGGATGAAGAGGAGGAGGAAGAAGAGAAGGAGGATGAAGAGGAGGAGAAGGAAGAGGGGGAGGAGGAAGGGAGGCGACATCCCGGAGTCCTTCGCTCAGAATGCAGTGCATGGGAATTCAGAATCCAGTTCCCTACAATCTCATCTCACATCACCATTCCTCCTTAATTCCCCACCTTTACATCTCTTTGCTATCACGTCTCTTTTTGGCCAAAAACTGAAACAAAAGCCACCATTAAAAAATTCCATAAGAACTTTATCGACAACACTTCCAATAACATTTACAAATTGAACTATTCATCTCTGTGCATTCCCTTTGTGCCTGTTTTGGGGAGCCTTTGCCTGGCCTAGTGCTACCCCAGCATGGTTGGTGGAAGTTTGTAGACTTTCAATACGGAGGGTTGCAGAGGCCTAGCAGGATGAGCAACTCTAGGACTCTAGGGCCTGGCTTCAGACTGTACCACCATGGATTCAATGATCTAGTGTGAGCTTATCTACACCAACCAGACATTGGGTGGCTTCTGCCTGCCTTGCAAAGGAAGCAGAGATATTGGCTACCAGATGCTGCATGACAGATGGGTCCACAAGTGCTGTCATGAAGTGGAAAGAATGGGCTCCATGCAAAGCCCCGTGTGAAGTTGGAGCCATACTCCACCATGTTCCTTGACAGTGACAATGGGCCCTGTGGCATGCCTGCCAAATGCAATAAGCATCCCTGTGTACATGCCCATCATGCATGCCAGTCCTTTGAGATCCTCATCTGAGTCCCTGCAGCTGAACCCATCTACAATCTCACCCCGTTATGAGCTGGTACATGAACTATCATTTCCCCCAATCTGGCTGCAACCCACTCATACCCAGTGACTCCCCATGTAACTCACTTCCATACTACCCTCTAAAGTAGGCACAGTGCCAGTTTCTGAGCTGGTGGTTGCGAGTGTCTGGTCAAGTGATGACACTTCTTCATCAGACATCTGCTCTTGCTCGCGCCCTTCATCAGGGGGCTGCACTGGTTAGACAGGCAATGGGTCTTGGGTATTAGAAAGTGTAAATACAGAAGGGACGGGTTAGGATGAGGGCAGTGGAGGTGCATTGAAAGTAACAGGTCTATAGTCTCACCATCTGCAGCTTGCAATTCGTGCCAGATAAAGTAAAAAAGGAAGACTTGCATTAATAAAGTGCCTCATGACCTCAGGATGTCCCACGTACTTCACAGAAAAATGAAGCAGTTTTTGAAGTGCAATCGATAGAGCAAAACTGTTTTCACTGACAGAAGGATCAGTAACCAGAGGACATAGGTTTAAGATAATTGATATAAACAAAAAGCCTGTGAGGAAATAAGAAGGATATGTTTTACTCAGCAAGTTGCTTTGAACCGGAATGTTCTGCCTGAAAGGGTGGTGAAAACAGATTCAATAGTAACTTCCAAAAAAAGAATTGAAATCGACTTTAAAAAGAAGAAAATTACAAAGCTATGGGCAAAGAGCAAGGCAGGGGAATTAATTGGATAATTCTTTCAAAAAGCCAGAATAGGCACAATGGGCAGAATGGTCTCCTGCACTCCATGATTTGCAGGGACATTCCATTAAATGTTGGTGATTTTTCCACTCACCAGAGAATTGAAGCCTATGGGAAAAAATCCACAGGATACCTTTGTGAAATGGATGTTTATGGATTATTTCTGACATGCGCTGAACTCTGAAAAGGAACAAAAAATAAAAAAATACTAAATAAAAAAGGAACTATTGATTCTTCTTCCATTTCAGCTTCAATTTGTCATTTGTCTTTATGTTTTGGCATCTCGGATTATTCTTTGCCATTTGTGTTTTAAAAAACAAATAATTTCAGTCTACTTTACCATTTCAGGGAGTTTGGGACTGAGACTGATATCAAGCAAGAGATTCATCTTCCCTGCAAATATACATGATGTTCCAATTGGTTTTACTGTATGGTTTCTGTAGGTGTAGATCTTTTATAGAGACAGGTTAATGGAGCAACAGCACAGCAGCTCTAAGATATTTTTAATGTTGATGTTGTCATTGCACTGTTGGTGTGAACCTATTTCTCATTAATTTTGTGCTTTATGTGAAGCAACCAAATTACAGATTGAATGTTAGACAGTATATAACAATCCTACAGGAATATTACCAATATTCTGGACACTGCATATTTGTTTTTATAAGATATTTACTCTTTAAGGGAATGGAGAATCCTCAGCCAATTTTGAACAATCTGTTGTGAAGCAATTTCGTCACCATGATAATATCCCTCAGGAGCCTAAACAGGTGATCTGATGGGAGTGAGGTGGGAATAGCTTGATATAATAAAGTGTGTTTTCTGTAGAGCTTTTACTTAAAAACATTGTCTTGGTGTATTTACACCTGTAATATATACTGCCATGTTTTCTTTAACAGTAGGTAAACAGCATCCAAAATGAATTCAGAAAGGGAAGATCCTGTCTGACCAACTTCTTGATTGCTTTAAGGAAGTGACATCTCAAATGGACGATGGAACACTGCAAATTTAGGTTAGCCTGACTTCTAAAAGGCACTTTGAGAAAGGTCCACATGAAAGACTGTTAGTTAAATTCAAAGCACTGGAGATTGAAGATAAACCCTGGGAATGACATTGGCTGAAAGGTAAAAAACAATAAGTATTCAGGAGATATATCAGGATGGAGAAGGAAATCACTGAGGGGCTGCTTGAAGGCATGGCGCTTAAACCATGATTGTTTCCAATTCACATATATGACCTGAACTTGGAACCCCATTCTAAAATAGTCAAATTAGCTGATGAGGCTAACCTTGGTGGTGCAGTAGAATTGGAGGAGTTAGCTCAGAAATTATGGAATGAGTTGAACAAATTATCTGTGGGCAGAACAATAATGGATGAAACATAATGCAGCCTAATATAAATTATTGCAAGAAGGAAGGAAAACTAAGCAACATTCATTCTCCAGGAATGGTGCGAAATAGCTAAAGTTCAAAGAGACTCAGGAGTCTTAGTAAACTCAACACTAAGCATGCCCAGCCAGTGCAGAGCAATACGGGATAAAACATGTTGAACTATGTAGCCAAAGGTTTAAGCCATTGGAAGTCATGGTCAATGTTGTGATCAGACCACATAAGATCACTGCAGATGGAAAAAGCCATCTAGCCCATCTTAATTCATCCATTCAGTGAGATTCATTGTTCAATTATTTCTTAATGATTCTAGTGTGTTTGACTCCATTATTTCACATCATACTCACAGTAGTATTTCTTAGAGTATGCTGTTAGAACCATAGAACAGTTACAGCACAGAAGGAGGCCATTTCCATGTCCATGCCAGCCCGAGGACACCCAGGTGCCCTTTCTAATCCCACTTTCCTGCACCCGGCCCATAGCCCTGCAGTTTACAGCACTTTAGGTGCAGATCCAGGTACCTTTTAAAAGAGTTTAAAGTTTCTGCCTCTACTACCAACTTGGGCAGCGAATTCTAGTCACCCACTACCCTCTGCGTAAAAAAGTTCTTCCTCATGTCCCCCCTACACCTTCTGCCACTTATCTTGAATCTATGTCCCCTGGTTCTAGAATTCTCCAACAAGGGAAACAATTTTATCCTGTCCACTCTATCTATTCCCCTCATAATTTTGTACACCTCAATCAAGTCACCTCTCAGCCTTCTTTGTTCTAAGGAAAATAACCCCAACCTATCCAATCTCTCCTCGTAGCTACACTTTTCTAACCCTGGCAACATTCTTGTAAACCTCCTCTGCACTCTCTCCAGAGCTATTACGTCCTTCCTGTAATGTGGTGACCAGAACTGCACACAATACTCCAGCTGTGGCCTCAGCAGTGTTTTATACAATTCCAACATTATATCCTTACTTTTATATTCTATACCTCTGCCAATGAAGGAGACCATTCCATATGCCTTCTTTACAACCTTGTCTACTTGAACTGCTGCCTTCAGGGACCTGTGTACTTGTACGCCAAGATCTCTCACTTCATCTACCCCTCTTAGTATATTCCCATTTATTATGTAATCCCTGTAACTGTTTGACCTCCCTAAATGTATGACCTCACACTTCTCTATGTTAAAATCAATCTGCCACTTTACCGCCCACTCCACCAACCCATCTATATCGCTTTGGAGATTATGGCTATCCTCTACACTATCCACTACTCGGCCAATCTTTGTGTCATCTGCAAATTTCCCAATCGTGGCCCTCACGTTCATGTCCAAATCGTTAATGTATAACACAAACAGCAAGGGACCCAACACCGAGCCCTGTGGAACACCACTTGAGACAATTTTCCATTCGCAAGGGCATCCATCGACCATTACCCTTTGTTTCCTGTTACAAAGGCAACCTTTTAACCAGTTTGCCACATTACCCTGAATCTCATGGCCTTTTACTTTCCTGACCAATCTGCCATGTGGGACCTTGTCAAATGCCTTGCTAAAATCCATGTACACAACATCCACTGCACTACCTTCATCAACCCTTCTTGTCACTTCCTCAAAGAATTCAATCAAATTTGTGAGGCAAGACCTTCCTTTAACAAATCCATGCTGACCATCCCTGACTAGTCCATGCCGTTCCACATGACAGTTAATCCTATCTCACGGATTGATTCTACTAATTTGCTCACCACCGATGTAAGACTAACTGGCCTATAATTGTTTGGCATTTCCTTTGATCCCTTTTTAAACAATGGAACTATGTTTGCATTTCTCCAGTCCTCCAGTATCTCCCCTGTATCTAGTGAAGATTGGAAAATCATCCTCAGAGCATCTGCTATCTCCTCCCTGACTTCCTTCAGTAGCCTCGGAAACAATCCATCTGGCCCTGGTGACTTATCCACTTTCAAGGATTTCAGCCCTTCAAGTACTTCCTCTCTCTTTATGACTATCCCATCCAATATCTCGCAGTGTTCCTCCTGGACTACTATATCTACATCCTCCCTTTCCTTTGTAAACACGGAGACAAAATATTCATTCAAAACCCTTCCCACAGCCTTTGCATCTACACACAAGTTTCCATCTTCATCTCTGATAGGTCCCACTTTTTCCTTAACTAACCTTTTAGCATTGGTAAAACAAGCATTAATGTATTGGCAAAATAAATTAGGATCTCAGTCCTAAAATTACCTATTATTAGTTTGAACCAGTATACTTTAGTTCCACTTTTTCAGTTCAATTTATGGTAATATTAACTTTCTCAAAACCCTTAACAATCTTACATCCCTTTGTAAGATCACACCACCATGGTGCCTCCTTCCCAGGCACAAAATAAACTACAGCTTAGAAATTCAAACACACCCAAAAATGAACGGATAGGCTCAAGACATATGCAAAATTGGGCTTCAGGCCTCATCATGATCAAGTCAGCAAGCTGCAGACACCTAATGAGTATCTTTACATTTCTTTGCCAGCGAAGAGGACTCAAAGGCCAGGCCACTGGAAAGCCAACAGCAGCCCTCAGGCAAATCATTAACAGGGACTGGGAGGGCATGGGGAGTTGGCACAGCCTGGTCACAAGGGTCAGGAGGGTTGCAGTGATTGGGAGCAAAGGTCGCGGTGATCATGAAGGGTGGGCAGCATTCACGGCATTTGGTAGCGCAGGTACCTGGCAGTCTTATCTACTTGTTTTGGCAACTTATTTATTTGTTTGGCTACTTGCTTAATGACCTGTGTATCTGTAGAGCAAGATCCATCTCCTCACAGAGATTAGAAAAGGATATTGATGAGCTAAAGATAAGGTAGCTGGACTAGAGAAATGCAAAAATCCAACAAGATGAAAGGGAATCTGGTCCAAATTAACTGGGCAGGAAAAAAATAGCAAACAGATTGACAGATTAACAGGGGAATATTCATCTGTGTAATACATAGAATACAAAATAAATATCCTTCTGTAAAATGAAAACTATAGATATCGGTGGATAAATAAACTGAAATTTAAAAGAACACATATAATAAATTAAGAGTAATGATATTCAAGGTAATGATAAATATAGAAGATGTAGCACCGAGCTGAAGATGAGGTTTAGAAGAGTTAAAATGAAATTGAGAAAAGATTGGGTGAAGCGTGACTGGCCCACGTGATTTTAAGGTTGGGGCAGGAGGGGCACTTATCTTAATACTGCGGATGCTGCAGAGCTGGAATAAAAACAGAAAGTACTCAGAAAGGAAAAACTCAACAGGTCTGGCAGCATCTGTAGAGAGAGAAACAGAGCTAACATTTCAAGTCCAACATGATTCTTCTTCAGAACCCTTATTTGTTGCAATTGGTCTACACTGGTCCCTTTAAGAACTGCCTGTTAGGCCGCTTGGAGACCTGGTTTTCCTGGGTGCATGTGGAGCTGGCTGCCTCAGGGTATACCAATTCTCCAGGTGGGACCCCAAATAGCTGCTTATTTTCATTTGCAACGGGCCTAAGTTTCAAGCATTGACGCTGGATTCCAATTTGTTTGCCTTCATCAATATAGTGAGGAATGTACTTCCAGCTCATAATAAGTGCACTCTTCCTATGTACCATGTTGGAAGCTTAGGAGGGCATTCAACACCCAAAAAAATGGGTGCTGCAAAAGGTTAATTTCTAGAACCATGTTGTTAATATTCAAAGGATTGTTAACCTGATATTCCGCTGATCCTTAACTGTGTTAACTTCTTCTTGGACAGTCCCTTGGGATTGAGGGTGACTTGCTGCCACTCTGGTTCCATGGGTTCTGACGGGGCTGATGAGTCCAATGTGCAATCTGCAGACTTTGCCACATGCAGGGCAGGTGCTGTTTGAAAGATAGGGTAGATGGGTTGTTTGGAGTTTGGTGCACTCTCATCAACGCCTCGACTTTGCCTCTGCATATTCCTGATGAAGTCTCTTGATGTTGTTAGGGGGAAATTAAAAATGCTAAAAGAGAATACAGTAAGAATTTACTGAAAAACCCCATAAATCTCCAGGCAGACATGGCTGCCAAACATATTAAGAGTTGAAGATTACCAGATGAACATTGCACAGCCTTGAGAGTCAGACTGGAGACAAAAGTATGACATAAATTAGATTAATTGTACTCCCCTCTCACATAGGGAAGGGGCAGATGGTTTCAGCTTAGATATAGGAAGATGAACAATGGATAAAGAGGACGCTTTAATGAAACACAAACAGTCTTGAGTTGTAAGAACCAAGGACTTTGCGTACATGTTTTAATTCTGATTGGATAATATAATTATGTATACATCCTTTAGAATAATTGGTGAGCAAAGTCACATGTTTATGTACTCAATAGAATAGAGATAGCATGAAACCAGTGTGTTGGTTACAGATTGGATGTATTCAAATGTACTCAAATTTGTTATGATAAGAAAAGGTATAAAAGTAGTGAAATGTAATCAGTCAGGGAGCTGGGTCTTCATTCTTAGGAATGATTGTGGCTCCCTTGCATATGCTTGAATAAAACCGGTTAAAAGGAAGCCTGAGTCTCTGTGGTCGTTGCCGGATCGTAGAGTGTAACCTCTCCTCTTCAAATGTTCGTGGCTTTCCTGAATGAACCTTCTATATTTCAGTTGGTCATAAGCCAGGGTCTCCCATGAGTCAGCAGGGATATTTGACCTCTTCAGAGATGCTTCGAGGGCACATGTAAAGCCTTTGCACTGTTCTCCTGGGAGTCTCCTGCTGCAACCGAATTCGGAGTTGAGCATTTGCTTCGGGAGTCTGGTATTAGGCACGCGAATGACATGTCCTGCCCAACGGAGCTGGGTTTGGGTGATTAATGCCTCGATATTGGGCAGGTTGACTTGGAAGAGGACACTGCTGTTGGACCATCTTTCTTGCCACTGGATTTGGAGGATCTTGTGGAGGCACCACTGGTGGTACTTCTGTAGTGCTCTGAGGTGCCTGCTGTAGGTTGTCCAAGTTTCTGAAACATTTAGGAGCGCTGGGATCACTGCTGCCTGGTGAACCATGACCTGAGTCTCAGATTTGAGATCCTGGCCCTCGAATGCTCTTTTCCTCAGTCGGCTGAGGGCTGAGCTGGCACATTGGAGGTGCTGATGAATTTTGTCATCCAGTCTGCCTTTGACAAGAGGAGGCTCCCACAATACAGAAACTGGTCCACATTTTCCAGCATCTTGCCATTGATCTACCAGTTGTTAACTACCAGCGTTTCAGTGGCACTGGGGATGATACCTAAATCTTCACTGTCCTGGCACCTTAGCCTCAAAATAACAGGCGACATTACCAACATGATACTTGCACTGGCAGTGCTGACTGTATTAACAAGGATGCAAATGCTGGAAATCTGGAGTAAAAACAGAAAATGTTAGAACATTCAGCAAGTCAGACAGCAACTGTGAAGAGGCAAACAGGTTTAACATTTCAGGTTGCTGCCCTTTCACCAAACCTAGAAGAAATTAGAGCTTTAACGTGTGTGTGTGTGTCTGTGTGTGTGTGTGTCTGTGTGTGTGTGTGTCTGTGTGCGTATGCATCTGTGTACGTGTGTGTGTGTACGTGTGTGTGGGTCTGTGTACGTGTGTGTGTGTGTGTGTACGTATGTGTGTCTGTGTATGTATGTGTGTGTCTGTGTCTGTATCTATGTGTATGTGTCTGTGTGTGTCTGTGTGTCTGTGTGCATGTGTATCTGTGAGCGTGTGTGTATCTGTGTGTGTGTGTGTGTCTGTGTCTGTTTGCATGTGTGTCTGTGTACATGTGTCTGTGTACGTGTGTGTGTACGTGTCTGTGTGTGTGTGTGTGTGGGGTGTGGGGGGCGTTGCTGTAGGAAAGAACAGAAGGGAAGGTCTGTGATAGAAACTAAGGTGGGGCTGATTAAATCCATTGATGGTGCAATGCAAAAGGAGGTGGTAATGGGACAAGTAAAGAAATAAAAGATGAGTCTAGAGGAGGTGTAATTGGTAACAGCAGAACCATTATCAGCACCTGATGTCTGAAAAAATGGGAGCAGAATTTATGATCTGAAATTATTGATGTCAATATTGAACCCTGAGGAGGTATTGTAGTGCAGCGTGTAGTGTCTCTACCTCTGAACCAGAGGTAGAGACCCACTCCAGGACTTGATGGCCAAGGAAGATGCGTTCATAACACAGAAAAACAGGTCAATTCCCAACCTGTAAATCTTTCCAACATGCCTATGGCAGGTGGTAAGAGTGAGATACTCTGGTCAGCCCTGCTTGATGCAGAGTGGTGCTCATCAAGCTGTAGCTCTGGCAACAGGCTAGCCACCTATTCCAGGAAAAACAAGCTCCAAAAAACAGGTGTAAGCTTGTATTTCATGCATCGCATGATGCAGAAAGCTGAAGAGAATGTTGAATCATCTAGAAGGTTGTAAAGCGCTGTTCCTCCAGCTTCAATCAGCCTTCATTGGAACAGTTTAGGAGGTGATGAACAGAAAGGTCAGAATGGGGGAGTGGGACAGAGAACTAAAATAGCAAGTGATCAGGAGCAGCTTTAGTTTGGTAGGGCCCTGCCAATTTAACTCCATCACATTATATAGAATGAATGGGAGCAACAGAATATCCTGCTCCCAGTAAAGAAGTAAATGGCAACTGGTCAATGTCAAATATAACAGAACATTTCAATTTTGCAGGCTTTCTCCAACATCCCAAAGGTTTATTCTACAATGTTTGACTGCTGAGCAATCCTTCTGCATAACTCAAATTTTCATTAAATGGACAGGCAGTGTTCAATACAGACTAGAAAATGGTAAATTCGAAGCCTTGGGGACTTCCTAAAAGGATCACTTCTCAAACCGTGAGCTGCACATCTAATCCTCGCTCTGCTGATAGAACTCAACATGAAACTTCCAGTTATGGAAAGGTATTCATTTTAACACCTCTATTCCACAACTGATTTGAAAATATGAACGCCAGTGAATGGCAGTGAAGCCACCAAGAGAGAGAGCGAGGCAGAGACTATAGAAAGGCTGAATGTTAATAAATAAATTCTATCTAATTACAAATGCAATATAAAGATTAGTTAATACTGCAAGTCCCCTATATTAAAAGGAGTTTCTTATTAACTAGGGAAATAAAACCCGCTCTTTTACTGTTTTGTACTTCCAAGGTCATCATGACTTTGTGATGCATGAAGATAGCTATTTTCTTTCTCATGGCTTGATAAAGATGTTTAACTTTCTTCATCATTTGCAGGGTTCCTTGCCTCTTTCCCAGATGTCTTACACTGTGTCACACAAGACTGCAAATCAATTCCTCATCAGGTTGTCAGACATAGCATTGCATTGTAACAAATAATTCCATTTTATTTTTATGATTTGTTCATGGGATATGGGTGTCGCTGACAAGGCCAGCATTTATTGCCATTCTGAATTACCCTTGAGAAGGTATTGTTAAGCCACCTTCTTAAACTGCTGCAGTGACTGTGGTGTACACCCACAGTTTCTGTGAGGGAGAGTCTCTATAAAGGTAGAATTACTGTCTTACATCAGCCATGATTCAGTAGGTAGCACTCTTGTCTCAGAGTGAAGAACCTACAGTCAGAAGGTTGTGGGTTCATTGTCCCACTCCAGAGACTTGCACACAGAATCTATGTTGACATTTCCAGTTCAGCACTGGGGGAGTTTTACATTGTCTGAGGTGCCATTATCAGATGAGACATTAAATCAAGGCTTCGTCTTCCCTCTCTGGTGGAAGAAAAAGATCCCATGGCACTATCTAAATATTTATTTAATTTATTTATCTCTCTACCAACATCACCAAAACAAATTATCTGGCCAATTCTAATAGCTGATAGCTGGTGTGGGACTTTGATGTGTGCAAGTTGGGCAAGAAATTTCCCATCGGCGAGTAGGGACGGGGACGGGGGCGGGGCCTGCTCGCCAACGCGTAAAACGACGCGGAATGATGTCGGGCGGAACTCCTGGTGTCATCCTGCGTCATTTGCATTTTCAGGTCAGCGGGGACGCAGCCGAGTCGTCTGTGCGCCCGCCAACCTGAAAAAGCATGAAACCTCATCCACGGGGGGGATGAGGTTTCATGACTGAATTAAAAAATTAACATTCACTTTGACTTAAAGTCATGTCCATGTCCCAACTCATGTGACATTGTCACACGAGGGGACATGGATGGTAAATGATATTTTCGACACCAAAACCTTTTCCCTTTGGGAACCGATCTCCCTGAGATCAGGGAGATCGGAGCGCACTTCTGCATTTGCTATTCCGCCAACCCCCACCCCCCACCCGCGCTTCCGTGCGGAAGTCACGCTGGGCGGGCCTTAATTGGCCCGCCCAAGAAATATGGCGGTGCGGCCCGAATCGGGGGCGCCGATTGGAGGGCCGGCCGCCCACGCCTGCTAATGCACTTCCCCCTCCCCCCCCCACCCCCGACAGGGGGAAGATTTTGCCCTTGGATGCCATGTTATCATGACTTCACTTCAAAAGTTCTCATTTGATTGTAAAGCACTTTGGGATGTCCTGAGATTGTGAAAAAGTTATATAAATGCAAGTCTTTCTTTCCTTGCTCACAGTGTTGCATAATTAATAGTGGTTAATTTACTTTGCCAAAACTCAGCCACAGAGGCTGTGTGATGTCAAACCATTCATGCAGGAAGCTGAAGAGAAAAACATCAGAGATAAACAAATTTCTAAGGCAAGTTGTTTTCAATCCCTTAGATCTGCGGTCAGTCAATGAGAGAAGAGGCAGCAAGTTCTGTTAGCAGCTCTGTTCTGTAACTGGTTGAAAGGAACTGATGCAGCACAATGCCTCCTGAAGTTTTCATCACCACATGCTGAGGTAATGCCTAGATTATGTATTCTCGACTGCCCCAATGTTCCAGCAGACAAGGGAATCATGGTGTGACAAGCCAGTTTTATCTGGTTTCTGTGCTTAAATGCAAAGCTATGGTTCAAACAGAATGAATGTAGGATACCAATGGGATGCACAGTTACAAAGCTTTTAGAGATTAGAAAATCTCTGGGTTTAGTAAACTCCCCACATACTGGGCAGAATTTTATCCTTGGCGTGAGGGATTGGCAAGGGCGGGTGGGGGCGGTCGGGAAGCTGACTGCCGCTCACAATCGGCAGTGCTCTGCAATTTTACGCGGGTGGGCCAATTAAGGACCGCCCAATGTGACACGTGACCTGGGAATGAGCGGAAAGGGGCGGGGGCATGATGCCCGCCGGGTCCAATGGCGACCCGGTGGCTGATTCAAATGCAGCCTTGGCAGCCCCTGGAAGGCTGCTACTGAAGGAAGCGGAAGTGTTGCGAATGAAAACCGTTGCGAGTGGACACGGCAGGCGGCCCCAGGTTCTTCGGATGAGTGCCTCACAACCCTCCTGGAGGAGGCGGCAGTGAGGAGAGAGAGACCCTTGTCCCCAGGGACGGGGGGAGGAGGCGCCCCACCATACCAAAAAGGCCTGGGACGAGGTGGCATCCCAGGTCAGCAGCCACATGGGTCCAGTGCCGGACGCGCTTCAACAATCTCCTGCGACCGGGAAGGGTGAGTACAATGTTGGCATGGGTCATTTTGCAGAACAGTTAAAATCTGCCCATCCCCCCGTAGACCTCAGAGGTGTTAGAGTGTAAGTGGCAAATGTCAATGAGGCAGGGTCTGGCCAAGGGGGTGAGCCCTGGCTGCATGGACTGAGTACCTTGTGTCTCCAGCGTCACGAATCGGCTGAGCCCTGCAAAGTGTTCCTCGGGTGGGGTTGGACAGGCTGCAATGGTGCTGCAGGTAGAGAGTGGACTAATCAATGCTCCTCTCTCCTTTCAGGAGAAAACATCCCATAACAATGCTGAGAGGTCGCAGACTAACGGGGGACCCCCACATCTCCTCATCCTCATGCAATACGAGCAGGAGGCCCTGGAGCTGGAGAGGTGCCATGCACCTCGGTCAAGCGGCCACGGTGAGGTTGGGGTGCCAGAGGAAGGTAAAAATGCAGTGTACTGACGTGAGATTTTTGCTACCATTCGACTGTTGACTCTATATTGATGTGAGCCTGGAACCTGGAATCCCCATTGATAATCGAAGGCACCATGATGCATATCTCTGTCTCATCAGGGTGCCTGGCATGCACAGTAACAGTGTCATGACCTAAGCTAATGACATGTCCTTCTTCTCTCTTTTAGGCTCACCAACAGCCGTTCATTATGGGGAGCCTGAAGGGCCACCCCTGACCCCAGAGGGCCACAATGCTCACCACACACCTGCGTCACATCCTCTCTGTCAAGCAGGCACCAGTGCAGATACCAGCACCTCGGTGGGCACAACATCACTGTTTAGTCTATCGGTGCACATTGGTGAGGGCACTTCACACTTGCTTGAGGTGCAGGCGGAGGCAGAGAGTGCCCAGGGCGCTGGCAGTCGGAGGACTGCTGAGGACCAGGACAATGCTCAGTCGGTGGCTGTTGATGAGCCTATGGAGTCGTCCCTGAGGCAGCAGATGCTGGAAGTCCAGCAGGGTGTGCAGGAGGATCTGGTGGAGATACATGAGGGAATGCGTGCCATGGTCTCCATTGTGGAGGAGTCCATGTGGAGCATAAGCACTGCGTTGACCCTCATGGCCAGGTGCAATGCCTCTTCCATGGAGAGAGTGGTGACTCTCATGGGGAAGCTCCTCCAGGGGCTCAATCAGGGGTTCCTGGGGATGCGGTCGGACCTGCAAGCCCTCTCGCAGGCAATGACCTGAGCTGGTCAGTGTCAGTGTGGGAGATGGATTGGGCATTCTGTATCCCAGCTAGGTGCCCGTCCATCAATGGTGAGCAGGGAGGTCCAAAGCGACCTCAAGTTGGCGCACGAGCTGCCTGTCGTCTCTGTGAGCTCCTCTCAGGGCACTCCGGATGACGGCAGCAGCTCCTCCGCCCCTTGGGCCAATGACCGTGGCATCTGATGAAGCTGCGGTGACTGGGGAGATGCCAGCCGTGGCACTGGCCACTCCCTCCCAGGCGGGGCCATCACAGGTTCCAAGGTCATCAAGGCCATCAAGACAGCAGAGTGAGCAGACGGTCTCCAATGCCGGTGCCAGCGAGGGGAGAAGTGCCCAGCTGTAAACCTAAATCACCTTAAGCACAACACAGCCTGATCACGGGTGATAGTTGGTTCCCCCATTTTTCTTTTCTTTTTTTAATGGAAATTTAATGGTTAATATTAATTTCTGCAACGTTTAACATTCACAAGTAAATGAGATGTTATTTTGTGCAACTGGCCTCTGTGTGCTTCATTTGTTCTGTAGGTGCGGGGTAGGCCATGATGTTATGATGGACGTGTGTCTCCTGAAACTTTATTGCAATGGCACAGAGTGTATGTTGTTGACCAAGGGATTGGTCCAGTCAGGGATCAAGTATGAAGCCTGCAGCCTGGCATATGGTGGTGGTTCTTATTTGGTAGTCCAGCTGAAGGAGTGTTGGATCAAAGCTTCCCAGGTTTCCCTGCCTCCCTGGAGGTTACCTAGGTCTGCGTCCATGCCCTCAGCATAGTCTCCTCACTGCGCTCATCCACGGACTCACTGCTAGACTCATCATCTGTTGTCTGTGCAGCTGCATCAAGGTCTTCTTCCTCCATTATGTCCCCCATTGCCAGTGCCAGATTGTGGAGAGTGCAGCATGAAACCACTACCAGTGACTGAGGACATTAGTATGTTTTGTACACTTTAATCTTAACATAAAGAAGGTTTGTTCTTCCTCTTGGAAGAAACCATAGTTAAAAACATATTTTGCACCTTTTTCATCTCCAAGTTTGTGGAGCTAAGACAAGCCCAAATATATAAACTGATTTTGGGGGGTTGGTATTGGAGTGCGTCCCCTGAATGGTCCAGGCATCTGAAGCGCATCTTGAAAAGACCGATGGTTTTCTCTCTACCCCTGCCCTTGTGGGGGCGTGGCACCTGTTGTACTGCTGTTCAGCCTCTGTTCTTGGGTGGCAGAGAGACATCATGAGCCACCTTTTGAGGGGATAACCCCTGTCATCCAGCAGCCATCCAGCAAGTTTGGCTGGAGCACAGAAGAGCCTCGGCACCTGGGAGTGCCTCAGGATGTCAGCGTCATGGGAGCTGCCTGGGTACCTTGCACAAACTTGTAGAATCTGCATCCTGTGGTCACACATTATCTGCACATTCATGGAGTGGAAGCCCTTCCTGTTGACGAAGGCAATGGGCTCACCTGCTGGCGCCTTGATGGCCACATGTGTGCTGTCTATTGCACCCTGGACATGGGGGAAGCCAACAATGGCCGCAAAGCCTCTGGCTCACACTGCCTGGCTGGCCTTGTCCGTATGGTAATGAATGAATGTCAATGCCCACCTGATCAAAGCGTCTGTCACCAGTTTGAAGCAACAGTGGACAGCTGATTGGGAGACTCCACCCAGATCCCCCACTGACACCTGGAAAAAGCCGGAAGCATAGAAGTTGAGGGCCACTGTGACCTTCAGCGCCACTAGCACGGGATGTCCACCCACACAGTTGGAGCTGATCTCAGGGCTGATCCTCTAACAGATGGAGGTCACTGTCTCCCTTGAGAGATGGAGCCTCTGTTGGCATTGCGCCTCGGACATATTGAGGCAGCTGCATCGCTGCCTGTAAACCCTGGCAGGAGGGTATTGGCGTCTTCTGCGGCCCCTTCCGCCTTGGACTTCCTGCTGGCCCTGTGCCCCTTGTGCCTGCGCCTGTCCCCCCACAGATATAAAAACAAAAAACTACGGCGGATGCTGAAAATCCAAAACAAAAACAGAATTACCTGGAAAAACTCAGCAGGTCTGGCAGCATTGGCGGAGAAGAAAAGAGTTGACATTTCGAGTCCTCATGACCCTTCACCCTCTCTTCCTCAGGAGGAGGAGGTGCCTCCAATGGAGACCACAATCCCCATTACCAGGGCAAGGGAAGACTGTCTGATACCTGGAAGGCCCCACACGATGTGAAACCACCGGGAACCTGGAAAACAACAGTTGAGTCCTGAACTGAAGCCTCTAAAATATCTGAATGCAGCGCTGAAGCGAAATGAAGCTGTCCTGTTCACAGAAGTAACTAGCAGCAAGTGATATCCTGCACTCCTCACTAATCACTTTGACAAGACCCCTCTTATCCCGCCCGTGGATGAGATTTTGCCCGTGTGACGGCCTATGTAAAGTTGGAGACAATTGGTGTCTCAAGGGTCTTAACTGACCACTTAATTAATGGCAGGCGTGCCTCCATCTCCATCGTGCGCCCACCTAGTGAAATATTGCGAGAATGCGCATTGACGTTGGCACACGCGGCCGCCATCAGCGCGCTTTATTTAACGCTCAAGCAGGTCGGGCGCGCCCGCCGCCAAGCTAAAAATTCTGCCCACTGTCTCCTTTTCTACACTCGATTTGCATTGGCAAACAATTAAAAATCTCTCTACAGATGCCATTGAGTATTCCCAACACTTTCTGCAATGATTCGGAAGCCATTCGTATTTGTGAAATAAATTAGGCACAGAGGCCTAGAAATTTGTTAGTGTCATGCCTGTTTCTCAGACACAAAACAGGCACTAAGGGATCCAATATGGTGGACACATTCTACACCTTTGACAATTCCATTGCTCCCTCCCTACTGTGGCAAAGCCTGCGATCTTGACCAATTTATACTGAGTTTCTAAACCTTTCTGTATGTATGTATATGAATTATGTATATAAATTAGATACAGTACTGGTCCCAACAGCAATCCCTGGGAACACCACTTAGGACTATCCCCTCCAGATAAATGTTGGCCTAGAAGCACTCCCCTGCTCATCTTTGAATTAACAGGCCAAAATGTCCGACTAGTGTCGGAAAGTGCTGGCCCACAGAAATGAGAAGAAATAAATACACACTTACCCGGGCTTGAAAATTGTGTTGCCACTTCCGTTCACCAGAGATGCTTGGGGCCTGCATCAAAAGACTCCTCAGTCTAGATCCAGCGTATTCAAGGAGGCCACGGTCCTTTTTTGCAGCACTTGCTGCCGTAAAGCAGGTGAGTCTTAAGGGCCAGGGAAATTGATAGGCCAGGGGAAGTAGATAGGATTTGGTGGTTGGGGGCATCTGGAGGTCTGAGGGAGGGAGGGAGTGTGGAGGCCTGGAAGGGGATCCGGAGGTCAAGGGCAGCTCCAGAGGTCTGGGAAGGGGTCTGGAGGTCAGGGGGCCGGAGGTCAGGAGGGAAGGTCTGGGTGTTTGGAGGTTGGGGAGTCCAAGGTCTGGGTCGAGGATCTGAAATGGGGTGGTTGGGGTCCGAGGTTGGGGGGGTTCTGAAGTGGGGGGTGTTTGGGGGGAGTCCTGTGGGCGGGGGCGGGGGGGGGGGGTGGTGGGGGGTAGGATGGGGGGGAGTCCCATGGGTTCATTCTGGGTCTTTACAATAGTTACCCAGAAGTTAGAAGAGGAGGTTTTAATTCTTCTCACTCTTTCTAGGTAACTATTGGTGTAACCCCGGCGGAACTATCGAAGTTTGCGATTTAAACTGCATTTTCGGATGGTTCCCAGTACAGCGCAATTATCCAGAGGAAGTTCGCAATTCTGGGTAATTGCAGTGCAAGTCCTTACCTGTGTCCTTCCCCGGGGGATTCCCCAGCGCATCTTCGGGGTACCCCCCCACCACCACCGCCCCCCAACCCAAATCTGACGCTGGGGAGCACAGGAGCTCCGGGTCAACATTATGCAATCTTTTACATCGATCTGAAAGGGCAGGCAGGGCTTTGGTTTAACGCTGTTCCAAAAGATGGTATCTCCAATAGAGTAGCACACCCTCAGTCCTGCACTGGGAGTGTCAGCCTGGGTTTTGTGTTATTGTGGGACATACACTGTGCTGACTCAGAGGCAAGGGTTCTGCCCACTGGACCACAAGAGACACAGGCTAGCTGACACACTTTGTATTTAGTGAACCTTTGAACGTTTAAAGTTTTCAAAACTGACATTAATTACCTGGGAGTGATTAATTTGGGGATTTGTTTAAAAGTTATTATGGTAGTAATTTGTAGGCATGTGTATGTGTTTAAATTTGTTGTTAAATTAATAAATGTATAATTTAGTTTTATATATAAAAACTGCTTGAGGCTTGGTGGTCTTATTCCTGAATTCAGAGCTGCATCTCAAACATACCAATTGAAAATATAGATTATGACAGTTGTTCAAGTTTCCTTCTGGGATTTAAACAACTCAGCCTTTATCAGCTGCTGTGTCTAATGTTATTGGAATGTATTGTAAAATAGTGGTATCTGTGTCTATATGTGTCTGTGTGTGCAAGAGAGACTTAATTGGACTAAAGGCAGTTGGTCTGAAGGCTTTGATGTGTTAGAAGATAAACTGGGTTGGAAATGTCAGGTAGGTAAACATGGGGGAAGTTTAGAATGTAAGGTGTAAAGGACACTTGCACTTTCAATAAACCAGACTAGATTGTTTTCAAAGAAGGCCTGAAATGTGTCACCTTACCAGGTAAAGTTCAGAAACAATGTGTTTATTTTTCCCAAAGATTACTGGTAAAATTAGTACTATGAGAGATTTTTATTATCAGAAAGGTAAAGTTCAAAGACATAGTGGAACAAGGGGAATTTGCATTCAAAGGGGAAAATATGCATAAAGGAGCAAAGGCTGTGTGTAAGGGTATGCATTTTAAGATGTAACAAGTATGAAAAGCCTTCAGCATCTACACCTCAAGTTGCTGTCTACAAAGAACTGAAGTTAAGGAAACACATCTACTTGGATTGTTCATGTTACCTTAACAGAAGTGTAACTGGGAGTCAGGTTAATTATGGGATTTAGAAGTTATTAAAGTAGTAATTTGTTGACATATGTAGGTGCTTAAAATCATTTCTCTTACTAATAAGTGTTTAATCTAGTTTTGTAAAAACTTATAAGGCCCGGTGGTCTTATTACTATTGAATTCAAAGCCTGCATCTCGAAATTTATACAAAATGCAAAACGAATTGTGGCAGTTGCTACAAGTTTCCCTTTGGGATTTGAACAGCCCAGCATTTACCATCGGCTGTGCCATAACCTATTGGCCTCTCAGAGCTGTTGTCCATTTTATGGGACAACAATGCACCAACGCCATATGGATAGGCATCACAGGTCAATATCAATTCTTTAGATAGTTTGAAGTGCACTAACAAGACTGAGGAGTGCAGCAAGTGTTTTACTCTGTTGAAGGCTTCCTCCAGTGGAGCCTTCCAGGACCAATTCTGGCATTTCTTCAGCAGTAAGTACAAGGGGGCCAGTACAGTCTATAAGTTGGGTAAAAATCACCCATAGTAGCTTACCATCCCTAAAAATGATTTGAATTTGGTGATATTTGTGGGGAAAGGTGCCTCCTTTATTACCTTAACCTTTTCTTCCACAGGGTGTAATCCTTGCGCGTCTACACGGTGCCCCAGATAGGTAACCTCGGTGGCTTGGAATGTGCATTTCTCCTTTTTTAGGCAAACTCCCGCTTCCAGAAATCTTTTTAATACCTCCTCTAAATTTGCTCGGCCTCTGTTGATCCAGCTATGAGGACATCGTCAAGGTATACTACAGCCCATGGTAGTCCCTGTAGCAGACTCTCCATCGTCCTTTCAAATATTGCAAATGCTGAAGACACGCCAAAAGGGAGGTGCGTATACTGGAATAGGCCTTTGTGTGTGTTTATTGTGACATACCCCCGGAATGTGCTATCTAACTCGAGTTCCTGGTACGGGTGGCTCATATAAACCTAGTGTAGGGTTACTGCCTGTTAGTTTTGCATACATGTCTTCAATTCTTGGAATTGGATATTTATCCAACTTGGCAGCCTGATTAAATGTTAGACTATAACTACCACAAAAGCGGATGGTGTTATCCGGTTTCAGTATGGGGACGCTGCCCATTCTGAAAGTTGAACCGGCTGTACCAGCTGTGATGCCTAATCCCTCCAACCTGTTCAACTCAGCATCCACTTTTTCTCTTAAGGCATATGGTACCGGTCTTGCCTTAAAAAATCAGGGAGTTGCCTCTGGATCAACATAAATCTTGGCTTGCAAACCTTTGATTTTTTTCCTAAGTCATTGTAAAAGACTTATGGACTTAGCTCTGCGCTATTTTATCAAATGTTCTCTTTTGCGACAGTAATAGCACTCGGCCTCCTTAAATCTACATGTGGTTACCCCCACATCGGTAACATTTCAACTTTTCAGGATCGCCTGAAATCATCTGATTGCCTCTAGTATATCTTTTTGATTTCTGGGTGATTGGGAATGATTCCCGCTTTGCGGCTGCTTCTGCAGTTTTGGCAGCACACCTGACTGCAGTTTCCCTGGTAAACACTGCCATTTTGCAAGCTCTGTAGCCCCTGTGAATCTTTCTCAACGCCTTCCATAACCAACGCTATCTCCATTGCTTGTTTAAAAGTTATATCGACTTCTGCAAGCAATCAACACTGAATGGCATCGTTGCGCACGCCACAAACTAATCGATCCCGTAGTACGTCATTGAAGGTCGCTCCGAAATCACAATGCTCTGATAATTACTTCAACTTAGCAATATAAGTCACGATCGAGTCGCCTGGGGCCCTCTCCCTTGTATTAAATTTGCATAATGACTGATGATTTAGGCTGAAAATGGCCCTTACTAAACCCACAAGCTCACTAAACGATTTGGAGTCGGGCGCGCTTGGGGCTGTGAGACTGCAAATAAGGTTGTAGGTTTGACTCCCACAGATGCTCAAGAGAATTGCTTTGTGCTTTGCCGCCTCCCCTATTTCATTGCCTTGGAAATAAAACCCGAGGTGCTCGATGTATTGACTCCAGTCCTGCGCGGAAGAGTAAAATGGGTTGATCGCCCCGAGGAGAGGCATCCTGGTGAGTATACTTTTTTTTCTTTCCTTCTTTAAAATGAGATACTCACAGTTGTAGGGTGAGAGGTAACACCTGGATCATTTATACTCATTGCCAGATGTAGAGATGTACTACCGAGAGGAGTTGAACAACAAACTTTATTTACTGAGCTTTTGCATTAGCTCCCTGCTTCTAGCAAGACTACAATACCCTCCCCCAACTAGGAAAACTCCACCCCCTTATGAGATTCCCCTTGCTGGGTGTTGATTGGCTGTTCTGACCACGTGACCCTTACACAGTAAGGCTGGCCTTAAAGCAACAATCACTACAGGCCATCTCTGATCACTTCCTTGTGTCAGTCTCCACCCACTTCCATCTTTCATGCCCCAATCCTATTTCCCCTATCTCCAACCCTGGGAAAAAAAATACCCAAATTCACTTACAACTGCACTTTCAAAATCTCAACTATCTAGCCTTTAACCCTCCATTCTCCAAATTTCTGCAGCTACTGATTTATTCACCCACGCCCTCATCCCCAAGTAACATTTGCGCCACACAAATGTCAGGCAATGACCATCTCCAACAAGAGAGAATCTAACCATCACCCCTTGACATTCAATGGCATTACCGCTGCAGTCTATGTGGTGTAGGTACTGCAGCGGTTAATGGCTAGTCCAGTTCAGTTTCTAGTCACTGAATCCCCTACTATCAACATCCTGGGGGGTTACCATTGACCAGAAACTGAATTGGACTAGCCATATAAATACTGTGGCTACAAGAGCAGGTCAGAGGCTAGGAATCCTGCAATGAATAACTCACCTCCTGACTCCCCAAAGCCTGTTCACCATTTACAAGGCACAAGTCGGGAGTGTGATGGAATACTCCCCACTTGCCTGGATAAGTGCTGCTTCTACAACACTCAAGAGGCTTGATACTATCCAGGACAAAGCAGCCCACTTGATTGGTATCACATCCACAAACATTCACACCCTCCATCACCGATGCACAGTAGCAGCAGTGTGTACCATCTACAAGATGCACTGCAGGAATTCACCAAGGCTCCTTAGACGCCACCTTCCAAACCCACAACCACTAGAAGGACAAGGGCAGCAGATAGATGGGAACACCACCACCTGGAAGTTCCCTTCCAAATCACTCACTATCCTGACTGGGAAATATGTCGCCGTTCCTTCACTGTCGCTGGGTCAAAATCTTGGAACTCCCTTCCTAACAGCACTGTGGGTGTACCTACAGCTCATGAACTGCAGCTTTCAAGAAGGCAGCTCACCACCACCTTCTCAAGGGCAACTAGGGATGGGCAATAAATGCTGGCCCAGCCAGCAAAGCCCACGTCCCATGAATGAATTAAAAAAAACCTCCACCTTTGATGCCCTAGTCCCCAACAAAACCATTTCTTCCTCTTACCTTAGTTGTTCCCTCAGGTATGGCCCTCATCTCTGTTCCCTTAAGTCCAAGGGACACAACCTTGCATGGGTATGGTGAACAACTGGTTTATCCATCTAGATCTGCCAGATCTGGTTGGACAGTATAAAGCACTACTGGATCCTGCTCTCATCAGCTAAAACTGCCAACTATTCCAAGATCGTCCTGGGATGCAAATGTAACCAGTTCTGTGGTGGGTAACTCACCTCTTCTCTCCCCAAAGTTTGCCCATCTACAAGGCACAAGTCATGAGTGTGATGAAATAATATTCACTTGCCTGGATAAGTGCAGTTCCAACAACACTCACGAATCTCAATACCATTCAGGACAAAGCAACCTGGTTGATCACTTAAACATTCACTCCTTCCACCACTGGCACAGAGTGGCAGCACTGTGTACCCACTGTGTACCACATGCAGTCACTCACAAAGGCTCTTTCAACATCACCTTCCAAACTGCAACCTCTACCACCTAGAAGGACGAGGACAGCAGATGCAAGTTCCCCTCCAAGCCACACACCATCTTGACTTAACTGTGGCCAGATTTTTACGCCCCATGGGCGGGTGCACGCCTAAACCGGATGGGTATAAAATCATGCAAGGTGACGTTGGGCAAGCGTCCTGATGTCATTGCGCACTCGTTCAATATTACGCTCGGCAGGTGCGCGCAAAAGTCGGAAGAGCGCCTGGCAACAATTAAGCGGGCAATTTAGCTCATTAACCACCCAATTGCAAGCAATTTTTTGTGGTCTGTCCAACCTTATGGTTGGAGGACAGGCCAATCGGCCAGGCAGGCTTTACATTTTTGATGAAACCTCACCCAAGGGTGGGATGAAATCTCCGTTAGTGTTTAAAATAAAAATAAATATCTGGGGACAGTTTTTTTTTAATGAGGTATGATTTTAGGTGCTTGCTTGTGCTGCATTGGCATTTTTTGCAGCATTTTTGTGCTTACTTTTATTATTTGGAGGTCTGCAGCTCTTTGAGGCATCTGTCTGCCTTCAGGGGACTCAGTGGAAGCGCTCACCCACGCCCGCGGTGACGTAAGCGCCCGCCCTCTTCCCGCTCCCACCGGCAGTGCAGAGCCTTTCTCAGGGCTTGTTTCGCGCAGACTGGCCGGTAATTGGCCAGCCAGCGTGAAATTGCGTCTGGGGAGGGGGGCTTGTGATCGTGGTCGGGGGACTATTCCCCATCCGCTCCCAGGCCCGCCAATCACGCACAACCGACGAGCACAAAATTCAGGCTACATCACCGCTCCTTCACTGTTGCTGGATCAAAATCCTGGTGCTCCCTTTCTATTAGCACTGTGAGTGTATCTACACCAGATGGACTACAGCGGCTCAGGAAGGTGGGTCATCACCATCTTCTCAAAGAGAATTAGGGATGGGCAATAAATGCTGTCCTTGCTGGTGATACCCACACCCGATGGAAGAATAAAAAGAAGCAATTTTAACCTCAATGAGGAACAATGGGCAGAATTTTACAACAGCAGGATTTTATGTTCCCGCTATCGTCAATGGGATTTATAACGGCTCGCCGCATTTTACGGCCCCGGCCCCACCGAAACGGGGCCCTAAAACTCTGCCCAATGTGTGAGATGTCAGCACTTTGGTAAGAATGTCCCACTAAATTCTACCACCTGCTGCAGCCACAACTGCAACTTCAGAGCAGGACAAAGACTGCATTAGCTATGAGGATAACTGTGGACATGAATTTTTATTCATCTGGCTCTTTCAAGTGGGAGTTGGTGATATTTGCAATATCTTGTAGTTCACCATCCACTTATGTGAGGGATGTCACTGAGCTTTTCCATTCAAAGACAGCTAAATATATTTTATTCTTCCTTGCCAGAGAGAAGCAGGCAGATCAAGCACGTGGCTTTGTGTGGCTTGCATGGTGCTGGGTGTCATTGACTGCAAGCATGTGGTTTTGCAAGCTCGACATGTCAGCTCTGCCCTTTAGCAGAACTGAAAAGCATATGCCATCCAACATCCAGCTGGTGAAAAAGCCATGGAGCCATGGAGTTGTTGCAGTGCAGAATGAGACCATTCAGCCCTTTGAGACTTTGCCAGTTCTCCGTAGAGCAATGAAATGAGTTCCATTGCCTGCTCTGCAACCATAGCCCTGCAAGTTTATTTCCTTCAAGTGTCCATCTAATTTCTATTTGAAGTCATTCATTATTTCCATTTCCACCATCCTCATAGGCAGTAAGTTCCAGATCAATACCACTCACTGCATAAAAAGATTCTTCCTCACACCTCCTTGTATTTCTCACCCAAAGCCTTCAATCTGTGACCCCCCCAATTCTTGTACCACTAGCAAATGGAAACAACTTTTTTTTGTCTACCTTATCTAACCTTATTTGTACACCTCTGCTAAATTTTCCCTAATTCTCTTTTGTTCCAAGGGGAACCAATTAGCTTCTCCAACCTAACCTTGCCTCATTCCTGGAATCATTCTGGTAAATCTCCTTTTCAGCCCCTCAAGGACCCTCACATCCTTACTAAAGTGTGGTGACAAGAACTGGATACAATACTCTAGCTGAGGCCCAACCAGGGCTTTATAAATGTTCAGCATAACTTCCCTGCTTTTGTACTCAATACCTCTATTTATGAAGCCCATGATCCCATCTGCTTTGCCAAATACTGCCTGTGCCGCACCTTCAAAAATTGATGCACATGCACTCTCAGGTCATAGTCTTTAAAACTGTACCACTATGTCTCCCTATCTCTCTTGCCAAGATGCATCTCTCCACAGAGATAAAAATAAAAAACTGCGGATGCTGGCATCTCTCCACACTTCTCTGTATTAAATTCCATCTGTCACTTGTCTGCCCATTCTGCAAGCCTATCTATGCCCTGTTGTAGTATCATCCACACTGTCAGCCACACTTCAAGTTTGACATCACTGGCAAATTTATAAATATATATCAAAAAAGCAGTGCCCCTAGCGCTAACCCTGGGAAAGCATCCATCTACCATCTCCAATCGGAAAATAACAATTTACCACGTCTCACTGTTTTATACCCTTAAGCCATTATTTTTATCTAAGCTGACACTGACCCTCCTGGTGTGTAATCACAGGAAGAGAATCATATAGATCAATGTCCAGTATCCTGGTAGCAATCATGATGTTGCCATTCTGCAATAGTGGCTATTGGACAACAAGGTCTATCCACTAACCACGTGGCTTATGATTCTAGTGTGCAACTAATATACAGGCCATGTATACAATGAAAGTCATGTGCCACACAAGGTATGATAGAGCAGACCATTGCTGGGTAAAAACAATACTTCTGTTGCTTGGACTGTGGTGGAGAAGTCCTGTAGTACTTGGCAGAGCAGATGTCAAGGTTTGTGATGGCCTAGCATATGCTGCGCAACCTCAACATCATGAGGACATAGACATTGCCACCAGATATACAGCGAGCAGCTGCACGAACATGAGGAGGAAAGCTTGGAAAGATGAAAGCTCTTTATGTTTAATACTTGCCATGCTGCCTTGTACAAGAGGAGGACTGGTTTGAACTGGTTCAGTTACATATCACATGACCCCCTAGTATAGCCATGAAATGTGGCTCCCTGGAACACTTACATATAACAATTAGTTCTTAGCTAATTAGTTACAGATATTTACAGATAATACAACAATATATAACATGTAAATGTTGTATCTTGCAGCTCCTGAATGTCTGAAGATCATCATATACAGACCTAATATTCAGAAATAAAAGCAAAATACTGCAGATGCTGGAAATCTGAAAGAAAAACAAAAAATGCTGGAAAAACTCAGCATATCTGACAGCATCTGTGGAGAGAGGAACAGAGTTAATGTTTCAAGTGTGTATGATCTTTCTTCAGAGCTTGTTTAAGATTCAGAAAGTTTTGCTACCCCTATTCTATGCAATTCTGTATAACACATGACTTTTCCCCTAACGATATTTATACTGTTCCAGGAACAACTGGTACAACTTGGCAATCAATAAACACCCTGGCATAAATCTCCTCAGGGGAAATGGCCTCAGCTGTTTTGGAAGCAGCTCAGTACCAACTGCAAGGGGGATCAGAATGTAACGAACATAGGAAGCACTCTCAAGCAAATCCCACTCATTCTAATCTATTTAAATTAAGTTACTGCAGAATCACTGAGCAGATCATAAGCAGGGCACCAACCTTACTGGAGGTTACACTGCTGTCCTTACAGAGCGGCAACCTAGTCACAACAGATTTATACAGGAGGCCTCAAATCTCATTACATTATTCTAGTGCCAATGAAGAGCTGGAAAAGGCAAGTCAATGTCTCCAACTGTACAACAAATTTGTATGTGAACAGTGAACAGGATAATTTGCATGATGTGTCATAAAGATTTAGAGCAACAAAGCACAAATCAGGATAGTGATGGAATACTCTTCTCTTGCATTGGATTGGTCCAACTGCAACAAAACTCAAGGAACAGGGAAAAGCAATCTGCTTGATCGACACCCCATCCACCATCGTTCACTCCCTCCACCATTGGCGCACCATGGCTGCAATGCTGTCCACAGAAGTCACTGCAGCAACTCAACAAGGCTTCTTCAACAGCACCTTCCAAACCCGCGAACTCTACCACCTGGAAAGGCAAGGACAGCTGGTGCATGGGACACCAGCATCTCTACATTTCTCCCTAAGACGGGCATCATCTCGACTTGGATGCACACAGCCATCTCTGCATTTGATGAAGTCCCTCACAAGAGACTGCCATAGTGCCTAAAGTTGGGACCAGAATTGAAGGCACATAGGTGACCCACATAGGAAATTGGTTGAGCAGCAGGAGACACAGAGTAAGGGTAATGAGAAGCTATTCTAATTGGCAGGATGTAACTAGCGATGTCTCACAAAGATTTGTGTTGAGGCCTCAACTATTCACTATTTATTAACGACTCAGTAGGCATGATAGATTAAATGAATGGCCAAAACTGTGGCATATGAATTTCAATGTAGGCAAATATTAGGTCATTTACTTTGGACCTAAAATGGATAAAATAGGATACTTTCTAATTCTTTTTATTATTCATTCATGGGGCGTGAGTGTCACTGGTTAGGCCAGCAGTTATTGCCCATCCCTCATTACCCTCGAGAAGGTGATGGTGAGCTGCCTTCTTGAACCACTGCAGCCCATGAGGTGTAGGTACACCCACAGTGCTGTTAGGGAGGGAGTTCCAGGATTTTGACCCAGCGAGAGTGAAGGAACAGCGATATATTTCCAAGTCAGGATGGTGAGTGACTTGGAGGAGAACATCCAGGTGGTGGTGTTCCCATGTATCTGCTGCCCTTGCCCTTCTAGATGGTAAGCCCATGGGTTTGGAAAGTGTTGTGTAATGATGGGTGATGATGAATCACATGAGGAAAGATGTGGTAAATTTGAGGAAAAAGACAAGGCAAAAGAGCAAGATAGCAATAAGGTTAATGATAATCAGAGTGCAACAGGAAGGGACAATATATACAAGCTTAAGAGTGCATCAGCAGATGAAGCCAGAGTTTTCAAAAATAGTAAAAAGACAGAACTAAAGACTTTGTATCTGTATTTGTGTAGCAATTGTAAAAAAGCAGATGAATTCACAGCTCAAGTAGTATTATATATATGACCTGATAGCCATTACAGAGATATAGCTTCAAGGTGACCAAGGCTAGGAGCTAAATATTTAAAGCTACTTGACATTTCGGAAAGACAGAAAGCTTGGAAAAGATGGTGGGGTATCTCTGTTAATTAAGGATGACATTAGTACAATAGTGAAAGATAACTTTAATTCTAAAGATCAAGATGTAGGGCAGAATTCTCCATGCCTGCTGGCGTCAGGCGTCATGGTGGGCATGAGCAGACAATATGGCGGGAAGGCCAAAAATCAGTTTCAAAATATCATGAAACCAGTTTGCAAATGCCTGCTCCACCTGTCAGTGGCGGGCCACGTTTCCTGCCGCTCCATGTCAGGAACTTCATTGTAATACATCTGCAGATCATTATACACCCAGCTCGTCATAATTATCACCCCACAGTGGACCATCCAGGCATGTGAACATAAGCGACGTGCACCTGGTGAGCTTCACTTCGCTCAGGACTTTGAGGTTTATTTGCCTACCTTGCTTCAGGCAGCACTCATGGTCATCAGCACCAGGCTTCACAGGCAGCGCCACAGCACTGTTAGAGCTATGACTCGCTTAGGGAAGCGGGAGAAGTGGCGTCAGGCAATGGAAGTGGATGCAGCACTATGGCATTACTGTGGAAAGATGGGTATCCCAGGGTGTGTGTGGGGGCACATGTTGATCTGTGCAAGTAGCCTCAAGAGGGTGAGGGCTGAGGAGGCAGTCTCCAGAGGAGATGAGTCCAGATGGAGATGTGAGCGTGTGTATGAGAGAGTGAGTGGTGATGTCCCTTGAGCTGCCAGTGAGTGAAATGCCAGTAAATGTGTGATGGGCTTGTGAGTTTAGAGTGATGAGATTGTTGCCTTACCCTGAAGGCACGGATGAGATCATTCTCATTTTCTGCACTGGATGGCGGATCTCTTCTGTGTAGCGTTGGCACTGACCGCCCCTGCCACCACGTCCCAAGCTGGAGTGGTGATGCCGATGGGCCTCCTGCGGCCAGAGCGAGGGTATAGGATGAGATCCAACAGTGTCCAGAAGGCGTTCCAGGGATGCATCACTGAATCAGGGGGCTGCAGTCTTCTTGCCTTTCAGGGCCATGTTTTCTGTGCAGCAGTCCTGGGCTGGAAGCTCTGAGAGATGCGCATGCAGCTACACTTTAAATATGGCGCCCGATGTGAGGAAGCGACGAAGGGACAGCATGGTGGGCGAATGAGAGCCCACCCACCATTGAAACGGCATGTTTCCCGTGAATGATACAGCGCGAAAAGCCACCATTTGGCCAGCAAGTAAAACATTCTTTTTCCACCCATTATCACACTTAGCGCAAATCTGGGATGATTCAGCCCGTAGAATCAGTTTGGATAGAGATTTTTAAAAAACAAAGGTAAGAAGTCAATTGTGGGAGCAATTTTATAACCCCCTCTAACAGTAATTACACTGTAGGACAGGGTAAACAGAAAGAAATAATGGGAGCTTGTAAGAAAGGTATGATAATAATCATGGGTGATTTTAATCTACATTTAGACTGGACAAATCAGCAAATCAGGCTCGCAAAGGTAGCCTGGAAGGTGAGCTCATAGAGTGTTTTCAGGACAATTTCTCAGAGGAGCACATTCTAGAACCAAACAGACAGCAGGCTATTCTGGACCTGGTGTTGCGCAATGAGATAGGATTAATCAATGACCTCATAGTAAAGGGGCCTCTAGGTAGCAGTGATCATAACATAAATGAATTTCAGATTCATTTTGAGGGTGAGAAGAGTGGGTCTAAGACTAGTGTTTTAAACTTAAATAAAGACAATTACAAGGGTATGAAGACAGAGCTGGCTAAAGTGAAATGGGAAAGTATAGATGTACTGAAGGTGTAGGTCAATTGAAATACAGTATAACAGCGTGAACATCTAGACTGCTTGCAAATTTCCTTTAAGAGCAGTGCTCAATAAGAACATAGGAATAACAGTAGGTCACCTAGGCTCTGAAGCCTGTTCCACCATTCAATCAGATCACAGCTGATATGTGACCAAGCTCCAAATATAAAAACAAAATACTGCGAATGCTGGAAATCTGATATTAAAACTAAAAATGTTAAAAATACTCAGCAGATCTGATAGAATCTATAAAGCGAGAAACAGAGTTAAAGTTTCAGGACAATGAGCTTTCATCAGAGTTCTGATAAAAGGTCACAGACCTGAAACTTTTCTCTCTCTGCAGTTAATGCCAAACCTGCTGAGTATTTCCAGCATTTTCTGTTTTCATACCTAACTCGACATATATGTCTTTTCTTCAAATCCCTTAATACCCTTGGATAACAAAATTCCATCAATCTCAGATTTAAAATTTACAATTGATCGAGCATCAATTACTACCTGCAGAAGAGTTCTAAATTCCTACCAGCCTTTGTGTATTGTGGTGCTTCCTAATTTCACTCCTGTGAAGTCTTGCTCTCATTTTTAGACTTTGCTTCCTAGTCCTAGATTCCCCAACCAGTACATTCTCCCTGTCTACCCTAATAATTCTTCTTAATATCTTAAATACTTCAATCAAATCACCCCTTAACCATCTGAATTCCAGGGAATAGTTTGTGCAGTCTTTCATCACAATTTAACCAGTGGAGTCCAGGTATCATTCTGGTAAACCTAACTGCACTCCCTCCAAGGTCAATATATCCTTCCTAATGTGTGGTGCCCAGATTTGCTCATATTGCTCCAGATATCACCTAATCAGGGCTTTATGTAGCTGAAACATGACCTCTATCGCCTTGTATTCTAGTCCTCTGGTTGCAAAATCAGCATTATATTAGCCTTTTTGACTATTTTTTGTACCTATTCATGACAATTTAATAATCTACATACCTAGACCCACAAGTCTCTGGGTTTCCAATGTTTCTAACTTTTCAGCATATGCACATATGAATTAGGTATAGGAATAGGCCATTTGGTCCTTGGGGCCTGCTCTACCATTTGATAAGATCATGGCTGATCTGATTAAGGCCTCAACTTTACCTTCCCATCTACCCTCCACACCCTTTGACTCTTGTCAATCAAGAATCTATCTAAAAATATTCAATGACCCTGCCTCTACTGCTCACTGAGAGAAAGATTTCTCTTCATCTCTTAAATGAGAGATCCCTTATTTTTAAGTTGTGTCTCCTAGTTCTAGTCTCTCCCACAAGGGGAAATATCCACTCAGAATCCACCCTGTCAAATCTCCTCAGGATCTCATATGTTTTAATAAGATCACCTCACATTCTTCTAAACACCAGTGAATACAGGCTGAGCCTTTCCTCATTTATAACCCCTTCATCCCAGGAATCAGTTAAGTGATCTTTCTCTGAACTGCTTCTAATGAAATTATATCATTTCTTAAGTAAGGAGACCAAAACTGTACACAGTACTCCAGGTGTGGTCTCACCAACACAACTGGAGCAAAACTCCCTTACTTTTGTGTTCCATTTCCTTTGCACTAAATGACAGCATTCCATTGGCCTTCCTAATCACTTGCTCCACCTGAACACTAACTTTTTGTGATTTATATACCAGGACACCCAGATCCCTATGTACCTCAAAGTTCTGAAGTCTCTCTCCATTTAAATAATATACTGCTTTTCTATTCTTCCTGCCAAATTGGACATGTTCACATTTTCCCACATTATACTCCATCTGCCAAATTTTTGTCTACTCACTTAACCTACCTATATCAATTGCAGACTCCTTATTTGTGACTCCTCAGATACTGAAGCAGTCCAAGTCCAAATGCAGCAAGACCTGGACAATATCTAACAAGTGGCAAGTAACATTTGCACCACACAAGTGCCAGGCGATGACCATCTCCAACAAGACAGAATCCAACCATCACCCCTTGATGTTCAATGGCTTTGCCATCACTGAATCCCCCACTATCAACATCCTGGGAGTTACCATTGACCAGAAACTGAACTGGACTAACCATTTAAATACTGTGGCTACAATAGCAGGACAGAGGCTAGGAATCATATGACGAGTAACTCACCTCCTGACTCCCCAAATCCTGTCCACCATCTACAAGGCACAAGTCAGGAATGTGATGGAATACACTCCACTTGCATTGATGAGTGCAGCTCCCACAACACTCAAGAAGCTGGATACCGTCCAGGACAAAGCAGCCCACTTGATTGGCATCACATCCACAAACATTCACTCCCTCCACCACTGACGCACAGTAGCAGCAGTGTGTACCATCTACAAGATGCACTGCAGAAATTCATCAAGGCTCCTTAAACAGCGCCTTCCAAACACATGACTTCTACCACCTAGAAGGACAAGGGCAGCAGATAGATAGGAACACCACCACCTGGATGTTCCCTTCCAAGTAACTCACCATCCTGACTTGGAAATATATCGTCGTTCCTTCACTGTTGCTCAGTCAAAATCCTGGAACTCCCTTCCTAACAGCACTGTGGGTGTACCTACACCACATGGACTGGAATGGTTCAAGAAGGGAGCTCACCACCACCTTCTCAAGGGCAGCTAGGGATGGGCAATAAATGCTGGCCCAGCCAGCAAAGCCCACATCCCATGAATGAATTTAAAAAATGTCCTCTTCACAACTTACTTTCCTACATATCTTTGTGTCATCAGCAAATTCAGAAACCATACATTCGGTCCCTTCACCCAAGTCATTGATGTAGATTGTAAATAGTTCAGGACCCAGCACCGTTCCCTGTGGCACACCATTAGTTACAGTTTGCCAACCCAAAATGACCCATTTATCCCTACTCTCTGCTTCCTGTTAACAAACCAATTGTCTATCCATGCAAATATGTTACACCCTACACCATGAGCTCTTACTTTGTGCTTTACACTCTACACCATAAGCTTTACCTTTGATGTGGCGCCTTATCAAATGCCTTTTGGAAATCCAAGTACACCACATCTACAGGTTCCCCTTTATCCACATTGTTTGTTACTTCCTCAAAAGGCCCTAATAAATTAGCCAAACATGATTTCCCTTTCACAAACCATGTTGACTCTGCTTGATTGCAATAAGATTTTCTGCTATAACCTCCTTGAAAAGAGTATCTAGAATTTTCCCAATGCCAGCTCATAGGCTAGCTGGCCTGCAATTTCCTGCTTTCATTTTTTTTATTCAATCACGGAATGTGGGCATCGCTGGCTAGGCCAGCATTTATTACCCATCTCTAATTGCCCTTGAAAAGGTGGTGTGAGCTGCCTTCTTGATCCCACTGCAGTCCATGTGGTGTAGGTACACCCACAGTGCTGTTAGGGTGGGGGTTCCAGGATTTTGACCCAGCAACTGTGAAGGAACGGCAATATAGTTCCAAGTCAGGATGGTGAGTGCCTTGGAAGTGAATTTACAAATGGTGGTGTTCTCATGTATCTCCTGCCTTTGTCCTTCTGGATGGTGGCAGTTGTAGGTTTGGAAGGTGCTGCCTAAGGAGGTGAGTTGCTGCAGGGCATCATGTAGATGGTACACACTGCTGCCATTGTGCATCAGTGGTGGAGGGAGTGAATGTTTGTGGTTGGGATGCCAAGCAAGCAGGCTGTGTTATCCTGGACGGTGTCAAGCTTCTTAAGTGTTGTTGGAGCTGCACTCATCCAGGCAAGTAGAGAGTATTGCATCACACTCCTGACCTGTGCCTTGTAGATGGTAGACAGGCTTTGGGGAGCTGAGTTACTTGCCACTGGATTCCTAACCTTTGACCTGCTCTTGTAGCCACAGTATTTATATGGCTAGTCCAGTTCAGTTTCTGGTCAATAGTAACCCCCAGAATGTCGATAGTGGGGGAATCAGCAATGGTAATGCCATTGAATATCAAAGGGCGATGGATAGATTCTCTCTTGTTAGACATGATCATTGCCTGGCACTTGTGTGGCGCATATGTTACTTGCCACTTGTCACCCCAAGCCTGGATATTATCCAGGTCTTCCTGCATTTGAATATGAACTGCTTCATTATCTGAGGAGTCGCAAATGATGCTGAACATTGTGCAATCATCAGCGAGCATCCCCACTATGACCTTATGATGGAAGGAAGGTCATTGCTGAAGCAGCTGAAGATGGTTGGGCCTAGGATACTACCCTGAGGAACTGCTGCAGTGATGTCATGGAACTGAGATAATTGACCTCCAACAACCACAACAATCTTCCTTTGTGCTAGGTATGACTCCAACCAGCAGAGAACTTTCCCCTGATTCCCATTGATTCCAGTTTTGCTAGGGCTCCTTGATGCCACACTCGGTCAAAAGTGACCTTGATGTCAAGGGCAGTCACTCTCACCTCACCTCTGGAGTTCAGCTTTCTTGTCCATGTTTGAATCAAGGCTGTAATGAGTTCAAGAGCTAGGTGGCCCTGGCAGAACCCAAACTGAGCGCCAGTAAGCAGGCTAATGCTTCAGCAAGTGCCGCTTGATAGCACTGTTGATGACCCATTTCATTACTTTACTGATCATCCAGAGTAGACTGATAGGGCAGTAATTAGCTGGGTTGGATTTGTCTTGCTTTTTGCGTAATGTAGGGGTTCTCCTTTCCCTCAGAGACCTTCCCAACACTCAAGTTCATGATGCCAGATTCACAAGTGTACAGCTTGAACAGAGTGACCAGCGAGACAAGTTTCTTCTGATAATTCACAATTGCTTTATTGAATCACCCACAACCCCACAGTATAAAACCCAAGATTTAAGACAACCCGTTCCTAGTACCCAACACAAAGTCACCACGACACGGGCTTAAACTTCCAAAAATGCCAACTCCACACAAAGTCCCCATGACTCAGTTTAAACTTACAAAAACACAGGCAAAACACCACGCCTTGTTCTGAAACCTTAGAAAAAAACTCTCAGACCAATATCACCAAGGTATGACTGAAACAAGGTACCAGCAAAAAAACCAAGTTTTCGCCCCAAATCTTCACAAAACCCTCAGAACGATATCATTGCAATTTGGTTGAAATTTACAATCCCCAAGACTGCTGGTCTGTCCAGTGTTGACTGTAGGCCTGAGTCAAGGTGACCAATCTTGAACCTTCTTTAGACTGCAGCTCAAAATCTTCAGGCCAATATCACCGTGATATGGCTGAAAACACTTACAATCCCCAACATGGCTGGTCTGTCTGCTGTAGAATATAGGCCTGAGTCAAGGTGACCAAATGCTCAGAACTGCTCTTCTTATATAATAATTTAACTCAGACAAGTCAAAACATATTTCCTGTTGTTCCAATGTCCATCTAGTCGATTCCACGCAAAGTCCAGACAAATGTCATCAGTTCCTGCTGGTTGAAACAATACAGGATTTTCTAAGGGAGATGTATCCAAACGAACATTATCAGTTCTCATTGTATGAGCAATTCTCCTGCTGTCTGAGGTGGCACGGCAGCAGCACCTGGCTCCAAAGTTAATGAGGGTTTGAATGACCCTATTCCAATACTATTGTCTATGGTGCAGACCTTAGTTGTATAATTCCTTGAGTGTATTGTATTGATGATATGTCCTTTGTGCCATTGTATTGGGTATTCAGACTTTTTGATTGCATTAGTCAATGTCCAAACCTTTTTGATGAGTCACTGTTTTTTTACTAAATGTCTGAATTCACCCCTTGCTGCCCAGCCCTGTACTGCTGGCTGCAGCTTTATTTTTGTAGTTTATAGTTCCAATCATGAGGTCAAAACATGTCAATGTTTTGAAATTCTGTGCCATAAATTTCCCTGTTGGAGGGGATTCCAATCCTACAGTACTGACATACCTGGGCAGTTTTCCACATTACCAGGTAGATGCCAGTGTTGTAACTGTACTGGAACAGCTTGGCTAGGGGCGCAGCAAATTCTGGAGCACAAGTCTTCAGTGCTATTGCCAGAATATTGTCAGGACCCATAACATGCTCCTCCAGTGGATTGTTTAATTGTCCACCGCCATTCACGACTGGATGTGGCAGGACTGTAGAGCTTAGATCCAATCTGTTGGTTGTGGAATTGCAGCTCTGTCTATCGCTTACTGCTTATGCTGTTTGACATGCAAGTAGTCCTGTGTTATAGCTTCACCAGGTTGACATCTCATTTTTAGGTACACCAGGTGTTGCTCCTGGCATGCCCTCCTGCACTCCTCATTGAACCAGAGTTGATCCCCTAGCTTGATGGTAGAGTTGGGGATACGCTGGGCCATGAGGTTACAGATTGTGTTTGAGTACAATTCTGCTGCTGCTGACCCACAGTGCCTCATGGTTGCTTAGTCTTGAGTTGCTAAATCTGTTCAAAATCTATCCAATGACATACGGTGGTAGTGCCACACAACACGATGGAGGATATCCTCAATGTGAAGATAGGACTTCATCTCCACAGGGACTGTGTGATGGTCATTCCTACTGATACTGTCATGGACAGATGCACCTGGGGCAGGCAGGTTGGTGAGGATGAGGTCAAGTATGTTTTTCCCTCTTGGTTCCCTCACCACCTGCCACAGACCCAGTCCAGCAGTTATGTCCTTTAGAACTTGACCAGCTCAGCCTATGGTGGTTCTACTGAGCCACTCTTGGTGATGGACATTGAAGTCCCCCACTCAAAGTACATTCTGCACCCTTGCCACCCTCAGTGCTTCCTTCAAGTGGGTGTTCAACATGGAGGAACACTGATTTATCAGTGGAGGGGCAGTCTCCCTCTGTTCTTGAATAGAGCAGTTACATTCACTATTTTCTAATCTGATGGGACCTTTCCAGAATCTATGGAATTTTGGATAAGTATAACTAATACATCAACTGCCTCCACAGCTGCTTCTTTTAAGACCCTAGGATGAAGTCCATCAGGTCCTGGTGACTTGTCAGCTTTTAGTTCTAATTTTTTTCTCAGTACCCCTATCTCTGGTGATTGTAATTGTTTTAAGTTTCTCCGTCCTTTCACCTCTTGATTTACAAGTATTTCTGGGATGTTATTTGTGTTTTCTACAGTGAAGACAGGCACAAAATATCTGTTCAATGCTTCCATCATTTCCTTATTTTCCATTATTAATTCCCCAGGCTCACTCCCTAGAGAACCAATGCTCACTTTAGTTGCTCTTTTCCTTTTAAATATCTGTAGAAACTCTACTTTCTGTTTTTATATTTCTAGCTAGCTTTTGCTCATACTCTAATTTCTCCTTTTTTTAATAATTCTTTTTAAATTCTGCCCAATTTTATCACCTACCACCTAATCTTTGCAGAATTGTACACTTTTTCTTTCAATTTGATACTATCTTTACCTTCCTTAGTTAGCCACGGATGGTGCATCCTTCGTTCTCACTGGAATGTATAGAGTCATGGAGCGGTGCAATACAAAAGGACTGAGGACTATGGAATGACTTCTTAAATATCTGCCACTGCAATTCTTAGAGATTGATATTTGATGTGTAATGGAGGAACGTATCTGGCCTTGGTATGCATCATTTGATGCGTCTTGGCACTCTGTGTTAGTCTGCTTAATCCTAATCTCCTACCCACCCCATCTTCACACAGACTTTCTGTTATTGCTGCATGTGGAAATGATAATTGAAGGAGCCAGTTCTGAATATTTCTGAGGTGTTTTCTGCTCTTTATCCCTCCTTTGACATTTCACACCTGTTCCCAGGCCTCCCTCACCTTATTACCCGATGAAAAATGAGAATGGCCCAGGTTGACTCTTCCTCCCTTTGAAGAATGTCTTGGCCCCTATGCTGTATCCCAATAGAAGCATGACTAAGATTGAAAGATCATCTATACCGTAGCCTGCCTTTGCATCATGCAACTGCCCAAGGCTCCACCAGGTCACTCCATCACATCTCCTAAGACAGAAAGAGTTTCTGTTCACACAGTGGTATCTCATTTATGACTGGTTTTCAGCCTCATAGTATAATGCTCCAGATCCAAAGTGAGCACAGAAGAGGCTCATTTCCCTTCATGCACACAACCTAGCCTAGCTTGAATTCTGCACAAGCACTTTGCCACCTGAGAGTAAGTGTTAGCTGCGGCTCAGTGGGTAACATTCGGATTCTGAGTGAGAATTTTGAAGCTTCATAGTCCCATTCCGGAGGCTGGAGAACAAAATCTAGGCTGGCACTTCGGTGCAGTACTGAGGAAGTGCTGCATTGTTGGAAGCATTGTCTTTCACCTGTGAAATTAAACCAAGTCTCCATCTCCCTATTCAGATAGTTCGAAAAGATTCCAAGATACCATTTTGAAGAAAAGTTCTCTGTGGTGTTCTGGCCAATGTTCCTTGCTCAATCAATGACAAAAAAAACAGATTATTGAATGGTTATATCATTGCTGTTTGATTATTGTGAATATTTTGATTGCCATTTTCCCATGTAACAGTGATTTCATTTCTTCTGTACAGTGGTAACAAACAACACATCCAATATCAATATCTAAGCCAAGTTTTGATTTCAGTTTTCCAAGTTAATGTACCCAGCATTGTTTATGTTAAAATTTATTGTGTCTCTGTTGTAAATATTGGTCCTGTAAATGCACAGTACAACTCTTTACCCCGCATGCTGACACAGAGTTCTGAATGTTGTAAACATTGGATCTAATTTATTCCTCACAGATTTTTCCACTTGAAACACCTGCATCTATTTCCTCTCTGCAGCCTTTGTTTTCTCCCATTGCTTCCAGCATTGTCCTGGTCATCAATGGTAAATCCTGCTCATCAAGGGATTCACCTCAAGGCGTCAAGTACACTAACTCTTTACTATAATGAGATCCTGTTGAGACTAGAGGACACATTGATTTGCTGAGAGATTTGAAATTAAGATAATTTGTAATAACCATGTTTCGATGTATTTATTTTCAATAAAGGTGGATGATTGCATGAACATAACCCCAGTAATTCTGCCCTCCTCTTCTGAAGCTGCTGAATCTTGCAAGGGCCATTTCCATGATCACTGGCAATCATTAATTACCTCACCAAGGGCAGGACTTTGCCCTTGGTGGGAGGGCTCGGCGGGGGTGGACGAAGGCGGTCGGAAAGTCGACCATCGCCCACAATTGGGAATAAACCGCGATTTCACGCGAATTAAAGCCCGCCCAGCGTGAAAGGCGACTGTGGAAGCTCCAAGAAGGCAGGGGCAGGGGCATGATGTCCAGCAGGTCCAATGGCAACCCGGCAGCCAATTCAGAAGTGGCTCAGGCAGCCCCTAGAAGGCTGCCACAGAAGGACGCTGAACTCTCAATGGATTTCAGTGCGGTTGGACAGGGCAGGCAGGAGGGCAGGTCTGCGGGGCAGTTGGCCCCGTGTTTCTCCGATGAGTGCCTTGAAGCCCTCCTGGAGGAGGTGGCAGCTAGGAGGGACACCCTTGTCCCCAGAGGCGGGAGGAGGAGGCCACCGCACCTCACCAAGAGGTCATGGGAGGAGGTGGCATCCCTAGTGAGCAGCCACAATGTGGTGAGGCACACATGGGTGCAGTGCTGGAAGTGTTTCAATGATGTGCTGCACTCAGGAAGGGTGAGTACTGTGCTGGCATGGGTCAGTGTGCAGAGTGGATAAGGGCTGGCCAGCCCCCTTGGAGCTCAGGGGTCGTAGAGTGTGAGTGACAAGTGTCAATGACGCCGGAGTTGGCCAAGGTGACCCTGGCTGCTTGAATTGAGTGCCTTGTGGCACGAGGGCCACGAATCGGCTGAGCCCTGCGAGGTGTTCCTCAGGTAGGGTTGGCCAAGATGTAATGGCACTTCAGGTACAGAGTGGACTAATCAATGCTCCTTTATCCTTTCAGAAGACCTCCCATAACAATATTGAGATGTCACGGACTGGCGTGGTATCCCCACACCTCCTCATCCTCACCCGCTATGAGCAGGTGGCCCTGGAGCTTGAGAGGCAGCGTGTACCTCAGTCAACCGGCCGCGATGAGGTTGGGGTGTCAGGCGAAGGTAAGAGTGCAGTGCACAGAGGTGAGAATGTCGGTTATTGCAACCATTATAGTATAGTCTCTACATTGATGTGAGCCTCGAACCTGGGGTCCCCACTGATAATCGAAAGATGAGCCGCCCCATGATGTAGATCTCTGTTGTCTCACCAGGGTGCCTGGCATGCACAGTGACAGTGTCGTGACTTAAACTAATGACATGTCCTTCTTCTCCCTTAATCAAGGCATGATTATTGCTTATCGAAAATCGTCCCAACACTCAGCTATGAAAAGCTTGAAATATAGCCGGCAATGGCAATTTTTGATAGTCTCTACAGAAAAAAAACAGGCGTTTGCACTGAGGACCCTAAAGCGCCACCCCTGACCCCGGAGGGCCACAATGTTCCCCACGCACCTGCGTCACACCCACTCTATAAAACAGGCACCAGCGCAGATACCAGCATCTCAGTGGGCATAAGATCGCCATCTAGTATCTCAATGCACATTGGTGAGGACACTACACACTCGCTTGAGGTGCAGGCGGAGGCAGAGAGTGCTCAGGATGCCGGCAGTCGGAGGACTCCTGGAGACCAGGACAATGCTCATTCGAAGGCTGATGATGGGCCTCTGGAGTCGTCCATTAGGCAGCAGATGCAAGAAGTCCAGTGGGGTGTGCAGGAGGATCTGGCAGAGATACATGAGGGAATGCATGCCATGGTGTCCATTTGGGAGGAGCCCTTGTGGAGCATGACCACTGTGTTGACCCTCATGGCCGAGCGAACTGCCTCTGCCATGGCAGTAGTGGCAAATCTTATGGAGAGGCTACTCCAGGGACAGAATCAAGGGTCCCTGGGGATGCACTCAAACCTGTAAGCCCTCACACCAGCAATGACCTCAGCTGGTCAATGTCCGTGTGGGAGATGGATTGGGCACCCAGTATCCCAGCTAGGTGCCTGTCCATCAATGGTGAGCAGGAAAATCCAAAGTGACCTCACGTTGGCGCACGAGCTGCCTGTCATCTCTGCGGGTCCTCTCAGGGTGCTCCGGATGACAGCAGCAGCTCCTCCGCCCCTCTGCCAGTGACCATGGCATCTAATGAGGCTGCGGCGACTGGGGAGATGCCAGCCATGGCACTGGCTCCACGGGCCAGAGGACAACCGTCAAGATCATCAAGGCCAAAAAGACAGCAGAGTCAGCAGGCTGTCTCCAATGCCGGTGTCAGCGAGGGGGGAGCACCTAGACATAGCACCCCCAAACATAAACGTAAATCACCTTAAGCACAACACGGGCTTATCACAGGTGATATTTTGCTCTTCCATTTTGCTTTAACTTTTTTAATGGTGTGACAAACAACACTGGTTAATGTTTATTTCAGCAATGTTTCACATGCAAAATTAAATGAGATTTGATTTTGTGCTACTGGCCTCTGTATGCTTCATTTGTTCTGTAGGTGCAGGGTAGGCCATTATGTAATGATGGACGTGTGTCTCCTGAAACTTTATTGCACTGGCACAGAGTGTATGTTGGTGGCCAAGGAAATGTTCCTCTCTGGGAGTGAATATGGAGGCTGCAGCCCTGGCATGTGATGGTGGTTCTTATTTGGTAGGCTAGCCGTAGGAGCATTGGATCAAAGCATCCCGGGTGTCCCTGCCTCCCTGGAGATTACCGAGGTCAGCGTCCATGCCCTCAGCGTTCTCCTCACCATGCTCGTCCTCGGACTCGCTACTGGATCTATCATCTTTTGCCTGTGCAGCTGCGTCAAGATCTTCTTCCTCCATTACACCCTCCTTGCCAGTGCCAGATTGTGGAGAGCGCAGCATGCAACCACTATCAGTGAAACACGATCTGGGGGTACTGGACTGCACCCCCTGAATGGTCCTGGCATTGGAAGCGCATCTTGAGAATACCTATGGTTCTCTCCGCCACAGCCCTTGTGGAGGCGTGGCTCCTGTTGTACCGCTGCTCAGCCTCTGTTCTTGGGTGGCAGAGAGACATCATGAGCCACCTTTTGAGGGGATAGCCCTTGTCACCAAGCAGCCATCCATCCAGTCCTGGAAGCTGCATAGGGACACCTGGCCTCATCTCCCTCCTGCTCCTCTCTTCCCACTCAGAGGAGGGGCCTCCATCAGAGACCACAATCCCCATTACCAGGGTAAGAAAAGGCTGTCTGATGCCTGGGAGGGCCCAAACAGTCAGAATCCTCCAGGGACCTGGAAGACAACAACGAGTCCTGAAATGAAGCTTAGAAATGCTCAGAATGCAGCTCTGAAGCAAGATGAAGCCGTCCAGTTCAAATAAGCAACCAGCAGCACACGATCTCCAAAACTCCTCACCACTCACATTGACAATGATGCTGACCCTTCTTACCCTGCCCGTGGATGAGCTTTTATAATTGTGGCCTGCCCGTTTTGCCCGTGTGATGGCTGAAAAATCGCACAGGCTACATAAATTCGGAGACAATTGGTGTGTCAAGGGTCTTAACTAGCCTCTTAATTAATGGCAGGCACGGCTCCGCCTCCCTCGCACGCCCGCCGAGCGAAATATCGCGAGAGTGCACGTTGACGTCGGCATGCTTGGCCGACATCAGCGCGCATTATTTCACTCTCAAGCGGGTCGGGCGCTTGAGCAGGTCTGGCACGCGCCTGCCTGCCGAGCAAAATATTCTGCCCCAAGTGTCCAAAGCTATTGCATAATAGGGGCATCACGGCCAGCCTTGTCCTCATCCAATGCCTGTCCCCTGTCATCCCAGCCATTTGCAGCACTTACTGTTACCCCAGCAGTGATTAGCTAACAGGGCAAAAACCAGGCAATGAGTGGATAAACCAATGCAGCATTAGATCTCACTAATACTGTTTTGGTCAACAACACAAGCACAAGTACCTTATTCCTAAACCTTATCATGCATCAAGGAAATATTGAAGAGTCACAAAATGTTTTATTGTTTGTTGGCATTCACTGTATGTAGCAAGAATCAATTGTGTTTTTCCTTCTGAATGTCCTTGAAATGAAAATTGTGTTTTGCCCTGCTTCAAGTCATAATATTTCTGTATTGTAGATTTTTGTCCTTATAATTTTAGATAACTATAAATTAATGTGGCTGTTTTAACTAACCTATGTTAAGATAGGTGACTTCTTTACTGACCACAAAAAATAGTTCTGCAAGATATAAGTCAGGACTTTGGTTTATAGATCAGATAAGATGTAGGTTGTATCAAGATGATTATGTGTTATCACAGCATTACTGGATAAGCAAGGATTGGATGAGGAGTAAACATTTATTGATCAATAATTATCCTCAAAATTTCCTAACATTCAGGCTATTTTAAGTCTTGGCTATGCTGGGAAATGATTAAATTATTTATATTAACCTTAGACTTTAAGTGAGTTTCTGTTAGCAATGTCCAGTTAGTAAAAGGTATTTCAGTCAGTCAGTGTTTTAGCCATTAGGTAGAGGCCATAGCAATGTATCTAATAGGTCCAGCCTTGAAGAGGCACCTGCCACCAACCTGGAGAATTAGGGATTGGGTCACATATGAGGAGTTATCCTTGCTAGGATTGAAGTCCAGCTAATTGAATGAGGTGATACTTTGAAACATGCAGATTCCCACAGTATTAGATTGATATAAAGGTATATTTTTAAAAAGTGTTAGAAGATGCTTCAGAATTCAACAAGACTTGTCTAACCATTCCCTTCTTGCCCAAAACATGTGACGTGATGAATTCTCCAGCATGGTGTATTACAAGTGTGATGCTGACTACATGTGTAACTTTTATTAGTAATGGTTATAATTGTATGCATGGAATTGTAATAATAGTTGTCATTGTTTGCCTAATGCTTATGAAAGACAATGAATGCCTTTGAGCCCTATTACCTCATGGAATAACTTATTACCTGCAAGTAAAAACATATATTTCCTAACAGATAAGTATAGCAAATGTTTGATCAGTTTTGTTTTAAGTTGTCTCTAAAGATCAGCTGAGCTGGGTGTGGAACAATAGAACAATTTCTTGCCAATGTGCAGTCCCTTGCCATTTGTTGGATTGTATAAGATAAATATTCTAAGAAAGTGACTTCTAAATTGTAGATTGATTCAATCTTTGATGTTTTAAATGTGTTTGCGCTATTAGTAATTAGCTATATTCTTTTGCTTCAATGTAATCATAACTTGTGTAATTAAACCCAATATTTATTTCAACTTGAACACACTATTTGGCAGCATGGTATTTTCCACTTACCAGAGTGGTTAGCAGTGTATAGTGTGTACATAATCTCCAATGTAAAGTATATTGTTATAGAGTAATTGCTAATCTCGTGAATTGCTATCCCTATTCATAGCAGGCATGGCAAAATTAATTTCAGATCAAAGAAGATGCAGATTTATTTATGGAACTGCAATTTACTCTAGGTGTGGACATAGGCAGGTAAGAGTTGACCTGTTTGGGGCCAATAATAGTCCCCCAAACCCCCAAACACACATCACTTGCCTTGTTTTCCAGAAGTTTTGTTTTGTCAATAACTTTTCCTTTCAGAGAGAGCATGATTTTCCCCCGACCTACCGTTTGTCAAAGACAGATCCTGCTCATTACTGTAAATAGTAAGGCTACCGTTAGGACTGTTGTTTCAGAATATTAAACACCCCAGACAGGAAAACCAGCAAAATAACACATTCCTCTGCTGCTCACTGCTCCAGGGACATGAGCAGGAAGCAGTGATTCACTTGGGTTCCCCATGATTAATTACACAGTAACATAATAACACATTTCTAGCAAAAGACCGTGAGTGCATCCAGCCTGCCCATCAAATTCTGGCGTAGCATGTGATTGCGATAACATAGGGTTGCTATCATTTTTAGAAGTGCATTTGTTTTATTAATCAAAGTCCGATTTGGCACTTTCCAAATTTTGCACCTATGTTCTTGGTAATTGGTGGCTTGTGTAGAATTCACAGTTTCACCTGTCCAGGTCTTAAATCTCTGCCTTAGATATTTGTGTGCAATTAGTCTCCTATGTCTGGAGGAATTTACAAAAATCTTGTCGCACTGAACAAATGCCACAAGGTTCATTTTGAATTCCATTGCTCCTTTAATTTAGGTTCTGCTATGATGCCTTTGACATATTGAAACTTCCCAATGTGTCTTACAGCAATTTAGTGAGACAAAAAATTCATAAAGTAACAAGAAATGGTGCAGAGGCAGACATGTGTAGGGAAGAAATTCCAGCGCTTAAGAGCTAGGCGCCTGAAGGTATGGCTGTTGGTGACAGCATGAAGGAAATGAATCCCTCAAGGAAGACAGGGAAGCAAACATATAGGGCAGAATTTTGCCCTTGATGGGTGGGTGGGCCCGACTGACTCAGCGGCAGGCGGGCAGCCGATTGCCGCTGCCGAAATGGGCCCCACCGCCATTAATTAAGGCCCGCCCAGCGTGTCGCCCGATGGGAAGCGCTATGCGCTCCCTGTGCGATGGGGGGGGGAATTCCCCAACTGCGAGAGTGTGCTCTTTCACGCATGCGCACAAAAGGGAGCACATCTCCCTGAGGCTAAGTGCTGCCTCAGGGAGATCACTGAAAGGCAGTGAAACTTTAAAAATAGAAAAATAAAAAAATCATTAATATGTCCCCCTCATGTGAAAATGTCACACGAGATGGGACATGTTAATGCAATACACAAAAACTTTATAACAATTTTTAAATTCTGATACCAGACCTCATCCTGCCACTGGATGAGGTTTGTAAAAAAATCACTTACCCGCCTGCCCGTTGGGCCCATGCACTGACCTGAAGTTTGCACGGGCCCCTCAAAATTTTGGTCAATTGGAAAGTTAATGGCCTTAACGAGGCTTTTAATTAATGGCGGGCATGCGCCCGCCAACCGAAATATTGTGATGCCGCACGCTGACATCAGGACGCTTGCGCGACATTTTAAGTGCTAGCGTGCGGCCTCCACCACCCACATGCCAACCAGAAGATTCAGGAACACCACCACCTGGAAGTTCCCCTCCAAGTCACTCACCATCCCGACTTGGAAACATATTGCCGTTCCTTCACTGTTGCTGGGTTAAAATCCTGGAACTCCCTCCCTAACAGCACTGTGGGTGTACCTACACCACAGGGACTGCAGCGGTTCAAGAAGGCAGCTCACCACCACCTTCTCATGGGTAATTAGGGATGGGCAATAAATGCTGGCCCAGCCAGCGAAGCCCACATCCTGTCAATGAATAAAGAATAAGAGGCCAGGATTTGAGGAGTTCAGAGTTCTCAGACAGTTTTAAGGCTGGAGGAGGTTACAGAGATAGGATGGGTTGAGGCCATGAAGTGTACTTGGTGTGAAATATGGAGGATTACACAATGTCGTGGTAGGGATTCTTGATCCGGGTTGAGTGATTAGAATCAAACAGAGGGGGTATTATTCTGGCTTCACTCTACTGTACCTATCTTGATCATGCATGTTTCTACACCGAAGCTGCAATTTTAACCTAGTGCCAAAGTTTGATGGTGGGGAGAGCAGCAGACTTATTCCCTCACACCCATGTGAGAACTGAGCTATTTTAACTCCTGGGCCTCATTACCAGAATTTAGACCCAATTCCTGGTCGATCTTGGCGGGAATGAAGTGGAGTCTGGTGAGCAGGAGTGGGGCAAGTGTGTCAGGAGGCTGCCAATGGTGCCTTGAGGCTTCAATGTTCCAGCGCATGAATTCAGTTAGGCACTGCTGTGATACACCCCATGGAAAAAATACCCTGTCAATACTCACCGTCAAGGGTCAAATGTGATAGGTCACTGACTGGAAACATGAACTCTGTTTCTCTTTCCACAGATACTGCCGACCTGCTGAGTATTGATGGGGGTTGGGGGGTTGGGAGGGGACGGTAGGGATGGTGAGGAAGAATGGTGACGCCATCAGTGTTGTGAAGCCAGAAGGAGCCTCGTGTTCCTGCTGGCTCCACGTCAACTTAGAAAAACAATTAAACCTACATTTTCAGTGGCAGTCGTGGGGAGGGATCTCAAATGATTAAAAAAAAGAAAGAAAAATTCTTGGATCCTGCAAATCTGAAATCAAAATGAAAAATGCTGGAAATTCAAAAAGCCAACTGGGTCAGTCAACACTTTGCAAGAGCTGATCACTGTTCTTCAGAACAGAACACGGTAAAGCAGAGAAACTGAGACATTAACTACAGAAGAGAAAGAGGGGAACCCAACATGGAGGTGTTCAAGAATTTAAATAGCCAGCCTATTTTCAGAAGAGACAACAGGTTTAATAATCCAAAATGAGATGTAATTTAATTATATGGCTTTCTGATTTCCCATTTAATGCACAAGAGGGTGCTATTCACCAGTGTTTCCAAGATTAATGCAGACTCTACGTGGTATTGTGTTGTGGTGGGGATACGAGAAGGAAAGCGAGCTTTCAAAAAACATTGCAGGATAGTCATTTAAATCTGCATTACAGCACAATTCGGGGCAAGGAATTGTTAGAAGAATATAATTGTAAAAATGTACAGCCAAGTGAAGACTATTCATCCCATCATGTCTGTGCCAGATCTTCTGCTGGAGCAACAGAAACAACCCCACTGCCCTGCTCACTCTCTCCCCAAAGCCTTGTACCTTCCTCTGCTTCATAGATTTTCTCCTAAAAGATGGAAGGATATATGTCTATGAAAAAGCATTCCATGCACATCCCTCTGAATAAGGTATTTCTCATCATGTCCTCAGGCTGTACTCTTTCCCTCATCATCACTCAGCTCTCAGCCATTGTGATCTACAGCCCTGCTTTGAGATTCTTGTTACTTTCAGCTGTGGACCATACCCGTCCTGACAGTCAGTTCCCAGCCCTTGTCAAACTCCAACCACTACTGCCAGAGTGACATTTGGTACAGTGCCATGGGATTGTTTACACCTAACTGAGAGGGCACACTGGGCCTCAGTTTAATATCTCATCTGAAAGACCCTGGGCTGAATCATCCCAGATTTGCACCAAGTGCAGTAGCGGGCTGGAAAAAGAATGTTTTACCTGGTGGCCACAATGGTGGCTTTTCACACCATGTCATCCCAATGCCGCCTCATTAATCATGCATTCCCGGGAAACACACCATTTCGATGACAGATGGCCTCCGATTCGCCCGCCACACCATCATCTCGCCGCTTCCTCACGCTGGGCGCCATGTTTAAAGCCATGCGTACACCTCTCAGTGCTTCCAGCCCAGGGCTGCTGCACAGAAGACATGGCCCCGGAAAGCAAGAAGACTGCAACCCCCCATCTGCCTCCCCACCCCAATTCAGTGACACATACCTGGAACGCCTTTTGGATGCCGTGGAGAAGCCCACCCTTATGTCCCCTACCCCCACTCTGGCCGCAGAAGGGGCAGTAATATCACCAATCCGGCTTGGGAGGCAGTGGCAGCGATGGTCAGCGCCAATGCCCTGCAAAAGAGGACAGCCACCCAATGCCACAAGAGGACGAATGGTCTCCTCTGTTCCGCCAGGTTAAGTCACTCTTCTCATCACTCTCAACTCACACACTCACAAACCCATCACACATCCACAGGGATCTCACTCACTGCCAGTTCAAGGGACATCACCATTCACTCTCTCACACACATCTTCATTGTCCATGGGACCACTCACCACCCACACAGGCCAGGCATACTTATCATCTGGCCTGGTAGACTCTCTCCATCTCTATTCATGCAGGACAAGCTGGCACACAATAACAGGGAGAGGTTGCAGACTGGTGGCGGAATGCCTGAGATCAAGGTCCTCACTAACTTTGAAAACAGAGCCATCCAGCTGGTCGGCGATGACCAGGACCGGTCCTGTGCTAACGGTGAGGTCGGTGCTGCTCTACCAAGTGAGGATCCAGCAGTGCAACATCCATCAGACAACCATGCTGTGAGTGATGTGTCCTCTTTCACAGGCCACTGCCATGCACTAATTATCTCCCCTTGCTTTCGCAGGCACATCTGGGAAGCAGCCGAGGGGGTCCATGGCCCAGGTCATCAACGCAAGCCTCAAAGACACCTCAGAGGAGGAATCTGCGGAAACCCTCATTAAAGACTCATCACAGCGCTCACACACACCCTCCACCAGGGCAGAGACACACACCTCGGTAGGAGCGAGCTTTAAAGTAGCCTCAGGGCCACAATCTGGTGAGCACATCGCACTGTCTGATCCACAGCAGGTGGCAGCAGGAACTTCCCAGGTGTCTGCCTCTCAGAGGACTGCTGGAGGCCAGAAATCTGCTGAGTCCGAGTCAGATATCGAGCCTCTGGACTCGGTCGTGTCACAGTTGCTGGAGCTGCAAAGAAAAGCTCAGGAACATCAGGAAGGGATGTCCACTACGCTCCTCAGATTGCAAGGCAAGATGGAGGAGTCCAAGCGCCTTTAGTCTGAGGTGATAGCGCTGGCATGTCAACGCACCGAGGTCAACACTGGTAGGATGGTGGTCGCCTTGGAGGCCTTGGTCCAGGACTTCGGTCCTACATGGTTGCGCAGGCTGAACTCCTTCGTTGACCCCATAGTAGGTCTCTAACAGTGTCAACATGAGAGGAGTGTGGGGAAGCGCGATCTCACTCCAGCTTCCCCTTCTCCTCAAGGAGTCAGCCAGCGGCCCTTAGGCACCCATAGGGAGGATGATCAGCAGATGCAGACTCCGGGCTATCCACCCAGGTGACTCTGGGAGTGTCCGGCCCATCCGAATCCCTATTTCCTGTGGCCCCAGCAAATCCCGCTCTTGAGGCTGAGAAGGGTGCCACTGCTGCACAGCAGGACCCCAAAAGCAGGCCGGGGCCCTCCAAGTCTCGGCCCTCCAGAGGACACCCGTTAAGTTCATCACAGAGAGGGTGTAGCACTCATCAGGCTGCCTCCAACTCTGCTGTGGATGTCCGGGGAGCACCAAGATGTAGCAGCAGGGTTAGGAAGGTTAAGAAAATGTAATTGCACAGCCTGGGCATGGGTGTTAATCACTTGTACATAATGTTCACTATTGTCAATAAACTCCCAAGTATGTCGCCCTGCCTATGGCTCCTTGTTCTGATGAGCAGTGTTCATGTCAGTCAGATGTGAAACCTTGGTATCTGCACAAGATAAAGGCAGGTGTCTCAGTCCAGGGCCTCTTTGTACAATCTTCCCAGTAGACTGATGGTGCGCCTTCACTGTCACTGGACACATCAGTCATTGCTGCCAGAATGTCTTGGGCCGGTGGCACAGAGTCCTGTCATTCTCTCCGTGTGCTCCCAGCATCTTTGAGGTGCGGTTGGTCCCCATCTCATCAGCATCTGTGTTGGGGACCATGTGGTCCTGAAGGGTTCAGCTCCTGAAGGATGCCATAGGGTCAGAAGAAGTTAAAGTTTCCCTGCTGCATCTCCATGATATGACCTTTTTCACCAGAGCACAAATGATCTGCCCTCAGACAGACAGGAGTCAGACATTCACATAAGCTTTGTGAGGATCTACAGAGTGTCCCCACTGCATGTCATCATCATCCTCCTGGAATGTAGGGACTATGGGCATCTGCTGCGTCTCCATGACAGGAGCCTTATCACAGAGGGTATGTGCGCTGCCATCAGCCATACAGGAGTCAAATGTTCACAGATGCAACATGAGGATCTATGGTGTCTCCTCATTGCACGTTGTCATCATCCTCCATGAATCTAGCAGGTATGAGGGCCTCCCGAGCATGTCTGCCTCGTCTGGCCAGTGCAAGGACCTCATCGCCATCATCCTCACCTTCAAGGACCTCCTCACCCTCATCCCTGTCAACGTCCTTCTCATCGGAGGAGACGTGCAGCTTCTCCATCTCTCCTCAGCCAGCTCCTCCCTGCGGTGCAGCACGAGGTTGTAAAGGGCGCAGCAGGTGACTACAATGCGTGACACCCTCTGTGGACTGTATTACAAGCTCCACCAGACCGGACCAGGCACTGGAACCTCATTTTCAACAGTCCGATGGTCTGCACCACCAAAGTACAAGTTGCGGCATCAGCCTCGTCATATCTTCGCACTGCTGCAGTCTGAGGCCGCCACATGGATATCATCAGCCACATCCTCTGTGGGTAGCCCTTGTCCCCAGGGAGCCAACCCTGCTGCCTCTGTGGGCCCTGGAAGATGTCCGGGATCTGAGACTGAGAATGTAGGACCGTGCACAGACCTGCAGGATGCTTTTCTGGTGGTCACACACCAGCTGCACATTCAGTGAGTGGAAGACCTTGTGGTTGATGTAGCTGACCGCATGTTGCCACGGAGATCTGAGCGCCACATGGGTGCAGTCGATGGCACCCTGCACCTGTGGGAAACCTGAAAGCTGGGCAAATCTCAATGCTTTTGCATCCTGGCTGTCCTGGTCCCAGGTGAAATGCACAAAGTTGTGTGCCCTCAGGAAGATGGTATCTGTGACTTCATGGATGCATTTGGAGGCTTGTGATACCCCACAGAGGTCACTTGTGGAGCCCAGAAAGGAGCCACTGACATAAAAATTGAGCGCTGCAGTGGATGCCCTCTATGTCCCTGTGGTGCCAAATCCTGCAGTAACTGGCAGATGTGACCAATCAGTTCCCTAGACATGCACAGTCTTCGGTGACACTGGTTCTCGGTCATCTGCAGGAAAGAAAGACAGCGTCTAGCTGGGTGCCGACCAACCACGGCTCATGGTGGCTCTTCAGCAGCGTGTGTGGATGCCCCAGCGCCCCTTCTTCCTGAGGTGCTGATCCTCCCTCTGCCCAGCCAGGCACCTCCGTTGCTCTCTCCTCCTTCATGAGGCATACAGCTAGGTCACTAGGCTCCATGCTCCTGATGTACTCCTCCTGCAGTATGAAAGAGAGAAACACATGGGTTAACATGGGCGTACTAAGAACCTCTCTTCGTTAAGTCTGAAGGCCCCCTAACACATCCCGGACAATGCTGGCCACCACTTGGATGGCCAGGTATTAGTGCGCTGCATGGTTGCCCGAAACCCCACCCACATCCGCCCCACTCCACCTGACCGATTGGTGGCAACTTTGCCCATTGGACTGCATGCTGTGCTCTCAGCTCAGGCACAGGCATTCTCCTAACCCACACTGCAAGGCTGCACTGTTAGCTTGAACCATGGGGGAGACTGGTCCAAACCGGGATGATGACATTGCAAGGGGCTGTGAGCGCCTCCACCAGTAACTACTCCATGGCAAGTTTTAGCAAGGAGATTGTACAACGTGCCCAGTCGTCCAATTGTTCTGCAGTCCACTAAAATGCTCATTAGTCTGCAGTCTGTGCCCGAGGGGTGAAAAGCTCTGGAGCACTTGGTGGCACTTTGATGCCTCTGCGTTGCTTGCGTGGGCAGATAAGCTAGAGGCCCGACTGCAATCATGTCAATGTGGCTGTGACTGAACTGTCTCAGCTGCAGAGGAATGGTCACTTTATACAAGGTGTCCCTAATGCGTGGCCACTTCCCTCCCCCGAACCCTGCACATGCTTGTGCACTACCATCAACCGCAGGGCAGCCCTTGACCCCCTCATCTTACCTCAACCGCAGTGCAGCCCTTGCCCCTCCCCCAACTTGCCTCAACTGCAGTGCAGCCTTTGCCCCTCCAATTCACCTCTACTGCAGGGCAGCCCTTTCCTCCCAAACTTGCCTCAACTGGGGTGCAGCCCTTGCCCCGGTGCTGTACGGTCAGCCAGCGGGGACAATGCGACTTGCCTGTGCCTTCGCCAGAATGCGTGGCCCCTCAGCCTTGAAGTCCAACAGGCGACCTTCACAAGCACTGCGAAACATCACTGCACACTCAGCTCCAATCTCCCCTCAAAGTGCAGCTCGCCCGGTGCATGCCTTATAAATGCTGTTGTGAAACATGTCGGCGTGCTCAGATGATCCAGCATGGGGGTAATGATATTAAAATGAAGTTCCCACCGTGTGGCGGCAGGAATTGGGGCCCGCCATTGATGGGCAAAGCAGATGATCGCAAGCGGGTTTCACGACATCACGAAACCCATTTTTGGCCTTCCCGCCATATTGTCCACTCATGCCACTGATGCCAACAGGCATGGGGAAATTCTGCCCCCTATCTCTAACGTTCAGCCTTCCCTCAGTGCGGGCCTTGCATGTCATCTTGGGTTATGTGCTCAAGCTTCTAAGCTGAGACTTGAACCCACAAACTTCAGATTCACAGGCGACGCAGCTGGAGTTGAATATAGTTTACTGGACCTCTTTTTCGCAGAGGTGGTGTCCCTGCAAAGCTGGTTTACTAATGACTTTGTCATGGTGTGTGGGGCATCGACGCAACCTCCAAACAACCAAAAAGAAACACTGCCTTGCCAGTCAGAGTGAGTGGGAGAACCAGGATGAGCAGGGTTGGAACAGGAAAACTCAAACAATTACAGCTCCCAGATGATTCTGTGATTACAAAATATAAATGCTTTATTTACCAGACACATTGCTTGTGTTTTCAGTCAATACTGACATTTTGTAAATAAGCTGTGATGTCTAGCACCTGGCATTGACAGACTGCCAGAGGTTTCTGGCTTGCTGTTTGCCTGCCAGCTCCAGCTTTCACTAGCTAAAGATGGGAATGCAGAATTTCACCAAAACATCACAATTTATGCATAACCCAGCTGAAGTAATGGAAAAACAAAGTATCGGCGGCAACAACCCAAAGCTGGCACCAGGCTGGGTGTTCACTGCTTGAATAGGATGAATGTAAACAAACAACAAAATCCTGTCCTGGTGCAGAACAGGAGGGCACTGGGGTCACTCACACAGGACAAGCCTGATATAGTTTTTCCTCTTCTAAAATTTGTTAACGTCCTCAGCCTGGGCACAGAGTTGATTAAAAGCAAGGGGCTTTCACTGATTCACTTGAAAGATAATGTGGAGCAAATCTCCTCATTCACCACTGAAGTTGGTCTTCCAGAGTTGGATGTTTTTTCTTTATTTTTTCATGGGATTTGAGCGTCGCTGGTAAGGCCAGCATTTGTTGCCCATCCCTAATTGCCCTTGAACTGAGTGGCTTGCTCAGCCATTTCAGAGGGCAGTTAAGAGTCAAGCACATTGCTGTGGGTCTGGAGTCACATGTAGGCCAGACTAGGTAAGGGTGGCAGAATTCCTTCTCTAAAGGACATTGGTGAACATGATGGGTTTTTACAACAATCGATGATAGTTTCATGGTCACAATCACTGAGACTAGCTTTATATTCCAGATTTATTAATTGAATTTAAATTCCACCAACTGCTGTGATGGGATTTGAACCCATTTCCCCAAAGCATTAGCTTGGGCTTCATGGATTGTTTATCCAGTGACATTACAACCACGCCACCATCTCCTCCAGGTGAGGTGGATTATTTATCTCCCTCAGTTACATGAGCCAGGCCGAAAACCCGACCCACGCCTCCAAAGCTACAAAGCTGCACATTTACTGTGTTCCCTTATACCAACAGTGAAGCCATTCCTTCACTATCATATCAGTGCTTTTTGGAACTATCTTTCAAACTGCCATGTCAATTTATTCCCTTCCGTTAAACAAATTCCTCCAAATAAAGTATCTATTCATCCATGCTTTTGATTCTAATTCCCACCAACCTTTCCCAGTTCCTTCCCCTAACCCTCTAGTTCAAAAGCTTTGCTACATCCTCTCTGTATGATGGTATTAGAAGAATCCTTTGCTATTTCCACTTTGATACCTTATAAATACAACACCCCAAAAATCAGGTACAGGGATTTCCATCAGGAACCCCTCCAAACTGTTAATCAGCATTCATGCAATTCCCATACCACAGACAACTGGCTTGAAATAGTGGCAGAAATCCATTTTTGTTTGTTTGTCATCTTCTTGCTCTCTGGGCAGTGCCACCCCACACACATACAACAGGGTATTATAGGAATGAACAAAGGAACGGGGGAGGCCAAGTAGCCCCTCAAGCCTGTTCTGCGTTTAGTTAAATCATGGTTGACCTGTATCTTAACTCCATTTACCTGCCTTGGTTCCATGTCCATTAATATCCTAGCCTAACAAAAATCTATCAATCTCAATTTTGAAATTTTCAAATGACTCCCAATATGAACAATTTCTTGGTGGAGAGAAAGTTCCAGATATCCACCACCCTTTGTGTAAGAAATATTTCCTAATGTCACCCTTGAATAGCAAAGCTCCCATGTAAAGGTTATTCCTTCTTGTCCTGCACTCTCCCACCAAAAGAAATAGTTTTTCTCTATCTACCCTATCAAACTGGTTATTCATCTCAAATTGATCATCCCTTAATCTTATATGCATAGAATGAAACATCATTGTATGTATCTAATATCATGGAGCAGTGATAGCTTCTCCATGATAAGGGATAATATATACGTGTTCTGCACCACTTCCTCCTTCAGGTACCATGCCCTAAGCAAGGGACTGACGACCATGGACTTCCATTGGATTGGACCATGATTATGCTTGGCAAAGTACTGCTGTGATTTGTAGTTGCCTTCTGCAGTGTGGCTGACCAGGAAACGTTCCCACTCTTACCACCTGCCATCAGGCGTATTGAAAGGATTTACAGGCTGATAATCAACCTGCTTGAGGTTCAATCAGGCAATCAGCCTGTTTGGCCACATTATGAACTCACCTTCCATGGCCACCAAGTCCTGAATTGGGACTTGAACTCAGAGCATCTGGCCCAGAGGTAGGGACATTTACCCATTGCACCACAAGACTTCCTATACTGTCTTCAACTCTAATACATTGTGATGGAAGAAATCAATTAGAAGCTCAGAATTGTCACAAATAATCACTGAAATATTGTAACTAAACCATGTGGCAACAAGGTAAGATTTCAAGTTCCTCATCATTCATTGGAGATTGATTATTTTGCAGCTGCCACATTGGTGCAGTGGCTCCACCTTTACTGGGAAGAGATTTCTTCAGCTCAAGTTAGAGTAGATAGGAAGAAACTGTTCCAACTGACAGGAAGGTTATAACTAGAGGACACACATTTAAGATAAATGGCAAAAGAGCCAGATGGGCTTTTATGACATGGAGTGCATTGGCTGAAGATTCAATAATAACTTTCAATAGAGGATTGGTTATACAATAGAAAAGGAAAAATTTGCAGGATTATGGGGAAAGAGCAAGTGAGGGGAATGAATTGGGTAGCTCTTTCAAAGAACTGGTATGATGAGCTGAGTCGCCTCTTCGTGTACTGCATCACTCTATCATTCTAATTTGGTTCCAAGATAGCATGATACCAGCTGGATCATCTGTGTCATACTCGGTAATTCAATATCAAACTACAATTCAGCAGGGTGTTGTTGATGATCAACCATCTTGTCTCCCTGATGGGACCAGGAGAGGTAGGCCCATTATCAGGAACTGGGATTTTTCCAAGTTACCTCAAGATAACCAAGTCAACGCAGGTAGAGTAGTCCTATGGGTAACTTACCCAGTGCTGTGAGATTAGCTGGTTAAACTCCAGCAGTGCCTCTGCACACATTTGTGCGTTCCTGATGTCAATTGTATATTAATTATATTCAGGTTGTAGTCACTACCTGGGATTCACTTGTGCTCCCATACGTAGGATCAGGCTGAAACTGTGGTTGTTGGGTTAGGGGATAGTAACTCAGTAAATAAATGCTCATAAAAGTATACAAGGATTGATTGCAGCTCTGGGCTTTCTGGAATATAACACCTGAACCATGAATGTTTACAATCCACTCCCAAAAACTCTTGGACATAAGTAAGTTGAACATTGCCACATGGGAAGATGATCAGCTCTCCATAGCAATGGAAATTCCACTAATATAGGTATGACAGTGATTTAGTTTAGAGATTCATGATGGGTTGATAATTTCTACACATTTCAGACAACTTTCTGACCAGAAAATAAATACTGGTGATCCAGTCTGCTGAAGGATGGCGATTTCCCACATGTCAAGTTCCTGATCTCAGCCATGCTGCAGAAGGAGTTCAGGTGAAACTTTAAAGGAACGTCAACACTAATTGTCTTATTAAATGGCATTGTCTGAGGGCTAGTAGCAGCACACATTGGGCTAGAGAACGATACCTGAAAAACATCGAACAAAAGTTTATTTTAAATGAAGAAATTTGGTCACATGATCATGATCAGCCAAAAAGGTTCAATAGGGTACAGTGCTAGATTCTGGGCTGATTGTCTGCTCATCCCTACCTGAAATAAACCTCCTGCCAATCATTGACTGCTCCAGAAGTCTTGCTTGGTATAAAGCAAAACCTAAATCACATGGTACTACTGGCTGGAGTGACTCATTTTGTAGCTTAAAGCAAACACACCAATTAACTTGGTGATCATAAAATGTGCCTGCTCATCATTCGAAAACCATTTGGGGTAAGCATGTGATGTAACATAGACGATAACAGTGAGATCATGTATTTACTCATCACCTCAAAAACATTGCAATGCTGCTTGCCTCTACCAAAGACTGCAAATTACTGATTACTAATCAATTAAAGGAAAATTAAAGCTGTTCTGGAACAGTACAGGGAAAAAAAATGCAAGTAAAAGGAATTCACTGGCAAAATAAAGGAAAACAAACAGGAATGAAATAAATCCACAAACACATAGAGGGCAAGAAAATAAAAGCCCTCTGCCTCTGTGATACAATAGAGATTATATATTATATAATATACAATACTATGCAATGGTACTCCTGGTCAGACTTGTGGCTATGGTACAGCTTATTGAACCCGACTATGTAGACAATCCATTTGAGTTGTAGAAGGCTTGCATGAAATATGATGCCAGTGAAACTAGTGAACCACTGCTGGGACAGGTGTATTGATGAGACTCCAGCTCATCTATATACTTTCCGTCCATTAACCATTTTGCTTTTGTCAGTGTGAGGTTCTGTAGTAGTCAGTTTTGATGCATCTCTTTGAGTCAAATTCATGTGGCAAAACTAGACAGATTAAGAAACATAGGAATGCCCAAGAGAGGAAAATGTCATTGAAATTAATCTGGCTGGTCCCAGGAAGTAATATGCTGTCAAAATAACAGTGAGGCGAATGACGCTTGCAATTATTTATGAACAAATGCTACAGAAACTCCAGGTGAGGGAAGATATGCAGTTAAATCTGGAAATCCAAAAATTGCTGTCCAAGATATGATGCTGCAGTATTAGATGAAAGCAACACCTCATTCCCTGGCTCACCATTGAAATGCATGGAACAGTGTGAAGTTGCTGTATTTGCACAGTACCTGCAAAGTAAATTCATTACAGAAATTTAAATGTTGTCCAATTCAGTTTATATACTTTTTTAATTATATGATAATGTGACAAAGATTCATTACTGCCAGCTGGCTCTCTGGCTCTGAAAATTAATTATTACAAGTATGGAGTCACAATCCTTCAAGTTTGAATTATTATTGGAGATTTTAAAAGAGTAAAATTTAAAATTGAAAAATTGTTTTTACTGCTTTTCCTTTCCATTACTTTTTTCTCTCTTAATCCAATCTTTCTTCCCCTTTTCTATACCTGATCTGGCATGGAACTCACACACTTATTTACCTTTCCTTCTCCATCATTCCGCTGCTAATTTCACAATCCTTCAATCTGATTGGTTAAGAAAAAACACAGCTGCTTGCCCTGTTCACTTAGGTTCCAGATGGCAGGTTTCTCTTATTGCATCATTACCAGCTCGCACTTGCAACAACATGTCCCAAAAAATTTAAACACCTAAACACACGAGAATAAGTCTAACTAACGGTGGACACTGAATTTACATTATGGCCAGAGTCTTCGGGTCGGCGAGCGGGGCTGGGGCCAGCTCACCGACCCGTAAAATGACACTGGGCATGCATCCCGATGTCACTGCGCGTCATTCAGATCTTGAGTTCGGCAGGCACGCAATGGAGTCGGCTACGTGTCCGCCGAACTGTCAAAGGCCTATTAAGGCCATTTAAACAGCAATTAAAATAATTAACTGAGCTGCCTGTCCAATCTTAAGTTTGGCAGGCAGGCAAGGAGCCCAGGCAGCCTTCGCATTTATCATGAAACCTCATCCATGGGCAGGATGAGGTTTCATGAAGGTTATTAAACTTTAATAAAAATTTTCAAGAAAACTCATAGACATGTCCCAGCTCATGTGACACCGTCACATGAGGGGACATGTCTTAAAATTTTTTTTCCCTTTATTTAAATTTTTAAATATTAAACTGATCTCCCTGTGGTAGCTCTGTGCCTCAGGGAGATTTTTGCACTCTTTTGTGCACATGTGCGAAAGAGCGCAGGCCCTGACTCAGCCTCCTCGCCCCGCCTGCACAGGGAGCGATCAGCGCTTCCGGGTCTGTGTCACGCTGGGTGGGCCTTAATTGGCCCACCCACACAAAATGGCGGCACACAGCCAATCGTGGCCAGCGATTGGATGCGTGCCCGCTACCGCCCAACCCCCCTGACGAGGAGAAAGTTCTCCTTTGGTCCCATATACCATGATAATCCTCAAACCCCTCTATCTAGTTTTTCACCAGGTACTGGGATTTTCCAACATAATCAGCCCCCATTGTCTCCCTTGATCATCTATTCATGTATTTGCTATGCCTGTGTGAAGTAGTTAAACCTAAATTGTCTATTCACTTTCACTCTGCCACATTTGAGGCTCTGCTCTCTTGCCCATAGAATCAATACCTAAGATAAACATATTGATGTTTGTCCTATCTCATACTTTTCAAGACGCTGAATGGTTCCATAAACAGAATGGCAGAGTATTATTTAAATGGTGATAGATTGGGAAATGTTGATGTACAAAGAGACCTGGGTGTCCTTGTACACCAATCATTAAAAGCAAGCATGCAGGTGCAGCAAGCAGTTAAGAAGGCAAAAGGTATGTTGGCCTTCATTGCGAGAGGACTAGAGGACAGGAGCAAGGATGTATTACTGCAGCTGTACAGGGCCTTGGTGAGACCACAACTGGAGTACTGTATGCAGTTTTGGCCTCCTTCCCTCAGGAAGGATATACTTGCCATAGAGGGAGTGCAGCGAAGGTTCACCAGACTGATTCCTGGGATGGCAGAATTGTTGTATGAGGAGAGATTGGGCCGACTAGGCCCGTATTCACTGGAGTTCAGAAGCATGAGAGGGGGTCTCATTGAAATGTATAAAATTCTGATAGGACCTGACAAACTGGATGCAGGGATGATGTTTCCTCTAAGTAGGGGAATCTAGAACAAGGGGTCACAGTCTGAGGATACAGGGTAGGCCATTCAGGACAGAGATGAGGAGTAATTTCTTCACTCAGAGAGTGGTGAACCTGTGGAATTCTCTAGCACAGAAGGCTGTGGCGATCAAGTCACTGAAGGAAATAGATAGATTTCTAGACACTAAAGGCATCAAGGGGTATGGGGAGAGTGCGGCGTTGAGATAGAGGATCAACCATGATCATGTTGAATGGCAGGGCAAGCTTGAAGGGCCGAATGACCTACTCTTGCTCCTATTTTCTATGTTTCTATAAGATTAACACTCCACCTTCTCCTCTCCAATGTAAACATTCCCAGTTTTTACCTCCAGTTTGACGTATAACTCAGCCATCCAATCGCACCTATCAACTTGGTTTGCCTTCTACACACCCTATAATGCTTTCCCCATAATATGGTGTCCAGAAGTGCGCACAGTACTCCAGTGAAGCAAATGGGCCCTTTTCCAGGGCTGTTTAAAGAGCATCCAGAAAGTTGAAGCTGAGGTGCTTTTGACTTATTGAGGTAGTGTTTGGGGTGCACTGTGCTAAAGTGCTGGAAGGGTTTGCTGCATGTGAAAGGGAGGGAAGACCAGTGCCTTACACAGGTATGGGGCTGTTGTTCCAGTGCCACTTGGTCAGCAACATGAGCAGGACATGGAGGGAGGAGGCAGAGGAAGGACGTTCTATAAGGGGAGAGGAGAATGAAGCTCCTATCCACAAAGGGTGTTCCAGGAGCTCTATTCCCAGTTAGCTATGAATCAGGAGTAGTGCCTGAGCAGGTTACAATTCACCATGGAGGTCATCACAGAGTTGTGCTACCTTCTTCACACTGGCCTGAAGCATCAAAGCAGAGCATGGATAGCCCGCCCAGTGGCCATGAAGGTCACTGTCATCCTTACTTATTACATCGTTGGATCCTTCCAGGCTGGATCAGGCGGCATCTGTAACATCTTGCAGTTCACTATGGATGCATCCGGGAAGTCAGGGAGGAACTTCACCCTCTGCCCTCTCAGGAAAGAATATCAGGATGAAATGGCACATGGATTTTCCAAGATAGCGGACTTCCGAGCGGTACACCATTGACAGCACGCACATGGCTCTACGTCAATGGGGAGTGATATCGCAATCGCAATGGTCACCACGCTCTGAACATACAGTTGGTGTGCAACCATCATTCAGTGGGTGCCCCTTATCCTGGCAGTGCCCATGATGCTGTGTCACTCAATGATACCTACCGTCTTCGGGACTCCCAGATACACCAGTCATGGTTGCTCATTAACAACAGCTATCCTCTCCATGCATGATCCACTCCACCCTTCCATCATACGAGGTGAGACAGCCTTCAATGTGAGTCATGGAACAACTCAGAAAACTATGAAATAAGTCATCAGTCTCCTCAAGCAAAACTTTTGCTGCTTAGATCATTTGGGCAATCTCTGCAGTCTCTACCTGAGAGGGTACCTGATTTCTGGAGGTGTGCTACACCCTCCACAATCTTCAATTATGAAAACCCAGTCACCTCCTAGGCTCAAAGGCCACCTCAGGATGAGGAGAAAGAGGAGAAAAATAAGGTCAAGTGGCATTGCCTCCTCTTCACTCTGGTGGGTTTACTCTTCCTCATGGATCTCTGGAGGCTGAGCAAACATCAGTCCTTGATTATTTGAAAGCACAAAAACATAAGAGGTCATTAAACTTCTTTCTGAACTGTTGCCATGTTTTGGGTGTGGCACTATAAGCATTGCTAAGCAGCACTTGCTCAGCAATAACCTGCTCACTGGCGCTCATTTTGGTTTCCACCAGGATCCTCAGCTCCTGACCTCATTACAGCCTTGGCTTAAACATGGACAAAAGAGGTGAACTCCCGAGGTGAGGTGAGAGTGACTGCCCTTGACACCAAAACAGCATTTGACTGAGAGTGGCACAAGGACCCCTTAGCAAAACCGGAGTCAACAGGAAGCAAGGGGAAATCTCTCTGCTGGTTGAAGTCATACCTAGCACAAAGGAAGCATATAATCAATGCTAAAAAGAAATAACTTGCATTTTTATAGCACCACATGTCAGCATGAGGAAGTAATAGTACTCTTGACTCTATATCAGAATGCTATGGTTCGAGCCCCACTCCAGAGAATTGGGCACAAAATTTATACTGACATTTCAGTGAGGGAATGCTGTACTGTGGGAGATGCTGTCTCTTGGGTGAAACATTAAACTGAGGCATTGTCTATTCCCTCAGTTGGACATCAAAGATCCCCTGACCCTATTCAAAGGAGAGCAGGGAGTTCCATGATATTCTTGCCAACGCTAATCCTTTAATCAACGTCAACACTAACAGATCAACAGGCCTTCTATGTCATTGCTGTTTCTGGGGTCTTGCTGTGCACAAATTGGCTGTCACATTTCCTGAATTACAGTGGTGACTATGCCTCAAAAAGTACCTCATTGGTTTCATTGGATGTCCAGAGAATGTGAAAGAGGCCGTTCAAGTGCACATTTCTTCTTCTTTCTTTACCTTTTCACATATCTCAAGATGTTCCAAAGCGCTTTACACCCAGAGAATTACTTGAAGTGAATTGCTGTATATTTTGCAGCAATTCTGCAAATGGCCAGCTTCCACAAAGATCAATACTGTAGGTTACACAAGCAATTAAATCCAAACTTGACAAGCGTGATAATAAAAAATAAGGAAGTGTTGCAATAATAACCGCCAAGATTGGAAATGTTCAGTAGGTTAGACAGCATCAGCCATCAGAACATTGATGAAAGCTCATTGCCCTGAAATGTTAACTCTGTTTTTCTGTCTAGAAATGCTTCCTGGCCTGTTTAGCATAGTTATAGCATTTCTGTTTTCATTTCAGATTTCCAGCGTTTGCAGTATTTTGCTTTTATGGGAAAGACTTGCATTGATAAAGCACCTTTCTTGACCTCAGGACTCTCTGAAGTGCTTTACAGTCAACAAAATACTTTACAGACAACATAATTGAGAATGGGAATACAGCATTTGTGGAGCATCTTTCTCCAGTTAGTTATTTAATTGGCCACTATCATTCACAACTGGACATGACAGGACTGCAGAGTTTTGATCTGATCCATTGGTTGTGGGATTGCTTAGCTCTGTCTATTACATGCTGCTTCTGTTGTTTAGTGTGTATGTAGTCCTGTGTTGTAGCTTCACCTCATTTTTAGGTATGCCTGTTGCTGCTCCGAGCATGCTCTTCCACGCTCTTCATTGAACCAAGGTTCATCCCATGGCTTAATGCCAGACCATGAGGGTTACAGATTGTGGTTGAATGTATTTCTGCTGCTGCTGATGGCCCACACCATCTCATAGAAGTCCCGTTTTGAGCTGCTAGATATGTTCTGAATCTATCCCATTTAGCACAGTGGTAGTATCACACAACATGATGGAGGATATCATCAATGTGAAGACAGGTCTTCGTTTCCACAAGGACTGTATGGTGATCACGTCTACCAATACTGTCATGAACAGATGCATATATCAGGTAGATTGGTGAGGACAAGCCAAGTAGTTTTTTTTTCCCTCTTGATATGCCTTCAGGGCATTGTCAAAACAGTCAGTAATGGTGCTACCAAGCCACTTTTGTTGATGGACATTAAAGTCTTCCACCCAAAATACATTCTGTGCCCTTGCTACACTCAGTGCTTCTTCCAAGTGGTGCTCAACATGGAGGACAGATTCATCAGCTGAAAGATGGCAATAGGTGATAATCAGCTGAAGGTTTCCTTGCCCATGTTTGATCAGAGGCCATGAGACTTTATGGGGTCCACACCTTCCCACCCCATTGTATGGATCCCCACTCACCTTCCAGCCTCTCCTGGGGAAGGACATTAAATTCTGCCCAATTTGTTCCTTAATTGTCTTTGAATGTCAGTTTGAAAAAACAAGTAAGAGAGTTGCAAAGGGCTGAGAGACACCTGTACTTGTGCAGATGTTGCCCTGAATGTATGGTTATTTCCAAATTTAACACATTAACCTCTCCTACTAGTGAAAAAGAGCAACATAGTACAACTGCAAGGGACAAAAACATTGCCTGAATTTCTGTACAGGAAGCCTGAACATGCCAAGCTTGTTCACAAATTCATATTGATGGGAGTGCAGAGTTCAATTATTCGGTGTTTGACTATGTGTGTCTGTTTATGTTGACTGCTTACTATGTATGATTAATTAAGCCTAGGTGTGGTGACTGAGAAAGAGCTGTAAGAATGAGGGCAGATATTTCAAAAGCATTGTAAATAAAGTAGCTGCACACATATAACCTGGAGTGTATCATCTCTGCATATCTCTGAGGCATAAAATAAAATAGGGAGGAGAATTTCATCTTGATGGCAAACCTTTTCCATCTCAGTGCTCCCTCAGGGTCCAAAAATCACAAAACAAAGATGTAGTGATAGATGGTCTGCAAGCTGTAATGAATAAAATTATGGTAGGCTGGAGGACATGCAGTTGAGGGTGATGTAGTGGATGTCTTGTTTAGATGAAGGGTCAGTGTTTAAGGCAAAGTACAGCTGGTTCTATGGGCATTTGTTGATGTTTTGATCAGCATTTTTAAATCTCTCGCACACAGCTATGGATAAACTCAAATGCTCAGGGATAATTCAGATCAGTTCGTTGGTTTTTGGCTATGTTTATAGTTATACTGCCAGTTCTGCTTTAATCTCAGGCCAAACAAGATGGAGTTCTCCATGCAGGTGCAAGTAGCGATGTGCCAAATTCCTCTCGTCTATGTCCAAATGCTGATTAAATGTTTTAAAGTCAGCAAAGAGTTGGCAGAAAGTCACCTCTTTGCCAATTAAGTGTCTGCAGAGCTTTAAAAGGTTACTTCGCACCAGAGTGCAGTTAAGCTAACGGTTATGTAAACTGACATCTTAAATTGGTCTCACGTCATTTGCTGGAAGTGAACATTCACCCAAGTTAAGCTATGCTGTTGCCCTAATGTAAAACCAAAATGTTTTAATTTTCTCCATTTTTATTAGCAAGGAGGGTTTTAAGCAGGCACATAAGTGAATAAAGGTGACAGGGTAAAAAATGTAATGGACTTTTATTGTCAACATAACTCAATAGCAGCTCTTACTTTTTCTCTGTGGCAGAGACCATTTTGCTTTTCCTTCCTTTCCCCCATGGGCTGGGCAATAATGGGTTCATGGTGGAAGAACCTGCTTCACAGGTTCGCACTTCAGTGTCCAACGGATAAGCTAGCACAAGAGAACAAAGAGAAGCTGGCGAATGGAGCAAGTGCAACACCAATTCTGTCCACGATTAGTGGTAATGTTCTTAATGAATCAGAACATCTCATCCAAGAAGATGGTTTGTTGAGACACCAAAACTTGGGTCACCTGCTCCAGCCTTCTTCTTTCCCCATCATCTTCACCACCCTTTGGTGCAAGTTGTCATGTTTCACGGCTAATTTTATAATAGCTCCGAATTAACAAGCTGCAACACTTGATAAGTTTTGTTTCTCAGACAATCATTCAATGGGTAATGTTGTACACAAAATAAAAATGCAGGATCTATGTAGTGTAAAGCAATCAAGTTACAAAGCAGCCAAGATCTATAGGGAAGGGAGGCAATACCTCAAAATCAATCAAAATTGTCATCTCAAAACTCAACATATCATGTGCTTCAGCCCATGAAATAATAAACAGGCGAGGTCCCATTGAATGGGTAGCACAGCAGTTCAGTACTGATTGCTAATACACAGTGCCCAGGGTGATGGGGCTCAAATCTCAATTCTCATTCTCTGATCTCTGTTCTGGTGGGCCAACCATTCCTGTACAAATGAAAGAGAAATTGGAGGGAGTGTCATCCCACACCCCCGCTTGTGGCTGGTGAAGTGAGATATCGGCACGAGCTGAAAAGCTGATTCACGAGAATGATCCCAGGGGTGAGGAACTTCAGCTACGTGGATAAATTGGAGAAGTTGGGACTGTTTTCCTTGGAGAAGTTGAGAGGAGATTTGATGGAGGTATTCAAAATCATGAGGGGTCTGGACAGAATGGATAGCGGAAAAATGTTCCCATTCGTGGAAGGATATATACGAACATACGAATTAGGGTCAGGAGTAGGCCACTTGGCCCCTCGAGCCTGCTCCGCCATTCAATAAGATCATGGTTGATCTGAATGTAGCCTCAACACCACATTTCTGCCTACCCCCGATAACCTTTCAACCCCTTGTTAATCAAGTATCTTTCTAGTTCTGCCTTAAAAATATTCAAAGACTCTGCTTTCACCACATTTTGAGGAAGAGAGTTCCAAAGACTCAATACCCTCTGAGAGAAAACAATTCTCCTCATCTCTGTCTTAAATGAGCAACTCCTTATTTTTAAACAGTGATCCCTAGTTCTAGATTCTCCCACAAGAGGAAACATCCCCTCCACATACACCCTGTCAGGACCCCTCAGGATCTTAAAGGTTTCAATCAAATCACCTCTTACTCTTCTAAATTCCAGTGGATACAAGCCTAATCTGTCCAGCCTCTTCTCATAAGACAACCTGCCAATTCCTGGTATTAGTCTAGTAAACCTTCCCTGAACTGCTTCTAACACATTTATATCTTCCTTTAAATAAGGAGACCAGTGCTGTACACAATACTCCAGATGTGGTCTCACCGATGCCCTGTAACTGAAGCATAACCTCCCTACTTTTGCACCTATTCCCCTCACAATAAATGCCATCATTCTATTAGCTTTCCTAATTACCTACTGTACCTGCATACTAACCTTTTGTGATTCATGCACTAGGACACCCAGATCCCTCTGAATCTCAGAGTTCTACAATCTCTCACCATTTAGATAATAAACTTCTTTTTTATCCTTCCTGCCAAAATGAATGATTTCATATTTGCCTACATTATACTCCATTGCCAGATCTTTGCCCACTCACTTAACCTATCTATATCACTTTGTAGCCTCCTTATGTCCTCTTCACAATTTACTTTCCTACCTACTTTTGTGTCATCAGCGAATTTAGCAACCATTCCCTTGGTCCCTTCCTCCAAGTAATTTATATAAATTGTAAAAAGTTGAGGTCCCAGCACTGATCCCTGTGTCACACCACTCGTTACATCTTGCCAACCAGAAAAAGACCCATTTATGCCTACCTGTTAGGTAGCCAATCTTCTATCCATGCCAATATGATACCCCCTACACATTGAGCTTTTATTTGCTGCAATAACCTTTGATGTGGTACTTGATCAAATGCCTTCCAAAAATAAAAGTACAGAACATCCACCATTTCCCCTTTATTCACAGCACATGTGGCTCCTTCAAAGAACTCTAATAGATTGGTTAAACATGATTTGCCTTTTACAAAACCATGTTCACTCTGCCTGATTGCCTTAAAATTTTCTAAGTGCCCTGCAAAAACTTCTATAATAATAGCTTCTAACATTCTCCCTGGATGGAATCATCCTTGATTTGCACTAAATGAGGTGCCAGGCAGATAAAATGACGTCTTACCCGTTGGCCGCAATGGCGGCTTTTCACGCCATATTGTCCCAGACCCATGGCATTAATTATGCATTCCCATGAAACACGCTATTTCCATGGCGGGTGGGCTCTCATTCGCCCGCCACATCATCACCTTGCCACTTCAGCATACCGGGAGCCATATTTAATGTCCAGCTGCGCGCAAACCACTCAGTGCTTCCAGGCCATGTCTGCAGCAAAGAAAACATGGCCTTGAAAGGCAAAAATACTACAGCCCCCAGGTTCAATGACACATCCTTCGAGTTCTTTTTGGATGCAGTGGAAGCTCGCCGTGATGTCCTCTGCCCCCATTCTGACCACAGGATGGGCAGCAACTTTACTATTCTGGCTTGGGAGGCGGTGGCAGTGGTCAGTGCCAACGCCCTACAAAAGAGGACAGCCACCCAGTGTCGCCAAGGTAATTTACTCTTCTCATCACTCTCAACTCACACATTCACAAACACATTACATATCCACAGCAATGTCACACCTCAAGGGACAACATCGCTAACTCTCACACACACCCTCCATCAGGCTCATATCCTCTGGAGCTCGCGTTCTCATCCCATCCATGGCTCTGCTATTCACACAAACATTTCACACAGTGTCATGTGTCCTGCTCACACTCTCTCCATCTGTTTTCATGCAGGAGAAGCTGAATCACATCAGCAGGAAGAGGTCCAAGACCCAGAGGTGGAGTGGCCCAGATTAGGTCCCTCACTCACTTTGAGCAGTGTGCCATCATGCTGACTGGTGAGGACATGGACCGTGCCTGCAGTGACAGTGAGGTCGGCAGCGAACACCCACGTGAGGATCCTGCACCACATCATCCTTCTCTCAAGGTAAATGTGAGTGCTCTCTCTCCTGCTTTTGACTCTGCTGCCATGCACTAATTATCTCTACTTTGGTTCACAGGAAGCTCTGCCAAGTGACCGACACCCTCAGCCAGCCATTCCCTCAGCTCCTTCCATGTTCTCACCTCCAGCCATGAGGACACTTCCTCAATTGAACAGCTGGAAATAAGCAGCCTGAAAGACCCATGACAGCGCTTACTCACACCCTCCACCAACACAGAGACATACATCTCGGTGGAGCCTAAATCTAGAGCAGGCATTGCTTCACAACCTGGGTGGTCCCCACACGGACACGTGTCCGCAGCAGCAGGAGGCAGGTTCAATGGAGCTGCCCAGCACTCGGAGGACTGCTGGGGATCTGGCACCTTTGAGGTCCAAGTCAGGTGACGAGCCTCTAGATTTAGCCTTCCAACTCATCGTGGAGACTCAGCAGAAGGTGTGGGAACATCATGCAGAGCTGTTGGAAGCACTCAGCAGAGTGGCACACGAGTCAGAGGAGTATGTCCGCCTGCTCCCTGATGAAGTGGTGCCCACATGTGCGCTTATGGAGGTCTCCATGGGAAGGATGGCTGTTGCCAGCAGGACGCGGAGATGTGTGCAGGCCTGCACTCCATCACAGGATCCATGGGTGAGTTCCTGCAGTGGCAATGTGAGAGGGAAACAGGGCACTTCAGCATTCCCCCGGGTGCTCCTTCCCTTCAAGGAGTCAGGCTGGGGCCCCCAGGCACCCGAAGGGAGGAGGAGCGGCAGCTGGACACACCTGGATCATCCACTCAGGAATCTCAGAGGCCCCCATCTGAGTCCCCTTTGCCTGTGAGCCCCTCAACCTTGTCCTCTGTCACTGCAGAGGGACCAGCTGGCCCACAAATTATTCTGGAGGGAAAAATGTGTGTGTGGCGGGGCCTTTCGGTGCCTCGTGCGAGCAGTCTCCCATCGCACATGGATCCTTCATGTATCCTACTCACCTCAATGTCCTGAGCATTTCCAATGCTGCCTGCTGGGGTTCTCTTTCAGTTGTCCATCTGAGCTGACCTGCATCTCCGCCCATCCACCGATCACACTTCCATGCAGCACCTGATCTCGCCCACCATGACTGTCGTTTCACTTTCGGTTTGGACAGCATGGTCTGGATTCAATTTTTCATGAACTCCCCCAGTCCCCCAATCAGCCATTTCCTTTCCCCCATCACAGTTGACTCCACCCGGCATTACCTTCCACCTCCCCTCCATGACCTACCAGCTACAACCCTTTTCCTTCAGGGATGTCCAGGTGAATGTGCACATTCCTTTTCTTCCCAAAAATCCCACCCCCATCCATATTCACCTCCCCAATCTCCTGCTTCCTACCCCCAGGGTCTGTGTCTGCCTCCGAGTCCCCACCAACCATGCTCACCATCTCTTTTACCACTACCGTCACACCCTCACACTCCCACCCTACCACCTCGCTCTGCCCTTGGTCATTCTCACCAGTCCCTCATACCATGCCCACCCTCAGTTTGCTCCCTAGGAGGCAGTCATAGACCCATCAGACCCCTTCCTTGCATGTTCACCTGGACATTCCCACCCTCCTTCCTCATCCCTGGAATCCCTTCGCCCCTCCGGACCCCTTCCGCCCGGAACCCCTTCCCCCCCTTAGACCTACTACCACCACCCCCTGGACTCCCCCCCGCTTAGTTCCTCCCCCTTCCTGACTCCTTCAGAAACCCTTACTTTGTCTGCCACCTTTAGTCCTTTCCCCCTCCCGACTCCTTCCTCCAGCCTTACCTCTTCCACCAGTCTCACTTCTTCCTCCAGCTTTACTCTTTCCCCCTTCCTAACTCCTTCCTCCACCCTTATTTCTTCCTGCATCCTTACTCCCTCCCCTCTCCGCACTCCTTCCTCCCCCCGGACTCATTCCCCTCCCTGCACTCGTTCCCCCATCCGAACTCCTTCCCTTACACCTTCCAGCCCCCATACACCTACCTCCCCAGTTGCCATCTTCTCCCCCATTACCCCCTCCTCTACCTGTGCTCCCTCCCCCCATCCCAACCTCACCCCCACCACACCTTCATTCACTCCCCCGAACCTCACCCCCCCACACCTTCATTCCACCCCTCCCAACCTCACCCCACCCCCCGAAACCTCTTCCTCTCCCAGTTGATCCTAGACCTTCCTCTCCCACCCCCTTGACCATCATCCGTTGCGAGCATCAACAATGACTTTCCAACTTCCATGAGCTGCTTCGCGGCAGAGACATGTCCATGAGAATCAACCCAACATGCCATGGATGTCCCTCCAGGATCCCATTGCTGTCAGGTTCCAGCATCTTCTGCCCCTTGGGTGTCCGCGATGTGAGCAAGGCCCTGGCAGTAAGTCCCGACTTCTGCACATCACAATTATCAAGACGTATTCTGCACTGGCTTATGCTCCCACCGATGTGGGCGGATGATTCAGCTGCGGGGTGGAGTAGGGGGTGTTGATGAGTTCGGCGGGCTGGCCTTATAATGGTATGCAGATATATTACAATGTGGTTCCCGAAGTCCGATGGTGGGGAAAGCAGCCCGCCATTGGCGGGCGGAGCAGACGATCACAAACTGTTTTCACGACATCGTAAAACTGATTTTTGACCTTCTCACCATATTGTCCAATCAGTCTACCGAACACGCCCGACACCAGCGGACACGGAAAATCCAGCTCCTATGACAGATGTTAGGCTAACTGGCCTGTAGTTTCCTGCTTTTTGTCTCCCTCCCTTTTTGAATAAAGGAGTTACATTTGCTGTTTTCCAATCTAATGGAACCTTCCCTGAAGCTAGGGAATTTTGGAAAATTAAAACTAATGCATCAACTATCTCACTAGTCACAGCTTTCGAGACCTTAGGGTGAAGTCCATCTGGACCTGGGGATTTGTCAGCCTGCAGTCCCAACAATTTGCTTAATACTATTTCCAACTCTGCTTCCCTAGTTATGCGGCTCATGAGGACACCATCCCCAGCATGGCTCAGGTGTAGATCGTCCCAACGGTACAGGCCCCACTTTCCCCAATACTGATGCCAGTGCCCCAGGAACCAGAACCCACTTCCCTCACACCAGTCTTTTAGCCATGCATTCATTTCTCTAATCTTATTTGTCCTCTGCCAATTTGCACATGGCTCAGGTAATAATCCATAAATTATTACCTTTGAGGTTCTGCCTCTTAATTTGGTGCCTAGCTTGTCATGCTGACTATGCAGAGCCTCCCTCCTCATCCTGCCTATGTCATTGGTACCTGCATCGACCACGACCACTGAATCCTCCCCCTCTCACAGCAAGTTCCTCTTCAGCCCTGAGCAGATGTCCCAAACCTTGGCACCGGGCAGGCAACAGAGCCTTCTGGACTCTTGCTCTTTGCTACAGGGAACAGTGTCAATTCCCCTCACTAGACCGTCTCCTACTACCACTATGTTCCTTTTTGCTCCCCCCACTTAAATGGCTTCCTGTACCACAGTGCCATGGTCAGTTTGCTCACCCACCCTGCAGCCCCCACTCTCATCCAAACAAGCTGAGAGAACCTCAAACCTATTGGACAATTGCAGAGGATCACACTCCTGCCCTCCGGGTTCCCTTACCTGCCTCACTCGCAGTCACACCCTCCTGTCCCTAACCACTGACCAAATCAGGAAACCTTATCCTAAGAGGTATGACTGTCTCCTGGTACAAAGCATTCAGGTAACTTTCCTCCACACTCTGTGGTTGCACACTCTGCAGCTCAGCCTCCAGCTCAATGACTCTGAGCTGAAGTTCCTCGAGCCACAAACGCTTACTGTAGACGTGTTTGCCCTGGATCACAATGTTATCCAGGAGACCCCACATGCTGAAGCCTTGATACATCACCTGTCCTGCTATCCTTAATGTGTTTTAAATAATTACTTAATTATATTAACTACTTATTTATGTTGCTTTCTTTTTTTTAATTAACTTTACCACCAATTTGTGCACTATTTTAAACCTTCGGGATAGAATAGACCTTAACCACCCACCAGATACTCACCAAACAGCTAGCTCCTTTCCCTGTAGTAGAGCAAGAACCAATTTCTATGGGGTGAGAAAGATAGAAAAAGGAAATCAACACATCCTTTCCTCCCCCTTCATCGAACTCCCCTCTCACCAAACTCCAAGGGCAGAATTTTCCCGTCGGCAATTTGGGGGCGGAAAGAACGCACTTTGATAGATGGGGAATCCCTCCACCCGCCCCCCCGCACAGGAAGCGCATAGTGCTTCTTGTCGGGAAGGCTGCTGGGCGTGCCTTAGTTGGCCCGCCCACTCAAAATGGCAGCGGGGCCCGCTTCAGCGATGGAGTTCGGCTGCCTGCTCACCGCCGAGCCAGTGGGGCCCGCCCGCCCATCAAGGTAAAAATTCTGGTCCAAGTCTTCACTCAGTTAGCTCAGCTGCACTAAAGAGCCCTGATCAAGAGCAAAAAGGCACAGATGTAAGGCAATTGACAAAAGAAGCAATGGCAACGTAAGGAGAAACTTTTTCACACAGCGAGTGGTTAGGATCTGGAGTGCTCTGCCTGAGAGTGTGGTAAGGCAGATTCAATTGAGGTATTCAAGAGGGAATTGGATTATTACCTGAAGTGCAAGAAGGGTCATGGTGGCACTAAGTAGATTGCTCCTACAGAGAGCTGACACCGACATGATGGGCCGAATGGCCTCCTTCTGTGTTGTAACAATTCTGTGATCCTGTAATTCCACTGCTATCCTATTTCTGCCTCTAACCAAGTGGAAGAGGAACAAAAAAAAATGTGCCCCACCAAAATAAAGAAAGAACTGATGATGAGTCATAGATATAAAAGCTTCAACTAGCTCTGTGGTAACAATAAAAGTAAATTAAATACTTTTCAGCCTTCACCTACCTAAAAGTTCCAACAAAGCTCTCTTTGCCAATAATAGTCTTCAGTAAGCTGTAAAGGTAGAATTGCCCAGTCAGTGATTTTAGAAGTGCTGCTTTCATTCCAATCAAGAGAAAGACCTTTAGGGCTCCCACTGGCTAACTGAGGGAGCCCAGCTATTGTGCTGTTCTGTTCCACTTCATCATATCGAGGTTAAATAGGAGCAAAGGAGGAAATAAGGACGGGCAACCTGAAGGGAAATAGAGAAGGAAAGGGTAAGGAGGAAAGAAGGGAAGGATGGAGGAGAAAAGAAGGGTAAAAGACGAGGGTTATAGGGAGGGAGGAGAAAGAAGGGAAGAAAGGCGAAGGGAGGGAAAAGGAAGAGAAGGAAAGTGTGGATGACTGTAAAGAAATTCATGGTTTTGAGATGGTGTCACTGAATTCAAGGCAGCCACAGTTAGGGAGGAGTCATTATTAGACATCTATATTGAACAGAATATCAATCTGTTCATATTCAGGAGCACAAACTAAAAATACAGTACTGAGGATATGAGAACCACAATGCTTCAATTTAATTGAACTCAAAGAGCACAATATATTTAAGGTAAGTACTCTTGTTTAATAATGTGACCTATCCTAAACATACAATACAACTAAATGATGCCGTAATCTCAGAAATGAGATCATAATGTTCTTCAGCATTGCTGGATGGTAGTTTGTAGCCACCATTTTATGTTCAGTCCTTGGTACCTCAATTAAGATGGTTTCTGCTTCCACAGTTAACGGAAATCATTAACATACACCACAGTTAAATTGAACAAAATACCTAGCTTGCAAGATTTTAGTGCATGACTAAAACTGCTTTCTCTTGAAAGAGGTATTGTGTGAAGTTTGTTTCTTAAGCTAGTTGTATCAGCACAATTCAAGCATAATCGGCTGTACCAGTGCAAAAGATCAGGAAATTTCAAAAGATCAGAAATTGTTCAGTGTGGTTTCTTTAGGTTCATTTTCAGTGCTCTTAACTCAGGGTTGTGCACAGTTGGTGGACCGTACACCCTTATTAAAAATGTTTATTTTCAGTGATAAACCTATTTTCAACTGTGTTAATAAAACTGTACCCAGGTTACCAATGTTAAATAACTGGTGCATTCTCCTCTACCAATCAGAGTCCACTTGCCAACCGATCAGCACTCTCTTTTCATGAAATATAGATATTGTTCTCTTTAAAATTTGGTATTCTTGCAAATTGTCCTGATGAGTGCAAGACAAAAAGCTTCGACAACATGTGTTTTTTCTTTCAGCAATACTCAAAAACGCGAAGGCCTTCTCCAGTGAGTCGTTTAATTGTCCATCACCATTCACGACTGGATGTGGCAGGGCTGTAGAGCTTAGATCTGAGCCGTTGGTTGTGGGATCACTTAGCTCTGTCTATCACTTGCTGCTTATGCTGTTCAACACGCAAGTAGTCCTGTGTTATAGCTTCATCAGGTTGACACCTCATTTTTAGGTATGCCTGGTGCTGCTCCTGCACTCTTCATTGAACCAGGGTTGATCCCCTGGCTTGATAGTAATGATAGAGTGGGGGATATGCCAGGCCATGAGGTTACAGATTGTTTATGTACAATTCTGCTGCTGCTGATGGCTCACAGCGCCTCATGGTTGCCCAGTCTTGAGTTCTGTTCGAAATCTATCCCATTTAGCATGGTGGTAGTGCCACACAACACAATGAAGGGTATCCTTAAGGTGAAGACAGGACTTTGTCTCCACAAAAACTATGCGGTGGTCACCCTTACTGATACTGTCCTAGACAGATGCATTTGCAGCAGGCAGGTTGGTGAGGATGAGGTCAAGTATGTTTTTCCCTCTTGTTAGGTCTCTCACCACCTGCCACACACCCAGTCTAGCAGCTATGTCCTTTAGGACTCGGCCAACTCGGTCAATAATAGTGCCAGCAAACCACTCTTGGTGATGGACATTGAAGTCCCCCACCCAGAATACATTCTGTGCCCTTGTCACCCTCAGTGCTTCCTCTAAGTGGTGTTCAACATGGAGGAGCACTGATTCATCAGGTGAGGTAGAGGGGTGGTACACTGTAATCAGCAGAAGGTTTCCTTGCTCATGTTTGACCTGATGCCGGAGTTGGTTAAGCCATCAGAAAGCTACGCAACACCATTTTTGAGTGACATGAATTGTCTAGAGATGCTGTAGAAGTTGGTAAGGAACAAAGGTTTTGCCTAATAATTTTTAATTAAACATGATGCCTTTTTTATTAATGGGGGTCAAGATCTGCTATATTTGAGATCCTGGAGTACACAAAGAAATTGCAAATCACTTCCAGTCCCCATTGATACGCAAAATACTAACTAGTTCCTTGTGCTGGTGTTAAAAGAAAAGCCAGAGTCCCTCAAAGCCAAATAATTAACTGGGCACCTAATAAAATCTTCATTTTTTTCAAATGACAATCTGATTACTGTGTTGTATGAATGTTGTGTTTATGTAAACTTTTAGCAGTCCTGTTCACTGCAGCAGTACATAGTGATCAATGTAAAAGAATGAATTAATATTCACATTGCATCTTGATGCTCTTTGTAATTTACACATCATCTTTTCTTGACATGAAAAACTAGTGTTTTATGCAGATTAATAATAGTTGCAGGAATGCAGAAGCACAAAGGCATACAAGATGAGCCTTTGAATTTCATAGTTCGCAGCAGTCAAGATACCCGTAATAATGGATAAATGCAAAGCAATAATCTACTCCATGTGAGTGTGATTACTGAGCCAACAAAAATACGTGACTGGACTGAATAATGGTGTCAATAGAAAGTTTGTTAACTTTTTGCAAGATGAAAAGAACAGGACAGCAAAGTGGCAAAGTGGCCAGGGACATAGCATCGTCACTAGTCAACAGACCAGTAATCACTTCAGTTAATTCCTCAGCTGGGCCACTATGGGAAAGGATACTGAGAAAAGCTTTCATGTACTTTGGCGCAACAGACCAAAGGCTAACAAGCTCTGACATTATTGCATGACCCATTGACACTCACCATATATTCTTGCTTGGATGGGTGTAGCTTGAAGAAGTGTGAAGAAGCTGGAGACCATCCTAGAGAGAGCTGATGTCTTGACCAATGTTCTTGCCATTGTGGCTGAAGTATGTATGAGCTACAGGATGAACTGCAACAACTCAGTAAAATCACTTCAACTGTGCTTGTCTCCCACTATAATCATTACCACAGAGAGGGGCAAGAGCAGCTTTGCTTTGGGAAGATCCCCACCTTTAGTTCTTCTCTGAATCATACCATTCTGACCTGGACATATGCTGTCCCATGGTTATCATTGGGAAAGTATCTTGGGCTGACCCATTATGGGAGCATCATAACCTCATGGACTGGATCAGTTCAAGGAGAGGGCCCATGATCAGTTCAACCTCAGTGGTGGGGAAACTTCCAGAAACTGTGGGAGGAATTTTCTGTGCTTGCTGGCGGCGGGTGTGCTTGGAGGCGTGAGTGCACAATATGGCGGGAAGGCCAAAAATCAGTTTCTTGCCTTTGTGAAATACGTTTGTAACTGTCCTGTTGATGGCGGGCCACATTTCCCACTGCTGCATGATAGGAACTTCATTTTAATACATCTGCAGATCGTTATAAGCCCAGCTCACCAGAATCATCCCTCCATGCAGGATCATCCGAGGACGTCAGTACGATGCATGCCGACGTGTTTCTGAACTGAACATAAGCGACATGCACTTGGTGAATTGCACTTCGCTCGGGACTTCGAGGTTTGTTTGCCTACCTTGCTTCGGGCAGAACTCGTGGTCATCAGCACCAGGCTTCACAGTCACTTTTAGAGGGCTCACAGGTAGGTCTCTACTTATGAGACCAGCCATAAGGCGGGGGTGGCCTTTCAATGGCTGCAGGGCTAGGTCTTGCTTGGGGAAAGGAGAGAAGTGACCTCAGGCAAGGGAAGAGGCCGCAGGATGAGGGCTGTACTGGGGAATGAGGGTAACCCAGGGTGTGTGTGGGGGCACGTGTTGATCTGTACAAGTGGCCTCAAGATGGTGAGGGCTGAGGAGGCAGTCTCCAGAGGAGATGAGGCCAGATGGAGGTGTGAGGGTATGTGTGAGAGAGTGAGTGGTAATGTCCCTTCAGCTGGCAGTGAGTGAGATGCCAGTGAATGTATGATGGGCTCGTGAGTGTGTGAGTTTAGAACGATGAGCTTGTTGCCATATACTGGGTGGGATCATACATCAATTTTCTGCACTGGATGGGAAACCTCTTCCATGCAGCATTGGCACTGACCACCTCAGCCACCACCTCCCAAGCTGGAATGGTAACACTGATGGGCCTCCTGTGGCCAGAGCAGGAGTAGAGGACATCATGACGGGGCTCCACAGTGTCCAGAAGGTGTCCCAGAGTTGCGTCACTGAATTGGGGGGCTGCACTCTTCTTGCCTTTGGGGCCACGTCTCCTGTGCTGAGAGGTGCGTGCGCGGCTGTACTTTACGAGGTGACGGCATGGTAGGCAAATGAGAGCTCGCCCACCATCGAAACAGCATGTTTCCCTGGAATGCATGATTAATGGCAGGATTGGGACAAGCCATCATTGCAGCCAGCAGGTAACACATTCTTTTTCACACCTGCTACCACATTTAGTGCAAATCTGGGACAATTCTGCCCTACACGTCAGGACAGAATTAATTGTCGCATCGACAAATGTGGGTTAATTAAGGAGAACCAGCATGAATTTCTTAAAGGAAAATCATATTTGACTAAGTTGCTAGAGTTTTCCAAAGAGATAACCGAAAGGGTTGATGAGGGCAATGCTGTTGATGAGGTGTATATGGACATTTTTTTTATTCAAACATGGGATGTGGGCTTCGCTTCTGGGCCAGCATTAATTGCCCATCCCTAGTTGCCCTTGAGAAGGTGGTGGTGAGCTGCCTTCTTGAGCCACTGCATGTGGTGTAGGTACACCCACAGTGCTGTTAGGAAGGGAGTTCCAGGATTTTGACCCAGCAACAGTGAAGGAACAGCGATATATTTCCAAGTCAGGATGGTGAGTGATTTGAAGGGGAACTTCCAGGTTGTGGTGTTCCCATCTATCTGCTGCCCTTGTCCTTCTAGATGGTGATGGTCGTGTGTTTGGAAGGTGCTGTCGAAGGAGCCTTGGTGAGTTCCTGCAGTGCATCTTGTAGATCATACACACTGCTGCTACTGTGCGTCAATGGTGGAGGGAGTGAATGTTTGTCGGTGTGTTGCCAATCAAGCGGGCTGCTTTGTCCTGGATGGCATCAAGCTTCTTGAGTGTTGTGGGAGCTGCACTCATCCAGACAAGTGGAGAGTGTTCCATCACACTTAGTGCTTTGTAGATGGTGGACAGGCCTTGGGGAGTCAGGAGGTGGGTTACCTGTCGTACAATTCCTAGCCTGTGACCTGTTCTTATACCCACAGTATTTATATGGCTAGTCCAATTCAGTTTCTGGTCAATGGTAACCTCGAAGATGTTGATAGTGGGGGATTCAGTGATGGTAATGCCATTGAGCATCAAGGGGCTATGGTTGAATTCTCTCTTGTTGGAGGTGGGCATTGCCTAGCACTTCCAAAAGGCATTTTGATACAGTGCCAGACTTGTGAGAAAGGTTATAGCTCATGGAATAGAAGGGAAAGTAGTAACATGGATATAAAATTGGCTGAGCGACAGGAAACAAGCAGCAATGGTTAATGGATGTTTTTCAAGCTGGAGGAAGGTTTGTAGTGGAGTTCCTCAGGGGTCAGTATTAGGACTGGTGCTTTCCTAATAGGAAAGCTAATAGAATGTTCTTGTTTATTGTGAGGGGAATTGAAAACAAAAGTAGAGAGGTTATGCTTCAGTTACACAGGGCATTGGTGAGGCCACATCTGGAGTACTGTGTTCAGTATTGGTCTCCTTATTTAAGGAAGAAGGTAAATGCATTGAAAGCACTTGAGAGAAGGTTTACTAAACTAATATCTGGAATGGGTGGGATGTCTTATGAGGAAAGGTTGGGCAAGCTAGACTTGTATCCTCTGGAGTTTGGAAGGGTAAGAGACAGCTTAATTGAAACTTATAAAATCCTGAGGGGTCTTGACAGGGTGAATGTGGAGACGATGTTTCCTCTTGTGGGAGAATCTAAAACCAGGGGTCAATGTTTAAAAATAAGGGGTTGCCCATTTAAGACAGAGATGAGGAGAATTTTTTTCTCTCAGAGTATTGTGAATCTTTGGAACCCTCTTCCTTGAAAGGCAGTGGAAGCAGAGTCTTTGAATATTTTTCAGGCAGAGCTAGATAGATTCTCGATTAACAAGGGGGTGAAAGGTTATCGGGGGTAGGCAGGAATGTGGAGCTGTGGTTACAATCAGATCAGCCATGATCTTATTGAACGGTGAAGCAGGCTTGAAGGTCTGAGTGGCCTACTCCTGCTCCTAATTAGTATGTTTATATAATATATATTAATAATCCAGACCTTGGTGTACAGGGAACAATTTTAAAATTTGCGGATGATACAAAACTTGGAAGCACTGTAAACTGTAAGGAGGACAGTGTAGAATCTCAAAAGGACATAGACAAGTTGGTGGTGTGGGCAAATAGGTGGCAGATGAAGTTCAATGTGAAGAAAGGTGAGGTGATACATTTTGGTAGGGAAAACATGAAGAGACAATATAAAATAAAGGGCACAACTCTAAAGGGAGTGCAGATGCAGAGGGACCTGTGTGTAAGTGTGCATAAGTCATTAAAGGTGGCAGGACAGGTTAAGAGAGCAGTTAATAAAGCATGCAGTTTCCTAAGCTTTATTGATGGGGCATAGAGTATAAGAGCAAGGAGGTTATGTTGAGCTTGTGTACAGTTCTGAGTGCCACATTTTAGAAAGGGTGTGAATGCATTGGAGAGAGTGCAGAAGAGGTTTACAAGAGTGGTTCCAGGGATGAGAATCTTCGGTTAGGAAGATAGATTGGAGAATCTGGAACTGTTCTCCTTGGAGAAGAAAAGGTTGAGAGGAGATTTGAATGAAGTATTCAAAATCATGAGGGGCCTGGACAGGATAGATAGGAATAAACTATTCCCATTGGCAGGAGGATTGAGAACCACAGGGCATAGATTTAAGGTAATTGGTAAAAGAAGCAAAAGCGATATGAGAAACAGCTTTTTCATACAGCGAGTGGTTAAGGTCTGGAATACACTACCTGAGAGTGTGGTGGAGCCATTTCAATCAAGGCATTCAAGAGGGAGTTAGATGATTATTTGAAAAGAAACATTGTGCAGGGTTATGGGGAGAAGGCAGGAGAATGGCACTAGGTGAAATGCTCATTCGGAGAGCAGGCACAGAGACAATTTTTTTTAATTCATTCATGGGATGTGGGTGCCACTGGCTGTTAGGGAGAGAGTTCCATGATTTTGACCCAGTGACAGTGAAGGAACGGTGATAGATTCCCAAGTCAGGATGATGAGTATCTTGGAGGGGAACTTCCATGTGGTGGCGTTCCCATGTGTCTGCTGCTTTTTCCTTCTGGATGGGAGCAGTTGTGGGTTTGGAAGGTGCTATCTAAGGATGCCCTGGATGGTGTCAAGCTTTTTGAGTGTTGTTGGAGCTGTACTCATGCAGATAAGTGGAGAGTATCCATCACACTCTTGACTTGTGCCTTGTAGATGGTGGACAGGCTTTGGGGAGTCAAGAGGTGAGTTACTCATCACAGGATTCCTAGCCTCCGATCTGCTTTTGTAGCCACAGTATTTATCTGGCTAGTCCAATTCAGTTTCTGGTCAATGGTAACCTCCAGGATGTTGAAAGTGGGGGATTCAGTGATGGTAATGCCATTGAATATCAAGGGGTGATGCTTGGATTCTCTTTTGCTGGAGATGGCTATTGCCTGGCACTTGTGTGATGCAAATGTTACTTGCCACTTGTCAGCCCAAGCCTGGTCTTGCTGCGTTTGGACATGGATTGCTTCAGTATCTGAGGAATCGTGAATGGTGCTGAACATTGTGCAATCATCAGCGAACATCCCCACTTCGGACATTATGGTGGAAGGAAGGTCATTGTTGAAGCTGCTGAAGATGGTTGGGCCGAGGACACTACCCTGAGGAACTCCTGCAGTGATGAACTGAGATGATTGGCCTCCAACAACCACATCCATCTTCCTTCATGCTAAGTATGACTCCAACCAGCGGAGTGTTTTCCCCCTGATTCTCATTGACTCCAGTTTTTCTCGGGCTCCCTGATGCTGCACTCAGTCAAATACTGCCTTGATGTGTAAGGCAGTCACTCTCGCCTCACCTCTGGAGTTCAGCCCTTTTGTCTATGTTTGAACCAAGGCTGTAATGAGGTCAGGAGCAGAGTGACTCTGCCGGAAGTAAGCGTCAGCGAGCAAGTTATTGCTAAGCAAGTGCTGCTTGAAAGCACTGTTGATGACCCCTTCCATCACTTCACTGATGATCAAGAGTAGGCTGTTGGGGCGGTAATTGGCCGGGTTCGATTTGTCCTGCTTTTTGTGTACAGGACATACCTGGGCAACTTTCAACATTGCCGGGTATATTCCAGTGTTGTAGCCGTACTGGAACAGCTTGGCTTGGGTGTGGCAAGTCCTGGGACACAAGTCTTCAGTGCTATTGCCAGAATATTGTCATGGACCATAGCCTTTTCAGTATCCAGTGCCTTCAGCCATTTTTTGATATCATGTGGGGTGAATCTAATTGGCTAAAGACTGGCATTTGTGCTGCTGGGATCTCCAGAGGAGGCCGAGATGGATCATGGCTTCCTTCTGCGTTCTAACAATTCTGTGATTTTGTGATCAGGTTTCCAGGGAACTAGTGTTGATAAATCTACACAGCCTTGCCCAGTATCACCCATATCCCACAAATAAATAAGAGAAAAGGTGCTTGTGAATTGAACAAATCAAGTTTGGTGGTATCAGCATATATACATAAGCTGACACTTTCCCTGTAGATGATATCAATGAAGGGGTGCATGTAGTTGAGGAAAAAAAGGGTGAAGAATGGATCTTTGAGAGATTCCAGATATGCCTCTTGTTATGACATGGCAGATGATCTGTGCCAGGTGGACCAAATCCACAAGGGAAACTTAGTCACGCTATTGCAACGGTGTTGTACTTTGTATTTATTACAAGAATACATGTGCTCTGAATTCAGAAGTAATAAGTCCACCAAAACCTTTAGAGATTTTAAAAATTAAATTAAAATATCTATTAACAAAATAAAAGATTTCAAAAAGTACATAAGACTACAATGACTTAATACTATATTAACTCCTAAAATTCCTAATTAACCTGACTCCCAGTTACTCACCCCCTTTAAGGCAACAGTCCAAAATAGATTTTAGATTTTTATTTTTAAACCAGCAAATCAATACAGTACCCACCTGACAGTGGAATTCCAAATGGCTTTCCCCAACTTCAGTTACTGGACACAGCCAACTTATGCACAAATGGCTGGAGGCTTCTTGGAGGCTCTTCCACACACTCCTATTAGATCTTACATGGCCCTTTCTTCACATAGCCTTTCATTTTCCTTTATATGTTTCTCTCTCTTTAATATGTAAATCCTATTGTTCCATATGTCTTTGGAATAGTATCTTTCCCATAATATAAGAACTTTCATGTTGAAAATATTGCCAGTAATCTATGGGAAAAATAAACATACTCCTTAGCCTTGCTTATCTGCCTAGTTGTAAACAGACTAACATCACTTTGAAATCCAAACAATCCCTTCACTTACCTAAAAATGCAAATTCCCTCCACACGTTACATGCTAAGACAGCATCCATGTTTACTCATTAGCATTTCAAGCACATTTCTTCACCTAACTTCTTTTGGTAATTTCAAACTTATGGCCTACCTGGCTCCAAATGTAATTAAATCACATAGACAGACCCAACTATACTCACACCCATAAACCTACTTTACAATAAATCAGAAAAATATTATGAAAATTATTATACTTTCAAAACACTAAGCAGGTGTCAGGAGATGAGCCATTGCTGGACATGTGCTGAGTGTGTTGAAACAGGTAGTGGTAGAAACACACAAGAGCAGTACATCTGATCTGAACAATAGAAGAGAGGTGACAGCGGAGAATAGAGCAGTCAACATTGAGCAAATGTCAAGGTGGGTCATGTAGATATTATTTACCTCAGTGATGTGAGCAGGGCAGAAGGAGGCTAAAGAAATCCAATCAGAGAGATGTTGGTGGGAGCAGTGATCGTGCAGGTAGGACTTGGTGACACAAGGCGAAGGAGGTTAGAGATGGGTTAACATTGGAATGATGACAGCAGATTTGAAGGAGAAAGGGGCAGAAAATCATATAAGTGAGCATAGGGGCCAGGGAAGGCACTTAGATGGCCAGAAGTTGAGTGCAGAGGCAAGGGGTGGTGAAGAAGTATGAGGTGAATCTCATCAAGTTTGAAGAAGACAGTTGGAGATGGGACAAATTGCAAGTTGGATCCAGACAATGGAGAAAAGGATGTTAGAAGTGATCAGGGCTCAAGGAGATGGTAACTGATGGTTTCAACCTTACAGACTAAAGAACCCATAAACTCCTTGCAGTGATGGTAGCGATACAGAGAACAAGGTAAGAGGGTTTGAGGAAGCTGGTGAAAACAGGACACATCGACTGTTGACTGACTATGGGCAAGAATGGCACAGTTACAGTCTGCAAGAGATGCTTTATAATTATGCACATTGTGCAGAGTCAATCTATTGATTTTTAACCACATTTAGTGAGTTAAACCATTAAATCTGACATGTGGACTACTCAAGGGATTGGGACTGTTTCTTGCACACAAGGTTAATCAATTGCACACAATCAGTCAGCACAATATGTCAAAAATTAAATAAAAGACTAACAATTTTATCACTGCTTTTGTGAAATTATCACACAACTTTAAGCTAACCATAAAATGAAAGAAAAAGTTACATTTGTATAGCATCTTTCATGATCTCCAAACATCCCAAAGTGCTTTACAACCAATGAAGCACTGTTGAAAAGTAACCACTGCAGTAATGTAGGAAATACAGCAGCCAATTTGTGCACAGCAAGCTCCCACAAACAGATGTGATAATGAGAAGGCCATCTGTTTTAAGTATTGATTTAGGCATAAATATTAGCCATGACACTAAGGAAAACTCCCCAGCTCTTCTTCAAATAGTGTCTTGGGATCTTCTGTGTTCAAATGAGAAGGTAGAGTGGGCATCATTTTAACATCTCATCTGAAATATGACACCTCCTGCAATGCAACACTCCCTCCATATTGCCCTAAAGGGCAGAATTTTGGGCCCTGCCAAAGTCGCCTCGGAGGTGGACGGGGGCCTGAAAATACCAGTGCTGGCCAGCAGCTGGTTTCCCAATTTCCTTGCTGGCATCAGATGCTTTTGCCAAGGCGGGTTCAGGGCTAGACATGGCTGCCCACCCCATGAGGCAGGTAACCAATTAAGAGCCTTGTTGAGGCCACTAAAAGGAGGCTGACTGGGATTTTGATGTGGCCTCCAGTTTCCCTTTACGATGGGGGCAGCGTAACTGCCCGATGGTAAGCACCCAGTAACAGGTTGGGGCGCAAATGCTTCTGGCAGCCATACAGACCCTCCCTCCTTGCCTGTCTGGGTGCAAATGCAGCCAAAGTGCAGTGGAAAGGGAATTCCACACCCCTCTTCGCACCCTGCCCCAAGAGTTTTGGCTTAGCGGCTTTTCCTGTTTTCCAATTTTTTTTTTAAATTTAGTGAGAGGCCGCCTTCATGTTGAAGCACCCTATCAGCTCCTTATCCTTTACTGCAGCCAGCTGCTCTTCCCAAGCTGGAAGGCCTCTGATTGGCCCTCCAGCTTTGAGTGTCTGCTTGCCACCCTTAACTGAACGGAAAACCTGCCTCCATGCCAATTAAGGGGGCCTCTCCGTGAAAATCTCAGGTCAGTGATTTTTTTTTCTCCCTGGACTCGGGTTTGGGCCCCAAGTGTCAGTGTGAATTATATGCTCAAGTCTCTGAAGTAAGATCTAAGTCCACAACTTTCTGTCTCAAAGATAAGAGTGCTGCCAACTGCGTTTGAGAATTCACAACAAGTTTCTTGGGGGGAAAATACAATTTGGCACTAATTCTGTTGAAAATACAGAAAATCTTTTGTTGCCTGTTGTGTAATGACTGAATCATGAAGGCTAGGAAGATCCCAGATTGAATCCTGGTCTCTGCTACATTAGCTGACATTGACTGGGGCAGCAAAGAGATTGCTACAATTTCCATCAGTGTCCTTGGGTTAGGGCGAAGGAAAAGAAAGAGAAACAAAAAAGTGAACCAGGAATCTCATTCCATGTCTTTATTCAAAGGCACCTCCCTTTCTGAGGATGTGTGTGAACTGTTAACTGATGAATGGCCTACTCCTGTTCCTACATTCCTAAGGTAATCACTACTGGATCCAAAAACCCTCAGCCACGTTTGAGTTGGGTGAAATTTCTGCAATTTTCACAGAGGCCTAGGATGGATGAAATGTCTATCCGCCCCAAATGGATCCTACCGGAAAATATTCCATGCCTGGTCTTCTCTCAACCCAGGCTCCTTAAAAAAACAGAAAAAGCTGGAAAAACTCAGCAGGTCTGGCAGCATCTGTGGAGAGAGAAACAGAGTTAATGTTTCGAGTCTGTATGACGCTTCTTCAGTGTAAAGATTGGCCTTGGGGATGCTGATAGTGGGGGATTCAGCAATGCTAATGCCATTGAATATCAAGGGGAGATGGTTGGATTCTCTTTTGTTGGAGATGGCCATTGCCTGGCACTTGTGTGGCATGAATGTTACCTGCCACTTATCAGCCAAGGCCTGAATGTTGTCCAGGTCTTGTTGCATATGGGTACAAACTGTGTGTTACTTGATCATTGGTGAAGTCTAGACAAAGAGTCCCAGAAAGTCTCCTGACGTGTTTTGGAGGTCCTCTTCAGAAGCTTCAGCAGTGAGTGAACATGAAATGATGAGTATACCTTTAAGTAGCATTTGAAATCAACAGTAACACTGTGATTACTCTCAGACAGTGGTGGGAGAGGGCATTAGTTAAAGTGCTAGCCAAAATGTTGTACCGTGTCTTTAATGAGCATTAGCAGGCATCTTTAGTGGCAATAATGTGTCTAATGAGTCTCTGGGTGACTGATCCTTTAATTGCTTTACCATGATGATGTCTTGCATTAAACACAGGATAAATGCAGCATTATAGCTGAAAAGCCCATCTCGGCGACCTCAGAGACTCTAAAGTTTTTGGTGAAAGTTGTCCCCTTATACTTCAGCATTAGATAGCATTTGCATCTCTGAAACAGGCCATTCAGCCCAACTGTTTAGTGCCAGTGTTTATGCTCCAGATGAGCATCCCCCCACTCTATTTATTTCATCTCAACTTATCTACATATCTTTGTATTCCTTTCTCTCTCATGTAATTATCCATCTTCCAATTAAAAACATCTCTGTTATTTGCCTCAACTACTCCTTGTGGTAGCAAGTTCCACCTTCTAATCACTCTCTGGATAAGGATGCATCTCATAAATTCCTTGTTGGGTTGATTATAATAATATGTCTTATAATTATGGCCCCTAATTTTGGACTCCCCCACAAGTGTTGTGAGTCAACACCATCAAATAAAAAGAGTGTTAGAGATTAAAATCGAGAAATAGTAATAAAAATAATTTAAGGTAAAATACTTAAGTATATTTTTATATTAAATTCCATTTTAGATTATTTCTATATCCAAAAGGCATAACATTAAAATAAAGATTGCAAAAAAGCTGAAAATGCACTTGTCCAAAGGTTGTCTCCAGCCTGCTTCTGGGCCAGGTCTCCCATTGTTTACACTGGCCTTCAGATAGTCACCAAAACTGGAGACTCCATTCTCCTTTCTCACTACTCAAAACATCAATACTTTCTGTCCAGCTTTTGGTGTATAATTAATATCAGGCAGAGGGACATCTTGATGGGGTCTGGTACCAAAAATGGGTAAAGGATTATGAAATGCAGAAGCCTAAGGGATACTCTTTTGAGTTATCAACAGTCACAGATTGCAACTCTTTTGAGTACAATCACAGTTCTTGGTTTCTGGAAGTGGGACATGAACCCACAACCCTCTGATTCAAAGGCAAGGGTGCTATGAACTGAGCCACAGCTGACACCTCTAAAATTCTTTTGAGTTAGTGCAGCTAAAAACAGTAAGAATGAGGTGAAATCATTTCCAGCGGTTGGAAAGTTAAAAGCAGAGAAGAGAAGCATCTGAAAGTAAAGAAAGACTTGTACTTATATTATGCCTTTCAAGAGTTCAGCATAATCCGAAATGCTTTACAGTCACTTTCTTGAAGTGTATGAATGGTTGGTAATGTAGGAAGGAGTAAATTGCTCTCAGTTTTCTGTAACAGACTTTCTTTTACTCACTCACAGGATGTGGGCTTCACTGGCTGGGCCAACATTTATTGCCCATCACTAGTTGCCCTTGAGAAGGTGGTGGTGAGCTGCCTTCTTGAGCCGCTGCAGTCCACCTGGTGTAGATACACCCACAGTGCTGTTAGGTGAGGAAATGGTGGGGTGGAGGGAGTGGGGTTCTAGGATTTTGACCCAGCAACAGTGAAGGAATGGCAATATAGTTCCAAGTCAGGATGGTGAGTGATTTGGAGGGGTATTTCCAGGTAGACGTGTTCCCGTGTATCTTCTGCCCTTGGCTTTCTAGGTGGTAGAGCTCGCAGGTTTGGGAAATGCTGTCGAAGGAGGCTTGGTGAGTCTCTGCTGTTAATCTTATGGATTGTACACACTGTTGTCACAGTGAAGGGAGTGAATGTTTAAGTTTGTGAATGGGGTGCCAATCAAGAGGACTGCTTTGTCCTGGATGGTGCTGAGCTTGAGTGTTGCTGGAGCTGCACTAACCAAGGCAAGTGAACGTATTTCATCACACTCCTGGCTTGTGCCTTGTAGATGGTGAACAGGCTTTGGGAAGTCAGGAGGAGAGTTACCCTGCACAGGATTCCTAGCCTCTGACCTATTTTTTCATGGTTGCATCCAATGTAGCCACAGTGCTGGTTATGAGCATGGATAATATTTTATCTTTATTAAACCTGTGAGTTGTTGACTTTGTGCTTGAACTCATTAACACAGGCACAGTAGTTCAGCCTTTGTCTGTATACTGAATAAAAGTACACTGCTTTTAATTTAAAAAGTAAAGAGTAGGAGCAGGCCATTCAGCCCCTCGAGCCAGTTCCATCAGTCAATAAGATTACGACTGTTCTGGCGTGGCCTTAACTCTGCTGTCCTGCCTGTCCTCCATAACCCTGGACTCCCTTGTCAATCAAAAATCTGTGCAACAAGCCTGAGGCTCAATCATCAGGACAAGCACTGAAGAACATAGGAAATAAGAACAGCTGTAGGTCGTGCGCAGCCCCTCAACCAAGCTCCACCACCGCAATTGATCTTCTATCTCAACTCCATTTTCCTGCCTTATACCCACTTCCTTTTATTCTCTTAGTGTCCAAGAAGCTTTTACATAAAATTACTATATTTAAGAAAGGAGATAGAACATGCTCAGGAAACTAGACCACTCAGATTAACATCGATGGTAGGAGATATAATAGAAGCCCCACTAAAGGAGAAAATAGAAAAACATCTAGACCAAAATTATAATGAATAATATAATGTTAGCATGGATTTCAAAAGGGAAAATCTTGATTGACCATAACCTTATTGAATTTTTTGAAAAGGTAACATGGAGAGAGTGGACTAGGATAATGCATTAGATACAATTTTCCAAAAGCCTTTGACAAGGTGCTACATAATAGATTACTGAATAAAGTCAGACCATACTGAGTCCTGGGACAAGTAGCAGAATGAACAGAGGGTCCAGGAGAGGGGTGGGTGGGGGAAGGTTGGGGTGGGTGATGGATAGTTAGCTGGCTATAACACAGAAAGCAGAGAGTTTAGATAAAACCTAGCTATTCACAGTGGAAGGAGGTGGGAATTAGGAATCAGCCCTGGCACCATTGTTCTTTACAATTCACATTAACAATTCAGACTTTAGAGTCAAAAACAATATTTCTAAATTGCAAATGACCCCAAACTGTTGGTGGGTTGGGGGTAGGGTGTGCGGATAATCAATACGCTAAGGAGTCACCCCTTCAGTTCTCAATATTCTCGTTTTGTTGTTATTGATAAAATCTAGGAAACTCATGCACCCAAAATTAAAGTTAAAAACCCCTGTTAAAATAGCTGTAATTCATTTTGTAATCTTGTAATCTATTTAAATTGGCAGCTCGCATGTCTTTTTCCCAAGGGTGCACAGTCAAATGCTTAAAAGCAGAAGTTGGTGGGTTTGAGCTGCGTTTCTGATGCGTCGTTATTTTCAGTGCTTTTAACCATTCATCTGCCCCAAAACCCACTCACTCCATTAGGTTAAAATTCCACCTGGTGTCCCTCCCCACTTAAAGGGCTGTGACTCTAACCATGGGGATGGTGGATGTTCAGTTGTTGAATATATTCAAAACTGAGATCGATAGATTTTTGGGCACTAAGAGAATCAAGAGATACGGGGATAGAGTAGGAAAGTAGAAATGAGTTAGGAGAGCATTCATAATATAATTGAATGTCAGAGCAGGTTCGATAGGTTCTATGACCTACCCCTCTCCTTTATTATGTTCTAAATTGCACTTCAGCTTATGAAGAGAGGGTGGGCAATTAGCTGCAGTGATTGTACTTTTTGTATTCAATTCCTCGCTGGTTTTAAATGATGTATGTTTGAGAATATAGACTCCTGCTTTGTATAACAATTATCTGTTATCATGATGTGTATTACAATTTCAAAGCACTTGTTCAGACTACTCATAACTCTCGGTGAGATAACTGAAACTCCTTTCCTGTGCTATACTTCAGTCGTGTAATAACTTCAGTTAACACTCAAAAAAAATGGCAGATTGAAGAATATGACTGATTACCAGTCCACGTTTTTGTGTCTATTGAGCCCAAACCCAAAAGATTATCTCTTACTACACCATTTTCATTTGCCACATTAGGCATTCCTTGTGGCTTCACTAAATATGGCTGCATCTTTCACTATTGTATGACTATTCCACAGATTAATTTCTCAAGTCAGTGCTTGCTCATCACCTGCATAAATTGGAACCATAAGATTTTCCAACATATGCTGTTGGTGGGCAAGGTTTCCCAATGCCAAAGCTTGGGAAACTACCCCTTACTCATTTTAATTAAATACAGAGAGAAAAGATTTAAACAATCCATATTAAGCCATAATCAGAGAAAATGAATTTGAACCATTTGTACAAAGCTATGACCAGGGAGATTGGGTTTAAGCCATTTGTGCAGATTTATAAGCAGAGAGAAGGTCTGCAAAATTCAGATACGTAGCACCTGTAATTTTCTAGGTTGCATGTACCTGTTTTGCCTCTAAAATGGCGTTTGCGGCTACTGTGACTGCATCCGATGTTAGGCATGTTGGGCGCCATTTTGAGGAAGGTAGTGCATGTGCAGGGAGCATTTGTCAGAAGTATGCAGAGTAGGCAGATCGTGATGTCACTCAGGACACAACACTGATTTGATGGCAGCGGTGCCATTTTGGAGTTCAATTTTCCAGCTAATGCTTTCTCTTAACATACGTTCAGCGGTAGGATGGACGCCCCCACCAGTGCTATTTAAAGGAATCACCACTACTTTCAGGTTAGCTATGGATTGATTTCTACCAGCTGCCACAATTGTAGAAGTATTTGTTTGTTTCCAGTGTTATTTAAAGTTGCTGAAGTCTAAAGGCAGCAGCGTAACATACACTGAAGGATGAGCTGGGGGTCGACAGTATACATATGGGAATTGACATTGTGTTCTCAGGTGATGTGGCTGAGGGACAGGATGTAAGGTAAGAAACAGGAGGGCGCCAAGGATAGATCCCTGGGGGACACTAGTTGGGTTTTATCTGGAGTACTGCCTCCAGTTCTGGGCGCCATACTTGAGGAAGAATGTGAAGGCGTTGGAGACAGTCCAGAGGAGATTCACAAGAATGATTCCCGGGATGAAGAACTGTAGCTATGAAGATAGACTGGAGAAGTTGGGACTGCTTTTCTTGGAGAAAAGAAAGCTGAGAGGAGACTTGATAGAGTTATTCAAGATCCTGAGGGCTATGGGCAGGATAAATAGTAAGAAACTGTTCTCACTCAAGAGGGGTAGGGAAACTATATGGGGGAACAATGTGAAGGACTGGATTAATCACCACTTGGAGATGCAGAGATTAATCAAGGATAGTCAGTATGGGTTTTAGTTATGAGGAGAGATTGGATAGGCTGGGGTTATTTTCCCTGGAGATCGTCAGAACAGATGCCTGGAAAAATTTATTAATTCTGCTTCCAATTTCCACCCCTCCATCATTTTCACATGGTCCATCTCTGACACTTCCCTTCCCTTCCTTGACCTCTCCGTCTCAATTTCTGGTGATAGACTGTCCACCAATATCCATTACAAGCCTACCAACTCCCACAGCTATCTCGACTAAAGCTCCTCACACCCCGCTTCCTGTAAGGACTCCATCCCATTCTCTCGGTTCCTTCGCCTCCGTCGCATCTGTTCTGATGATGCCACTTTCAAAAGCAGTTCCTCTGACATGTCCTCCTTCTTCCTTAACCGAGGTTTTCCACCCACAGTGGTTGACAGGGCCTTCAACCGTGTCTGGCCCATCTCCCGCACATCCACCCTCACACCTTCCTCTCCCTCCCAGAAACATGATGGGGTCCCCCTTGTCCTCACTTATCACCCCACCAGCCTCCGCATTCAAAGGATCATCCTCCGCCATTTCCGCCAACTCCAGCATGATGCCACCACCAAACACATCTTCCCTTCACCCATCCTGGTGGCAGTCCACAGGGATCGTTCCCTCCGGGACACCCTGGTCCACTCCTCCCTCACCCCCACACCTCAACCCCCTCCCATGGCACCTTCCCATGCAACCACAGAAGGTGCAACACCTGCCCCTTTACTTCCCCTCTCCTCACCGTCCAAGGGCTCAAACACTCCTTTCAAGTGAAGCAGCATTTCACTTGCACTTCCCTCAATTTAGTCTACTGCATTCGTTGCTCCCAATGCTGTTTCCTTACATTGGAGAGACCAAACGCTGACTGGGTGATCGCTTTGCAGAACACCTTCGATCTGTCCGCAAGCATGACCCAGACCTCCCTGTCGCTTGCCATTTCAACACTCCACTCTGCTCTCATGTCCACATGTCTGTCCTTGGCTTGCTGCATTGCTCCAGTGAAGCTCAATGCAAACTGGAGGAACAGCACCTCATCTTCCAACTAGGCACTTTACAGCCTTCCGGATTGAATATTGAGTTCAACAATTTTAGATCATGAACTCTCTCCTCCATCCCCACCCCCTTTCCGATCCCTTTTTTTTTCCCAATAATTTATATAGATTTTTCTTTTCCCACCTATTTCCATTATTTTTAAATGTATTTCCATCCATTGTTTTATCTCTACCTTTTAGCCTATTTCGATTCCTTCACCCCACCCCCACTTGGGCTATCTGTACCTTGCTTGTCCTGCTTTCTACCCTTAATTAGCACATTCCTTAGATAATATCACCACCTTCAACACCTCTTTGTCCTTTTGTCTGTGACATCTTTTGGCTATCTCCACCTATCACTGGCCCTCTATCCAGCTCTACTTGTCCCACCCCGCCTTAAACCAGCTTATATTTCACCTCTCTTCTATTTTACTTAGTTCTGTTGAAGAGTCATACGGACTCGAAATGTTAACTGTGTTCCTCTCCGCAGATGCTGCCAGACCTGCTGAGTTTTTCCAGGTATTTTTATTTTTGTTTTGGATTTCCAGGATCTGCAGTTTTTTGCTTTTATCTTATTTTTAAAGGTTCTGTGTTTAGATGCAACTTTGAGAAGCCAGGAAGAAGGTAAGATAGATCAGGGTTTGTCGGGTGGTTGGTGGGGCGGAGTGGTGGGGGGAGTGGGTTTGGAGGGTGGAGGGGCTGGCTGGGTGGTCAGTCAAGGTGTGGGGAGATAGTCGGGGGTGGTGTTGGGTGGAGGGTGGTAGGAGTTGGAGTTGTCAGGGGGTGGGGTGGTCAGGAGGGCAGTCGGACAGTGATCGGGGGTGGTAGGGGGTAGTCAGGTGGTCAGGAGGTTAGTCAGGGTTGGGGAGGATAGTCGGGGAAGTCGGGTGGTAGTCAGAGGGCAGTTGGGTGGTTGAGGGCGTAGTCAGGGGGTGGGTGGGGGGGGAGGGGGGGTGGGGTTGGTGATCGGTGGCATGTCAGTTGTATAGTTATCCAGCAGTTAGAATTGGTTATAATCCATTTAACTTTTCCTGGGTAAGTATTCTGAACTTGACAAGACATATAAATACTATGGCTACAAGAGCAGGTCAGAGGCTAGGAATCCTGTGGCAAGTAACTTACCTCCTGACCCCCCCATCTATAAGGCACAAGTCAGGAGTGTGATGGAATACTCCCCATTTGCCTGGATGAGTGCAGGTCCAACAACATTCAAGAAGCTTGACACCATCCAGGGCAAAGCAGCCTGCTTGATTGGCACCACTTCCACAAACATTCACTCCCTCCACCACCGACGCACAGTAGCAGCAGTGTGTACCATCTACAAGATGCACTGCAGGAATTCACCAAGGCTCCTTAGGCAGCACCTTCCAAGTCCACAATCCACACCATCTAGAAGGACAAAGGGAGCAGATAGATGGGAACACCACTACCACCAGGAAGTTCCCCTCCAAGTCACTCACCATCCTGACTTGGAAATATATCGCTGTTCCTTCACCTTTGCTGGGTCAAAATCCTGGAACTCCCATCCTAACAGCACTGTGGGTGCACCTACACCATAGGGACTGCAGCGGTTCAAGAAGGCAGCTCACCACCACCTTCTCAAGGGCAATTAGGGATGGACAATAAATGCTGGCCTAGCCAGCGAAGCTCACATCCTATGAATGAATTTTAAAAGAAGAGTTGGAACCATCCAAAGTACAAGGTTTTTGATTGAAAGGTGAGAGGGCAGAACAAAGTGAGATGCTCAAAGGGGGGAAGAGAGTACCAGAGGTGCAAGTGGATGGACCAATGTGTGGTTTGGTGACAAGAGCCACACCACTACCATGATCATCCTGGTGAAGCAAATGGTGGAAGGCCAGGCAAGGAGGCTTTATATAGGAGCAAGATGCCATCATCCAAATTCATCACCTGTAATTAAACCCTCTGGCCAGTAATGTGCTTTACATATCCCTCAGTTTTCTACCGCTCAGCTCTTCAGCCTGTAATTCAGAGAAACTCTGATTCCAAACAGCACTGCATTCCATATTACCATAGGTTTTGTCAAAGTATTATAGAAAAAACAAGATGCAATTTATAGCTTTAAAATGGGAATTGAAATTATGTCTGCAGCACCTGGTCCAATTATTCCCTGCCCACTAACCCCTTTTACACGAGATTTTCCCTCCCCATGTGCAATACCATAAGAGATTGACTAGTCCAACTTTAATAAAAGTAGGCACCTCCCAGGTAAAGGCTGAAGACAGAGATCTTAGTGCGCGAGCAGGGAAAGGCTGAGAAAGTTGATAAAAAGTTCTAAAAACAAATTTACTTCTAAATTTAAAAAATTTAAATTAAAAAAACACATGTCCTAAAGACTGCAACAGATGGAGCTGTATCAACACACTGACAGGAGTTCCCTGACCAAAACACAACATGGCATAGTTACAATGAAGCTGTGATAGATACTTCTTAAAACTAATGTTTAGCAATCCTGTTAATATTAACATTATAGGGCAATATAACAGGTAAGGTGCAAGTATGGGCATCTTAACCCATGAGTTTCCACAGAAAATGTTCAAACAGCAATTTCTAACAGACAATGAGTCCTACTTTCTTCCCTTCCCTCAGCTTCTGCTGTCCCCTCTTGTCAGCTCTCTTCTATCCCTCTCCTAGTGTCTCCACTCCCCTCTTGTTCTCTGTCTGTGGAAGACAGGAGGGCAGAATGAAGTGAAAGTGACCCCTGAGCTACTTTTAAAAGCTGGTTCTGAATTGCACAAGACCAGGCCTGGGAGCTTTATATTCTCATAGTCACAGGTGATGTACATTAAGAGCAATAAAAAGAAAGTGGGGAAAAATTGAAAAATGAAGTATCCAAAATGAAAGAATTTGTTTGTTCTAAGTGGTCAACCCACCAATTCTCTCGTGGGTTTTCAGAGGTAACCAAAATTGAATTTTGAATCAAAATTAGCCCCAGCAATGCAGTGTGGTCAACTGAGTGAGTAAGGAACCTACATAAAAAATGGGCAGTTTATCTGAAATGAATGTCTTTTGCTCTTCATTGAATACCCTTAAAAATTGCTCTTACATAGTTAATCACGTTCCTATATATACATTGTAACCTTTCCAGTCCAGAAATCTCTTTTTCAGAAACACCAGTTGTGCAAAAACATTCTGAGCAATGTGAAAATGACCCTCGATGTCATTGACATCATTATAGTGCAGTACATTGGGAGTGGAAACATGGAAGATGCAGTCTTTGGATAAGTGAAATGATTTTTTTTACTCTTTTATGATGTTTTGTCACTGTTTTATGTTTCTGGTAAATGTTTATATCTATGGTGTTTTCTGATTCACACATTTGTGGTTAAGCATTCTAATGTCATTTGATAACCCAAAAAATTCCAAAATCCAGAAATGACTTGGTCCCAAGTATTCCAGGCTGGAGAGGTTACCCTGTACCAAAACAAGTATACTGCACAGTCAACCCTTTATTAAAAAGAATTCTTATGCAGATGATTAATTGGCCGTTAATCTGTTGTCCCTCAGCATCCCAAATCCTCTGTCACCCACTGTCCTATAATAAACGATTGCCAAGTAGGAATTCAAGATAATTTTACCTGGCATTGAATGACATAAAACTGTGCATACAACATATGGATGGCTAATAAAGATTATGCTGTAACTGCACAGTGATTATAGGCCTCTGAAAATATCTCTACACTGAAACAAGGATTTGGTTCCAGAGCAGCATTCAACAAAGGCTTTTAACAATTATTTTACAAGCTGATTGGCATAAGTCTGATTTCTTGTCTTCACTGACGGCTGAGTGCATCGCGATGCAGAATTAAAATGATTCTGTCAGTGGAATATTTTTAACATGGTTGAGTGACAGCTTTTTTGTCACTTCCTACATATTAATCGTGGTTTCAGAAGAGTTTGTCATACCTCATTGTCTCTCCTCAAGGGTCCCAATTAAACAGAGGATGAGAGAGGTCCCCCAAGTCTACAGCAAGTCACTTTGGATTATGTCATTTCAGGTCTTCCTATCGCCATAAGGTGAAATGTCCAAATGGGTCAGGTAGTTGCCTTAATGTGTAGTTGGATTTATAAAAGCAGACAAAATCTGTTTTTTGCAATAAAGTGCTAATTGTCACGTTCTTGAAGTGTATGCAAGAGAGAGAGTTGTTGGATGAAAGAAAGTGTATAGAAAGTGAAGTATCAATGGGAGAGTTAATCCATCTCCAAAAATGTTGTTTGTGTCAGTTATGAGAGCACTGCCAAGTGTTAGATATGTGAGTCGGGCAGATGATATCTAGCAAAGTGTGGCTGGAGGAAGGAGTTGTGCTGCAGGGGAGGGGAGGACTGTTAGCGCAAAGGGACAAGTGTGGTAGTGCAGTGTTTCATTAAGTGTGTGAAAAACGGAAAGAGCAATCTTACTTTGGTAGTCCTGGTAGGGCCATTGTAGTATAAGGGTCTGGCACATACAGGGTTAATGTGGTACTGAATAGAGTACCACTCACACAGTGATGTAAGAAGGCATATGAACTAGACCCAGGGGTCAGTGTGGTATTGAGCAGAGACAGATTAAGACCTAGCGTGGAGACAGCTCCTTTACTGTACATATGCAAATAGTTCTCCTTGTTAATTAAGATTTACAGTTAACCTACTGAAGAAGACTATAAATACTTCTTTGAGAGACACTGTTCTGTAGCTAAGACCCTCCCAACAGTCATTACATTTTTTTGGAGCACTATCATCAGACCCTGGGAATGATGATGCTGAAATAAAAGCAAAATACTGCAGATGCTGGAAATTTGAAATAAGAACAGAAAGTGCTGGAAAAACTCAGCAGGTCTGGCAGCATCTGTGGAGAGAGAAAGAGAGTTAACGTTTTGAGTCCAATGTGACTCTTCTTCAGAAAAGTTCAGGGTTCTGAAGTAGAATCATATTGTATTCGAAACGTTAACCCTGTTTCTCTCACCACTGATGCTGCCAGGCCTGCTGAGTTTTTCCAGCACGTTCTGTTTTTATTATTAATGATGGCGCTAACATTGTCCTGCTCCGTCACCTCTCTCCAAGCATGCTGACTTATCTGCCATGGGAACAAGGCTTCCTTTGGTGTCAGCCATATCTCAGTGGTAGCACCTTTGTCTCTCAGAAGGTTGTATGTTCAAATCACATGCTCAAGTCTTAAGCACAAAACCTAAGCTGACTCTCTAATGCAGGGAATGCTGCCAGAGGTGCCATCATTAAGACGAGGTGTTGGGCTGGATTTTACGTGCCCCCATCGGGCATGTTATTGGCAGGGAGGGGCACGTAAAATATGGCAGGTGCCAACATCACCACTTTCCCGCCTACCCCCGAGCTCACCCACATAGCACAGCAGGTGGGCGGATGCCAAAATTGGAAGCCCACCAGCCATATTTAAATAAATAATCAAGGGTCAATTGAGCTTGTTAACCAGCCAACTGACCTTGATGATATGCTGCCCATGCCATAATATGGTTGGTTTGGGCAGGCAGGCAGGAGTGGGCAGGCCAATTTTATTTTTTAAATTTTTAAGGCAAGAAGGAAGGGAGGGTACTACTTTTGGGGTGTGCCCTTTGCGCTTTGGGGGACATTCCTTCCTATGATAGTACACCCCCTTTCTTCCTACCCGCCTGCCTGATAAAACCTAAAACCCCTGCCCTCCTCCCTAAACTGCCTAAACCCTCCCCGCCCAATATTGCGGATTTACCTTGCTCTGGGATCCATTGCACCTTCTCCTCGGCTCTGCTTGTAGTCCTGGCAATGCCCACTACTGCGCTCTTGGCATTGCCAGGACTGCTAGAGCTGCCGGCCAATCCAAATAGCCAACAGCTCCCAAGGGGGGGGCTTCCTCCCCAGTGAGGAGCGCAAGTGCCACTGGCAGGCTATTTAGCACCCCCACAGCACATTATGGCTGTGGGGTGGGCTGGCGTGGACCGAGTTGACTCTTTGCTTCCAGTGATGGGCAGGCGGCCATCTCCCCCCTGTAATATACAACCCATTAAATCAGAGTCCAAGTGGACGTAAAAATCCTGCTGAACTCTTCTATAGAGGAGCAAGGAACTCGGTGCAGTGTCCTAGCCGCTATTTATCCATAAACCAGCATTACAAAAACAGGTTATCTGATCATTATCACATTGCTCTTTGGGGGACCTTGCTGAGTTAAATTGGCCGCCATGTTTCCTACATTACAACAGGAGCTCATTTCAGAAGTACTTCATTGGTTGTAAAACACTTTGGAATGTCCTGAGATCATGAAAGGTGCTATATAAATGTAAATTAATTATTTTCTTTTGCTCTGTGGTCCTGACTTATTCAGTAAGCAGTAGCACAGTGCCAGAAAATCAGGGGGCCTTAGTCGTCATCATTGTGTTTCCAGTTTCCGCACATTACCAATGAAAATGCGATTCATTCTTTATGAGGTGCAGGCTGCCTTTAAGTGACGACATTCCCATTGGATTTCCCAGCCTCCCAAATGGTGAACTGCTATAAGCAAAATGATTAACATGGGGCAACACCTGCCACTCAAATTTGACAAAAATTGATTCCCAACATGAATAACAATATCGACAAAAAGGAACCAGTGACTGATAACAGCCATAATCTTACAGTCATCTTAAGGGTAGTTTGTTAAAAAACATAAGGAAATTATTCTACACAATATAGTAAATTCTCACACAACTACCTGTACATATTTGTAAAATATCTCGCTCCAGACAATCCAAAGATTTATGTGACATGTACAGACAATTTCAACACCTTACTACAGCGTACACCAACACAAATAGCTTTAAATTGCAGTTTGCTACTTTAATAACCTACATGTTCATACCCATGTGAAATCCTTCCATCTTCTATTTTAAGGAATAAATATTTTGAAATGGCCAAAGATATGTCATAAGAATATGTTAATTGCTGAAAAAAGAGAATTACTGAAAAAAGAGACATGCAAGAATACCAATTCTAAAGGAAACAACAATTTATAATGCATGAGAAGAGAGTGCTGATTGGTTGGCAGATGAGCTCTAATTGGTAGAAGTGTTGCCATGTAAAATGCACCAGGGTACAGTTAACTGCCAAGCTTTTGTCTAAATTCCAACCAGGTGAGTCGACTCCGATTGGTCCAATTGGATCTTAGCCTGGTGTTGGATGATTGTGTTACAGGTATTCAACACCCAGTGGCTAAAATTCCATTGGATTGGTAAAGACTGATAGCTGGGAAGATCTGCTCTTCACCATGTCTTTCGAATGGCTGATCTCAGCAAATCAAGCAATGGTTGGTGCTGGATGTGAACCTGAGCAGTGGAAACCCACAACTAAAGCAAATCTCTTTGACCAATATATAGAAGCAAAGTGATTTGGCTCCAATACAGCTGAAGACAACACACATACAGCCTGTGGAATCATGTTTGACATTGTTTGAAGAGGCCAACATTCTTTTCAGGAGCAAGAAATGATTTGTGTAACAATGTGATCACATTTATAAACTATGGGAGCTGCTTCATTGAGATACCATCATTTTATCCAAAGGCCTGGAGTTATTTCTAGGGGTGTAATTGGTTAAAATGCATCCAGAATGCTTTGGAAACTGTGCTGGCTTTACTAAGATGGAGTTATGCCCAAGTTTCAACTCAAACCCGTAAGCCCGAAAGTGAAATCTCCTGTTACGGACAGGGGAGAGAGGCAAATTGAACTCTATTTTCTCACTAACTGTGAATAAGCAGAGATGTTTCAATTTTTCAAATAGGCTGTGGAGTGTTTCCCAAATCCTGTTTGTGACATCAATTTTAAAGTGACTTACAGCAAACTCTCCTTAGGGTTAAATCAGAAGTATAGTTCATTCAGACATTAAAACCTTGGGGATGGTGTCATGAAAAGCCGATTTCAGCCATCAATTACTTACGGGCACATTGAACTTTTTCTGAAAGATGTGTGTTTTTTTAAAGAAATACAAGTAAGGACACTAAGCAAAAGATGGCTGGAGCAATAATGTAAAGTCATCACTTTCTGGAAAATTCCTATGTGAATTAAACTGGCAGACCTGTCCTGAGATAACATGGGATGTCGCACCTGAAAAGTGTCATGGCCTTCTTCAAGCAGAGACACTTGAAAAGGGGATAGGAAAGATGCAAAAGACTGAACTTTAATCTCCTGTGGTTGCGGAGACAGAAGACTGAGTACCACGTCTCAGCAGTCATCTAAAATCCATCTCCTGACAATTCATATCTCAGAATGTGTCAAATGGTCAGAGGTCAAATAAAGCAGACTCTGGGTGCAAGACATGGGGTGGAATCATCTCAGATTTGAACTAAGTGCAATAGTGGGTGTGTAAAACGACTTTTTACCCGCTGGCCATGATCAGGTTTTCCCGCTGCTTCATCTCAAACCCGCCACCTTATTTATGCATTACCGGGAAACACGCCATCTCCATGGCAGGCAAGCTCTCATTTGCCCACCCGCCATCACCTCGCCATTTCATCACTCCAGGCATCATATTTGAAGTACAGCCACGCACACACCTCAGTGCTTCCAGACCATGACTGCTGCAGGGAAGACATGGCCCTAAAAGGCAAAAAGACTGCAGCCCCCAGGTTCAGCAACGCGTCACTGGAATGCCTTTTGATGCCATGGAGTCCCGCCAGGATGTCCTCTACCCTGCACAGCTGGGCAGCGGCATGACCAACCTAGCTTGGGAGCTGGTGGCAGCGGTGGTCAGTGCCAATGCCCTGCAAAAGAGGACAGCCACCCAGTGCCGCAAGAGGATGAATGATCTCCTCTGTTCCGCCAGGGTAAGTCACTTTTCTCATCACTCTCAACTCACACACTCACAAACCAATCACACATCCACAGGACCCTCACTCACTGCCGGTTCAAGGGACGTCGCCATTCATTCTCTCACACAAACCTTCATTATCCTCATCCCGTCCATGGGACCACTCACCACCCACACATGGCAGGCAAACTTATCATCTGGCCTGGCAGGCATCCTGCTTACACTCTCTCCATCTTTATTCATGCAGGACAACCTGGCACACAACAAGAGGGAGAGGTCGCAGACCGGTGGAGGAATGCCTGAAATCAAGGTCCTCACGGACTTTGAAAACAGAGCCATCCAGCTGGCCTGTGATGATCTGGACCGGTCCTGTGCTGACGGTGAGGTCGGCGATGCTGTACCAAGTGAAGATCCAGCAGTGCAACAACCATCAGACAACCATGCTGTGAGTGATGTGTCCTGTTTCACAGGCCACTGTCATGCACTAATTATCTCCCTTTGCTTTCGCAGGTACATCTGCCAAACAGCCCACAGAGTCCATGACCCAGGAGACCTTGGTCCAGGACATTGGTCCTGCATTTCTGCGCGGGCTCAACCCCATCGTTGATGCCATAGTTGCCCTCCAATAATGCGTACGCGAGAGGGGTGCCAGGCAACTCGATCCCACTCCAGCTTCTCCTTCTCCTCAAGGAATCAGCCGGGAGCCCTCAAGCACCCATAGGGAGGAGGATCAGCAGCTGCAAACTCCAGGACATCCATCCAGGTGACTCTGGGAGTGACCGGCCCATCTGAATCCCCCCTTCCTGTGACCTCAGCAGCTCCAGCTTCACAGGCCGAGGAGGGTGCCACTACTACACAGCAGGAGCTGGAAGGCAGGCCGGGGCCCTCCAAGTCTCAACCCTCCAGAGGACGCCCGCCAAGGTCATCATAGACAGGGCGTCACAGTCGGCAGGCTGCCTCCACCTCCGCTGTGGATGTCCAGGGAGCACGAAGATGTAGGGCAGGGTTAGGAAAGTTAAGAAGAATTAGTTGCACAGCCTGGGCACGGGTGTCACTCACTTGCACATACTGTTCACTATTGTCAATAAACTCCCAAGAATGTCGCCCTGCCTATGGCTCTTTGTTCTGATGAGCAGTGTTTGTGTCACTCAGATGTGAAACCTTTCTGCACAAGATAAAAGCAGATATCTCAGTCCAGGGCCTCTTCCCTGTGCTTTGTGCAGCCTTCAGACCACAGTGATGGTCCGGCCTCACACTCCCTGGGCACATTACTGGTGCCTGCACCTCGGCGGTGCTGGTCATTGCTGCCAGAATGTCGTGGGCAGACGTAAGACGTAAGTTGTCTCTGTGTGCTCTCAGCACCTTTAAGGTGGGGCTGGCCCCCATCTCTTCAGCATCTGTGACCAGTGACGCTGTGCTCCTAAAGGGGTCAGGTGCTGAAGGTTGACAAAGGGTCAGATGCTTCTAAAATTTCATGGCTGCATCTCTGTGATATGACCCTGATCACAGAGCACAAGTGAACTGCCCTCGGCCAGACAGGAGTCAGACATTCTCAGAGGCTATGTGAAGATCTATGGAGTGTCCTCACTGCATGTTATCATCATCCTCCTGCAATCGAGTGACTATTAGGGCATCCGCTGCATCTCCATGACAGGAGCATTCTCAGAGTGTATTCGCGCTGCCATAAGTCAGACTGGAGTCACACATTAACAGATGCGCTGTGAGCATCTATGGGGTCTCCTCACTACATGTCCACAAATCTAGCAGCTATGAGGGCCTCCCGAGCATACCTGCCTTGTCTGACCAGTGCGAGGGTCTCATCCCCATCATCGTCGCCTTCAAGGACCTCCTCACCCTCATCCCCATTGGCATCCTCCTCATCGGAGGAGACCTTCAGCTCCTCCATCTCATCCTCAGCCAGCTCCTCCATCTCCTCCTCAGCCAGCTCCTCTCCCCGTTGCAACGCCAGGTTGTAAAGGGTGCAGCAGGCGACAATGATGTGTGACACCCTCTGTGGACTGTATTGCAGGTTCCACCAGACCGGTTCAGGCCCCGGAACCTCATTTTCAGCATCCCAATGGTTTGCTTCACCAAGTTGCAAGTTGCAGCATGAGCCTCGTTGTACTGTCGCTCTGCTGCAGTCTGAGGCCGCCACACGGGTGTCATCAGTCACGTCCTCTGCTGGTAGCCCTTGTCCCTGAGGAGACATCCCTGCAGCCTCAGTGGGCCCTGGAAGACTCCAGGGATCTGAGGCCAACTGAGGATGTGGGAGTTGTGCACAGTCCCTGGAAACACTGCGCACGCCTGCTACACCATACCATCTCATACCAGCTACACATTCAGCGAGTGGAACCCTTCGCAGTTGATGTAGTTGACCACGTGTTGCGACGAAGATCTGAGCGCCATGTAAGTGCTGTAGATCACACCCTGCACCTGTAGGAAACCCAAGGTCTAGGTAAATCCAATCGCTCTTGCATCCTGGTTGTCCTGGTCCCGGGCAAAATGCACAAAATTGTGTGGCCTTGCGAAGATGCCATCCATGACCTCATGGATGCATTTGTGGGTGGAGGCTTGTGATTTCCCACAGAGGTCGCCTGTGGAGCCCTGAAAGGAGCCACTGGCATAGAAATTGAGTGCCGCATTCACTTTCAGGGCCACTGGCAGTGGATGCCCTCCATATGCCAGTGGCGCCAAATCCTGAAGTAGCTGGCAGATGTGAGCGACCAGTTCCATAGACATATGCAGTCTTCGGTGACACTGGTCCTCGGTCATCTGCAGGAATGAAACGTGGCATCTATAGACCCTGGGAGTTGCTAGGGGCCGACCAGTGATGGCTCGCTGTGACTCTTTGGTGGCGTATGCGGGAGCCCCAGCCACCCCTTCTTCCAGCAGGTGCTTCTCCTGCCTCTGTGCAGCCAGGCACCTCAGTCACTCTCTTCTCCATCGTCTTCGCTCTTTATAGGCCATCAGGCATACAGCTAGGTCACCAGGCTCCGTGACCTTGATGTACTCCTCCTGCAGGATGAAAGAGAGAGACATGTGGTTAGCATGGGTGTACTAACAACCTCTCTTGGTTAAGTCTGAAGGCCCCTTAATGCATCCCGGGGAGTGCTGACCACCATTTGGATGGCCAGAGATTAGTGCGCTGCATGGCTGCCTGAAACCCCACCCACCTCCGCCCAACTCCACCCAACAGATTGGCAGCAGCTTTGCCCATTGGACTGCATGCTGTGCTCTCAGCTCAGGCACAGACATTCTCCTAACCCACACTGCAAGGCTGCACTATTAGCTTGAACCATGGGGGAGACTGGTCCAAACCGGGATGATGACATTGCAAGGAGCTGTGAGCAACTCCACCAGTGACTGCTCCATGGCCAGCTTTAGCAAGGAGATGGTACAACATGTGCAGTCATCCAACTGTTCTGCAGTCCACTAAAATGCCCAGTCTGTGCTGGGACAGTGAAAAGCTTCGGAGCACTTGGTGGCATTTTGATGCCTCTACATTGCTTGAGTGGGCAGATAAGCTAGAGGTCCGATTCCAATCATATGAATGTGGCTGCACCTGAACTGTCTCAGTTGCAGGGTAATGGTCACTTTATACAGGTTTCCTTAATGCATGACCACTTCCCTTGCCCACCCTAACCCAAATGCTTGTGTGTTATATTCAACGGCAGGGCAGCACTTGTCCCCGCCCCCCACAAGTCACTTCAACAGCAGGGCTGCCCTTAATCGCGCCCCCTTCGCAAGTCGCCTCTACAGCAGCGCTGCCCTTAATTACAGCCCCACAACACCCCTCAAGCTTGAAGCCCAACGGGTGGCCCTGGTAAGCTCTGCACAATGTTACTGTGCACTCACCTCCGAGTTTCCCTCAAAGTGCAGCCTGCCAAGTGCACGCCTTTTATGTGCTGTTGTGAAACACGTTGGTGTGCAATCGCGCCGATGTGGCTGGATGATCCAGCGGGGGGGGGGGGGACAATTCCAGCGGGCAGACTTAATAATGATATGCTGATGTATTACCATGAGGTTCCCGATGTCTGATGGATCCAACAAAAACAACAAATGCTGGGAAAACTCAACAGGTCTAACAGGAAACGTGGCACGCCGTCGACGGGTTAGGAAGACGATCGCGAACCGGTTTCATGCTGTCATGAAACCATTCCCACCATATTGTCCGCTCAAATCACCGAACCTGCCCAACACTGGCGGGCACGGAAAATCTCGGCCAGCAGTGTTAGTGTGCTATGTGCTAGTGTGTTGTGAGAGTGACAGCACAAGCAGATCAACTAATCACCCCTGCTGTTGCAGGCAAAGTCTCTCTCGCTCTCTCCGTTGCTGGAGGCAAGTCAGCAAAGCCACAATCAAAAAGGAAATAGAGCAGCTTCTTCAGCCAACCTGTAGAGCCAAGAGTCTCCAAACTAACTGCCAAAGTCAGATCTATCGGAATCACCCAACTTAATCGCTGCCACATATTGTCACCTACGTCTCATGGACAAACCAAAGATGGATTTGTATATCTTTTTTAACTTTTACTTTTGAACTCTTAACTTCTCATTTCTGGTCTGTGTGTATGTGTGTTGCATTTTTATTATTTCTCTCAGGTTTTTAGTAATTAATAAACTTACACTTCCTTTGACTCAAGAAAGCCTGATTAAATTGGCTCCTTCTAAAACATAAATTCATTTGGGCTTGGAAAAGGTATCCACTGGGGAAGGTATCCCTTTTAAAATAACCTTGTTGTGACCAACCGAGGGGGTTGAATAAGGAAAGGGAGCCAGCTCATTCCTCCTCACCTGGGAGCATAACAAAATTGGGGCCCCATTTGGGAAGTTAACAAATTGAGGGACCTCACCCGAGAACCAGTCATAACAATGGTTGCAACTTCATACACACTCACAAGCACTCAATAAGAAGATAGGAAAGAGACATTTTTATAAGTATGACTAACTTAAATGAAAAAAACCACAGTAATATCAGTTCATGTGATTGCCAAAGTCTAGAAAGTCAGAGTCCAGTGAGGGTTCCTTCATGGATGAGTTACAGTTCAGACAAGTTCAGCTAACTGAAGCAGGAGCTGCAGAATTCCCTTAGAATTGATGGTGATGTAGCGAGATGAGGTTGTGTAGTTATCTGATTTGTAATATACCTTTAAGACAAATGTTGTAATGTAAGATCACATGATCTTGGTACCCACTAGCAGAGTAGCGTGGGCTATCTCTGTAGTCAGTAGTGTTGAGTTAGAGTCTGAAGTGTAAAGACAGAGTTTTGAGTTGTAAGCACACAAGTGTAGCTGCTGAGTTCCTTTTGTAAATAAATAGAATGTGTTTCTTCTAAGAACGATCTACTGATCTTCTCTGTTTTGGTATCAACTTGGTTTCCCCGAAACAAGTGTGCAACCCGGATCCTTTAGCCCCAACAAACCAGGGCACTGGATCCAACAAAAACAAAAAATGCTGGAAAAACTCAACAGGTCTAACAGCATCTGTGGAGAGAGAAACAGAGTTAACATTTCGAGTCTGTATGACCCCTCTTCAGAGCTAAATAGAAGTAGAAATGTGATGAAATTTATACTGTTTAAGAGGGTGGAGCAGGTAAAGCTGGATGGAAGGTCAGTGATAGCTGAGGGCCAAGGGGAGATTGACAAAGATGTCATGAACCAAAAGACAAAGGGGGTGTTAATGGTAGCGGTACCGGCTAAAGGAGGTGCTGATAGTGGCATAAAGGTAAGAAAGCAGAATGTGATAATAGCAGAACAAGGGTAAGCACTCAGAAAAGAACAACATGAACAAGTAACAGATGGCCCTTGTGGGGGTGGGATGGGGGGAGGGGAAAAAGGATCGAAAATAGGATTAAAAAGGGGATAAAATAATGAATGAATAAAAATAAAAAGAAATAAAAAGAAAAATAAGGGGATAAAAAATAAAAATGAATTTTTAAAAAAGGGATAAAAAAGGGATTTAAGATGGTGGCAAGAGTTCACGGTCTGAAGCTGTTGAACTCAATGTTAAGTCCAGAAGGCTGTAAAGTGCCTAGACGGAAGATGAGGTGCTATTCCTCCAGTTTGCATTGGGTTTCACTGGAACATGGCAGCAGGCCAAGGATGGACATGTGGGCATGAGAGCAGGGTGGCGCGATGAAATGGCAAGCAACAAGAAGATCTGGGTCATGCGTGCAGACATGCTCGAGGAGGCTTAGACTTAATGCAGGCTGTTAGTCAGTCTGGAGTCCTGCTGTGGTGTTTGCAGACTGGAGGTTTAACAGCAGAGTTGCAAGTCTAGAAATGTAATATTAAAACTTTCCAAAGGCCAGAAGCTTAGCTCATGTGATGTTGCCTATTAAGTCAGTTGCAGGTTAATGAGTAGTTTCTATGGCTTTGGTCAAAGTCCATTGTTCACCTTATGAGATAGGTGGTGGCTATTATTGCGTCTGCAGGTATAATGAGTTTTGATGACTCTCCCTGTGTTACTGAATCAAGCTGTGGGAACAGATCATCTGCTGGTTCTTGGTTTCATTGATTGTAATGTGTCCTCACAATGAGATTCCACAAGGGTGAGGGTTGAGCTTCTGTCCTGTAACACTGTTGGAAATTTCCAAAAATTGTAGCCAAGTTGTGAATCATGTGACTAGTAGCAGCCAACTTTGGGTTCAGCAAGTCCACTTTTTAAATAAGCAAAAAAGTAAGGTTTGATTTAAATAGTTCATGATCTGTTTCATACCTTAGGGACATGACACTCCCATGAATTAGCACATGCAAACAGTGTTATTGATTGTAATCAACCATTAACTGGACATGGTCAATGGGGCCTCAAGATTACCGAGTTTAAACTAACTTAAACAGAAAACATATTCAGGTGAGTGCTGCAGCTGAAGGAACAGACCAATCGGTGGCTTCAATTGACTGCAGGTCATAAATCTTATTGTACAAAGGGCAGATCAATGGCTGAATTTGAACTTATATTAAACAAATTTAAAGTAATTGTCACATTAGTATCAGACTCTAACCTGAGCGAGGCTTCAATTGACTGCTGCTCATGGCAGCGGCAGGTTTTAACGGTGGATTCCTGTAAGCACCATGTGCCAGGGCGCCCTCAATTCTGGGCACAATGTGATGAACACCCCCAACGGCGACATTCCGTCTGGAGAGTGTGGGCAGCTTTGTGGGCAGGGACTGCTTCTGGAACTTTAGAGCCAGATGGCGGAAACTTCAGTGGGCACAACTCATTGACGCCTAAAATTCCACAATCTTTTGTGTCTTTTCGTTTCATTATGGCTGGATTCCAGGCAGAATTCAAGTGGAAACCCCTGCCCATTGAACTTTCAAACCACAGTTTACCCTTAACAAGAGCCATTAAATGTCCAAACTATGGAGAGCGGGGCTCCATGTAAACAGTACCCCAGAAGGAAAAATCAGTTCACAGCAGTACTCTTAGTTCCCAGTTTTTACTGGTGTTCCATTTTAAGGTATACAAGGCCAGTTCGGACCAGTATTCTTATTTCCCAATTTTTGCTGTTTTTTCATTCTGGGACAATACCTAATGCTTAAAAATTACACTTTCCTTATTTGTGGGTTTCACGGTTCCAGACTCTGAAGTAATAATAAGTTTTAGAATTCAATTCAGAGACAATACATATTCAAAAGAAAAAAGCTCTGAATGCACTTCGTGATCAATCCCTCAATACACAGGGACTCCAGTGTCTTGTACTGAAAGCCTTTTTATGCTAAATAATTGTCCAGCCAAAAAGCACAAAATGCAGATAATGGGGAGGAATTTGCATCAGAAAGGGCATTCATGCTGCACTGATCAGAGAATACCATGGGAAAATGTTTCCGCTGCAATAATAAAAAGTCTTGACAGTCTCTCCATTCAAAAAAGACAGAGAGCAACCTATTACTGGCTTAGTGCTGTCTAGGATTCTCTCTCCAGTGCGTTGATGATGTTCAGTTTGCCAACACTCCTTTCAATAGATTTCCTGTCCCCTCTCTTTCCCTGACTACAATCTGCCCTCATTCCAAAAATGGTAGGCTTATCCATAGCCTCCACATCACGATCAGGCTTGTCCTGTGAGGCAAAGCGTTTCTTCTGGACTGTTCCCACAAGCTTGTGTGCCCCTGGCACAGACTTCCAGGGGGAAGGTAGCTGAGTTGAGCTTAATTACGCCTTTAAGGGGAAACTCTATTGACATCTCTGGAAAGGGGGGAGGCAGTGGCATAGTGGCATTGTCACTGCACTAGTATTCCAAAGACCCAGTGTAATGCTCTGGGGTTTGAATCCCACCACAGCAGATGGTGAAATTTGAATTCAATAAAAATCTGGAATTAAAGTTTTATGATGACCATGAAACCATTGCCAATTGTTGTAAAAACCCATCTGGTTCACTAATGTCGTTTAGGGAAGGAAATTTGCTGTCCTTACCTGGTCTGGCCCACATGTGACTCCAGACCCACAGCAATGCTGTGGACTCTTAAAAATGCTCTCTGAATGAGGGCAATTAGGGATGGGCAATAAATGCTGGCATAGCCAGCAATGCCCACAGACCATGAATTAATTTTTTTTTAAATTGAGAATTAAATAGTAGGGGTTCCAGATGCAAAAGATGTAAAGGACTGAAACACAAATGGAACATACTAGAAACATTCAGCAGGTCAGTCTCTTGTGAGGACAGAACAGTTAAGTTAATGAAGAAGAGCTGTGAAGAAGAGTCATATTGGACTCGAAAAGTTAATTCTGTTTCTCTTTCCACAGATGCTGTCAGACCTGCTGAGCTTTTCCAGCATTGTCTGTTTTTATTTCAGATTTCCAGCATCTGCAGTATTTTGCTTTTACCGACATTTTATCAATTACAGAGGTTTTTTATTTCCACTTCCAAACATTCGTTCCCTTTCACTCCAACCTCAGCCCCTCCACCATCTTACCAAAACTTCATTCATCTTAAGACTCTATGGGGAATATAGTAGGGTGGAGCAGATATCGGGTGGGCAATAGGCACTGTGCCCGCCCAAAGGAGTCATCCTATGTCATTTTCATTGCTGAGCCTTGCTCACATTAATTCAGCGAGCTGCCAGTGCCAAACCATTCCAAATGGTCAATCTTGAAGGTGGGAGATCTGAAAGGATGGCTCGTTTTAAAGGGGCTGCAGGAGCAGCTTAAGAGTTATGGAGCCAAATGTAGATGGGATTAAGATATAGATCAGCCATGCTCAGCCATACTCCCAAGATCTCGCCTCACCAGTCAGGAGGACATTCTTGCCATTGAGTATCAGCAAGACAAACTCTTCAACCAATGGGGAGATTACTGGCCCTCACCTAACATCCATCCATGCACACTCCTGTTCAATTGGTGGAATTACGATCTGGGATCCCTGACACAGGACCAGTAAAGTCAATTGCAATGTCACCTTGCTGAGATCAGCTAACTGAGCACAGACTAGGGATTGAATCTAGCTGGGACCTACCCGGAATGGCGGAGCAGGCTCGACAAGCCATAGTCTACTCCTGTTCCTATTTCTTGTGTATCGCTCAGAACTCAAACTATTCAAAATGCATCTTTCTGACAGAACTAAAGCACTGTAAGGCAAGTATCTGCTTGGTATAACTGCAAGATAGTATCAACGCGGTCTATGATTTAGTCTGGTTCAGTGTGCTTTCAACCTCAAACGTAATCACTGAAATCAATTGAAGGGATCCATTCATTTGAACTTTTAAGAATTAAATCCAAATTACTTGGAATTTGAGATGAATTGGTTGTGCATGTTCTCAAATCATCTTCTCATTTTAATGAAATGGGACTGTAATGGCCCCAGTAATTGAAACTCACAGAAATGTGCAATTTTTGAGTCTGTCTGCCAGCAAAGAGCAAGATTAGGACAAGTGGTTTTATCAGACAATTCTGTCTTGTACAGAAAAGGTCATTAATGGTCAAATCGACAGATGAGATGCTCTGAGCAAGATTTCCATATTTAGAATGATGCAGACATGAGGGGTAAGGGAGGGATGTGGGACATTTCCACTGTACAATTGTGAGTGAAATTATAAGCACATCTGTGATTTTGCTACACATGCAAGCAGAGTCACCCACCCTCACACACACACACACACACACACACACACATACAGGTAAATCTTCTCCCAAGCTATGTGAAACAGAAGAAGACTCTGTGGATTTGACTGCAGATGTAACCAAATAACAGTAAGCAAATATTGCCAATGAATGGTGTATTTATTGGGGTGCTGTTTATCAATTAATGAACTCCCCAATATATGCCTGCTTAAGGCTGTTGTGGCTTATTACTATGTGACAAATTATAAACAGTTTGCACATTTCCGTCTTTAGTTGGACACAGTGTAATTTCAAACCACTTCATAAAAGTGTGCACGCACAGTAAAAAACCAAAATGTTATTTCTTTTCAATCTCATTTGGGGCTCAAGGCTGCCCAGTGTGAAAGGGTGGAAAGTGTTACACTATTGTGATGGTGTTGCCTTTCCATCACGATCACAAGGGCATCTCAGCAAAGATGTTCTTTTACGCACTAGGTGTAATGAAATCATAAATCTCTTCCTAGACACATTTACCACTCTGTTGGGACAAAGGGAGCTCTGCTCTGCCTCTGCTAAACCTGGGAGTGCTTAATGCCAATACTGGGAGCCAAGTTGTAACATCCTACAATCATGGCAAGTGCCAAAAATAGTCAAAAAGAAAAGAAAGTAATTTGACATTGATGCATGGAGGAAACTAAAATGGTAGGCTTTTTATTATGAAGAGTACTGGTAACACATTTGGGAACTTGGATGGCCAACACATCAATTGATCAATCCCAATTTACGGCTTTTTCCAAGTTTCTCAATCAATCAATCGCTCATTCACTCAAGCACTCTTATTTCAATTGTTTGACTCACTGAGATCTATTTGTCTGGCTGGTTTCAGTAGAGGAATTTCATTTGCTTCCTTTTTATTCATTATTTCATCCCTCAAACACTTCAAAGGGCACCTGTAGACAGTTGGGATCTTTGTTCCTTCAGGCTTCCTGCAGCCTCGGCCTAGTTTCTCATGCACCGAGTGAATGGCTGAAAACATTAACCCCACTTGCTTTCATTTTCATTTTTTTTCCGAATGACAGTGCAATTCCCGAGCACGTATTTATAGGAACAAAATTCTGAAATCAATGTATGATGTCCGATGTGCAATGTAATTTTCTGCTGTTAAAACATAGCTGTGCACAACTTGTATCTCTTTAAGGCAACAAGATACCTTTGCTGTTCCTTGGCCCAGATCAATCAGAATCTGATTAATTGACCTGAGGATTTGCTAAGATCAGTGTTAGGTCAGCATTCTGTTTTTTTCAGTTATTTATTGTTGGGATGTGCTGATGCTGGCAAGATTATATTTAATGGACATCCCTAGTTGCCAATAGAAGAGGATGTTGAGCCTTCTCCTTGTACCGCTGCATTCCTTGTGATGATGGTGCATCAACAATTGTTATGCAGGGAATTGCAGAATACTGACCCAGTGACCCTGAAGGAACAGCAATGGTGTTTGACTTTGAGGGAAACTTGACAATGATAACGCTCCCAATGTATTGCTGCTCTTGGCGTTTTCTGTGTTTGAGCTTGTAGGGCTGGGTGGTGCTGCTGACAAAACCTTGGGGGGTTTTTGCAGTATATCTTGTAGATAGCGCAAATTTCAGCTATAGTGTGCTGGTGATGTAAGGATGCCAATCAAGTGGACAGGCTTTGGGGAGTCAGGAGGTGAGTTACTTGCCGCAGGATTCCTAGCCTCTGACCTGCTCTCACAGCCTCAGTATTTGTGTGGCTAATTCAGGTCAGTTTCTGGTCAATGGTAACCCCCAAGATGTTGATAGTGGGGGATTCAGTGATGGTAACGCCGTTGAATGTCAAGTGGCGATGGTTAGATTCTCTCTTGTTGAATATGGTCATTGCCTGGTACTTGTGTGGCACGAATGTTAGTTGCCACTTGTCACCACAAGCCTGGATATTGTCCAGGTCTTGCTGCATTTGGACATAGACTGCCTCAGTATCTGAGGAGTCACGAATGGTGCTGAACATTGTGCAATCATCAGCGAACATCCCCACTTCTGGCCTTATGGTGGAAGGAAGGTCATTGATGAAGCAGCTGAAGATGGTTGGGCCGAGGACACTACCCTGAGGAACTCCTGCAGTGATGTCCTGGAGCTTAGATGACTGACCTCCAACAACCACAACCATCTTCCTTTGTGCTAAGTATGACCCCAACCAGCAGAGAGCTTTCCCCCCGATTCCCATTAACTCCAGTTATGCTCGTGCTCCTTGATGCCAGACTCGGTCAAATGCTGCCTTGATGTCAAGGGCAGTCACTCTCACCTCACTTCCGGAGTTCAGCTCTTTTGTCCATGAACCAAGTCTGTAATGAGGTCAGGAGCTGAGTGGCCCTAGCAGAACCTAAACTGAGCATCAGTGAGCAGGTTATTGCTAAGCAAGTGCTGCTTGATAGCACTCTTGATGACCCCTTTCATTACTTTAATGATGATTGAGAGTAGACTGATGGGGCAGTAATTGGCCGGGTTGGATTTGCCATGCTTTTTGTGTGCAGGGCATACCTGGGCAATTTTCCACATTACCAGGGAGATGCCAGTGTTGTAGCTGTACTGGAACAGCTTGGCTAGGAGTGCTGCAAGTTCTGGAGCACAAGTCTTCAGTACTATTGCCAGGGCCAATAGCCTTTGCAGTATCCAATGCCTTCAGCCGTTTCTTGATATCACGTGGAGTGAATCGAATTGGCTGAAGACTGGCATCTGTAATGCTGAGAATCTCTGGGGGAGGCCGAGATGGATCATTCACTTGGCACTTCTGGCTAAAGATTGTAGCAAATGCTTCAGCCTTATCTTTTGCACTGATGCGCTGGGCTCCCTCATCATTGAGGATGGGGATATTTGTGGAGCCTCTCCCTCCAGTGAGTTGTTTAATTCACATGTGGCAGGACTGCAGAGCTTAGATCTGATCCATTGGTTGTAGAATCATTTAGTCTATCACTTGCTGCTTATACTGTTTGGGAAGTAAGTAGTCTTGTGTTGTAGCTTCACCAGGTTGACAACTCATTTTTAGGTATGCCTGGTGCTGCTCCTGGCATGTCCTCCTGTGCTCTTCATTGAATCAGGGTTGATCCCCTGGCTTGATGGTAATGGTAGAGTGGGGGATATGCCAGGCCATGAGGTTACAGCACTGTGTCCATGACAACCATCAGGATGGTTCTGCCTGGTGTGACATCAAATAATATGCAAAATGGCATAGGCTTCGAATAGATCTAGCAACTCGATACTGGGCAACCATGAGGCGCTCTGGGCCATCAGCAGCAGCAGAATTGTACTCGAACACAATCTGTAACCTCAGGGCCCGGTATATCCCCCACTCTACCATTACCATCAAGCTAGTGGATCAACCCTGGTTCACTGAAGTGTGAAGGAGGGCATGCCAGGAATACCTAAACAAAGAGGTGTCAACCTGGTGAAGCTACAACACAGGACTACTTGCGTGCCAAACAGCATAAGTAGCAAGTGATAGACAGAGCTAAGTAGATCAGATCTAAGCCCTGCAGTCCTGTCACATCCAGTTTTGGATGATGGTGGACAACTAAACAACTCACTGGAGGAGGAGGCTCCACAAATATCCCCACCCTCAATGATGGGAGAGCCCAGCACATCAATGCAATGCAAAAGATAAGGCTGAAGCATTTACTACAATCTTCAGCCAGAAGTGCCAGGTGGATGATCCATCTCGGCCTCCTCCGGAGGTCCCCAGCATCACAGGTGCCTGTCTTCAGCCAATTCGATTCAGTCCACGTGATATCAAGAAACGGCTGAAGGCACTGAATACTACAAAGGCTATGGGCCCTGACAATATTCCGGCAATAGTACTGAAGACTTGTGCTCCAGAATTTGCTGCACCCCTAGCCAAGCTGTTCCAGTACAGCTACAACACTGGCATCTACCCGGCTATGTGGAAAATTGCCCAGATACTCCCCGTACACAAAAAGCAGGACAAATCCAACCTGGCCAATTACTGCCCCATCAGTCTACTCTTGATCATCAGTAAAGTGATGGATGGGGTAATCAAGAGGGCTATCAAGCAGCACTTGCTTAGCAATAACTTGCTCACTGATGCTCAGTTTGGATTCTGCCAGAGCCACTCAGCTCCTGACCTCATTACAGATTTGGTTCAAACATGGACAAAACAGCTGAACTCCAGAGGTAAGGTAAGAGTGACTGCCCTTGATATCAAGGCAGCATTTGACTGAGTGTGGCATCAAAGAGCCCTTGCAAAACTGGAGTCAATGGGAATCGGGGGAAAACTCTCAGATGGTTGGATTCATACCAAGCACAAAGGAAGGTGGTTGCGGTTGTTGGAGGTCAATCATCTCAGTTCCAGAACATCATCTGCAGGAGTTCCTCAGGGTAGTGTCCTAGGCCCAACCTTCTTCAGCTGCTTCATCAATGACCTTCCTTCCATCATAAGGTCAGAAGTGGGGATGTTCGCTGGTGATTGCACAATGTTCAGCACCATTCGTGACTCCTCAGATACGAAGCAGTCTATGTCCAAATGCAGCAAGACCTGGACAATATCCAGGCTTGTGGTGACAAGTGGCAACAACAAGTGCTAGGCAATGACCATCTCTAAGAAGAGAGAATCCAACCATCACCCCTTGATATTCAATGGCATTGCCATCACTGAATCCCCACTATCAACATCCTGGGTGTTACCATTGACCAGAAACTGAACTGGACTAGCCATATAAATACTGTGGTTTTGAGAACAGGTCAGAGGCTAAGAATCCTGCAGTGAGTAACTCACCTCCTGACTCTCCAGAGCCTGTCCACAATCTACAAGGCACAAGTCAGGAGTGTGATGGAATACTCTCCACTTGCCTGAATGAATGCAGCTCCAACAACACTCAAGAAGCTTGACACCATCCAGGACTAAGCAACCCACTTGATTGGCACCACATCCATAAACATTCACTCCCTCCACCACCGACGAACAGTGGCAGCAGTGTGTACCATCTACAAGATGCATTGCATAAACTCACCAAGGCTTCTTACACAGCACCTTCCAAACCCACAACCACTCTCATTGTAAAGGACAAAGGCAGCAGATACATGGGAAGACCACCACATGGAAGTTCCCCTCCAAGCTATTCACCATCCTGACTTGGAAATATATCGCCGTTCCTTCACTGTCGCTGGGTCAAAATCCTGGAACTCCCTCCCTAACAGCACTGTGGGTATCCCTACACCACATGGACTGCAGCGGTTCAAGAAGGCAGCTCACCACCATCCTCTCAAGGGCAACTAGGGATGGACAATAAATGCTGGCCTTGCCAGCAATGCCCACATCCTATGAATAAATTAAAAAATGCGCTCCCAAATCTCTTTACCTACACAACCTGCATTCTGCATTTCAGGAGCCTATTAAGAATTAATAGTCATCAGGAGCAATCATTTTAGATGATGGGTTCCAATGACTTTTCCAGTGTCAGAAAAGTCCAGAATAACCTTTCCACTGATGTTTAAGGCAACTGTAATGAATGATGCTTCTCAAATGCAAACACCAAACTCGATGATTTATTGAGGGGGAAAAAACAGTGGTTTAATGTTTTCTAAGGAGTTATTTGGCATTCTGATAATTGGTGAACATAATGTCATGTGCCAATATTCCTTTTGATAAACACTGCATAATTTATCACTCATGTCAGCATCGAACCAGTAAGAAATTGTTTTTACATTTCATGAATACTACCCTTTGTGAAAATCAATCAGAGATGACAGCTGTACTATTTGGTGCCATTTAGATATACGCATCTTACTTTGTAATTGTGATAAACTCCAGTCATTATTAAGTGGCAATTGGAAAAAAAACATTAAATCCAACACAGCTGTGGGACTTAACAAATGAGACCCAAACCTGTTAGCTCCTTACATTGAAAAGCATTAAAGTACATAGTCTTACTTTCCTAGAAAGCACTTTTTCTCAGATTCAAGTTTTTTCTTTCTACTCAGTGACAATCTTCAATCCCCTTTTTCAGATCTGATCATTTCACTGGTTTCCAGGCTATATTCAAATCTTCGGTTTATTTTTCTAATAATCACTAAGACTATATAGAATTGCATTATCTTCACAATATAGAAAGAGGCCATTCACCCCCAACTGGTCTATGCCAATGTTTATGTTCCACACAAGACTCCTCCACCTTTCTTCATCTAACCCCATCAACATATTCCTCTATTTCTTCCCCACCTCCCATCTCCTTCATGTATTTATCTGACTTCCCCTTAAATGCATCTGTGCTAGTTGCCACAACTATTCCCTGTGATAGCGAGTTCCACATTCTCACCACCCTCTGGTTAAAGACACTTCTCCTGAATTCCCTATCATATTTATTAAAGGCTATCTTATTCTTATGACCTCTAGTTTGGAACTCTCCCATAGGTATCTGTATCTATCTTACAAACCCATTCATCATTTTAAACATCTCTACTAGGTCATGTCTCAGCCTTCTCTTATCTAGAGAAAATAACCCCAGCCTGTTCAACCTTTGCAGTTAGAACCTCTCGGTTCTGGCACCATAATCGCAAATTTTATTTATATGTTATCCAGTGCACCCATAACCTTTTTATAATGTGGAGACCAAGTGTAGTCTAATCAAGGTACTATACGAGCTTAATTTAACCATTCTGCTTTCCAATTCTAGATCTGGAGATGAAGCCCAGAGTTTAGTTTGCATTTTGCTGGAATTCTTTTGAAATTGGAGTTAAAGTGAAAATACTGGCACTAGTAAACCGGGAGAGGAAGAGACTGGGACCCTGCGGTGAACAGAGAGGGAGAGAGGGTGGGGTGGGAATAGTGAACAGGGAGAGAGGGGGACTAGGACCAAGGAACAGGAAAGGGAGGGAGGCAGGCGAGTGGGACCAGTGAACAGGGAGGGGAGTGGGGTGGGACCAGTGAACAGGGAAGGGTGGGAGGAAGTTGGAGTGGGGCCAGTGAACAGGGATGAGGGGTGGGACTAGTGAACAGAGAAGGGAGGGAGGGGACCAGCAAACAGCAAGGGGAGGGAGGGGAGTGGGGCCAGTGGACAGGGGGAGGGAGGGAGGTGGGGGTGGGACCATTGAACAGGGGAGAGAGGCCAGAACGTGTGAACAGAGAGGGGAGGAGATGGGAGTAGAGAACAGGGAGGGAAGGGTGGGGTTGGGGGGGGTGGGGGGGGACAGTGGTGTTGGTGGGGAGTAGTGAAGTAGTTTCATTTCCTCCCAAGAGTTGTTAACCAGATTGTTGATGGAATCTTTTCTGGGAGACAAGCTATTAGTATTTGTGCTGGTTTTGTAGACATTAATTATTTTAGTTAACTGGAAGAATTCACTCTGAGTTACTGGATATCCCTGAAGAAAATCAAGATTGGCACCATTCCAGTATCTCATTTTTCACCCCAGCATTTCATTCTTGAAGGACACAGTTTATACATGTTACTAACAAGTTCAACCATCGTTTATATTTAATGATCCCATTCTCTTCTCTGATCTCCGCTGGATCATCCGCATCTCCTCTGTTAATAGTGTTTCCCATCACAAAGACCAGTTCCCTTTTCTTGCTAAACATGTCTTTTCCCCCTCAACAACTCTTAATTCTCTATAAAGCCTCAGTCCACCTTGAACACCTCTCTCATGCTCCCAAACAAGATGGAAAATACAGCTCATAGCTACGTGACAAATCCTTCTCCTTACCCCTCTGGTCTTCAATGCCTTGTTTTTCTTTCTTCTCTTTTCCGAGGTCTATGTGCGGAATTTTACAGACCCTCCTGCCGGCAGGACTTTCTGGTCCCGCTGAAGTCAATAGACTTTCGAAATGCTCACCATATTTTAAAGCCCTGCCTCTGCCGCCCTGTATTTCAATCCTAAATTCCTGCTGTTCATCCTAAATTACAAATTCTACATGTTCCTCTTCCTCCCTGTGCCTGCCCAGAATTTAAATAAAGACCTGTTGCACAGTTTTCTTGTTCTGTGTCCTTATATTGTGCTTCTTACTTTATACTCAATGGGATTAAAATCCAGTGTTTTCCTGAGTTTTACCTTACTTTTATAATCGACATGCAAAATCTAAGCTAAAGAAAATCAAAGGTCAATAAAAAAAAATGAAACATTTGCACTCCTCCAATCATAGAGTGATAGGGCACAGGAGGTCATTGGGCCCATCGTGCTTGTGCTGGCTCTTTGAAAGAGCTATCCAATTAAACACACGCCCCTGCTCTTTCCCCATAGACCTGCATTTTTTTTTAATCCTTCAAGTATTTATTGAATTCTCTTTTGAATGTTACTCTTGAATCTGCTTCCACCACCCTTTCAGGCAATTCATTCCAGATTAGAACAATTCACCATGTAAAAAACGTTTTCCTATGTTGTCTCTGGAGCTTTTGCCAATCAGTTTAAATCTGACCGCTCTGGTGACTGACCTGTCATGGAAAATTCTTTCTCCTTATTTACTCTATCAAAACCATTTATGATTTTGAACACCTCTATCAAATTTCTTTTTAACCTTCTCTGCTCTAAGGAGAACAACCCCAGGTTTCCCCCTCTTGTCATGTAACTGAAATCCCTCATGCCTGGGACCATTCCATGTATGTTCAAAGCAAAGATCAATAGATTTCTAGATACCAATGACATCACAATGACATCATGACAATGGGATACGGGGATAGCGTGGGCAGATGGCATTGAGGTAGAGGATCAGCCATGATCTAATTAAATAGTGGAGCAGGCTCGAGGGGCTGAATGGCACTGTTGATCATCTTCCAAAATTCTATAGACTCTGGAGCAGTTCCTACAGATTGGGGAATGGCAAATATAACCCCACTATTTAAAAAAAGGAGGGAGAGAAAAAACAGAGCATTTCAGACCAGTTAGCCTAACATCAGTAGTGGGGAAAATGCTAGAAATGCTATTATAAAAGATTTGGTAACAGAACCCTTGGAAAGCATTAACGGGATTAGACAAAGTCTAATGTAGAAGAAGAAGAGTCTGAAGAAGAGTCATATGGACTCGAAACGTTAACTCTGTTTTTCTCTCCACAGTTGCTGTTAGACCTGCTGAGCTTTTGCAACATTTTCTGTTTTTGTTTCAGATTTCCAGCATCTGCAGTATTTTGATTTTATTTTAGACAAAGTCAGCATGGGTTTATGAAAGGGAAATCATGCTTAACTAATCTACTGGAGTTTTTTGAGGATGTAACTAGTAGAATAGATAAGGGAGAACCAGTGGATGTGGTGAATTTGGATTTCAAGAAGGCTTTTGATAAGGTCCCGCATAAGAGGATAGTGGGCAAAATTAAAGCACATGGGACTGGGAGTAATATACTGGCATGGATCGAGAATTGGTTGACAGACCGGAAACAGAGAGTGGGAATAAATGAGTCTTTTTCTGGATGGCAGGCAGTGACCAGTGGTGTACCGGTGGGATCAGTGCTTGGGCCCCAGCTATTCACAATATATATAAATGACTTGGATGAGGAAACCAAATGCAATATTTCCAAGTTTGCTGACAACACAAAACTGGGCAAGGAGGATTCAAGGAGGCTTCAGGGCGATTTAGACAAGTTGTGTGTGTGTGCAAACACATGGCAAATGCAGTATAACGTGGATAAATGAGAAGTTATATACTTTGGTGTGAAAAATAGAAAGGCAGAGTATTATTTAAATGGTTATATATTGAGAAATGCGGGTGTACAAAGGGATCTGGGTGTCCTTGTACACCAGTCAATGAAAGTAAACAGGCAGGTGTAGCAAGCAATTAGGAAGGCAAATGTATGTTGGCCTTCATTGCAACAGGATTTGAGTTCAGAAATAGGGATGTTACTGCAATTACACAGGGCCTTGGTGAGACCACACCTGGAGTATTGCATGCAGTTTTGGTCTCTCTACCTAAGAAAGGATATACTTACCATAGAGGGAGTGCAGCGAAGATTCACTAGGCCAATACCGGGAATGGCAGGGCTGTCGTATGAGGAGAAATTGGTTCGACTGGGCCTGTATTTACTGGAGTTTAGAAGAATGAGAGGAGATCTGATTGGAACGTATAAAATTCTAACAGGGCTAAGCAGACTAGATGCAGGGAGGATGTTTCCCCTGGTTGGAGAGTCTAGAACCAGGGGACACAGTCTCAGGATACAGGGCAGGCCATGTAGGACTGAGATGAGGAAACATTTCTTCACTCAGAGGGTGGTCAACCTGTGAAATTCTCTACCACAGAAGGGTGTGGAGGCCGGGTCACTGAGCATATTCAAGAAAGAAATTGATACATTTTTGGATATTAGGGGCTCCAAGGGGTATGGAGAGAAAGTTGGAATTTGGCATTGAGATAGAGGATCAGCCATGATCATATTGAACGGCGGAGCAGGCTCGAAGGGCCAAATGGCCTACTCCTGCTCCTCGTTTCTATGTTTCTATGTTACTCCTGCTCCTACTATATTCTAGTAAATCTCTTCTGCACCCTCTCCAAGGTCTGGCATCCTTCCTACAGTGGGGGCCCAGAATTGGACACAAAACTCCAGCTGAGGCTTAACCAATGTTTTATAAAGTTTTAGCATCACCTGTTTTTGAATTCTATTCCTCTATTACAGAAACCAAGGATCCCATATGCATTTTTAACAGCTTTCTCAAATGGTCCTATGCCCTTCAAAGATTTGTCTACATACTCCGCCCCAGGCCTCCCTGTTTCTGCATTCCCTTTAAAATTGTACCATTTAGTACATATTGGCCCAAATCTTCCAGTCTCCGTATTGTTGGAGACCAGACGTACGACCCAAGATTCACATCGGGATCCCGCTAAAGTCCTGACACTCTGACCTACATAGGAATTGCCTGGGAAGCATCAACTTCCAATGGGCAATTCCCTAGCTCCCCAGTGCCCTCCGCAAATGTCTCTGATTCAGAGTTAGAGGCAGCGACTTTGGACTGTTCCAATTTACTTAGCCTGAATAATTACCCAGAAAACGTTAAACAGATTAAAACCTAGTCTAACTCCTGTGTAACTACAGAACTGACTCCCCAATCACTCACACTGATCTCCCGACTACCCCCGCTGAGCCCCAACTACACCCCTTGAGCCCCAACTACCCACCGATGCTCTGACTGTCCCCTGACCACCCAACATCCCCCCCCCAAGTCCCCAAATAGCCTCTTGACCCAACCCAGCTATGCTCCCAACCATGCTACACCACCCGGCAACTCCTCAGGTAAAGATTAAAACTGAAAGGTGCTAAAATTCTTCCCCTTAATTCTGAAATTAAAACATTCACTTTCCATTATCCCCCTGGTCCCACTTCAGTAATGGCCCATCAAATTTATCCAGTGAATATACAGACCAGGTTCAATTCCCAATCTGTGCAGAGTTAACTGAGAACTTAGATTAAAACTTTTCGAAATAAAATGGTGGATTGCTTTGTTAAACTAACAGATTGACAGATTAGACCCAAATGTGTTAACCATCCCTATAATAATATTGCACACTGTTATTTCCAGCTGTATATTTTCAAAGACTTTCAGTTTACCACAATTGGTGTGCTGCTGCTGCTGCCTTGATCATAATGGCCTGTAGAACAGAGTGTCTATGTGCAATCACTTGCATTGCATTTATTAAAGTGCTTCTAACCCAGAAAGGTGAAACATCCACATTTCATATCTTCTGCAGTAAGCTTTTAAAAAGTGAGTCATCAACTTATAATGTGTTTTACAGCACAGAAACAGGCCATTCAGTGCAACTGGTCTATGCTTTATGTGTTAATGCTTTGCATTAGTGTCCTAACCTTCTATTCCTTTCTCCCTCATGTACTTATCCAGCTCTCCTTGAAACGAATCCATGTCATTCACCTCAATTATTCCATTTGGTGGTAAGTTTCATACTCTCACCACTCTCTGGGGAGAAAAGTTTCTCCTGAATTCTTTTTGGACTTATTAAATATCCTCAGCCCTAAGAGGATTTTTTTCTCTAAATTCAGTTCACAAGTTCACGTAGGAAATTGAGTGCTCCCTGTTTTTATTGACTACATGGTGCAAGCAAATGATAACGCATGCACCTGTATTGGACACAGCTCGACAGATTGCAGTTACTGTCACTGAATCGTACTCCCCTGTGTGTTCATAGCTCATACCCACTTTGTTCCCTGTCCTGTCTTTGCCAGTTAACTGACTTGGTGACAAAACATGATTGGATTCCTAATTTAATAGATACACTGTATGCCCATTGCAAAACTTTATTATTATTAATTAAACTACAAGGGAAACTTCACAAAAATAATCGTGTTTTGATTTGACTTGTGTAAGCATCATATAGCTGGAAAAGGAAACCCAATGGTCAACTATTGAACCTGATGAAGAGTTGCCTGCCTCTTCAACTGAACCTACATTGGAAGTTGAGCTTGTATTGGAGATTCAACAGTGACTACTTAGGGAGAGAAGGGTGTTAATTGTAAATTAATTGTGATTAATAGTAGGCAGGTGGTGCATTTAATTTAGTTTAATGGGTTTGACTCAAAAGAGTTACAAATAGATGCTGACTTGAACGATGGTTGGGAAAAGACAGAGCAATTGTGAAGTTTGCTTGCTCAGTTAAACTGGTTGGGTGCCCTGACCTTTGGTGTGTTGAAGTTAAGTATCCTAAGGTGACCCAAAAAACATGAAATGAGTCATTTTTAGCAATGTTTCACATGCTAACCTTCCTGATGGGTATTCTCAGGCAGCTGCTTTCATAATATTTCATATGTGTGAAAATGGGAAATGTCCCTTAGCCTGCGAAACTAAAAAATAAAAGAGAGTAGTTACAACTACTCTCACTGCTGAAACACTAGCTCTTGTGGAGACAATAGATATGGGATTTGAATTTAAATAAGATTATGTACAATGCGTATACTAAAGATAGTCTAGACATTGACGGACAAATCCCAAGTGAGTGGAAAACGCTGCAAACTCATGGCCATTGAAAGCTGGGCCATTATCTATTTCCAAGGTATCTGGTATGCCTTGTCTGGCAAAGATAGCTTTCATCTTAGGCCAGATCAATCTTGATGAGATTGATAATACCACTTCAACTTCAGGGTATCTGCTGTAGTCATCTATCAAGACCATTAGATATCCTTTTGTAGGAAATGAACTTACAAAATCTGCTGATATTTACCTTCCATGGGCCTTCTGGTAAAGGTATCATTCTGAATGGTTCTGGTTTCTCTGCACTGTCACAAATGGCAGCTTGGTATGGTAGGCAAAACCTTTTCCTCAGTCATCTTGTCTATGCCTGGAAACCATACCCTTTCTCTCAAGAGACTCTTTGTTTTGGTAATGCTTTAGTGTGTGGCTTGAGTTAGTTCAGTGGCTTTGGTTTTCAGTGATGCAGGAAGGATAAGTCTACTTCCTCTCAATATCACTCCTTTGCAAACAGCAAACCTGTCTTTGCGTGGCTGGTAAGGTTTTTGGAACAATTTCACATGCGTACTTTTCGCTCCATCCTCGGCATCTGTTGGCAAGATGGGATCACAAACCTTAAACTCTTAGACCGAGTCCAGACAATGAGTATTGAGGCAATGCTCCTGAGAGACCAACTGCGCTGGGCAGGGCATGTAATCAGGATGGAGGACCAGTGTATTCTGAGACAGCTGCTGTATTGGGAGCTAGCTTTTGGCAAAAGAAACCAAGGTCGACTGCACAAGCCCTACAAAGACATGCTTAAGGGAATTCTGAAGTGCTGCAGCATCAAGCCTAATGAGCTGTAAGAATCGGTACAAGAAGAAATTCACTGGAGAGTCCTGACCCATAGAGCTTCTGTCACTTTTGAAAAGGATCCACGTCAATGTCTTATCGCTGCCCATGAACAACATCTGCATCTGTCCATGTCACAGTGTGTGAATTCCAATGCCCCAACTGTCTAGGACTCTGTGCATCCAGACTGGGACTACATAACCATCTCCGTGTTCATTGTTGATGAGTCTGCACATCCATCATCTTCTTCGAACTGGAAGGGAAACCATCATCATCATCATCATCATGGTTTTACAGCTGAATGTTTCCAATCATTTACTGATTTCCAAGCCTTTACTGCAAAACTTTGATATGAAATTACAAAGCTTCATCTTTCAGCTACAGCAATTGCCTTAAGGGAACTGCATGGGTGCAATTGTAGTTAAGATAATCGCATCTGTGACAGGTGGAAATGAATCACTGTTGACAAGCTGTCTGCTTTAGAACTCAGCAGAGTGCTCCTCATCTTTTCCAGGCTTGTATGCCAGCTGACAATTGAATGGCATGAGCTTCAATCTCCATCATTTGATTCTAGCTAACATTGGCTTCTGCTTAGTGAAGATTTTCAACAATGGTTTGTGATTATGTGGAACTTTGCACCATACAGATATTGATGGAAGTGTTTCACTCCCCGCAATACTGCAAGCATTTCTCACTCTGTTGGAGATTGTCTTGTTTCTATGTCTAACAGTGATCTGCATGCATAAGAAATTGGCTTGCTGTTTTTGCAAAGCCTGGACCAACAGAACTGGCATCCACTATCACTTCTGTGGGCACTCTCAGGTAAAAGTGAGACATAGATAGTAGCTGGAATTTTCCAGCCCCTCACGCCAGCGGGATCTTCTGGGAATTTCAATGGCTTACTGGCCCTGCCGCGGGGAACCCGGCCAGTGAGTTGGTTAGGGCTTTCTTCAGCTGGTTGAACGCTTGGGCTTCTGTTTCATTCCATCTCCAGCTGATGTTGACCGAGTTGTTAGTGGAGCAGTAATTAATACATCTGCTGGTGTGCAAGAGATTTATAATCCTAGACCTAGGAGGGGCTTCACTTGCTTGGCATTCATGGGTGGTTCAGCATTCAGGATTGCAATCACCTTCTTTGGATCAGCAGGTATGGCCACAGAACTTCACTTCAGTGCATGACAAATTGCATTTGTCCTTGTTTAGGTGTAAGTTTTGTGCTGAGTCCAGTGTTCATTGTGTCTTTTTTTTCCATGTTGAACATGTTTTATTTGCACCTCCACACCTGTAGATGGCACAGCTGTCTTCCATACATATTATTGCATTCTAAACAACAATACATTCTCCACATTGAGAACGCTGTTTTTGGGGGGTTGGGGAGGGAGATAAGCAGCTTGTGCCAATAAGCAGATACAATATGGGGTGCTTTAGGCTGGTTAATAAAAGAAAGCTTATACTGAGCACAGGCAGTGAGGGATTGGAGCTGGAAAATACATAATCTGAGCAAAATCCTTGATCAGAAGAATGAAGAGAGATCTAATTACAGATTTAGCTTCTTTTTCTGAATTACTTTGTGAAAATCAAAGTGAATATTCTTGTGTCTAGAATCTGTGCTGTCCACATTTTTCTTTAAGACTTTATTACATAGATGCGACAAATTTCAGTTTCTCCGAAATCAGAAGCTCCCACATTTAGAAAATGAATGTAATCTCTCCCGTTGGGGTAAATGCACAGCCAGTTGTAACACTAGAGGAACACGGAGCAGTAGGGTCGAGGATCAGTCTCTCTGTTCAGTTCACTGGGCTCAGCTGTGGCAATCTGGTAATTGGTCTTTACTCCCACGAGCTGGAACTATGAGATCAGAAATGAGAATTTGGCCAAGGTTCCTGTTCCTGATCACTATTCAGTGACTCCTGCTGCAAGGCTTCCTGTGAGAAGAGAGCCAGACTCAGCTCAACAGGGACATCGGATGAGGAGTCTGCCAAACACTTAATGTCTGACCACACGTTGAGAATGGTTGGGCCGGAGGCTCGCTGCTGAGAGTCAACCTTGCTGAGCAAAGGGCAGGAAACCGGAAGGAAATGATAATGTGGAAGTGAGAACAAGTTCATACTTTGCTGGCTTATTCTTTGTCTTCTTATTATTGTTGGATAAGAAATAAAAGTGCTACAGGCTACAAGCACATGAAATGAGACCCCCCACCCCTCTCCCTGCCCTGCCAACCCTAGTCCCCACAAACGGATTATCGGAGTACAATAATGCAGTGGTTATGCTACGGGATTAACAATCCAGGGTAAAAGGAGTTTAAATCCCACTGTGGCAGTTTGAGAATTTGCATTCAACTTTTTTAAAATGTTTGGAAATTTAAAGAAGTGACCATGCAGCCGTCGGATTGTTAGTACAGAACACACCGCTTCACTTTAGAGACCTTTAGGGAAGGAAACCTGCCATCCTTACCTGGTTTTCTCCATAAATGACTCCATCCCCACACCATCATTGTTGACTCTGAAGTGGCCAAGGAAGCCACTTGTATCAGAATTAGGGAAACCACAGATGGTCAATAAAGGTCAGTGAAGCCCACATGCCAAAAATGGGTATCGAGGAAATTATTCCTAGAAATTCAACTCAATAAGATGAATGATAAGCAAGATACACCTCATTATCACCCAGGGCCATATCAGAAAGTGGTGGCCCATAAACCTCTATCTCTAGATTTTAGCTGTAAATATTTGAAGTCTATGCCAATGCTATAACATTACCTCCGGTTAAACAGAGGTTGTCTTGTACAAGCAGTAGCTGCCCAATCCTCTCACATCCCTCAGTCACTTAAAAGCACCTACCACTGTTGAAATAATTCAGGAATCTAATGTCTTGGACAAGACCAGCATATATTGTCTGTTGTAGGGTGTTGGTTACAATTAAGTAGGTCTGAAGAAGTCCTCATAGTCATACGTAGTTTAACTATAAGTCTATAATGACTGTTAGAACAATTTACACATACACTTGAAGAAGCTGTCTCCATGCTTGCTGGCACACACAGCTCTGTCCAACCTGAGACTGACCCTGGGTGTGGGTTGTGTGCTCTCTCACATCACCGTGTGGGCTATACTGTACTCACTCCCACCTTAACCCTATATCTGTCAGACCCTTATGTTACATTGTCCATCCCTAATTATCCTTGAGAACGTGGCGATGAGACACCTTCTTGAATCCCTCCACAACATATGGTGTAGGTACATCCACAGGGCTGTGAAGTAGGGAGTTTGCAGAATTTTGAACCGATGTGAGAAAAGAAAAGAATGTTTTTTTTTATATTTTTGGGGAATATTGTGTTATTCTGTGGAAAGGTGTGTGTGTGTATATGTGCGTGTATGTGCATGATTTAATTAAGCTAGGCAGAGTTTAATAGGGGACAAGTTATCTGGGTGGTTGAAACATGAAAAGGATAGAGGTGTTAGGTTTGAGGTACAAATAAATAGATCTAATGTTTGAATTTTTAGGTAAGTTCAGAGTTTGTTTGAATATCAAAGGGGAGTCAGAGATATCAAGAAACATATTTGCATCTTGCAGGAGTTCCATAGGTAAACAAGAAGTGGGGCTATTATATTTTACTGACCTGAAAACAAAGACAAGATGCAGACAGAAAAGATTTTATATTTGGAGGGATTGCGTTTCAAAGAGGTGTGAAAACAATGGAACCTGAGATGAAAGGGGATAAAAGATATTTTAGAGTTAACATTCAGCTGTTGAGATATAGCTATTTGAGCTGCTGAGGTAGCTGCTGGAGCTGTTTGAGCTGCTGAGTTGTGAACTGTTAGCTCTGGGCTGAGAGGAGATGCAGTTTGAATCTAGTCAAGCCAGAAAAGTCTTGAGCTACAAAAAGCAGTTTTATTCCAAAGTTTGGATTTTCACAGCAGAGAGGAAGAGAGTTATGGGTTATTTGGTATGCCTTTATTGAAGCTACAGCAGTTTGCCTTGCGTAATATTTCTGGATTTCTTCTAGTTAAACATCTATAAGGGAGTGTTGCCTAGAAGGCGTTTACTTGTGGGTCTGACCAAGTGGAGAGTCTTTTTGGGGGGAATGTTTGTAAGACTAACCTTAATTGTGCAACTGTAATCTTGTGTGCTTAAACTTCTTTTATTCTTGTTAATAAAACTTTTTCTTTTAATTTTTAAAATCCCAGCAGTGTTATTGGAATTCTTGCTGCTGAGATCAATACATCTTTTTCTCATTTTCAGAATACAAAAAAAATGTTGTGACCTGTAAGCCAAGCTTCCCCCTGGGATATGGTTTGGGTAGCAATTAACACCGGCTATGGTCATAACACCCAGAAACAATGAAACACTGGCTACACATGGTTAAGTCAGATGGTATGTGACTTGGAAGGGAACTTGGTTGCAATGGCATTCCCATGTACATGCAGCCCCTTTCCTTTTAGGTGTGCATTCTGGATATTTATGTCATGGTGGGGACATGCCAACAGGCAGGATAAACATTGAGCACAATGACTGTTATACTCCTGTTAGCCAGTTTGTGTAGGAAGAAACCAGTGCCAGTCTTTACTTGGAATAGATTTACTCACAGAGTGAAACATGACAGGTATATATCTCCTGATTCACTCTACTCATATGTCAGTAAGTGTCTCTTTATATGTGCTCAAGTAACCGTCAAATCAATGCCTTCCACCTGTTTGTACTTAGCCTCAATTGATACAATTAACAGTACCACCTCTTTCAGCTCCATTTTGAATCAGTAAGAAGAAACTACAGGAAAGCATGACTGAAGCTGCTAAAAGGCAGACAAGACAGTGGGTGAGAATGGTACGTACATTGGCAATGTCCGCATTAATGCATTGTCTAACACACAAATGTAAAGCACAACAGGCGGGAACTCTGAAATAAAAACAGAAAATGTTGGAAAAACTCAGTAGGTCTGACAGTATCTGTGGAGAGAAAACCAGGGTTAATGTTTCGAGGCTGTATAACTCTCCTTCAGGTGGGAACTCTATACTTACGGAATTCATAACAAATGGTGGAGTTTTGCTTATTTTGTCTACTGGAGAAAACAGATAAGTCATCTGATTTCCTCTCTGTGCTTGAGCTCCCATTTACCTAGCTAAAGAGGGTGTTAAACAGCTAAGTACTACTTAGGAGTCTCAAGGAGCATAGTACAAGATTTAAACACTACTCGTGCATTCTTACAAGTTCCAGTTGAATAACTCATTCCCAGCATTCTTCCTCTTTGGGTTTATTCCATGCACATGTCTGGGAGCTCTGGGAATATTTTCCACATTGTAGCACTTTGACGACACTGGAAAATGTGCAGATGTTTAGATGTCTGGTAAGGAGATAATCAGGCTGAGCATCGATGCTCCTCTTGATCCAATGGCCTGTTGATGATTGTGAGCTGGTAGCTGCTGAAGGGCAGCTTAGGGTGAGGTACCAGGAGTCACGATGGAGTCAAACTGTGGCCAGAGCTGGGAATCAGCAACTGAGAGAATTACCAACATAGGTGTACTGAAGAAGTCCTCCAATTTACCCTCTGAGTTCAAACATCATTGTCTAGAATATCCACAGGGGTTCTTCTGATTCCCCACCATAACATTGACAGAATTCCTGGAGAAACAGTGCAGGCAGCTGAAAAAGCAAATAGTCACTTAGGCAGGTTACCGAAATTACAGAACCCCAATCCCACCTTTCCATGTTGTCACCAGGCAGATTCAGTATGTTGATATCAATAACCTAGTGACAAAGCCAATACGTTCTGAGGTGTGGAAAACAGCCTCTTAATTCATTGCTTCAAATTGCTCCCAGTGTTGCCACTACCAGTGACAGACTTGTGCTTTCTGGTACTTCACCCGTGTACCGCGCTACTCGAAATGTTACATCCAGCTGCAACCCAAGTTTGCAAGGACCAAATTTATGTCCGCGCTGCTGGGGAGTTTTCACAGACTGAGAGGAGAGAGCAAGAAATTTCCCATCACCCATCTTTACAAATTATTCAAACCTTAGCGAGTCGAATATGGTGGAAAATCTCAGCTTGCGTTAATTGTTAAGTCTTGGATATAAATGTTTTGTATTCATTGCTGTCAACTCCTGGCAGTTACTCTGAATCACAGCATTTTGTTACATTATTAGTACATCTATTAGCTAAAAAAAAACCTAGCTATATTATTATATTACATTAAAATTCCAGCTATATTATTATATTACATTAAAATTCCAGCTATATTATTAAGTTATGAGGAGGTAACAAGCTCACAGGCACTTTTTAAAATAAAATTATCCAATTACATTGCCCCCATTTGCTTTTTATTAGCTCCCCAAGTTCCAGTGACCATGCAAAAGATTTAAATATTCAAATATTCAGCTTTTGGACCACTCATCGATTACTATGACATTGATAATTAAACCCCCCCCCCCACCCCCCACACAGGTCAGCTAATTAACAGGCTCAATTAAAACATTTTCTTTCCCACTCAGGCTAAACCAACAATCTGTCAAACCTCGGGACTATTCCAGAACTACCTTTAATAGCTGATAGAGAATTATCTCATGGATTTGAACAGATTTGTGCTTGCTGATATTTCAACCTTACTTCTACACCCTTCCTCTAACCTTCTCCCCTCCTTTCCCTAAGGCTGCAAGTCACACTAGGTATGTTCCACTGCAACTCACCCAAGTGACCATTATTCCAGTGTCAGCCCACATGGGTGGGTGGAATTTTCCGTGCCTGTTGGCAATGGGCATCCTGGCAGGTGTGAGCGGACAACATGGCAAGAAGGCCAAGAATTAATTTCACAATGTCATGAAAAGAGTTTGCAACCGTCTGATCTGCCTGTCAATGGCGGGCTGCGTATCCCCCCACCGGACGTCAGGAACTTCATTTTAATACATCTGCATTGCATTATAAGCCCTGCTCGCTGAAATCATCGCCCTACATCAAATTTACCACCCACATCGGTGGGAAAATATGCCGGTGCAGAACAGTGTGATAGGAGTGGGGGCTGGATGCAGGGGGAGGACTCACAAAGCCTGTCAATGAAGCTGATAGACACCATTACACGTTATTCATTGGGAGTGAATATATTTTCAGATTATAAAGTGACAAAAATGTGTTCACCCGTGCAACCACTTGTATTAGAATTTCTTATCTTTTCTAGGCCTACCACTTCTTCTAGGTGCTGCCCTGACATCCACAGCAGGGGTGGAGACAGCCTGTGCAATGGTTGGCCCTGTTGCCTCTGGTGACTTTGGTGCGTGTCCTCTGGAGAGCCGAGGCCTTGAGGGTCCTGGCTTGCTTTGGCTGTTCTCCTGTTGGCCAGCTGCTCCCTCTGCGGTGACGGAGGATGAGGTTGAGGGGGTCACCGCAAAGGGGGCTCGGAGGAAAAGGACAGCCTCTGAGATTCCTGAGTGGATGACCTGAGGTTACCAGCTGCCGCTCCTTCTCCCATCGGGTGCGTGAGAGCCCCGGCCTGACTCCTTGAGGGGAAGGAGCACCTGGAGGGACATTGAGGTGCCCTGTTTCCCTCTCATTTTGCCACTGCAGGAACTCATCCATGGCTACCGCGATGGCGTGCAGCTCTGCACACATCTCCACGTTCTGCTGGACAAGGACCTCCATGGCATCCGCCATCCTCCCCATGGAGACCTCCATAAGCGCACATGCGGGCATCACTTCATCAGGGAGCAGGCAAATGCACTCCTCTGACTCGTGTGCCACTCTGCTGAGGGCTTCCAACAGCCTGCACAATGTTCCCCCATCTTCTGCTGACTCTCCATGGTGAGTTGGAAGGCCAAGTCCCGAGGCTCATCACCTGACTCAGGCCTCACAGATGCCTCTTCCCCAGCAGTCCTCTGATTGCCGGGGAGCTTGGATAAACCTGCCTCATCCTGCTGTGGACACACGTACATGCAGTGACACGAGATTGTGAACCCGAACCTGCTCTAGATCTAGGTCCCACTGAGGCGTGTGTCTCTGTGCTGGTGGAGGGCGTGGGTAAGCACTATGTCGGGTCTTCCAGGCTGTTTATTTCCAGCTCTTCAATGGAGGAGGTGTCCTCTTGGCTGGAGGTGAGGACCTGATGGAGCTGAGGGACTGGCTGGCTGAGGGTGTCGGTCACTTGGTAGATCTCCCTGTGAACCAAAGTAGAGATAATTAGCGCAGGATAGCAAAGGCTAAAGCAGGAGAGAGAGCACTCACAGTTGTGTTGAGAGAGGGATGATGTGGTGCAGGATCCTCACGTGGGTGTTCACCGCTGACCTCACCATTGCTGCAGGCACGGTCCACGTCCTCACCAGTCAGATGGAACGCTCCTCAAAGTGAGTGAGGGGCCTTGTGGGCCACTCCACCCCGGGTCTGGGACCTCTCCCTGCTGATGTGAGTCAGCTTCTCCTGCATGAAAACAGATGGAGAGAGTGTGAGCAGGACACATGGTACTGCATGGAATGTTTGTGTGGTGAGAGGAGCCATGGACAGGATTAGGGCACGAGCTCCAGAGGACATGAGCCTGATGGAGGTGTGAGGGTGTGTGAGAGAGTTAGTGGTGTTGTCCCTTGAGGTGTGAGATCCCTGTGGATGTGTGATGGGTTTGTGAGTGTGTGAGTTGAGAGTGATGAGAAGAGTGACTTACCCTGGTGGAATGGAGGAGATCATCCATCCTCTTGCGGCACTGGGTGGCTGTCCTCTTTTGCAGGGCATTGACACTGACCACCACTGTCACCACTTTCCACGCAGGTTTGGTGATCTTGCTTGCTGGTCTTTGCCCAGAGCCGGGGTAGAGGATATTGCGGCAAGCCTTCTCGGCATCCAAAAGACGCTCCAGGGACATGTTACTGAATCGGGGGGGCTGCAGTCTTTTTGCCTTTTGGGGCCATGTCTTCTGTGCAGAAGGTCCTGGGCTGGAAGCAGTTTAAATATGGTGCCTGGTATGAGGCAGCGGCGAGGTGACGGTGTGGCGGGCAAATGAGAGCCCACCTGCCATGGAAGGAAATGGCCCTAAACAGATGCACAAATTGATCATAATGAAATGTTAACAAACTGCTCCACCTTAAGACACTTCTCATTTGTTTAAAGTTAATCCTTTTAAGGGTCACTAGCAGAACATGATGTCAAGATAGGCACTGCCTGTCCTAATTCACGATGTCACAAAACATTCCTGCTCTCCATTTGCCAACATTCACTCTTATCCTGTTCCATCATCCGATTCATATTGAGTTGCTTAAAGTCATCCATTGTAATATTGCCTGTTCTGAAACACCCTTATCACTTCATTGAGAAAATTGATAATTTTGTGTTTTTTGATTGTAAAGTGAATGCAAATCACTTAACTGAAACCTGTCAAAGTGGGATCAAGTGGTTAACATCATGTGCAAAGGTGCATTGTCTTGTATCAGGAAACTCTTCCATTAAAATTGATGGACCTGTTTCCATTAATGTTTGGAAACAGACAGTAAACATCTCTTAAGCTTTAAGTTCAGTTGATATTTGACAACCCAATGCATTTGATCTCCTTTACGTCCTTCCTAACTTCAAAGGGAATAATTTTGCTCCAGTTACTCATTTCTTCTGAGGCCATGAGCTGGAGAGTCTGTTGGTCTGATGAAATTCTTGAATCAGAATCTTACCGCACAGAAGGAGTCCATTCGGCCCATCACACCTGTGCTGACTTTATAAAAGAGCTATCCAATTAAGAACACTGCTGCTCTTTACCTAAAGCCCTGCAATTTTTCTTTGCTTTTTAAGTATTTATCCGATTCCCTTTTGAAAGTCCTAATTGTGGAATCCTGCGGTGGAAGTGGGGGCGGGGTGGGGGGGGTGGGAAGGGGGGGGAGGCGGGGGAGGAAATCCCATTGCTGGGGGCGGGGGGTGGGGAGGAATCCCATTGCTGGGGGCGGGGGGTGGGGGGGAATCCCATTGCTGGGGGCGGGGGGTGGGGGGGAATCCCATTGCTGGGGGCGGGGGGTGGGGGGGGGTGGTTAGTGTGGGTCTGTACAATAGTTACCCAGAAGTTAGAAGTGGTTTTAATCATTCTAACTGTTTCTGGGTAACTATTGCTGTAACATAGTCAGAACCATCTGAAGTTTGTGATTAAAATCACAATTGCCCATCAGAAGTTTGCACTTCCCAGGCAATTGCTGTGCAATCCTTACCTGGGAACTTCCGGGCATGGTGTTCCTCAGCGCATCTCTGGGGTACCCCCCCCAAATACGATGCCCTGGAGCTCGGGCCCTATAATACGTTCTCACAGATCTTGCTATTTAAATGAAGTTTCATAATTATGATTTAAGTTGCCAGAATTGCTCCACTGCGTCATAACTAAATGCCGCTTTCTTTAAACATGAGCATTAAGGTGTGGACAGGGGGAAAAATAGCAAGAGATTTTTAAAAACACAGGGCTTTTGTTTAATTTCATTTGACACAAATTTGTCCACCAGTCGGATTCCAACAGCAGCAAAGAGGTTGGCATTCTTCCTTCTTAAGGCTTTGCTGCCATCTAGTGGAACATCAGGAGATGCCCTCTCCACTGAATAAATTGGGCTGGTCAATAAAATCATTTATGTTTTTGGTCAGTCTCACATGAATGGACAACAATTAGAAAACTTAAGAGCCTTCAAACCAAACTACTGAGCTATTCATATAGGTATGTTCCATTTTGTCCCACAAGCAGAGATCTACTTACCTAAGCCAGGTAATTAATACAGGCACCAATTGGCAAGAGTCAAAGCCTGGCAACTGAAAGAGGCATTACTGCGGTCATCTTAGAGCAAACTTGACCAAAGAGCCTGAAAGTACCAAAGCTCCATATTCAATTTATCATTGTACCAGCTCAGGCTTGTCTGGTTAAAGAATTGACAAATTGGCAAAACAGGCAAATTACTGACCGTACCCAACCAGCCTGTGCTTGCAAAACTCAAAACACAGGGTCCAACATTAGATGTGATTCCATGATTGGACAATACTTGTTAAACAATCCTGACTGAGCTAAGAATTACACTGAAAACCAATTTAAGGTTATCAGTTGGGCTTGCAGTGTGGCTCATTTACACATGCCACATATATTCACACACAGTGCCCTGTTCTTTGCAGACAGAAGGAGCATGCCCACTCACTGTGCCTTTTTCAACTAAACAAAAGATTTGGGACAGCCATTCCTTGCTTCATTCCCAATGGCAATGCCCTGGCCAGTGTCGACCTGCTTGGTTTGAATTTGAACAACAGCTTCCCTGCTGCATTCTCCATGGCAATGCCTCTACCAATTAGCAGTCTCTCCTCATGCTGTAAAAATTGTTGTTCCCTTTACTGTTGGTAATCTTGCAATCAGTTCTGATGAGTGCAAGATGAAAGGCTTCAACATCATGTCTCTTTTTTCGGCAATACTCAAGTTCTGTACTAGTAAATGACTATTGACAGATAAATTGAACTTTAAGATCAATAAACATATTCAATCAATAACATGTCACATCCCATTTATATTTGGATCCCGAGGAGGAGAGTAAATGAGAAATAAAGAGGTTCCTCTATACGAAATCAGGTAATCTCCTTCTCTTCATCGCTGGAATCCTGAGCGTGAGACAACTCCTTAGTGCAATACTGGAGCCTTCAACAGGTTAATGTCCATAAACAGAGGACTACAGGATCATCAGAACATAAGGAAGCATGGAACAAGAAAAAGGCACATCTAACTCTTCGAGCTCACTTCTTCCACAGCCCTATCTAGTTAATCACCGAGGGAAAAGTCCTGTTAACCTTTGGAGATCAGGGGGTAGATTAACAATAAAAACTCCAAAATATTCATCTGTCTTCCCACCTTCACTATTCAACTGTGATGTGCTGCCCTCCAAACAACATTCACCAATAGCCCCCAGCAACTTAACTATGCCCTGTCCAGCACTCAACAGCTACACTAGTCTACATTTCAATGCCAGCATCAGCGAGTTAAGCTATGGTTTCAGGGAGATCCAGCAGTGCATTTTGACACCTTGTACCCAGTTTCCATGTTCCTCTGTTACAAATAAAGCTGTTTTAAACACTCTATCTCTAATGGTTTAGATTGCACCCACTGTATTTCCACCCTGCTCAAATTCCATGATGGATTTTGCCAAAAGTCAGGGTCAAGGACAAGCCTAAAACAGTGCAGTTCGACAAGTAATTGGTTTAGGAGTGGCTGACACATCCATCCTAAAGTCCATCAACCCTAGGAATTGCTATTGGAAAACTGAGGAATCTTAGAGCAGTAGCTGAAGATAACCTTTGCTGGATTCTTAAAATTGAATTGCACTGTATCATTGTGGTATTAGAGACTCAATACTTTACTTTGGAATCACTTTTAGGATTTCTGTTGTTGCTCGTTAGGCTTCTGGATGATTCCCAAGACACGTTTTGCTGTGGTGAACTTCCCGAAAATAAATGGGAAGGCTGCAAAATGGATTTCTTGTTTCCTGTTCTCCACTGCTTACCGTTCTGCTGAATGAGTAGGAGTGTCAGGAGACTAACATTTCACTCTGATCTTTGAACATTAGCACTTGTTCTGTGCAAACCAACTGTAGGTGCTGGACCTCCCACCCTCCGTTTCCTATCACCTCAGTAGTGTGGGATACTACACTTACCTCCTCCGTTACATCTCTTCCTGTAGCTTTCCACTCACGGGAATTATGTGCAATTTCTTCCCAGAAAAATAACAGAACACTTGTTAATGTCAGGCACAGATTGATCCACTTAACAAGTATTGAACTTTTCTTCTATCCTGGTGTTGCCACAGGCTGATATATTAACCCTAAGAATGCGGGAACAAAAAGGTACAACAATGCGGACAAAGTGTTCTCTGACAGGCTCTTTCAAATGGAACAGTTTAAGTAAAGACTAGATCCCTGATAAACCCCGAGCAGACTTGCATTTATATTGCAGCTCACTGTGTCTCTCAGAAACAGCTCAAACCCGGATAATGAATTACTGTGAACAGCAATGATTGTCAAGCAGCCAAATACAGTGTCAATTCTCTGCATAGCAAAGATGCCACAAACTGCAGATGGGTACCAGTTTATCTGTTTTTGCTCGAGTGAAGAAATGTTGGCTGAAAGACTAGAAGAACACCTGCTTTTCTGTAAATAGTACTATTGGTTCTTTAAAAGGAAAACAACTTGCACGTCCACAGTGCCTGTCACAATCTTAGCATGTCCCAAAGTAGTTCACAGAAAATGAAGAGCTTTTTGAAATGTAGCCATTGTATTTCATAACAAAGTCCTTCATACCGCACTCTCCTAATTACCAGGGGAGTTATCTCACTGCCCTGGCCAAGACTTATCCTTTAATTTACATCACTAAAATAGATTATCTGGTCATTGCTGCTTGTGGGAGCTTGCTGTGTGCAATTTAGCTGTTGTGTTTCTTACATTACAACAGTGAATACTCTTCATTGGCTGTGGAGCACTTTGAGACGTCCGATGATCATGAAATGTGTTATGTAAATGCAAGTCTTCCTTTCATAGACTGTGTTTTTGGTGATTGAAACAGAAAATGCGGCCAGTCAAGCAGCCTACAGCAGAGAGAAACATAGTTTCAGGTTGACGACTTTGTTCAGACAGTTGCCATCTGACCTGTAGAGCATTCCAACATGTTCTAGTTTCCATCTTTCAGGTGAGACATTAAACTGAGGTCCCTTCTGTCCTTTCAGATGGCCATAAAAGATCCCATGACAGTATTTTGAGGAAGAACAGGGGAGTTATACCCGGTGTTCTGGCCATAATTGATCCCTCAATCAACATCTCAAAAAATGGATTATCTGATCATTATCACATTGCTGTTCATGGGATCTTGCTGTGCCCAAATCGGCTGCTGTGCTTCCTACATTGCAACAGTGACTACACTTCAAAAAGTCCTCCATTGGCTGTGAAATGGCTTGGGACATTCGGTGGTTTGTCACAGCATTTTGCTTTTAGTTGAGGGATAAATATTGGTCAGGGCAATGGGAGAGCTCCCTGCGCATCTTCAAATAGTGCCACGGCATCTTTTACACTCACTTAAAGAGCCTCAGTTTAACACCTCAGTTTAAAAACTGCACCTACAACATTACAGCATTCCCTCAGTACTGCACCGGAGCAGTGCCCTAGATTATGTTCTCAAATCTCTGGACTATCACTTAAACCCATAACCTTTCATACCCACAACCATTCTAATCAGAATCAAGCAGATTAGGGCCTAATGGACTGAAAAGCCAACTTCAAGAATCTACAAGGAAATCTGGACATCCAGACTCTATTTGGATATTAGATCAGCATCCAAAACTGATGTGTAAGCTTCCCCAGTTCTGCCTTTCAAAAGTAGAAATTCAGTGGCTCAAAACAATACTAAACAGCTCCCTGAAACCCCCCCAAAAAATACCCAGGAAAGAAAAATTCACTTGCCTGTAAAAAAAATCCCAGTGGTGACTGACCCAAAAAGGGGAAATTCTCTAATACATTACCAAAAAATGAGCAGTAAAGCTGAAATCAGATATCCAAGGTGGTCTCAACACAGGCAGCTGTGGTTACTCAGTCATCTCCTTGTTCCTTCACTGCTTCGCAGGGCACCCATGATTTACATCTGCATCGCACAAGACGACTGATATTTTCTACACATCACTCCTTGTCTTGTTATATTGAATGGCCAGCTGCAGAAATAGTGTTTTCCCTCATTTAAGCGAATTAAAACCGCTCATTCTCCTTACCCTCGCTGTGATAGCATTGCCAGCGTTGTCTGCTTCTTCTGATGGGCTTGAGAAAAATTTCCCATTCTCTGACCATTTTAAAAACCTCCATTAAATCTCCCCTTTACTCAGTCTGCTCCAGTGGGACAAGTCCCAGAGTTTCAGTTCTTCCTTCATGACTATAGTTTTGCACCCCTGGTATTATTCTGGTGAATTTACATGCGCACTACCTAAGGCTTTAAGGTCTTATATTTGCTATAATGTAGAGCCCAAACATGCAAGAGGCCTGACCAGCATACTAAAAAATCACTGAGACAAAAGCAAAATACTGCGGATGCTTAAAATATTGGAAATGGGCGGCAGGTCACTGGAAAAGTGTAGGGCCGAGAGCGAACTGGGGAAATGGCTGGTCTGTAAATCTTTGAACAACACAGAGGAAAAAAACACAGCATGAGGAGAGGCAGCAGGGCAGGTTACAGTAAAATATTTAATTTAATCTACCTGTAGAGATCAAGTAGTGATCTAAAAAATCAGTTACTAAAGTTACTAAAAAAAAATGTTAAGTTGCTTATTTTACATTAACTTTAATTAAATAGATAAATAAGACAGGATTAGTAATGGATGGCAGGGCAGGTACTGTGCTGGAACTGCAGCATGTGAGAGTTTGTGGAAAGCATTGTGATCTCGGACGACCACATCTGCAACAAGTGTTTGCATCTTGGGGAATGTCAGCTCAGACTGGCTAAGATCGCAAGATTATTAGGTTACTAACAGAATAGTAATCGTTAAAATCTAACTCTCATATAAGAAACTCACTCTGGAATTGAAAAGCTAGTCACAGTAATGGTGACCATGAAGCCATTGTCAATTGTTGTAAAAACCCATCTGGTTCACTAATGTTCTTTAGGGAAGGAAATCTGCCATCCTTACTTGGTCTGGCCTACTTGCGACTTCAGGCCCACAACTATATGGTTGACTCTTAATGGCCCTCTGAAATGGTGTGGCAAGCAGCTCAGTTCAAGGGCAACTAGGGATGGACAACAAATGCTGCTTTTGCCAGTGACGTCCCCATCCCATGGAATAATAAATTAAACTAATTTTATAGTTTACGAAGACTTAACTTTCTTAGATAACCTTCCTTGTAGGATGGCAAAGTGGGAAAACTTAGAAATACGGCAGAGTAGCAGATGCCAAGGTAGTGGGATCATGGGAAATTATGTCACGTTTCAGAAGAGCTTACTTGCAGCAAAACGAATGGGCCTAGAGGCTGTGGCAAACAGTTTGTGTGAGAATGGAATGTAAATGTCACTCACTATGAGATAAGAATCCATAGGATGTAAGAGCATTGAGATGTTGTACTAAATACATAAATATGTAAGGTTGGCAACAGCCATATAAAGTATTCCTGGTTGGTCAAAGAAAGCATGCTCAAAAAAAGGGTTAAAGATGATTGGAGAAAGGGGGGAGTTAACTGGTATGCAGCCTGGATACAAGTTTCCCTGACTTTGACTCTGTATGGTTGTCATGATAATGAAGGAAAAACGCCGAATTGCATCTGGAAATAACGGACTTTAAAAATAAGACCTGAGTTTTTTAAAATGCCCACAAGCCACTGGCTGGAATTCTGCAGGGTGACTCCCTAATAGGTAATGGAACCCCACCCTGTTGCCAGACAAGGTACTTCTAAAGACATCCCGAAACTAATTGCTCCCTCTAATAGAGAAAATGGGACATGATGGGAGATAAGTATCATCTCATCAAGAAACCCTGTGAGCAATGCCCAGACAGATTTGTGAATTCGCTTCCCACTTGGAATATATAAAGAAGGGGTTAAAAGTGAGCTGAAAAGCTGCCCTGGGTCTGTCTGTTGGTGGGTGTTCTAAGAGAGAGCAAGTGTTGGAAGTTTGACTCAGAAGTAAAAGCCACACACAGTATTCCTGCAAATTGCCATTTTGCAGGTCTCCCAGTCTCTCTCTACCGAATTCAACACTGCTAGAACCTCGAAATTGACTATTCATCTACCGCGGTGTATTTGTAGATGTGTGTGTTAGTGAATGCATGTTTGGTGTGTATTTGTAGATGTGTTTGCTTGTGAATGTATGTTCGGGGTGTATTTGTTGATATGTGTGTTAGTGAATGTGTGTTCGGGGTGTATTTGTAGATGTGTGTGTTAGTGAATGTGTGTTCAGTGTGTATTTGTAGATGTGTGTGTTAGTGAATGTGTGTTCGGGGTGTATTTGTAGATGTGTGTGTGTTAGTGAATGTGTGTTCGGGGTGTATTTGTAGATGTGTGTGTTAGTGAATGTGTGTTCGGAGTGTATTTGTAGATGTGTGTGTTAGTGAATGTATGTTCGGGGTGTATTTGTAGATGTGTGTGTTAGTGAATGTGTGTTCGGGATGTATTTGTAGATGTGTGTGTTAGTGAATGTGTGTTCGGAGTGTATTTGTAGATGTGTGTGTTAGTGAATGTGTGTTCAGGGTGTATTTGTAGATGTGTGTGTTAGTGAATGTGTGTTCGGGATGTATTTGTAGATGTGTGTGTTAGTGAATGTGTGTTCGGGGTGTATTTGTAGATGTGTGTGTGTTAGTGAATGTGTGTTCGGGGTGTATTTGTAGATGTGTGTGTTAGTGAATGTGTGTTCGGGGTGTATTTGTAGATGTGTGTGTTAGTGAATGTGTGTTCGGGGTGTATTTGTAGATGTGTGTTTGTTAGTAAATGTGTGTTCGGAGTGTATTTGTAGATGTGTGTGTTAGTGAATGCGTGTTCGGGGTGTATTTGTAGATGTGTGTGTGTTAGTCAATGTGTGTTCGGGGTGTATTTGTAGATGTGTGTGTGTTAGTCAATGTGTGTTCGGGGTGTATTTGTAGATGTGTGTGTTAGTGAATGTGTGTTCGGGGTGTATTTGTAGATGTGTGTTTGTTAGTGAATGTGTGTTCGGAGTGTATTTGTAGGTGTGTGTTTGTTAGTGAATGTGTGTTCGGAGTGTATTTGTAGATGTGTGTGTGTTAGTGAATGTGTGTTCGGGATGTATTTGTAGATGTGTGTTTGTTAGTGAATGTGTGTTCGGGGTGTATTTGTAGATGTGTGTGTTAGTGAATGTGTGTTCGGGGTGTATTTGTAGATGTGTGTGTTAGTGAATGTGTGTTCGGGGTGTATTTTTAGATGTGTGTGTTAGTGAATGTGTGTTCGGGGTGTATTTGTAGATGTGTGTGTTAGTGAATGTGTGTTCGGGGTGTATTTGTAGATGTGTGTGTTAGTGAATGTGTGTTCGGGGTGTATTTGTAGATGTGTGTGTGTTAGTGAATGTGTGTTCGGGATGTATTTGTAGATGTGTGTTTGTTAGTGAATGTGTGTTCGGAGTGTATTTGTAGATGTGTGTGTTAGTAAATGTGTGTTCGGGGTGTATTTGTAGATGTGTGTGTTAGTGAATGTGTGTTCGGGGTGTATTTGTAGATGTGTGTGTTAGTGAATGTGTGTTCGGGGTGTATTTGTAGATGTGTGTGTTAGTGAATGCGTGTTCAGGGTGTATTTGTAGATGTGTGTGTTAGTGAATGTGTGTTCAGGGTGTATTTGTAGATGTGTGTGTTAGTGAATGTGTGTTCGGGGTGTATTTGTAGATGTGTGTGTTAGTGAATGTGTGTTCGGGGTGTATTTGTAGATGTGTGTGTTAGTGAATGTGTGTTCGGGGTGTATTTGTAGATGTGTGTGTTAGTGAATGTGTGTTCGGGGTGTATTTGTAGATGTGTGTGTTAGTGAATGTGTGTTCGGGGTGTATTTGTAGATGTGTGTGTTAGTGAATGCGTGTTCAGGGTGTATTTGTAGATGTGTGTGTTAGTGAATGTGTGTTCAGGGTGTATTTGTAGATGTGTGTGTTAGTGAATGTGTGTTCGGGGTGTATTTGTAGATGTGTGTGTTAGTGAATGTGTGTTCGGGTGTATTTGTAGATGTGTGTGTTAGTGAATGTGTGTTCAGGGTGTATTTGTAGATGTGTGTTTTAGTGAATGCGTGTTCGGGGTGTATTTGTAGATGTGTGTGTTAGTGAATGTGTGTTCAGGGTGTATTTGTAGATGTGTGTGTTAGTGAATGTGTGTTCGGGGTGTATTTGTAGATGTGTGTGTTAGTGAATGTGTGTTCGGGGTGTATTTGTAGATGTGTGTGTTAGTGAATGTGTGTTCAGGGTGTATTTGTAGATGTGTGTGTTAGTGAATGCGTGTTCAGGGTGTATTTGTAGATGTGTGTGTTAGTGAATGTGTGTTCAGGGTGTATTTGTAGATGTGTGTGTTAGTGAATGTGTGTTCGGGGTGTATTTGTAGATGTGTGTGTTAGTGAATGTGTGTTCGGGGTGTATTTGTAGATGTGTGTGTTAGTGAATGTGTGTTCAGGGTGTATTTGTAGATGTGTGTGTTAGTGAATGCGTGTTCAGGGTGTATTTGTAGATGTGTGTGTTAGTGAATGTGTGTTCGGGGTGTATTTGTAGATGTGTGTGTTAGTGAATGTGTGTTCGGGGTGTATTTGTAGATGTGTGTGTTAGTGAATGTATGCGTCAGGCTTGGGGCCTAGTGGCGTGCGCTGACAGGTGCAGGGAGAGCCGGGAGGAGTGGGGTGAGAGGGGAGAGAGCGGTGAGCTAGAGCCAGGCGACGTGGGGAGAGCCGGAAGAGAGAGAGGGCCGGGGAGACCACAGAGGAGATGTGGGGAAAGCAGGGGAAGCAAGGAAAAGCGGGGGAGACACGGGGAGAAACTGGGGCTCAACCCAACGTTCTACTAGCAGGTAGGAATGTCAGGATACATTAGAGAGTGACTGAGTGAGGGTTGTGTGAGTGAGTGAGTGAGGGTTGATGAGTGAGTAAGGGTTGTGAGGGTGTGAGGGTTAATGAGTAAGTAAGGTTTGATGAGTGAGTGAATGTGTGGGGGTTGAGTGAGTGAGAGTTGAGTGAGGGTTGATGAGTGAGTGACAGTTGCTACCATACCAGGGCCCAGGCAAGAATGACACTACAGGGGGGCAGGTTCGAACTCAAATCATCTCCAACGACATCAACCCACAAACCAGCTGGACTGTGGGCCCCAGGATTGGAGGGGGGGGTGGGGGCAACATTGTGTGTATGTGTAAGTCTCCATCTGTACAGCAGAAGCTGGTCTCCAATTGTTTTGTCTACCCCTGCCATTGGACAAAGACCTTGCTCCATCAGGACCATGTGATAGCTGGTGTGCAACGGCAGCTCCATGTTAAAAGAGCCCACACACAGGGACCTTCCACCCCTCAGAATGAATTTCAGGACCTGGAACATCAGGATTCACACGGACAACTCCAGCAGCGATGGAACAGAACGTTGCACCACTTCCCTAGCCCAGGAACTCTGGCACTATGACATCGATATCACTGCCCTGAGTGAGGCACATCACTGCTCAGCCAGCTCAACAAGCAAGGTGGTGGATACACCTCCTTCTGGAAAGGTAAATCAAAAGAAGAGAGCGCACTCCGTGGGCTTGTCTTCGCCATAGAAAACAAACTAGTTGGCTGTCTCAGCGAGCTTCCTTTTGGGATAAACAAATTCCTTATGTCCCTTCGGCTCACCGTAGCCAAGAAACAGTACACCACAGTTGTCAGCGAGTACAGCCCAACCCTAGAAGCAACAGATGAGGCTAAAGAGGAATTTTACTCCAGCCTTGATCACTTGTTGACCAGTGTCCCAAAGGGAGACAAGCTGATTCTCCTCAGTGATTTCAATGCCAAAGTTTGGAGGGTCAAAACCTCTGGAAAGTTGTGATTGGCAAGGAAGACATAGGGAAAACTAACACCAATGGAGTTCTCCTTCTGACAGAATGCCTAGAACATGGTTGGATCATAACGAATACCCTATTCCAACTGAGACACAAATACAAGACATCATGGCTACATCCTCGCTCCAAACCCTGGCACCTGCTTGACTACATCACCCCCAAAGCAAGGGAAGCAAGGATGTTCACACCACCTGTGCCATGACAGGAGCTGACGACTGCTGGACTAACCAAGCTGAATCCTGGCTACTGTCTCCATCTGGCCCAAAAATGGCAGTGCCTACAGTTAAAAATCAATGTCGATGGACTCAAGATGAAATATAATGTAGGGAGGTCTGACGTTTGCCATTTTGGTAAGAAGAATAGAAAATCAGTGAACTTATAAATAGTGAGAGACTAGAACATGTTGACAATCAGATGGAATTGGGTAGTCTCGTACATGCAGGTACAGCAGGAAACTCTGGAAAGCAAATGGTTTGTTAGCCATTATTACTTAGGGATTGGAATATAAGATTAAAGAAGCCTAACATATCGGACTCAAAAGATTAACTCTGTTTCTCTCTCCGTAGTTGCTGCCAGACCTGCTGAGGTTTTCCAACACTTTGTTTTTATTTCAGATCTCCAGTATCTGCAATATTTTGCTTTCATGCTATTATATAAGGCCATGGTGAGACTGCACCTGGAGTACTGTGTATAGTTTTGGACTCTTTGCCTAAGGAAGGGTATACTTGCCTTAGAGGGAGTGCCGTGAATGTTTGCTGGACTGGTTCTTAGGATGAGGAGAGATTAAGTAGACTAGACCTATGTTCCCTAGGATTTAGAAAAATAAGAGGTGATCTAATTGAAACATACAAAATTCTTAAGGGGTGTGGCAGTGTAGATGTTGGGTGGATGATTCCTCCTGGCTGGGGAAGCTAAAACTGGAGGTCACAGTCTCAGAGTAAGGGTCAGCCATTTAGGACTAAGACAAGCAGAAATTTCTTCACTCAAAAGGAATTCACTTTGGAGTTCACTGCCCTATGGGCAGAATTTTCCCATTGTCGTGCGGGGGCGGGCCCCACATGTCCACGCGTAAAATGATGCGTGGTGACATCGGGCGAGCGCCCCTGACATCACCACGTGCCATCGCGATATTTGGCTGGGCGGGCACGCAATGATGTCTGACACATGCCCACCATTAATTAACGGGACACTTAAGGCCCTTAAGTGTTCAATCGACGTGAATTTTTCGGCGCCCGTGCAATCTTCAGCTCAGTGCATGGGCACAACGGGCAGGCGGGTAGGAGACATTTGTATTAACCCCATCCACGGGCGGGATAAGAGGGCTCACTGGGATCGCGAGTGTGCACAATCAAGTATTTATTTTTTAAAGTTTTTCAAACTTGCCTGTGTGATCTGCAGTACTTCAAAACACATACCAACTGCTTTTTCTGGACTCTTAACCTTCAGGTCAGCACTCTGCAGTGAGGAATCTTTTCTGGGCCTGCAGGTTTCAGGAAGCCTTTCCTTAGCCTGGGAATCGGAGCTGAGCTGTCCACTGGAGGCAGCTCCTCTGAGGAGGAAGGGAGGGCTAGAAGGGGGAGGAGGCCAGGAGTGCACATTCAGCCTCCAAGGGAGCCACTTTTGGGAGGACAGGCGCAGGCACAGGGGCGCAGGGCCAAGAGGTAGTCCAAGTGGAAGGGGCCACAGAAGATGCCACTATCCTGCTGCCGGGGTGTACAGGCAACGAAGCAGCTACCTCAATATGTCTGATATGCAATGCCGAAGGAGGCTCCATCTCTCAAGGGGGACAGTCAACTATGTCTGTCAGATGATTGGGCCTGAGATCTCTCCTAACTGTGTGGGTGGACACCCCATGCCAGTGGCTGTAAAGGTCACAGCTGCCCTCAACTTCTATGCCTCTGGCTCCTTCCAGGGGTCGGTGGGTGATCTTTGTGGTGTCTCCCAATCAGCTGTGCACACTTGTGTCAAGCAGGTTACAGACGCTCTGTTCAGACGTGCATTGACCTTCATCCACTACTATTGGGACCAGGCCAGCCAGACAGAGTGAGCCAGAATCTTGGCAGCCATTGCTGGCCTCCCCCACGTCCAGGGTGCTATAGACTGCACACATGTGGCCATCAAGGCGCCAGTAGGTGAGCCCAGTGCCTTCGTCAACAGGAAGGGCTTCCACTCCATGAACGTGCAGATAGTGTGTGACCACAGGATGCAGATTCTACAAGTCTGTGCAAGGTACCCAGGCAGCTCCCACGACGCCTACATCCTCAGACCATCCCAGGTGCCGGGGCTCTTCAGTGCTCCAGCCCAGCTGGATGGATGGCTGCTGGGTGACAAGGGCTATCCCCTCCGAAGGTGGCTCATGACACCTCTCCACCATCCAAGAACAGAAGCTGAGCAGCGGTACAATAGGAGCCACGCCTCCACAAGAGTTGTGGTGGAGAGAGCCATCGATCTTTTCAAGATGCGCTTCCGATGCCTGGACTGCTCAGGCGGCGCACTCCAGTACACCCCAGATCGTGTCTCTGTGATAGTGGTTGCATGCTGCGCTCTCCACAATCTTGCACTGGAAAGAGGGGACACTGTGGACGATGAAGACGTCGGTGCAGTGGCTGCGGATGCACACGATGAGTGCAGCAGTGAGTCCGAGGATGAGCATGCACAAGGAAATGCTGAGGGGGTAGATGCTGACCCGGGCACACTCCAGGGAGGCAGGGACACCTGGGAGGCTTTAATCCAACGAACCTTCAGCTAGCTCACCACATATGGACCTCCAGGACAAGTCTGGGCTTTCGGCTCGATACTCGACACCTAGATGCAAAATCTGCCAGGTTAGGAACAGTAACTAAGGGCCTTGTTAATAAAGCTGAATGTCCAACAAAGCACTCATTACAGTTTTGGAAACCAAACACATGCAGAAGAGAAGAGGCACCCTCAGCCATGGTGACATATCTGAATTTAATTCAAGCAAACCAACTTATTCCAAAAAAGAGACAATAGTGTTACAAATCAAAACAAATCATAAGGCCCTCATCTCAGGCCCACACAAAAGCACCAGTGATAAACCCATGGTGTGCCTAAGGTGCCTTATGTTTACGTTTCCGGGTGCTACGTGTTGGTGCTGCCCCATCGCTGGGAGTGGCAACTGAGACAGGCAGCTGACTTTGCTGTCCTGTTGGCCTCGATGACCTTGGCGGTCGTCCTCTGGCCTGAGGAGCCTGTGCTGGCCCCGCCTGGGAGGGAGCTGCCAGTTCCACAGCTGGCATCTCCCCAGTCGTCGCAGCCTCACCGGATGCAATGGTCACTGGGAGAGGTGCGGAGGAGCTGCCGCCCTCATCCGGAGTGCCCTGAGAGGAGCCCGCAGATATGACAGGCAGCTGCTACGCCAACGTGAGGTCGCTTCGGACCTCCCTGCTCACTGTGAATGGATGGGCAACGAGTTGGGAAGCTTGAAGCCCAGACCATCTCCCACACTGGCACTGACCAGCTGAGGTCAAACCGATGTGAGAGCTTGCTGGTCCGAGTGCATCCCCAGGAAGCCCTGATGGGTCTCCTGGAGTAGGCTCTCCATGAGAGTCGCCACTCTCTCCATGGAGGACGCATGGCACTCGGACAAGTGGCTCATTGCTTTGGCAATCGTCCGCATAGACTCCTCCACCACGGAGACCAAGCCAAGCATAGCCTCATGTATCTCCCCCAGATGCTCCTGCACACCCGGCCACATTTCCTGCACCTGCTGCGTCGTGGACGACTCTAGAGGCACATCATCAGGCACCGACTGAGCATGTGTCTGGTCCCCTGCAGCCCTCCAACTGCTGGCGCCATGGGCACTCTCTGTCTCTGCCAGATCCTCCAGCGACTGTGAAGTGCCCTCACCGCTGTGCCCCAGGACACTAGCTGATGTTCGAATTCCCACTGAGGTGCTAGTATCTGCTCTGGTGCCTGCCTGGCAGATATGGTGTGTTGCTGGTGATGCTTCAGGGCCCTCAGGTGTGAGAGGGGGCCTCTGCTGCTCCTCCTCCAGGCTCTGCTCCACTGATGCTGAAAGGAGGAACAAGGATATTGGATCAGTTAACGTGGAGACAATGTCAATGTGCATCCCGGACCCCCGGATCATTATGCGCTCATCCTTCCATAACCAAAGGTCAAGCCATGTTGCAAAATTAAATCATTTAACATTCAGCAGTGCTATGGCTGTTGGGAGGACAATGCTGACCTCACTGTAGGGCATAAATACCTGGCCGTGGCACCCCAGCCTCACCGACACCAGTGGACCTGGGTGCATGGTACCTCTCCAGATCCAGGGCCTCCTGCTCAAAGCGGCTAAGAATGGCGATCTGTGCCTGGCCGCCGCCAGTCCTCACACGCTCTGACGCGTTTTGAGCATTTTTCTCCTGAAAATGAGAGAAAAGCATTGATTAGTGCAAATTGCACATGGACTCTGTTCGCACACGGCCCACCCCAACCAGAGTGGGACATATCAGGGCTCCAGTGCTCCTCGCCCCACTACTGCCGAACACTCACACAAAGATGCCGGGCCTGCTCCCCACCACTCCCACCACCACCACCCACCAACAACCCCCCCAGCCCCCTGGGCACATGCTGCCTACATCACATTAGGCACCACACGGTATATCCTTCCATAGCAAGGAGGTGCAAGCACATGGAATGCAGAGGGCAGCAGATGGTTTGTTGCCACGTCACCTTGAAGCTCCCCTCCCAGCATGTCATCAGCCTGACTTGGACATGTCCTGGGGTTCAAACACAGCGTCTAGGTGCAGCTCCTCCAGGTTGCCCCCACACTAGTCATGTGGGACTCAGTGTAACAGCAGCATGCGGGGGCAAAATACATCTCTTCATCATCCTCTCTGGCTGACCTCAGTATGGGCAATATCCGCTGTCTTCGGGAGTTGGCAAATACGCTGGACGGGCCTTAGCTGGCCTGCCCACATAAAATGATGGTGCGGATCTGATCATGGGCGGCGATTGGGTCCGTGCCCGCCTGCGCCTGTTCCCACTCAGTCCCCCCTCCACCAACCGGAAAATTCAGGCCTATGTGAAAAATCAGATGTTGAGTATAAACAAGCCAGAACTCGATAGATTTTTGGATACTAAGGACATCAAGTGATACGGGGGTAGACCACAAAGGTGTAGCTGAGGCATAAGATCAGTCATGATCATAATTGAATAGCAGAGCAGGAAAATGGCCTACTCCTGCTCTTATTTCTTGTACTCTTCAGTCAGGCAGCATCTGTGGAGAGGCAAGCAGGATGATGACTGTTCATCAGAACTGGAAAAAGAGAGACAATAGGTTTTAAGCAAGTAACAAGTAGAAAAAATGGGGAGGGGATCAATAAAAAGGGAAGATATGTGGCAGGGTGGAAGACTGAAGAGATTAAATGATAAAAGTGATAGTGCAAGGCAAAACGCCTTGAACTAGCAAGAACTAGTCTCGGCCTTAGCCAAGTTGTTCAATACAGTTCTAACACTGGCATCCACCCAACAAAGTGAAAAATTGCTCAGGTATGTCCTGTCCACAAAAAAGAAAACAGAACACATCTAATCTGATAATTATCTTCTCATCAGCCTACTCAAACGTCAGCAAGTGATGCAAGATGTTGTTGACAGTGCTATCACTTTTATCAAGTAGAACTTGCTCAGCAATAATCTGCTCACTAATATAAAAGCAAAATACTGCAGATGCTGGAAATCTGAAATAAAAACAGAAAATGCCAGAAATACTCAGCAGGTTAGGCAGCATCTGTGGAGAGAGAAACAGAGTCAACATTTTGAGTCAAATTTGAGTTTGAAGAGCCTTTTTCTAACATTTATATTTTGTATTGTTAACATGAATATAATTTTATATTGTTTTTATACTTGCTCACTAATGCTCAGCATTTTAATTGATTGTTATGACATAGCAGGTGATGTGTGCCAGGTGGACCAAATCCACAAAGGATGCTTGGACACGCTATCACGATGGCTTTGCAATTTGTATTTATTACGAGAAAATGTGTGCATTGAATTCAGAAGTAATGAGTCCACTAAGACCTTTAGAGATTTTAAAAATTAAATTAAAATATTTATTAAATATGAAAAGATTTCAAGCATATACATAAGATTACAGTTACTTAATGCTATAACAATTCCTAAAATTCTTAATTAACCTAACTCCCAACTACACACCCCCTTTAAGGCAACAGTCCAAAATAGATTTTAAATTTAAAAAGCAAACCAGCAAGTTACCACAGCACCCACTTGACAGTGGAATTCCAAAGGCTTTTCTCCCATTTTAGTTACTGGACACAGCAGACTTTTGCAAAAATGGCTGGAGGCTGTTCAAAGCTGTTTCACACATTCCTGTTAGATCTTACATGGCCCCCAAACATAACTTTTCATGCCTCTTTATATATGTTTCTCTCTCTTTAATCTGTAAATTTCATTGTTCAGTATATCTTTGCAAATTCACTTTCCCATAACATAAAAATATTTCATGATGCCAATATGACTTCTTTTGGGAAAAATAAACACACTGCTTGGCCTTGCTTATCTTACCAGTTGTAAACATCCTACCATCCCTTTGAAATTCAAACAACTCCTTCACTTATTTAAAAATGCAAATTTCCTACACACCTTTATGCTAAGACTTCATCCATGTTTTCTCATTAGCATTTCATGTACCCTTCTACACCTAACTCCTTTTGATAATTTCAAGCTTGCAGTCTAGCTGACTCCAATTCAATTAAATCACACATGACAGAATCACCCATACTCACCCCTATAAATCTACTTTACAATAAACCACAATAATATTATGGAAATTATTATAGTTTTGTAACATCGTATTATTTTTATTAATTTATTTTAATCTCTATCCATCTACACTCTTTAGTGTGTTTTCCATCAAGGGTAAAGTTCTATTCCTTGTCTTTTTCCCAAAAATATACCTCTCACTTATTCCCATTAAATTGTATTTGTCAACTGTCTGTTCACTCTGCAAAGCTACCTTCCTGGTATAAGACAATTGCCCTATTATTTGTCAAACTTCTTACATTTTTCTTGTCAGCAAGTTTCAATGTTGTAAAAGTAGAAAAAATTGCATTTATATAGCACATTTTGCAACCACTTGATGTCTCAACATGCTTTTCAGCCAATGAAGTACTTTTGAAGTGTCACTACTGTTATAATGTAGGAGACGCAGCAGCCGACTTGCACAGAGCAAACTCCCATAAATAGCAATGTGATAATAACTGGATAATTTTTTTTCAGGGATATAAATAAGGAGGAATTTGCAGGGTCAACAGGGCTAGATATATTGTCGTTTCCAGTGCCTAAGTCATATATAAGATATATGGGAAACATTTTTGAGTTTAGCTAACCAAATAGTTTCAATTGGATAAACCTTGAATTTCACTCATTCTGGGTGACCTCAAATTTTGGGTTTGAGTTCATCCTTCTAACCTGGCCAAAACCCAAGCTCAGTCTGCCAACTCAAATTTGAACCTGGATAATTTAGCTCTTTCACAACTAGTCAAGTATGAGGTTCACTATATTGGAGCAGCCAAATGTATATTGTCTGTAGATACTGGCACAATTTCAATGGTATTCCTAGCGAAATCTGCAGCTCAGCAATCCCTACTCTTTTAACTGGGCATCATGAGGAACAGAATGAGAGAGCTCAGAGAATGAGACCCAGAAGATGGGAGAAAAATCCACATACAAAGTAAAGTATGGATACTTGTGCTGAATTCAAATGATGAAAATAATAAGAGAATGAAAGAGGAAGGAAGCAAATGAAAGATGCTTCTTTTTTCAGTCTCTCCCCTTCAGTGAAACTTTTTGTAGTCATTCGTCCACTTGTTTCACTTTTGCTTCTTCTTCTTAATCCTACTTTTTGAAAAAAAAATTCTAAGTGATGAAAGGCAACTGATCCATTTCCCCCAAGTGAATGCTTATCTAACTGTTCTCATTCAAACTGTGTGGACAAAACAAAGGAACACTGTATGCAGTGCACAGAAAGTTGGTTGTGCCATATCACAGCTGTACAGGCACTGATATTTGGAGGGGTCACAAACTATGAAAGCCAAGTACACCAGGTTAACTCTTCCAAAAAAAAAACTCCAACCCTGTGACAACATTGCCATCTGTGTTTCTGTGATGTTCATGCCAGCTGCACCATCTTTCAGCTGTGCCATCTGTGCTTGCCTGCTTCCCCTCAGCCCTCCGGCACAAACACAAATTGCTTTTCTGTTAAAATGTTGCAGCAACCTTTGTTCAAAAGAAACTCAGTAATGATTGACTCCGGTTTTATTGGCTAAGCCCCACTGTTTTCACAGCAGAAAGATGAAAAGCTAGTGGTGGAATGAGAAAATCGACTTTTCCAATGTCACTTAGTGCTGTGCCATTCTAGCCAGTATAGTAGATAGGCATCTCACCAACTTCCTAAACTGATCAGTGCATTTTAAATAATAGAATAAAGCTTTCACTTATTTGTCAGATTTTCTTTTATACTTATTTTTGAGTATTTAGGGTTTTTACGGCCTCGTGTCTAATTCCCATCATTTCTTGAGGAAACCTTTGACCTGTGACTACTTCCAGACTCAATAGTGGCTGTAGATGTTGTCTGGTAATTGGGGTCGCACTGCTTGGAGATTGTGGAGGGGGAGGAGGAAAAATAAGAGAGAAAAATTCAACCTCTCTGTCCCATCAAAAAGAAAATCTATTTTAGTTCAATGAGCACCTACAAGCTTGACCTTGGGCAGATTTTAAGATGAGTTCCAACAGGGGGTCTGGAAGTGGGTGACAATGCAACTGGGAGCGGAAGAAGCCGGCTGACCACGACCCTGTGATGGCTGGCCAATTGACGATGCGTATGCGTGCAGCTTGCTGAATCACATGCTGGCTATAAGCTGGAAGGCAGAAAGACTGGGCACAGCTGCTGGCATCGCACAGCCTGGAGCCATTTTTAAATGCCAGCCACACCTGCCTGTGGTGATTGGTGTGTTTCTGGCTCACATTTGGTAAATATAACAAACCAGCATTAGTTCAGACAAAAGCATCAGCCTTCAGCACAAAATTGTAAGATTTTGAAGTGCACGTCGGAGTTCCTTCAATGTGAGCCATGCAAGTCAGAGATGTCAGTGCTATAAGCTGTATAAGGACCGCCTGGGAGAAGATTGAGAAGGCTTGGTAATGGCCCCACAGCTCAGTGATACCTCCCTGTAGGTTCTCCTCCAGACAGCCTGAGACAGCACAAGATTCTGGCCCCCGCAGATGGCAAGAGCAGGCATCGCAATTAACTAAGGAAACCTGGATGGAAATCGCTGCAGAGGTCAGAGGTCAGCAGCTACAGGGTCCCGCAATGAGACTGGGTCCAGTGCTGTAAATGTGTCAATGACCTCCTGCAAATCACAGAGTGAATTCAATCTTGATAGTTAATGCATATGACCGCCATGTGTTTAATACACAATGGTGTCAAAGGAGGGAGGAATCAGACAGGAGGGAGAAAGAAAGGAATTCCCCCAGGAGCAGTGGCGTTATGTGGGTCTCAGACCTTTGCCTCACTTTAACAGAATGTCCCTAAACTGCTGAGAGTGGATGGGTGCGAGATACAAGCTAGAGGATCCATCATGGTCCTGAGAGTGCCAGGCAAGGAGAGGGAGAAATTAATATTTTCTGAAGACCTTTTTTTTTCATTCAACTGGTAGGAGAAAAGGGTCAACAATACCAGGGAAAGGGAGAAAATGGGTAGAGATGCTAAATCTCAGGACACTAACATTGTCAAAAATGGAGGTTCTGGAACTAGCTGGGGAGCAGGGAGGGCCTGCCATCATGGGTGGTGAGATTGGTGCCATGGGTGATGACAGTGAGAAGCACTTGAAAGTAGCATCACCCTGTGGGCACAAGGAAGGCGTGTGACACACATGAATAACCAATTGCAAAGGCTCTTGGATTAGTTGCTTTCCTTACTCCATTCAGGTCTCAAAACCCTGGAGAGACATGTTGCAGTCACAGCAGAAACCCTGCGTTCGACTTTTGGGGAGAAAGTGGGGGGATGTTTGTCGAAGGATGCAGTGTCACATCATTTCCCCGCACCACCCAACAGTGCAAATACATTCACATCAGTGGTAATGCTTTGACAAGGCTCGAGTTCACAATCTGATGAACACATCACTGACATGCAGGAGCAGCTGAAGGAGGCTGGAACAGATAGTTGGAGGACTGTCGGAGGCCAGGCTCATGCTGAGGCCCTGGCCGATAACTGGCTCCTGTTTGTAAATGTAAATGCATGGCTTCCTATCCACATTGAACTGTTGGAGTTGCAGCATCGAACAGATCATCATCTGGTGGAGCTGTCAAAGGTATTTTCCACACACACACGGACGATGGAGGAGTCCATGCAGGCCATGAGTTCCGCCATGTCTCAGGGGTGTAAATGCATGGCTTCCTCCATGGAGAGGCTGGTGACTATCCTGGAGAGCTAGATCCATCAGAACACTTAGTAACTGCCAGGTACACGCTCAGACCTGCATACCATTACCTTGGCCATGAGCTCAGTGTAGCAGTGGCTAGGTGAGAGGGGGACATTGAACCCGGAGTCCCATCCTGGTTAATTTCCTACTCCGTCATCCAGGGAAGTGCCGTCACGCACCAAGAGGAAGGAGGAACTGCAAACTGTCATATCTGAGGACTTCTCTCATAATGCTCCTAGGTTGAGAAGTGCACCTCTCCCCTTTTGCCAGTGAACTGGTCGCCTCCAGTGGATGAGGCCAGAGAGGAGCCTCTGCTCTAATGATACAGCCCCACAGCAAGCCAGGCCCTTCAAGACCTTAAGCACCCAGAGGATAGCTGCCACAGTGGTATCATGCAGTGGGGCATCATGCCCAGCAGCCTGCCTCCAGCTCAGCTGCAGATGCAAAGGTTGCATATTCTTGAGGCTATTGTAAGCGTATTCAGAAGATGACTTAGTTGCACCATGGTGACATGGATAGCCTTCACATTACTGTCTAGCTGGTGTGTGTCATTACATTGTGATGGCAGCTTTGGTTCTGCTCATTTATTCATTTTCATGTGGCTTCTAATTGGAAATGACAGACCTTACATAGTGGTGGGTAGTGGTGGCTTCGCTCCTTGGCTATCTCCCTTGCGGGGCAGAGAAAGGCTGGGAGAAGGATGATGGAACAGATGTAGACTTGGGGGAAAAGTCTCCCGTGTGTAGAGGAATAGACTCGGAATAAGGTTCTCACAAACCTCCCTGGTGTGCTACCCCAGTGCTCTAACTTCAGAGCTCCCAAGAAGTCATATGGACTCGAAGTGTTAACTCTGTTTCTCTCTCCACAGATGCTGCCAGACCTGTTGAGTTTTTTCAGCATTTTCTGTTTTTATTCCAGTGGAGCTTTGATGGCCACGTGTGCAATCTATGATCCTCTGCACATGTAGGAAACCTACAATGGCTTCAAAGCCTACAGAACTCTCAGCCAGGCTCTCCAAAACGTACAAACTCTCTAGCCCTTTTAAATAGTGTTTGTGACTTCCCTGATGTAGTGATGTGTGGCTGCCTGAGTTACAGCACAGAAGGAGGCCATTCAGCCCATCATCTCCACGCCGATCAACAAAGATCTGACAACACTAATCCCATTTTCCAGCACTTGGTCCATAGCCCTGGAGGCTATGGCAACGCAAGTGAATATCTAAATATTTCTTAAACCTTACAAGAGTTTCCGACTCAACCACCCTTTCAGGCCATGAGTTCCAGACTCTCACCATCCTCTGGGTGAAAATATTTCTAATCAACTCCCCTCTTAGCCTTCTACCTCTTATCTTAAATCTATGCCCCCTGATTATTGACCTCTCCACTAATGGAAAAAGTGCCTTCCTATCCACCCTATCTATGCCCCTCATAATCTTATACACCTCTATCAGATCCCCTCTCAACCTTCACTGCTCCAAGGAAAACAACCCCAGCCTATCCAATCTTTCCTCATAGCTCAGACCCTCCAGCCCAGGCAGCATCCTGGTAAATCTCCTCTGCACCCTCTCCAGTGCAATCACATCCTTCCTATGATGTGGTGACCAGAACTGCACGCAGTACTCCAGTTGTGGCTTAACCAGCATTTTACACAATTCCAACATAACCTCCCTGCTCTTGTATTTTATGCCTCGGCTAATAAAGACAAATATCCCATATGTCTTTTTAACCACCTTATCTACCTGCCTTGCTACCCTCAGGGATCTGTGGATATGCACACCAAGGTCCCTCTGATCTTCAGTACTTTCCAGGGTCCTACCATTCATAGTGTAATCCCTTGCCTTGTTAGCCCTCCCCAAGTGCAATACCTCACACTTTTGCAGTTTGAATTCCATTTGCCACTGCTCTGCCCACCTGATCAGTGCATTGATATCCTCCTGCAGTTTTATTCTATCCCCCTCACTATTTACCACCCTACCAATTTTGGTGTCATCTGCAAACTTCTTGATCACACCCCCTACATTTAAGTTCAAATCATTTATGTACACCACAAACAGCAAGGGCCCCAGCACCGAGCCCTGCGGACCCCCACTGGAAACAGATTTCCGGTCATAGAAACATCCCTCTACCATCACCCTCTGCTTCCTGCCACTCAGCTAATTTTGGATCCAATGTGCCACTTCATCTTGGATCCCAAGGGCTCTTACTTTCTTGACCAGTCTGCCGTGAGGGACCTTATCAAAAGCCTTGCTAAAGTCCATGTAGACCACATCAAATGCATTACCCTCAGCAACACTCCTGGTTACCTCTTCAAAAAATTCGATCAAATTTGTCAAACACGACCTTCCCTTAACAAATCCATGCTGACTATCCCTGATTAATCTGTATCTCTCTAAGTGCAGATATATTCTGTCCCTCAGAATTCTTTCTAGCAACTTCCCCACCACCAAGGTTAGACTAACTGGTCTGTAATTTCCTGGTCCATCCCTTCCTCTCTTTTTTAATAATGGGACAATGTTAGCAGTCCTCCAGTCCTCTGACACTCACCTGTGGTCAGAGGTGATTTGAAAATTACTGCCAAGACTCCTGATTTCTCTTCCCTTGCCTCCCTCAACAGCCTGGGATACATCTCATCCGGGCCTGCGGATTTATCCACTTTTAAGGCCGCTAAACCTGCTAGTACCGCCTCTCTCTCTATGTTAATTTCCTCTAATCTTTCACAGTTGTCAACCCTGAAGTCTATATCTGCGTTGTCCTTTTCCATTGTGAATACCAACGCAAAGTATTCATTGAGGACTGTACTCAGGTCTTCCAGCTCCGCACACACATTACCCCTATGGTCCCTAATTGGCCCTACTCTTCCCCTAGTTATTCTCTTGCTCTTTATATAAAACACCTTTGGGTTTTATTCTACTCACCAATGCTTTCTCATGCACCCTCTTAGCTTTCCCACTGCACTTTTTATACTCCTCTAGAGATTCTGCTGTACTGAGCCCTCGGTATCTGCCATAAGCTTCTCTTTTTTTCCTTAATCCTAACCTTTATGTCCCTTGACATCCAGGGTTCTCCAGCCTTGGTCCCCCCTTTGTCTTTACGGGAACATATTTGCCCCGTACTCTCCTATTTCCTCCTTGAATGCCTCCCACTGCCCTGCCACAGTTTTATCTGCAAGTAGCTGCTCCCAGTCCACTTGGAATAAATCATATCTCATCTTAGTAAAATTAATCTTTAGATCTCCAGTATATTCTTGAAAAGATCCGGATACATAAAAATTTAACACCGCCGTGATCTGCAGTGCCTCTGGCATCGGCTGCCCACCCAGTCTCATCGCAGGTCTTTCTGCAGCATAGTGAGGTGCAATCTTCTCTGGCACTTTCGGTCAGTCAACTACTGCTAGTTGGTTGGAGTTCTGAATACTCTGGAACAAGGGACTCTTTCATGGCTCTCTGTGGCTCCCTGGCCAGCTATGAGCTGAACTTCTTGGTGCTCCTATATAAAAGCAAAACACTGCGGATGCTGGAAATCTGAAACAAAAACAGGAAATGCTGGAAAAGCTCAGCAGGTCTATCAGCATCTGAGGAGAGAAAGACAGAGTTAACGTTTCAAGTCCGTATGACTCCGTATGAGCTCTGAAGAGTCATACGGGCTCAAAACATTAACTCTGTCTTTCTCCCCACAGATGCTGTTAGACCTGCTGAGCTTTTCCAGCATTTTTTGTTTTGGTTCTTGGTGCTTCTGTTGCCCGACAGCCTCTCATTCCTACATCTGCTTCCTTAGCACATTACATCCACTGCTCGTGGGTCCAGTAATATTGGGTGTGATTCCCATTCTCTGAAGATCTCCCCCTTCTCTGGCTGCTCCTCAGCAACCAACTTTGGAGCCTTCGTCTCTCTGGTCAGCTCCTCCCGTATAGTGGACTGCTCCTCAGCTTCTGGGAGCAGCCCCTCCCCTGCAATGCTTCTCACACCTTCTTTGCCAGCAGATTACAGAGATTGCAGCTGTAAAATGGCTGACTTTCCAGTGAAGGATTGCAATCTCACCTCAAAACCACCAGCTATTATTGGCCAGCTAATAGGCAGCCTGTCATCTTGCCATCGCCCGCAGAATTTCTCCTGCCGGTCTCGATGTCAGGCCTTCGATAATTGGCTTCCCGTGCAATTCTACAGCTCTCCCCACCCACTGCCGCCTCAATGCCTGCTCTTGTTCACTTCATTAAATTCTAACCTTAGTTCGCAATATTCCTTTAGAGTAGAATCAGGAGTTCATTGTAATTAAGGAACAATGTTTAGGGGAAGCAGTGTGCTTCAATCCCAGAACCATTGCAAAATATTGTTCTTCCTAGTCACATAAATTCCTCATTCGTCATATGAGGAAGCAGCTTACTGGAGGCCCACTGTATTCTGTCACACAGCTGGGAAGCAGCCATGTGTTTGTAGCACAAATGTCACTTGCTGCATCTCAGAGTGGCATCCTTCCTTGCCCTGGATTCTGGTTTAATTAGAAAACTGAGCATTTAATCTGAGTCTGAGGCATGACCCAAAAAGATGTCACCATTCACTAAGCATGAAGCTGCCCATTGTGCATAACAAAACACAGATCTCTCCACACATCGTGTCTTTTAGAGCTCTTTCACTACCAAAATAGAGGAGTTGTCTTTCACCACAATTTTTTTGGGGATGGGAGAGATTGTTCAAGCCATTCCTCTTTTGTTGCAGTATGAAGAAAGATGGGCCAAGTATCAAAGTAAATTCCATGCATGTGGGTTAAGGGAAGTCAGTTCAAAGTCTGATCCCTTGAACCCATGTTTGAGCTGGTATCCTTGTGATAATCCCAGAAGCTTGCATTTCCTTTTAAACATCAACTTCAGTGAGACAAGAAGTGCAAAATTTAGTGATAACACCAGAAAACACTTCCTTCTAGCAGGAGGAAGCAAGTACAGCATCAACAATGAAACCTACAGGTACATTCATTCTCATATGAAACTGCATTCTGCCCTCTGCTGTATAAAACCTCACTGTGCCAACAGTTGTTTGGAAGTACCCACCACTTCCCTCTAGCTTACTTCAGAGGTGCTTATTTTTCTGGTTTCTCCATTACTGTCTCCTAACAAAGTCGTACATGGCTCAGTTTATTCACAAGCCTCAAGACATCTCACTTTATTAAGATTGTTGCTGTATTCTTCACTGACGGCAAGTACAGTCATTGGAAATGTACAATTGTGTAAATTCCTCATGATCTCGGATTGACTTTACAACTCTTCTATGTAAGCTTCTAAATGAATTATAACCTAATAACGGGCTAGCATCTTGGGGACATGAATATGATCCTTCGCCCTCCAATAAAGAAAGAGTGCTAAGGGCATTTAAGCTCACATGAGGAACTCGAAAACTTCTAACGCACACAAGTCATATCACAACAGAAGTCAATATTGTCAAGAAAAAAGATAAAAGTAATTTTTAAAATAGGTGCTACTGGTGAAGAAGTTGAATCTCAAATGCAAGGATGTTGAGAAGCATGATCTCTGTATGCTAAAATGTCAAGGGGGACTATCACAAAATAGCATCATTCACTAATCATGTGTGGCAAGATTGGGGTTAAGGCAAATGTATCTAATTAAATATCTAACCATCTATTGCTGCTTCAGGAGTAATCTTCCCCTCTTCATAAGATCAGAAGATCAGAAGTTGGGGTGTTGCTGTTGATTGCACAAGTGTTTAATAACATTTGCACTCCCCAGATACTGAAACAGTCCACATCCATATGCAGCAAGACCTGGACATCATTCAGGCTTGGGCTTGATAAGTGGCAAATGACTTTTGCACCATGAACAATGATCATCTCCAAGAAGAAAGAATCTAACCATCTCCTCCTGACAATCAATGGCATTACCATCACTGATTCCCTCACCATTAACATCCTGGGGGTTATCATTGACCAGAAACTGAACTGGACTAGCCATATAAATACTGTGGCTACAAGATCAGGTCAGCAGCTAGGAATTCTGTGGTGAGTAACTCACCCCGTGACTCCCCAAAGCTTGCCATATACAATGTTCAAATCAGGAGTGTGATGGAATACTTTCCACTTGCCTGGATGAGTGCAGCTCCAAAGGCACTCAAGAAGCTTGAAATGATCCAAGACAAAGCAGCTATCTCATTGGCACACAAACCACCTTAAGCATTCACTCCCTCTACCACTGATGCACAGTCGCAGCATGTACCATCTACATGTTGCACTGCAGCAACTTACCAAAGCTCCTTTGACAGCACCGTTGAAACTTCAACCAACTAGAAGGACAAGAGCAGCAGATGCATGGGAAAGCCTCCACCTGCAAGCTCTCCTCCAAGTCACTGACCATCCTGACTTGGAACTATATCACCATTCCTTCACTGCTGCTGGACCAAAATCCTGGAACTCTACCTAACGACACTGTGGGTGGACCTACACCAGGTGGACTGCAGCTGTTCAGGGAGGCAGCTCTCCAACACCTTCTCAAAGGCAATTAGAGATGGACAATAAATGCTGATTGTGCCAGCGATGCCCACATTCCAAGAACAAATAAGGAAGTTCACAAGAACTGGTAGATTTTGATAGTGATGACTCAATGAGATGTTGTACCCATGCAGGAACAGCCCAAAGGAGGAAGGGCTGCACCCTTTCAGGCACCTTTTGTATATATTGTGTATTTTCTCATTATAACCTTCCTTTGACAGGGATAGCAAACAAAGAGGACAATATGGATTCTTAATATGGAATACTGGGCCTAAAAATATCTTATTGGCATATTGCATACCAATTAATTTCAGCATTAATGCCTCAAAGGCTCCAGTGTTCTGAGCAGTTAGTAGTATTGTGAAGCTTGCTTGTTCAAACTACAGTCCTATTAGCCCTACAGCTCAATATCTGGGCTGTTGCTCCAATGTGTCTGAAACAGAAGAATATTTAGGAGCTCCACCACGCTACCATTAAGTTCAACCCCACTTGCCAAGAATAGAAAATTCCCTCATTTCAGAGTTGAACCCTGTGCTCTAATTACTCTCCTGTTGAAAATCCCCAGCAATGGTTGGACTGGCATTTATATAATTGCTTCCTGTGAAATTTATCAGCGTTAGTTAATTTGCAATAATCCTCACTAATCAATGTCATTGGAACTTGGCAGACTAAACTTAACCAAATGACAAAACTATGATAGAATAGGCTTAATGGGATAATAGAGGCACATGGTATAAAAGTGATAGTAGTAACTTGGGTCACGGCACATCCTTCAGGTGCCCAGAGTTGGGAACCATAGTTGTGGTGGGGTCAAAATGTTTCACATAGGTTTGGCAAAACTTTTAGCTTCTGTACTCTATGCCTCTATTTATAAAACCCATCAAAAGTTCAGGTTTCGGTATGATACACCTTACAACAATATTGTCAGATAATTACACACAACTTGGTCATTCATATTATGCAAACAGCTCCACGTTTTTGAACCTGGTCCTATGTAAATAGCTGGATAGCAACATCCAAAAGACTTGGACCTCACAAGCACTGCAAACAATAATCCTGTGTGCAAATGAGAATATCTTGACCTAACAGTGACATATTCTATTGGTGCATGACTCCTGGTTTCACTTCCTACTTTAAAAATGGCAAAACCTTTCCAGTAAATTAGCACTAACCAATTCATCTGGAATAATGGGCTGTTTCTGTCCACACAAGTGGGCTTTGTTAACGGAAAAATCACATTTGCACCGAGTGATAAATATTTTTGCATTTTAAATCAAAACTAACCACACTTACAAATGCCCAGCATGGAGCATATAATATGACAGCAAATGCAGATGCTGGAAATCAAACAAAATTCTGGAAATACTCTGCAGGCCAGGCAGCATCTGTGGAGAGAGTGTGAGTCAATGCTTCAGGTCCAAGATCTTCACTAGTTCTGATGAAGGGTTGCCAACCTCTGTTTCTCTCTGCACAGATGCCGCCAGATGCGCTGAGCATTTCCAATGCTTCCTGTTTTTATTAGAGCAAAAGTAATCCCTTTTGCCAGCTCACCAAAATGCAATCAGACTTCTTGTGAGTGTCTCAATTTCCTTCAGCAAGAAACCCAGCAGTTGCTGCCTGAGATCTGGTTTGGGACAATATTAAATATGAATTTCAAACAAAAAGTTAAAACGTAAACCACTTGCTGAGCAAAAAGTCAAAGCAATAAATTGAATATTTAAATTAATTACTCGTTATTTAAAATTGACAATTGAAAACTGCCAAGCAACAGAGCTAAATAATAAAACCTGTTTTGCCTTTTCACTTAAGAAGTGGAGCTAGAGAGGGAGATAGACTAGGTCCCAATTCCTGGTCACCAGGGAAGGGGAGGGGACCGGGGCCAAGCTGAAGATTTGGGTTAAACTACACCAACCTTGCGTTCAACTCTGGTGGTGCAAGAGCAGAGGGACATGGGCTGCATGTACACAAATCTTTGAAAGTGGCAGGACAAGTTCAAAAGGCAGTTAAGTGAATAGAGTGTATGCCTTTGCAAATAGAGGCACTGAATATAAAAAAAGCTATACTGAATCTTTACAATTCTCTGGCTAGGCCTCAGCTACACTGTGTACACGTCTGGGCACTTGACTTTAGGAAGGATGACAAAGCCTTGGAGACAGTACAAAGGTTTACTATAATATCAGGGTTGAGGGACTTCAGTTATATGAAGAGGTTGGAAAAGCTGGAATTGTTCTCGTTAGAGCAGAGGAAGGTAATAGGAAACCTAATCGAGGTATTCAAAACGTTGAGAGCTGTTGCTAAAGTTCGTAAGCAGTTCAATAATCAGGCCATAGATTTAAAATAATTTGGCAGAAAAGCTCAAGGGGAAATTAGGAGAATTTTTTCCACACAAGGTTGTTAAGATCTTAAATGCATTGCTTGAAAGCTGTGGTGCAAAAGTCAATTTGCAGGATTATGGGGGCAAAAATGGGGGTGAGACACTAAATTAGGCAGCGTTTTCAAAGAGCCAACACAGGCATGATAGGTTTAATGGTCTCCTCCTTTGCTGCAAGACACCAGTACTTCCTCTCAACAAGCCCCGGGTATTCAGGCAATTTGGTTCAACCAAGGACAATATAAAGTACTTTTTTTTAAGCAAATTGATTTTACATAGCTTCTTTAAAAACAGCCATAAAGAGAAAGTAAACTCCAAGCTAGAGGAACTGTTAGGGCAGCCGGATGGTCAATGTGATAAGGGAGGGCTCAAAAGGAAGCACAATGGTGGGAGAAATTTACAGGAAACCAGAGTTAAGACGACTTGTGGTGTTAATAGCCAAAAGAATTATAGGGCTGAGGAAGTTGAGAGGGGGAGAGAGCACAGCCATAAATCTATTTTAAATGTAGGTGAGAATTTTAAATGAGGCCCTGAGGGGTGATGGGTAAGCAAGACTGAGTTTGCACAGGGTGTAGACACTAGAGTTTTGGATAAACCTCAAGTTTATGGAGGGCAGAGAATGGGAGGTTAGCCAGGATAGCATTAGTATAGGTATTTATTTCTTCTCGACTGATGCTGCCAGACCTGCTGAGTTTTTCCAGGTAATTCTGTTTTTGTTTTGGATTTCCAGCATCCGCAGTAGCTTTTTGTTTTTATCTTAGTATAGGTGAGTCTGGAGATGACAAAAGTGTGCATGTTTGAATTTAGGCTTGGCAAAGGTAAAGAAAGAAGGAATTACACTTATATAGTCCCTCTCGCAATCTGAGGATGTCTCCAAGTGCTTAACAGTCAGAAGGAACACTTGCTGAAATGTAAAAACAGAATTACCTGGAAAAACTCAGCAGGTCTGGCAGCATCGGTGGAGAAGAAATCAGTTAACGTTTCGGGTCTTCATGACCCTTCAGCTCAGTTCTGCCGAAGGGTCATGAAGACCCGAAACGTTAACTGATTTCTTCTCCACCGATGCTGCCAGACCTGCTGAGTTTTTCCAGGTAATTCTGTTTTTGTTTTGGATTTCCAGCATCCGCAGTAGCTTTTTGTTTTTACTTGCTGAAATGTAGTTACTATTATGCCAGGGAAAGCACCAACCAATCTACACATAGCTAGGTTTTATGAAACTTTTATATCCACTTTAATGAGGCGCCAAAACTTTGGTTTATCATCAGAAAGTTGGCACTACCAACAGTCCCTCCACACTACATTGAAATGTCAGTATAAATTAGGTGCTAAGTCTCTGGAGTGGGACATGAACCCACAATCAGTTGACTCTGAGGTGAGAAAACCACTACTAAACTAATACAGCTGACAGCTTAATTTGGTGGTCTTTGTGATAGAGTGGTTATTAGGTTGAAAACTCAGCTCAAGTTTGAAGAAGACACCAAAGTTGTAAAGAAGCTGCCAAAGTCATAATGAAAATGGAGAATTGCAATTTTTACACCCTCGTTCAAAAGGTGTACACGAATAAGCCCAGAAATTACCAGCCAGTCAGCTTAACGTTGGCAGTGAGAAAGCTTTTAGAAAAAATAATTCAGGACAAAAATCAACAGGCATTAGACAAGTGTGAATCAATTAAAGAAAGTCTGTACAGGTTTGTTAAGGACAAATAGTGTTTGCCTAATTTGATTGGAGCTTTTCAATGAGGTAACACGAGAGTGTGTTGATGAGGGTAATGTGGTTGATGGACTTCAACTTTGCTGACAAGCCTATGGAAGGAGGACAGTGGCTAAGTGGAGGAAACAAGATAGTAGTGAACGATTGTTTTTTGGACTGGAGGCAAGTATATAGTGGGATTCCTCAGGAATTGATATTAGAACCAATGTTTCTCTTGATCTATATTAATGACCTAACTTGGATGTACAGGCCACAATTTCAAAATTTGCAAGACACAAAACATATAACTGAGAGGATAGTGATAGATTTCAAGAGGACAGCCTGGTGAAATGGGTGATCACATGGGAGATGAAATTTAATGCCGAGAAGTGTTAAGTGATATGTTTTAGTAGGAAAATAGGGGAAGCAATATAAAGGATAGATTCCTAAAGGTGATGCATGAGCAGAAGGGATATATGTGAATAAATCATTGAAGGTGGCAGAACAGGTTAAGTATAAGGTATACAGAATTCCAAGTGTTATGAATACAGGCATAGAGTACAGAAGCAAAGAAGTTATGGTGAACTTTTATGAAACATTGCTTCGGACTAAACTGGAGTTGTGTCCATTTCTGGACACCACACTTCAGAAAATATGCAAAGGCATCAGAAAGAGCACAGGGAAGGTTACAGGAATGAGGGACTTCAGATATAAGGATAGTTTGGAGAATCTGGGATTGTTCTTCTTGGAGAATAGCAGGTTGAGAGAAGATTTGATAAAGGTTTTAGTGGGTAGGGTGAAACTGTTCACATTGGTGGACTGGTCAAGAATCAGGTGACATCAATTTAAAGTGATTGGCAAAAGAACCAGAGGTGACATGAGGAAAAACTTATTTTAAAATATAAAATGCAGTGAGCAGTTTGGATCTGGAATGCACTGCCCAAGTGTGGTGGGGGGAAGATTCGAGATTCAATCATGATGTTCAAAATGGGAATTGGATAATTATCTGAGAAAGAATTTGCATGGTCACGTGGTAAAGGCAGGGGATCAGGACAGGCTGAGCTGCTCTTGCAGAGCCAACATGGACACAATGGACTGAATGACCGCCTTCTGCTTTGTACCCATTCTAAGATTTAGGCCACAACTGAACTGACGTCACAATAAATAGTTTCTCTTTCACATGTATAGGGACTAAATGAGGTAGTTTAAAATTGAAGAACAAGGGAAATGACGACTGAACTTTTCTCCAATGTACAACAGAACCAAGCCTGAAGAGAAATGAAACTGAAGAGCTGCCTCAGAACAAGACCACTAGAGCAGAATGTGGGAAAATAGGATGTCTCCCTACCTATCACTGTTAAGTGCTCAGGTCTACTTAGTAGACAATAAATTTTCAGAGTAACTCATGATGCTTCTGACTGGCATAACCTCAAAATCAATACATACTAACAGACCACTCTCCCAGTAGTCTGTTTCCTTCCCCACTCCAAGCTGATGCAAAGAAGGGAAAAATGCAGTTTAACCATGAGTTAAAAAAAAAACAATAATTGTTGCTAATCCAGAACGGACCATTATACAACACAGCTTTACAAAAACCTACAGCACATTAAAATATTGATATGAATTTTACCTTCCTCTTTTGCTGAAAAGGAGCTGAAACACTGGTGTTATGATGCTGCAAAACACATACTCCCTTTTTTCCTTTCAGCTAAACAACTTTTATTGTAACTTTACCAATGACCACAAGTCAAAAGAAGATGGGCCTAACCAAACATTACGCTTGCGTGGCCCAAGATTAAATTTCCAAGAGAAAGGCTTGGATTAATATCTTTCAGCTACATTGTGAAACTTAGGATTGCTGGTATTAGAAGTAATAATGTAGAACCAAAATCTCAGACATCAAATTGATTTGTTTTCAATGGCTTAGCTGAAACCTGTCAGCTGGGCTGAACAAAAAAAAACTGACTTTTTTTATTAACAAAACAAACAGGAAAATCATCTATTTCAGCAGAAATGGTGCCTTGAATTTTATTTGAGAGCTGGGACTGTGCTCTATGGCTGCATTATAGGTCACATCTGCTTTTTTTGGCACAAGAAAAACACTCCATCACTACATGCCCCTTGCCAGCTGTACAATTTAATAGAAATGACTAAGGAGAAAGTTTCCAATTAAAGCATTTTGTCTGTTCTAATGCAACAACTTTCATCGTCTACAACACAACATTCCGTAATATTTTAAAACAGGTAATATTTACAAACTGTTGACAGGCTTTTAAATAACTCATTGACAAAAATACTGTAAACTTTTAAGTTACAAAATAGCAAAAAACACAGCGGATGCAACAGTTAGAACTGGCAATCATAAAAAAAAAACAGGTGAAGTCGTTAAAATTCATCCATAGGACGATCGACTTTTTAAAGAGTATGATCAGTAGCTAGTAAGGCTGTATATTTTTATGGCATACACAAGAAGCTTTTCAAAACTATCAAAAGTAATAATTGCTGTACAATCAAATCTAAGACTTTCTTCAACTTCAACCCTGCATCAGTGATAATCATAATGGGACCTCATATTACCATTTTGGATTTCAGTCTAAACCCTGGAAGTAAAGGTACAGCATAAATCCCTGTTATGAAGTAAGAGGTTCAGGGGAAAAAAATGTGCAACTTAAAAGTAAGCTATTATTGTAACTTCAGAATGTCAACCAGCAGTTCACCCCTAAATAGATTACATGAATTGTCCTCTCCCTCTTTCAAACTGGATATAACAGCATCAGTCCTTTCAGGCCCTAGTTAAAGGAATTGCAGTACACATTTTATGTGAGCCAAGGCATCAACAGTATGAATGTAAGGCCCTAAATGTCATCACTTCGAATGAAAATCATAAGTAATCATCAAGTTAGGGATGGTACCATTGAAGCACATGAAAACTGCAAATCCTAAATTCAACAGACCCCAGATGCACTTATTTCTATTCTATATTTTGAAGCATAACACTTGACCCTTAGGAACCATACTGAACAATCACCTACCTCTGACTGAAAGCTTATTGTGGGTTATTGTTTTTTGAAAAATAGTCAGATCCCAGTGACCAAAATAGTACAGAACACTGGATGAGAGAAAATTGCAAAAGCAAACAGTTGAGGATGATTTATTAACTTACAAGGGTTGCTATCTGGAAATTGGTTGAAGGATGAATTAGAAATTCAATTAGATTTTCAAGTCTGTGCTGTGTGGGGATAACAGAAGCAGCTGGTACTCACACTGAGATTAATTGACCAGAAAGGCAATGGTACCCAGCTAGATGCTTAAAATGTGGATACATATCTTGTTAGAAGTTAACATCTACTGTACGATGATATATATCCGATGGAAATTTTAGGAGGGTCAGTCAACAGAAATATATATTCCAGCCATTAAATTTTTTTCCACTATCTAGTGTTATCATTTCTGATGCAGATAGAAAACCAGTTACAAAGAAGCTTGCCAGCAAACAAAATTAGTCAAAGGGAAAAGTCTATATCTGGACCATTTGTACACGAGACAGCACTGTACAAGAGCAGTCTTATACTGCCTTATATCAGTATGAAGTGAAACAGTGAAAATATTTGATTAAGATGTCAATATAACTGTTTCTTTCAAGCACTCTCATGAAGTGGTCTGAACCACTAGTTTATTAATGCTGAAATTGTGGTATAAAACATAAATTGACAGTGCATTAGATCTATATCTATCTTATTTAGAGGCTGAGGTTTTACGTATTTGAACAGTAATGGGAATCCAAGAATTCCCATTATACAACTTCTATTAACCTGTAGGTTTTAACTAGCTTGGTATCAGTGTCTATCCTATGTCCAAATTTCATGCATTTCTCAAGTAACAATATAAAAAAGCTGACAAAAAAGTGTATCGATGGCATCAAATTATCTAAAGGAGCATTTAAGCATCATGTGCTTGTATACTTTAAAAGAACAATCAGCACTAAATAGTTTTATTTCCATCTACTTCTGACTTCAATTTTACAAAACTAGAGAAATACTTCCAAATGCATCACTTTCATCTTTTATTTTGAAGTTGTATGCATAAATTGTTCATCATGATCAAGGTGAGATATGGTGGTTTGATTCCTGGCTGTGTACACTCCATTTTTGATTCTTCGCATCCGCGGTACAACACTTCCAAAATCAGGTGGAGCAGATTAGAAGCAGAGCACAGCTCCCTGCAATGTCCATCATTCTCACTCCAAGCAACTCTCTGTTCCTTGTAAATAGATGCTTAAGCACTTGCTGAATAAGACTGAAGCATAAAGTGAGCTACAAGGAAGTTCTGACTTGCTGTTAGTTCTTTAATGTAAACTTTCAAGTCTTCTGTCCAGCCAACAAATGCCAGGATCAAATTCATGATGCATCTATTCATGGTACAATTACATCTTGTTAAATCACCTAATGAAAAAAGCACAATGTAACCGTTGAAAGTTACATCCTTTTGTGCTTTTGACATTCTCCATTTCTGACACCAATCATCCTTATTGCATGCATTATATAACAGTTAGTATCAACAATTTTATTCTGCAAGCCTATACCCATTAAGAACTGGCTTGAGGCTGGCCAAACTAATTTCATGTTACAGTGCCTTAGTCAGTAGGGAGAGAAGTGTCAGCAGTCTGTTGAATTCAGTCTGTAGATCCCAAAGGAGAGGGGACAATACAAAAAACGCATTGCACCAAATGGCTAATCACTTTCACTTAATAATCACAGTAGAGTTTGAAGATGTTTGTTTCAGCTGTTTGATGGTCAAGTGCATGACCTTTTCACTCATGTTTAGGAATGACAAGATCATCTGTCTTTTTTTTAAAAAAAGTACAGGATTCTGTTCTCAATTTAGATTGTGCCCAATTTTGTACTTGACTTATGTTAGGCATCCACTGAGAAACCAACAGTGCAGAAAGAACCAAAATAACATCAGGAAAAATGATTACTTATACTGTTCTATTACATTTAAAGTAATGGGGATTTCAAGGTATGAAAACAAGTCTGCAGCAAATAAGTCAATTGAAAATTCAACTTATGCAGTGTGACAGTGGCAACATAGTTTATTTTTGAGTGCTGCGGCCATTTCACAGGTCATGGCATTAATTGGTAGGTTTGCAGGCCACTTCCTGTTCTTTTTAACTAAGTCAAATAAAAATGTACAAAAGTACATGAAAGATTCTATTTACTGTTGTCTTGCAAAAATAAACAAATCTTGTATTTTTAAGATGTGAAATGTTACAGTGGTCCTCCAATAGTTTAAAACGTGGTTAATGGCAGCTAAGTATTGCACTGCACATATGTACTTCACTGGAATAAAAAAAACCTTGGCATTCAATAGAAAGCGTTTGAAGATTTTGCATCTGATTTTAATTGAACACTTGGTAGCTGAAAAAAGGTAACTGAATGAGAACAGGCACCTGGAAGGCAAGAGCTACTGTGTTTATCTAACCTGATAACTGCGTGTTAGGTTACCATTTTATACAGGGAAAATTTCCATTTCTAAATATGTAAATTAAAGATTTGTGTAGTTAATAAATAGTTCCCTGTGCATGCCAATAAAATATATGCCATCTACAACGTTTAGCACACAAAGAATCAATCAGTAAAGGCAAGGATTTTTTTTTAAAAAAGAAACAGAATCTGGAAAGACTCTCAGTATTCAGGTAATGAACAAATGCAACAAAGTCTTGTTTATTTGTACAAAAACATTTTAAAACTCTAATAAATACTGTGTGGTGGATATCAGCTTTTACAACCAATAAGCAGATAGCCACAGGAGTATTGCTCACATCCTGTGAGCACAAAAAAGAGGGGGAAAGTCTAAGAAGTTCATCTTCCCCCTCAAAGGAGGAGAAAATCATTTAATGTGCACTGGTCTGTCATCCGACTTTAGCCGCTTTCGCCTAGGTTGAACGAAGTCATCGTCCGAATCCTCACTAAAATGAGCTTCATCTTCATGCTCGGAATCTGATTCCACCAGAGGCGTGAAGGTTCTGTCAGGATAAACCACCTGTAGTTTTGCTTCAAAGTAGCTTTCTAGAGCCTTTCCGGCCTGGGCCACCTCTGAATCTGCCTAAAAGTGAAAGCAATACAAAAGTATTTAATCTTGCTACTAACAGACCAGTATCCCCATTTTAATAAAATATTCATTTATTAAAGGCCATAAATACTAATAGGCAACTTTTCTCTGACAAACTCATACAGACCTTCAATTCCCAAATTTGTTCTATGTTAGTTGATCTTAGCCAAAAGAGGAGCTGAATTCTTTTGAGCTTAATGCTCTTAGGCTTTGGGAGCGAGTCTGGGAAATGAGCCAAGGTCCCTGCTTGGCAGTCAAATGGTCACTGCGAGAAATTTTGCTCATATAGACGTCAGCAGTGAATCACTAATAGTCTACTAAAACTCACTGTGTAAACTCACAAACATCCACTTAGATGGGAAAATAGAGGGGCTTCTAGACCCTGTTAAACTATACTCTTCCGGGTGAGCATCTTCAGGTAAGGAGAATATTAGGATAAATTATTTGATTTGTTACAATCTGCATACAAAATCTACTTTCAAAAGAGGATGTAACTTTGAAAATGTGTTTAGTGTATACAAAATCCTCAAAATAAAATATAACCAGACTTTAAAATCTTCAGTCTTTACAAGATGGAGCCCAGAGACAAAATGGTTATGTCCTGTTTCATGTCTATGCTTTTTAGAACTATATCAACTGTAGGATAAGGAAAACAAACTTTTCTCAGTAATTTCTTTATAATTGTACAATCTTCCCCATCACCATCATATTTGTAATGTCTTACAGTGGTAAATCCACTTACTTTACAATATCAGTATGTTAAGTGCGCTCTGCCTGAAGGCAGGTCCTTGGCTCATTGTCAGCTTATATTTCATCTTGAGCAATTTTTCTTGACAGTTTTTGTCAGTGGTGGCTTGCCACTGCCTTACCCTCTCAGGGGGAGGACAAGGAGGCAGGTCCCAAATCTACCTCAGCCGGAAGGGGAATCGACCCCGCACTGCTGGCGTTATTCTGAATAATCTATACACTAGCCATCTAGCGACAAATGTCAGTATGCCAAACACCAGGGCTTTCCTACATTATTCAAGCCTTTCCATGCATATACTTGCTCACACTACATAAAACATGGATTATGGGCAAACCACAGTGTCCTCATTTACCACGTACAAACCATACCTCAAACCTGAAAGACATTAATTCACGTGTAGGTTTCATCCCCGATGAAAACCAGAAATTCCATTTATATAGGGTCTTTCTAAGTACTTTAAGTACAGGTATTGTAGGTAAACGTAGCACACACAGTTTCACAAACAGCAGTGAGATAAATGACCAGATAATCTGTTGGGATTGGTTCGGGGATAAATGCTCAACAGGGTACTACCCTGTTCTTCTAACTTAATGCAACAGAATTCTTTACATCTACCTGAGGCAGCAGATGAAGCTTCAGTTTAACATCTCAGCCAAAAAACCGTGCAACTCTTCCTCACTACTGCACTGAAGCGTCAGCTTATATTATTTGCTCAGGTCTCTGGAGTCGGCTTAAACCCACCACCTTCTGACTTACAGACATGACTGCTACCACTGAGCCAAGGTTGAGACCTGAAGTATCAGGTTAATGTTTGTGTACATACATGCCATGACAGTTTGACGTCTTTATTTCTCTCTCAACATTCACTTTCTTTTACTATCACAGGCTTCCTTAACTTGGAGAAACCATGCTCCTGACAACTTGGATAATAAAAGCAAAATGGGCTTCAGTTGCTGTAATCCTCTACATCAGCTACAAAGTGGGCAAAGCTTAAGACAACTGAGACATACGGAGGAACGAATTACTAGTTTTAATGTGCATTTAGCAATACCTTTACGGACCCATCACTCAAAGCACTTGACATTATAGTTTTGACTTTCATGCCGCTGACACATCAGGGAATTAAACTTTCATGCAATCTAACATTGAAGGTAGCACAGAGCATTAGCTTCTTTCCAATGGATACCAATAGGCTCCAAAGGGGCCAGTGAAAGAGAAAAAAAATTGGAACAGGATTTTCTAATTTCCATCTCAGCCCTGTTTTCTCACTATGCAAAAAATATGACAATGGCAAAAGTATCTTAGTTGTTGACAGTAGAGATCCCCCGTTGCTCCAGCACTGGGCTTTTTGGGCTCAAAGTGACATAGCAAATGCTGCTGATAAACTGAACATTTTCTCTTCTTGGGCACCCGGTATCAAGCACTTCCAGGTTATGCACTGCATGTTAGTGTGAGGAATAAAGCTGCCTTTACTCTGCATAATCTTCTTTAGAAGAACAGAAGATCATCCCCTACACCACCATTGGGACACTCCCATTTTTTCACACCTGCCATTTTCTGGTCTTCCATAATAAGATTACTAATTTAATGCCAACTGAGGAGCAGCAGTCTGTTGTGTGTCCATATCTATTAGGCAATGGATTGAAGCTGTTAATCACATGTCATATAGGGCATTTACAGCCAGTAAAGACAATTTGTGTCTCATCAGCTGTCTGAATTTGAACCAAAGGGTCAAAAATGAAAGGCCCGGGTGTCAATCCACTTCCTTACACAATAAATTTCATCTGGTACAATGGACAATGGCTAAAATAATATTCTGAGATACCTCTTGGTGAAACACTATCTTTTTATTCCACAAAGATTATGTGGAACTTTTTTTTAACATAAACAACCAAATTCAACTGATACACACTGCAGAGAAAGAAACAGGTCTGTCATAAGCAGGGGTGATGTTTTTTTACCTTGGTTCTCATTTCCCTTTCTTTGGTCCTCATGAGGGCTTGAGGACCATTTTGAACCCCAGGTAATAGGGTAACCTTTATGAGACAATAAAATTCATAACGTAAATTTGTTTTATGTTGCACCGATAGAGACAAACATCAAAGTTTCCTTAATATCTGTACAGTTTACCCTTTAAGTGCATACTCATTTATGTATTTTCACTACAACAAAAATCCATGCTCCTTTTGCTTAAAAGGCTGGTTTATTAGAAATGCAAAAATGAGGGGTGACATATTGGTTAATAGCTATCAATATCATTGACAATTATCATGCTAATTTTGCTCTTCAAAACCTTTTTTGAATTATAAAATGTTTACCGTTCCCTATGAGATCAACATCTTCTGCAATCTGAGTGAAACATTACGATGTGAACAGATTGAGCAGTGATCTTGTATTGCTCAATGTAAAAGTGAGATGGTAATTTACATCGCTAACTGCAGTAATGTTTGTGTATATCCTGTATCTATTTATTGTGAATTTGTTGAGGGTAGGGAAGTTTAAATAGTTTATCATGCAGTCTCGCTGTTGGAAAAGTAAACAAAACATTGCTCGAGAATTCATACCATATTTTGTGTGGGCTCTTAAGTTTGGAACACTGAAAAATATTGAAGTTCCCCACTGAGTAAACACATATGGTTCCATATTGAAACCTAGAGGGCCTGGATCCAATTCTTGGTCTGTGTTCAGTGAGTTATGCTTGACTAGGGAAATAGTGGTATCCTCAGTATTCAGGGATCCTTAGTGATTGGGGTTTACATTCCAGGCCAACCATGGGATTGGCATTAGAGAACAAGGCCAGCAATGGCCCACACAGCAGCACTGTGGCACACACCTTCTGTGGAGTAGCACATCAGCATAAGACTTTCAGAGGAGAAGAGCAACAAAAGAAAAAATTGGAAATGGTGTTGTGAACGGTTGAGGAATGTGGTAGGGAAGGGGGAAAGAAGAGTAAGAGAATTGATTAATTACACTGTTTATTACATGTCACGTGACACAAATAAGAGTCCTCTAGCAATAACTATGCTTTTCAAATAGATAATTGTAAATTTTTACCGCAACTCTTAACTCAGACATGTTCAGAGTCTGTCGCGGTTAGGGGGCAAGACTATTTGCATACTGCCTGAACATATGGTGCTAGCGCAAATGAGATTTTTCCTAACCTAACAACTGTTATACAAATAAATGCCAAATTAAAGGCAGAATGTTTAACACCCACAAAGCACTTCATAAATTCATCCTCCAACTTCTGCAGATATACCAGGTAGCCTTTGAACAATTTTTTTAAATAGAGAAAACAGGTGAGAAAAGTTTGAAATCATAAGCCTCCTCTATAAAGTAGCACTTTAATTTCAATTAAATGACGAAAAATTTAAACATGCACTTAGAATTATACTGCTCAAGGCATCTATATTAAAATACCACAGAATAGCACCAAACTGCCAGGTTATTTGGAGATTCTAGTGCCTTAGGGATATTTTCAGCCATTGAAGCTAAGAAAGGTCTGGTACTGAATTTTACACAAAAAAAAGCTTAATCCTTTTAGAAAGCCACTTTTACTTATACTGTTGTATTAAATCAAAAATGGAAAAGCTTTCAAAAGAGTCAGCCAAGATGTAAGACATGCCTAAAAGGACTTTAAAACTCCACAAAAAGTATTATTCAAATCAAAACGAGCATCAAAATAGGCAATGTGCCCTGAGAATTGCCATTCTAGTCCCCAAGGATAGAGGCTGCTGAAAAGAACCAACTCAGTTTAAATAACCATCAGCAGTAATGTGGTCCTTGTACCTGGAAAATAACCTCTGAAACCACTCACTTATTTGTGGCATTGAACTCCATAAACCATTATTAGAGAGGTATATAAGTAGTGCAGTGGTCACAAAGAGATCCTTGAGCTCCAATCTGTCACAATAGTCAGATTACGGTTCAAAAGAAACAAAATAAGTACATCTAAACAGTAATTAATTGAGAGGACTCAAAGCTGGTGTATAATGCCTGCAGGAACCACAAGTTTTGTGGGATCACATCAAAACCTTAATATGATTCTATTTTCACAATGGTTAAGTTCACTGCCTTTTAATTTCCTTCAAGCAAATTAACCAGGAAAATGCACTGAATATTTCTAGTTGAGTACAGTGATTAATCAGTTTTAAGGCATTCTGGATTGTGTGGAGGAATCTGAAAGCAGCTGGCCAAATAGATTTTGGCATTTTGAGGGGCCCTTGATTTATGCTATGATGCCAATTTTAGCACTTTATTATGCTTATTTATTTTGGATAATTTTGTCAAAAGTTTGGAAAGCTTGGTCACTGAGTTGGGCTTGTAATGGCTTTAAAGAGTGCACCCTATGGAAAAAGTGGCAATGCATTGGCATTTTGCCATCATTTCCAAAGGAAGGCTGAATCTATAAAAACAAATACCAAGTCAAGAAATGAAGCACAAATACCACACTAGGAAACAAAATACATCCTGAAATTTTGTGCATTAGGGAACAGCTACAAACTGAATGTTTTAAGACTGAAAGTTACTATATAGTGTGCACAGTGAACACGTGAAGTAGGAGCAGGAGCAGACCATATGGCCCTTCAAGCCCGCTCCGCCATTCAATACGATCATAGCTGATCTTGGGCTTCAACTTCACTTCCCTGCCTGTTCCCTTATCCTTTGATTCCCTTAAACACCAAAAATCTGAATACGTTTAAGGCTGGGATAGACAATGTTGGAGCATCCACAACCTCCTGGGGCAGAGAATTCCAAAGATTCACAATCCCTTGAGTGAAATAATTTCCCCTCATCTCAGTCCTAAATGATTGGCCCCTTATTCTGAGACTTTGCCCTCATATTTTAGATTCCCTGACCATCGGAAAAAAATCTCTCAGCGTCTACCCTATCAAGCCCATCCAGGGTCCAATGAGATAGTCACAGTTCACTCAGCCCAATTGCTCCATGTTAGCAGTTGTGCTCCATATGATTCTCCTCCCACCTCTCCATCAAACCCTATCACATCTTTCTATTCCTTTCAACTTCATGTACTTATCTAGCTTATAGAATATAAGAATATATCCATGCTATGTGACTCAATTGTACAGAGAGGGGGGATAATGATAGACTTCAAGGGGACGGCTGGTGTAATGGGCACACGTGGCTGATACAATTTAATACAGACAGGTATGAAATGACACATTTTGGTAGGAAGAACGAGGAAAGGCGGTATAAAGTAAAGTGCACAATTCTAAAGGGGTACAAGGTCAGGGAGATATGGGGGTATATGTGCACAAATTGCTAAAAGTGCCAGGGCAGGTTGAGAAAGTGGTTAAAAAGATGTACAGGATCCTGGGCTTCATAAATTGAAGCATAGAGTATAAAAGCAAGGCAGTTATGATGACCCTGTATAAAACATTGGTTCAGCCTCAACTGGACAATTGCGTCCAATTCTGGGCACCACACTTTAGGAAGGATGCGAAGGCTTTTGAAAGGGTGCGGAAAAGATTTACAAGAATGATTGCAGGGTGGGGACTTCAGTTATGTGGGCAAATTGGAGAAGTTGTGTTTATTCTCATTATAGAAAAGAAGGTTGAGAGGAGATCTGATTGAAGTATTCAAAATTATGAAAGGCCTGAACAGAGTAGAAATTGTTCTCACTGGCAGAATGGTTGAGAACCAGAGGACACTGATTTAAGGTGAACAGCAAAAGAACCAATGGCAACATGAGGAAAAACTTCTGAATGAATGGCTAGGTACTGGAATGTAGCGCTTAAGCATGTAGTGGGGGCAGATTCAATTGTGAATTTCAAAGGGATTTGGATAAGCACCTGAAGATTTGCATGGCTACAGTGTAAGGGAGGGAGAGTGGCAATAGCTGAGTTGCCCTTGGACAGCTGGCAGCGACACTACTGACTGAATGGCACCCTTCTGTGTTATAATCATTTTAAGATTCTATAAATGTAAATAAATAATTTTGGCAATTTTAACAAACAATTAACACTTTAGTTTTCCTATTCACAAATTCAGTGAATGATGAATTTATATTTTAATTACAAAGAATCTCAAAGAACCCTGACATCCTCAAACACATTTTTCTCTGTTGCTTCTACATACTTTTTGTGATATGGAGACCAAATCTGAGCACAGAACTTTAAGTATGGTCTAACCAAGGCTCTGTGTAAGTTTAACATAACTTCTGTGCTTTTGAATTCTATTCCTATGAGAAATAAACCACAGTCCTCTGCTCTTTCTCTGGTTACTTTTAATGATGTTTTAAAACTCTAATTTTCCATGCTATAGCTGGCCTCCTTATTCTTCCTACCAAAATGTATCAACTCAGACATACCTATACTCAAATTAATTTGGCATCTACACATCCATTCTGCAAGTTTATTAATACCGTCTCGTATTTTGTCACTGCATTCCTCAGTATTAATCGTACCTCTCAATTTGGTGCTATATGCAAATTTGGATATTGTACTTCTGATTCCAAATCATTTCTGTAAATGGTGAAATGGCCCCTGATTCCTGTTGAACACCACTTCCCACATTGTGCCAGTCTGAGTAGCCTTTAACCTGTTTTTTTGTTTTCTAGCCAGATTGCTATTCATTCTGCTACTTGTCCGGACTCCACATGCACTCACCTTAGCCCTGAATCTACTTGTATTTCCGTTTGCTTCATTTGCTACATTAGTCTTGTCTACGTTTGTAGCTTATTCAAAGAGTCCAATAAAAGTTGGTTGTGCATGCTGACTATATTTCACATCTTGTTTCCAAATGAAATTCAAATTAAACTCAGTTTGAATCTGGGCTTGTTTAAAGCAGTGTGGGAAATAAACACTTAATATGGATTGCAAAACAACACCGCTAAAGAAACAGGTAACAGAACATGAAGTTTTGGCGTATTTGAAACATACAAATTTCATAAGTTATACTTACTTCATTGAACTTTTCACAGTTCTTAAAAATGAGCCTAATGTCAGCCACAAAGTTCTCTGGTGTTTGGTAATGTTGAGAGTGTTTTTTCTGCAATTTCATTTTCACTCTGGATAAATCCATTGGATTCTTAATAATTCTGTAGTAATCAGGAACCTAGGAGGAAAAAAGGTAGCTTGATTCCACTTGATGGATATTTCAGCTATATCTGTAGTCCAAGTGCCAATTAGTGTGCACAACACCATTATTGGATATGGAGGAAGGGAATGCAGTTAAAAAAAAATTAAATGGTTGTACTTTATTGCTAGCTGATATAAATGCTGTTTTAATTTTTATAAGTGATGCAAGGAAAAAAATTAGCATGCACTTATCTTGTGGCTTTAACATAGAAAAGCATCCCAAGGAAGTTCAGAATTATTAAAAGATGATTTCAGAAGCGGTGACCAAATGATTGGTGAAAGACAGAGTTTAAGGAAGTCAAAGGAGGAGAGGGTGGTAGAAGCATAGAAAGGTTTAAGGAGAAAATTCCAAAGTACGAGGCTTAGGCAGGTCAAGGCTGACAATGGTAGAGGAAAGGAAGGGACATAGAAGAGAGGTGAAATTCAGAGAAGCACAATTTCAGTTGGGGTGAGTGTAGATCTACAGGAGGTTACAGAAATAGGATGGGGAAAGACCATGCCGGCATTAGAAAGGGTGCAAAAAAAAAAAAAAAATTATGAGAATGGTTCTAGGAATGGGGAATTTCAGTTATGTGGATAGATTGGAGTAGCTGCTGCTGTTCTCCCAAAAGGAGGGAAAGTTGAGGGGAGATTTGAAAAATTATTAAAAATCATGAGGGTTCTAGGCATGGGTAGATTTAGAGAAACTTTCTGTTGGCAGAGGGGTCAAGAACCAGAGAATACTGATTTAAGGTGGGTGGCAAAAGAATCAGAGTCGACGTGATGAAAAAGCCTGTTTAGGCAGTGGATCTGGAATGCATAGCTTGAGACTGTGAAGACAGACAGATTCAGTCATGATACCGAAAAGGAAACTGGATAATTTCTGAAGAGAAAAAATTTGCATGGCAATGGGAAAAACCACAGGACTTGTTCTTGCAGAAGGTTTGAAGGGACATGTTGGGCTAAATAGCCTCCATCAGTGTTGCAACCATTCTATGATTCTAAGATGGCCACATCAATGATCCAGGCTAGGTCAATGGAAGTGGCCATAAATATACAGTAACAGGGTATTTTACAAGAAAAAGGTTTATGGAACATGTTTAGAGATGAAAAAACCCTGCTCTAATAAATAGCACCTTTCATGACTACTGAACATCCTAAAGTGCTGTGTAGCCAATGGGAGTACTAACGAAGTCTAGTCAGTTGAAATGTGGGAAATGCAGCAACTAATTTTCAAGCAGTGAACTCCCACAAACAGCAATGTGGTAATGACCAGATAATCTTTGTGAAGTTCACTGAGGGTAAATATCAGCCAGGACACCAATGGTAACTCCCTCTTCAACTTCAAAATGCCGTAGGATCTTTTAAACACCCGAAAGGGTAGATGATCTCAGTTTAAAGTCTCATCCAAAAGACTGTGCAGCCTCTGTTAATGCAGGGCTGGAGCGTCAGCAGAGATTGTTCTCCGCTCAAGTCTCTGGAGTAGCACTCGATCCCACATTTTGACTCAGACAATAATGCTACCAACTGAGCCAGGGCTGACACAGCATAAGAGGGTAATAAACCTCAGAGCATTCCTAATTTATGGGGTAGATGAAGGCTGTAAACATTTGAGAACAAGTTGTTATTCAATGTAGAGGATAAGAGATGAAAGGGACTAAGAGTCATTACCCAAAGGCCAAGTATCAAAGGTAGAATGTTAATAAAATCATTCATAATAGTGTTGCTGATAGTACAGTTCAGAGGTACAATTGAGTTTCAGCTGTAGGGACTTCAGTGAAGATTGAATTGCAACTAATAATCCATTAAAACACAAAATTTTTCTACCTGAGTAATTATTGTTATTGTGGCTATACATAAGTACTAAACTTACTCTGTCTTGGCCTCCTTGATAAATACATTAAAAAAAGTCATTCCTCCCAACAATGTTGCCCCAGTTACTTGAATAACAGTTCTAATGCAACAGTGGAACATGTTATACATGTGCCATACAAATAATTCATTTCTTATGGGTTTCATAGCGGAGAAATGAATAAGTATTTCAAGGAAAATAATGCGCTAAAGGAATGCAATTTTGGGGGCTGGGAAGGGAAGAGAAATGAACTCACATTTCAAAGGTATTTGTACTGGTAGGAGTTTACTACAATCACTCTTGACAAGTGTCCTCAGTTTACAAGTATTCTAAGAGCTCACATGATGAATATGGTGAGAAGAACCAACACATGCAAATAACTTGGTACTAAGAAATCTGAATACCTAATGAGTAACTGGACCATATTACATGCTATCAGGCTGAGAAGATATTTTCCCGATTCCCTTTTAATAATCCCTGCTGGAAAGTACACATAGCTGGGTAGAGTTGGATCAACTGCAATATCCCATCCCAAGTTAAACAGTCTGATAAATCTCCCCATGTAGTTTCACAATGAAGAAAGGCAACACAGGGGTGTAAAGTGATGGGTGCCAGTATCTATTAGAACCTCAGTACAAGATGCCACCTACAGGAGAAGTAAAGAGGTGAAATTGTGACCTAAAATGTAGTCAGCCACACCAAAATCCCTTTAATTACATCATCGTCATAATATTTCCATGTGTCTCTACCTTGGAAATGTCTCTCAGAATCCAGAGGGTCGATATGTAGGCAGGTGCCAGAACCTGGACATGTGAACATGGATTTATAAGCAGGACTACAAATCTATGCACGAGGGTGGATATATAAGCAGCATAAGTCAGAATCCAGGCATGTGAGAGTGCATGTTTAAGTAGGCGCCAAAGCTAGGCACAGAGTGTGGTAGACAATGCAGAAGCATCTCCTTTATACACCATTGCACCTGTCCGGAGTTAAATGATGAAAATAAACCATGTTTATATTAAGCCATGACATGTTGCAAATCATAGCGTGTTTAATTGGAGGCATTTAATGGGCATCAAGTAGGATTTAACTTGTATAAATGGACACGGATTTACGGCTGTTGGATTTGGAAGTGCTTGCTTGTGATCTGTAACTGTGTAAATAAATACTTAGTATGTAAAGATTGGGTGGGATTTTCCAGCTCCGACAGGCATCATCGCAGGTGGGACAGGAACATTTGGAGAACTGTTAAAAGTCAACAGTTGTCCAAATTTTCCCATCCTACCCCCGACAATGCCTGCCAGTGTCAGGCTGGAAAATCCCACCCATTAGTTCTAGTTAGATCTTTTACCAACTGGCTTCTGGACTATAACACACATACAAAACAGATCTGACACATGAGGCGCACACTAACTGCTTTCAAATTGCATTCATGTTGCAATAGCTCTTTTAGTGTATGAGGTATTAAAGGTTTAAAATATAAAAGCGTTTCAGAAACTGGACACAGCTCCAAACAGGAGACACTTACAGAGGAAGGAACAGGTTCTTGGAATGCGATGCTCATTTCATGACAATATAGATATAACAGGAGACGTTCACACTTCTATTAAAAAAAACAAAGTGAACAAAACACCAGTTAATAAAACTGAAAAACTGAGTTTGAGACTAGTCTATATGTCATGCAACAGGTTGAGATAGAATTTTAGGACATTCAGTTTGCTCTTGAAATATTCAAGAAATTTGACTAGTTATATCCAACTATTTCAAATCCAAAAACCAGAAGAACAAACAAGAGCTGGCAAAAGTCAATTGGCCCCTCAAGCCTTCTCAGCTGTTCAATAAGATCATGAATGATCTTCTACCTCAACTCCTTTCCCGCCCTATTCCCATATCCCTTGATTCACTCCAAATCCCACATAACAAACTAACATGTCATAGGGTATGGAGATATGCATGGAACAAAAGTTCAGGATGAGAAGCAGTTACATGGCCCAGGTTTGAACCCCAACTTGAAATGTTAGCATCTTGTAGCATTTTTTAACATCTTTATTCCAAACTAAATGGCAGATTACTCCAAAACATTTACAAGCAAATTAATTCTTACAATATCCATTTTTAATTTGCTTTCCATTAACTTAAATGACCTAGTCTGACTTTCATAACATGCTTTAAAATGATATTCCATTCAGCTTACCTTATTGTGCTATTTAGAGTTTGATATACTACCGAGAGGTTGTCCCTCAAGCATTTTCTTTCAGGGCAGAAGGGGTTTCAACTGCTCTAACTTTTCCTCATTGCATATTACACTTAGCCTTGTTGCATTTCTCTTTGTCCCTATCAATATCTGTAAGCTTTTTGCGACATGGCAACCAGTACTAAACACAGCGTTTCATGTGTACACGATATAGCAGGTGTTATTTGCCAGGCTGACCAAATCTACAAGGGAAGCTTGGCCACGCTATCACAACGATTTTGCAATTTGTATTTATTACAAGGAGGCTTCTGCACTGAAGTCATAAGTACTGGGTCTATTACCACCTTTAGAGATTTTAAAGATTAAATTAAAACATTTATTAACAAAAAGAAGAAAAAACTTAAAAGACACACAAGATTAGTTACACAGTTCTAACAGTTCCCAAAATTTCTACTTAACCGGACTACCAACTACACGTCCCCTTTAAGGCAACAGTCCAAATAGATTCCATATTTATAAAGTCATCCAGCAACATTACCACAAGCATCCACTGGACAATGGACTTCCAAAGGCTTTTAACACAACTTTGGTTACTGGAACAGCAAAACTTCTTCAAGGTAGCTAGAAGCTTTTCTCCAAGTCTGTTTCACACAGACACCTTTCAAGATTTCACAAAGCCTTCTATCTTTCTTTAAATATATTTCTCTGTTTTGATCTGTAAATCCCATTGTTTCAACTTGTCTTTAGAAGTTACTTTTCCCAGAATATAAAAATCTTTCATGTTCTCATTATGGTCAGCACTTTTGGGAAAAATCAACGTAATAATCCCGCTTTATTCATCTTGTCAGTTGTAAACATTTTCCATGTCCCTTTGAAAATCAAACACCACTTCTCTAAAAATGCAAATTTCATTCACACCATCTCTGCTGAGACCTCACCCTCTTACTCATTTCCATTTCAAATGCCCGTTTTACACCTAAATTCTTTTGGGTTGGCAAGTTAAACCTTACAGTCTAATTGTCTCTAGTTTAATTAAAATAGCCCCACTCACAACCATACACATACACACACATGCCTGCTTTAAAGTATCCCACAGTAATATTAGAAAAAGGGTTCCTCGACATGTTATTAGCAATGTTTGTAAAGTCTCAGCATAATTTCTAGATCTATACTCTACAGCTCTGACCAGTCCCCTAAACAAATACAGACATTGTAAATTATAAGCCCATTCTTCTCCCATTCACTCCATGACTCTGCCTGTAATAATACTATTCAATTTGTTATCTGTTTATTTTTTTCAACCAACGTGCACCGCCTATAGTTCTCATTGATAAATTTTACTTGAAGATCAACCACCTAATTTTGCAAGTGCTTCAAATTCTTTTGCAAAGCTTTAGGAGTATCTCGGTTCTCTATAGCAAAGAGAGGGTGTCCAGATGGCTTTGCTGCCTGCCCGGTGCCAGGGTTCAGGACATCTGCTCTTGGTTGGAGGGGAACTTGCAACGGAGGTGGTGGTGCGATGAGGGGGGGGGAATCCAGTGGTCTTGGACCTTGTAGGTACCAACGACATAGGCTGGGTGAGGAAGGAAGCTCCACATAATCAGTATGAGTTAGGCACCAAATTAAGAAGTAGAACCTCAAAGGTGATAATTTCTGGATTACCACCTGAGCCATGTGCAAATTGGCATAGGACAAATAAGATTAGAGAAATGAATGCATGCCTCAAAGACTGGTGTGCGAGAAGTGGGTTCCGGTTTATGGGACTAGTATTGGGGATAGTGGGATCTGTACCGTTGGGATGGTCTACACCTGAACCTTGCTGGGGCTGGTGTCCCTGCGAGTCGCCTAACTAGGAAAGTAGGGAAGGTTTTAAGGTGAATAGCGGGGGCAAGGGATCAAATTTGGGGAGATGTGGTAAACCAAAAAGTAGAGGCAAGGCAAGAGAGACAGGTATTAATATGGGAAATGATAGACTGCAACAGAAAGGGACAGAGAGAACAATTTTAAGAGTAAATCAGCAGATAAGGCTAGACTCTACAAAAATAACAGGACAAAGCTAAAGGCTCTATCAAAACGCATGTAGCATTCGAAACAAAACAGATGAACTGAAAGCTCAAATAGAAATATGATCTGACAGCCATTACAGAGACATGGCTACAGGATGACATAGATTGGGACCTGAATATTGAAGGGTACGTGACATTTAGGAAGGAGAGGAAGTTAGGAAAAGGTGGAGGGGTGGTTCTGTTAATTAATGATGGTGTTAGCATATTAGAGAGGGGTGGCCTAAGTTCAGGAAACTAGGATGTAGAAGTGGTTTGGGTTGAGATGGGGAATGATGAAGACAAGTCACTTGTGGGAGTGGTGTACAGGCCTCCTAATTGTAACTACACAGTAGGACAAAGTATAAAAGAGATAATGGGAGCTTGTTGGAAAGGTACAGCAACAATCATGGGGGATTTTAATTTACACATAAACTGGAAAAATCAGTTGGGCAAACGTAGCTTGGACGATGAGTTCATAGAATATTTTCGGCATAGTATCTTAGAACTGCATATTCAGGAGCCAACCGGAGAGCAGGCTATATTAGAACTGGTACTGAGCAACAAGATAAGATTAACTGATAACCTTCTAGTGAAGGCACTGCTAGGTAGCAGCGATGATAATATGATTGAATTTTACATTTGTTTTGAAGGAGAAACAAGTGAGGGCATGAAAGCAGAGCTAGTTAAAGTGAACTGGCAAATGAGGTTAAGGGATATGTCAATAGAAGCTCAGTGGCAGACATTTAAAGGGATATTGCAGAATGTACACATTACAATGAGAAAGAAAATTTCCAAGGGGCGGGTCCACCATCCGTGGTTAACTAAAATAAAGTATCAAACTTAAAGACAAAGCAAATAATTATGCAAAGACAGGTGGCAGGTCAGAAGATTAGAAAGAATATAAAGTAACAGCAAAGAATGACTAAAAGATTAATAAGGAGGGAAAAATTAGAGTATGGGAGGAAGCTAGCTAGTAATATAAAAGACAGATAGTGAGAGTTTTATAGATATTTAAATAAGAAAAGTTAACAAACTGAGTGTTGGTCCTATAAAGTGTGCATCTGGGGAATTGATAATGGAAAGTAGAAAGGTGATGGATGAATTAAACAAGTATTTTGCTTCAATCTTCACTAGAGGACACAAGTAGCATCCCAAAAATAGCCATAAATCAGGAAACGGAAGGGGAAGGAAGGAACTGGAGAAAATTACAATAACCAGGGAAGTGGTATTGAGAAAATTGTTGGGGCTACGGGCTGACAAATCCCCAGGTCCAGAAGGACTTCACCCTAAGGTCTTAAAAGAAGTGGCTAGTGTGACAGCTGATGCACTAGTTTTAATTTTCCAAAATACCCCAGATTCAGGGAAGGTTCTATTAGATTGGAAATTAGCAAATATAACTCCTTTACTCAAAAGGGAGACAGAAAGCAGGAAACTATAGGCCAGTTAGCCTAACATCTGTCATAGGGAAAATGTTAGAAGCTACTATTAAAGATGTTATCGCAGGGCACTTCAAAAAATTCAAGGCAATCAGGCAGAGTCAACATGGTTTTGTCAAAGGGAAAATCATGTTTAACCAATTTACTGGAGTTCTTTGAAGGAGTCACATGTGCTGTGGATAAAGGGGAACTGGTGGATGCACTGCACTTAGATTTCCAGAAGGCATTTGATAAAATGCCACATCAAAGGTTATTGCAGAAAATAAAAGCTTATCATGTAGGGGGTAACATATTGGCATGGATAGAAGATTGGCTGGCTAACAGGAAGCAGAGAGTTGGCATAAATGGGTCTTTTTCAAGTTGGCAAGATGTAACGAGTGGTGTGCCACAGGGATCAGTGCTGGGGCCTGAACTTTTTACAATTTATATAAATGGACTTGGCTGAAGGGACCGAGGGAATGGTGGCTAAATTTGCTGATGACACAAAGATAGGTAGGAAAGTAAATTGTGAAGACGACATAAGGAGGCTACAAAGTGACATAGGTTAAGTGAATGGGCAAAGATCTGGCAAACGGAGTATAATGTGGGCAAATGTGAAATCGTTTATTTTGGCAGAAAGAATAAAAAAGCTAATTATCTAAATGGTGAAAGATTGCAGAGCTCAGATTCAGAGGGATCTGGGTGCATGAATCACAAAAGGTTACTATGCAGGTACAGCAGGTAATTAGGAAAGCTAATAGAATGTTATCATTTATTGTGAGGGGAATTGATTACAAAAGTAGGGAGGTAAGGCTTCAGTTGTACAGGGCATTGGTGAGTCCACATTTGGAGTATTGTGTATAGAACTGGTCTCCTTATTTAAAGGAAGATGTGAATGTGTTAGCAAGTCAGAGAAGGTTTACTAGAATAATACCAGGAATCGGCAGGCTGTCCTATGAGGAAAGGCTGGACAGGTTAGGCTTGTATCCAATGGAGTTTAGAAGAGTAAGAGGAGATTTGATCGAAACCTTTAAGGTCCTGATGGGTCTTGACAGGACGGATGTGGAGAGGATGTTTCCTCTTGTGGAAGAATCTAGAACGAGGTGGGGGTCACTGTTTAAAAAATAAGGGATTGCTCATTTAAGACAGAGATGAGGAGAAATTTCTTCTCTGAGCGTTGAGCGCCTTTGGAACTCCCTTCCTTAAGAAGGCGGTGAAAGCAGAGTCTTTGAATATTTTTTTAAGGCAGAGCCAGATAGATTCTTGATTAACAAGCGGGTGAAAGGTTATCAGGGGTAGGTAGGAATGTGGGGTTGAGGTTACATTCAGATCAGCCATGATCTTATTGAATGGTGGAGCAGGTTCGAGGGGCAGAGTGGCCAACTCCTGCTCCTAATTCATATGTTCATCTGTCTCCACTACCCCCTCTAATTTAACAGCCAGAGCTTTGAAAAAGATATTTGTTTTCCATATTAGGGTCTGATGTAGACTACAAGCAACAGGGTCCAAGTACCAACTCCCAACGCACTCCCCAAAAGAACTGCCCCCTCCCCCACTGACAGACAATACATCCTAAGTACTTTTTGCTTTGCTTTCAATTCTTATCCAGTTGTATATTCCACTTAAGATTCCTGTGATTTATAACTAGAAATATTTCACATAAAACTTTGTCAGAGATTTGATAAAACTCTAAATGAACAATCATAATTAATCCCATTACTTCTATTCATTCTTACCATCATCATACTGCTACAACATAAACCATTGGAATAAAGGAGAAATGAGAAACAGCTCTAATTTTTCTTTATATAGAGTAAACTTTTATTCATAAATAAATGGAGCTTACCCTTTGGTCGACTGGGGCCAGGCTTGGTCCAGTTTTTCCCTTCTTTATATGATGCAGATTGTCACAGTCATACTCTACTTCTGGTTTGGACAGGTCCCGGCAAAATGTGCAGATCCACTCCCCACTTAAGTAGGCACAAAAAGAGGGGGTCAAAATAGTTTTAATCATTAAATATTCTTGGTAAACTGGAAAGTGTGCACATCAATAGCTGTAATAGATATCACTAATATCTGCCACCTTCACTAAACAGCCGAATTAACCACAGGTTCAAAAGTATATTTTTATTCATTCATGGGATGAGCGGGTCACTGGTTTGGCCAGCATTTATTGCCCATCCCTAATTGTCCTTGAGGTGGGTGATGGTGAGCTGCCTTCTTGAATCACTGCAGTGCATGTGGTGTAGGTACACCCACAGAGTTGTTAGGGAGGGAATTCCAGGATTTTGACCCAGTTGCAGTGAAGGAACGTAGATACATTTCCAAGTCAGGGTGGTGAGTGGCTTGGCGGCGGCGGGGGGAGGGGAGGTAGGGAAGGACGTGGAGGTGGTGGTGTCCCCATTTGCCTGCTGTCCTTGTCCTTCTAGATGGTAGCGGTCATGGGCTTGGAAGATGCTGTCTAAGGAGCCTTGGTGAGTTCCTGCAGTGCATCTTGTAGGTGGTACACTGCTGCCACTGTTCTTCGGTGGTGGAAGGAATGAATGTTTGTGGATGGGGTGCCAATAAAGCAGACTGTTTTGTCCTGGATGGTGTAAAGCTTGAGTGTTATTGCAGCTGCACTCATCCAGGCAAGTGGAAAATATTCCATCATACTCCTAACTTGTGCCTTGTAGATAGTGGACAGGTTTTGGGGAGTCAGGCGAGTTAGTTGCCGCAGGATTCCTAAGCCCTTGACTTGCTCTTGTAGCCACAGTATTTATATAGCCAGTCCAGTTGAGTTTCCGATTAGGAGTACTTTACTGTGCAGGGCTGAGTAATTCAGAAACTTCATTTTATCTACCTCCAATTTTTAGCCCTATATAGTTTTGGTTTTGTTTTTTCTGACAGTTCTCTACACATTTTTCATTTCTATATTTTATCTTCCTCCTGCTTTTTCTTTAGGTTTCTCATTTTGCTTCACTTCTCACTTTTGGTCCACATTTGAACTTGCCTTTTCTTTATACTTCTACTTATTTTGATTTTGCTATTACTTCTCCAACTGCCTTTTGAACAATAGAAATGTGTAATGTTTGTGCACATCACAACTGTGTCCACATTCTAATTTCCTCATCACGATGCTGTCAAACCTATGCCAAGTGCATGGCGGTCTGTTTCTGTACTGATTTTATATGTTAGCAGAGTTGACCAAATTAGCATGGATTGAGGATTGGTTAACAGAAGAAAGAGTCGGGATTAATGGGTCTTTTTCAGGTTGGAAAGATGTAACTAGTAGAGTGCCACATCGATCAGTCCCAGGCCCTCAATTATTTACTATCTATATTAATGACTTGGAGGGGGGGCAGAATGTAATGCATCCAAATTTGCTGACAACACAAAAATAGGTGGGAAGGCATGTTGTGATATGGACATAAGGAATCTGCAAGGGGGTATAGATCGGTTGAGTGAGTGGGCAAAAACTTGGCAGATGGAGTTTAATGTAGGAAAGTGTGAGGTCATGCACTTTGATAGGAAGAATCAAAAGGCAGGCTATTATTTAAATGGAGACAGACTCCAAAAAAGTGCAGCACTGGGTGTTCTTGTGCATGAAACACAAAAAGTTAGCATGCAGATGTAGCAAGTAATTAAGGAGGCAAATGGAATTTTGGCCTGTATTGCTAGGGGATTGGAGTTTAAAAATAGGGAAGTCTTATGACAACTGTACAGGGTGATGGTGAAGCCGCACCTGGAGCATTGTGTACAGTTTTGGCCCCGTTTTTAAGAAAGGAGATACTGGCATTGGAGGCAGTTCAAAAGAGATTCACTAGCTGATTCCTGGGATGAAGGGGTTGACTTATCAAGAACGGCTAAACAGGTTAGATCTTTATTCATTTAGAGTTTAGAAGAATGAGGGGTGACCTTATTGAAACGTACAAGATTCTGAGGGGGCTTGACAGGATGAGAAGATGTTTCTGCTAGTCGAGGAATCTCGAACTAGGGGACGTAGTTACAGAATAAGGGGACACTCATTTAAAACTGAGAAGTGAAGGAATTTCTTCTCTCAGAGGGTAGTGAATGTCTGGAACTCTCCCCAGAGAGTTGGGGAGATCATTGAAAGTATTTAAAGAGGTAGGTAGATTTTTGAAATGTCAGGGAGTTGGGGGCTATGAGGAGCTGGCATGAAATGAGGAGTTGAGGCCTGGGGCAGATCAGCCAGTATCTTATTGAATGACGGGGCAGGCTTGAGGGGCCAAATGGCCTACTCCTGCTCCTATTTCTTAGGTTATGATATAGAAACATACATCACCTGATTATGACCTGGGGTTGTCTTGAATGTTGTCTCGAGTAATAAAGGTTACTTTTTTTTTTTAATCAGAATTTGAAAAGTGCCAGCTTTCCTGTATCATGATACATTACATGGCGTTTCCAGATACAGGAACCGAACTCAATGTTCTATGTCAATGCATTGAGGACTGACAGGGTTTTGGTTGAGATGGCTCAAATCAATCACACTGAGGGAGCATAAGCTGAAGTATGCTTCCTCAGGGTGCTGGTACTTAATTAGTGCTCCTGTTTAAGGAGAAAAGGAAATCGTATTCAATAAACCTGCTAATACATTTTATGACACAGGTCACTGGCATGACATTTAGATATCCAGTTATGTGCATCCAACACCATTTATTTATTTGGGAGGTTTATATGCAGCATGAAGCACTGACATTGATTACAGATCCATGCATCATGCAGCTAAATTTAGAACAGTGTACAATGGAGTAAAATCCATTGTATCAGCTATAGTTTAATTTGGCATGAATTCAAATATTGAAAAGGTATAATGAAAGACAGGCAGAACAGCAAATTCCCTTACTTCCACATGATAACTCATTGCTGCTCACCGTGCCTTTCAGAAAAAATAAATCCTAAACTTGCTGTTACTAATCCAATGTTAAGGATAGGACAGACTTACCTGGGAAAGTTGAGAAGTGTAGGTACATGACATGCTAGGTGGAAAACCTTTGGACACTTATCACAACACAGTAGATCTCCTCCGTTCTGACACACAGCGCACCAGTCCTCATTGGGGTCTTCATCCTTGTTATTGCTGTTGTCCCCTCCAACTCGAGGCGAGCGATGTGCAAAGTTACGGATTGGGGACTTTCCATTAACGGTATGACTCAACTGCCTGCAACTTCCTGTCTTATCGGAAGTTTCCATCTTCACATGGTTTTCGACTTGCCGAAGACCCTCTATATCAGTCTCGCTCTCAGAGTGCAAGTTGTTGGAAAGAGGTGGCGTCAAGCTGCTTTCAGGACTGCTCATCTAAATTTGGAGGAGGTTAGTATGTGGATTATTCAGGAATCAATGTTTCAAGCAAACATTATGAAATTTAATTCCTCTTGTACCCCAATGCCCAAGTTAGTGTCTCAGCAGCCCACACACTATTCCTTGTCCAAGCACGTAGGAAGTGAAGCTGCTCCCAGGCGTCTGCTTCAATCACTTCAAGATGGCCACTGAGAAGACTGAGCCTGTCTCAGGTGACTTGCAATTCCCCTTTCTCCTTGCAGGGAAACACCTGGTCTGTTTCCCACCTCCCGCCAGAAGTCCTCACATGGAAAATACTCTGGTGCAAAAATTGTACTTTAGATTTCAAAAAGTGCTGAAAAACATTGCAACGTCTCCTTGGTATCATGGCAAAATCTGAAATTTCACAGTTGCTTTCAAAACTGCAGGCTTTATTCTTCTATCCTACACAGCTCCAAAAATATTCAGATTATTAAAATGCTCTCTCTTCAGAAACTGAAATATACTGTAGTGTGAATTACTGTAGTGTGAGTGTCTCAATTTTACGCTGAATATCTAAATTCTGATAACCTCCTTTAATTTGTTTTACCTTTACAGAAAAAGGATGATTGTACCAGAACTAGCACTGTAAAAGCACAGTAAGTCATCAACACCCAAAGCTCAAAGTTACACTTCAGTTAGCTTCACTTTGAACCCATCTCTGTTTCTGTGGGAATTTCTATCTTTTGTGCACAACTTTCATGTAAACAAAAAGGACTCTGATAAAATATTCATTTTTGTGCTTAGGAAACTGAGAACTCAATGTGAAAAGCAATCTGAATGAAATCAATCCTGAAAGTACAGTCCTGTACTATACAGAACATAGGCCAAGGGGTATGTTACATGGGTGTAACGGATTCAGTGGAGTTCAGATTAAATTTCAAATGATGGAAGGAACACCTGAGCAGCTCGTCCATATCATTTGAACCTGTCTAATTGTACCACTCTTATAATACACTCCTCATTTAGATTCCTTTTCACTGTTCCCATTCAGCTGTACTTTTCAGAACAGACGACTTACTGGTTGCACGTGTGTTGCCAATTTGCAACCAAATCATAGCAGGAAGGAGAGTAATAAAATGTTCTTAACAAAAAGTGTCCCAATAATGTACTAATGATATATATGCAGCATTCACATCTGTAATACATGTATGTGTAGTGTAAATGGCACTTAAGAGGGGAACCGAGTCTGAGAAGGCATCCCGGTAATTGAGGTATAATTCAAATGAATCCAACAGCTCCAATACACTTGGAGCCAAAAGTATCAATTTACAGTGACACTATCACAGAACTCAACAACCCTATACTTCATTCAGTTTACTTCTGAGTAACACAATCCTCTATTAGTCGCCTGCTAGTACTGCAATGAAATATATGCCACCACCTATCTGAAAGTACCAAGGATGCTCAGTCTTTACCGATAGGAACAGCATCAAATTCTGCCAACAGAAGTTTTATAGATCAACTTTCCTTTATAAGATACTATATAAAATTAGAGAAATTCTTAAACTGAAAATCAGTTTCTGTGCTACTTTAATGGTTACAAACATTGCTGACATGTGACTAGAATGCATTAATTAAGCAGTATTAAAGATACATATTTTAAATTGTGGCTCAAATTAATTTCTCATCCAAGCAAAGGAACTACCATTGAAAATGCACCTGATTTCTTTGATTAAACCACAAGTACTTCAGGTTTACCATGCAAGCACTTCTCCGACCATCTTCCAAATGCTCATGTTTTACAGAAGCACCAGAGAAACTGCACACATCATCCTCTGTGCCCGGCTCTTGCTTCACTTTGATTTGATCTGGTCGGAAGACTGAGATCCCCCTCTCTGTACCTTGAGCTTTGCCAGAGGAGCTGCAACTGTAAAGGAACATTTACAATCAGTATGCTCAGGCTCACTTTAACCACACACAAATGTAAATTCACAGGTTTATGAGATTTCATACTTTTAAACACAAAATGCTTGGCAATGACTGTCACTGAGCTCTTGAACTATATTTAAATTGACTTTCATTAAACTCAAACCGGATGGTTCAAGCCAAATTTCCCTGCCCTGATCGGATCCAAATTACAATGTCAGGAAGTAATAAATTACCCTGCCTCAAGTGAATCCATGAACATCATATGTCTGCTGTCTGTGATGCCGCTACATGGAAGAGTTTGGTCACTCTACATCAAACTTGAAAGAAACACAACAAAATACTATTCTGCATGCCCCCACCCCTAAAAAAAATATTAGCATCATGTGAAATTAGCAATGTTAGCCAAGTCAATAGTTAGTTGGTGTGGGAAATAGACAACAGGGAATGCTTTGAGAGGTTAGGCTGAGGCACAATATTGAGACTGAGCAGGGGCAGCTTTACTCTGCAACATTTGTTTGAAATGAGACCTAGGTGCACTCTATGAACACACTGGGTACACAAAATGGAAAATATTTCATTCCCCAGCTTAATATTCCTACCTGGAGCACAAAACACAAGAAAAATACCAATTCTACCTTTCCAAAAAATATGTTTGTTTGCAGTAGTCTAATGTGGTGAATTATAATCCTTTGGGACTATCCGGATCAGCCCTACTTCTCAGATGTTGACTCTCAACTTAAGCTCAAGGTAGTCAAATCTGAATGGGGCTGAAGGTCTGGTCTAACTCTCCCCAAAAGAATGGGACAAACCTTTGTTTGCTATCATCCTCCAGAATCTTTTTTAGCAAGTTCCAGCAGATTATAATGTCCCGGATATTGTTGGGGTCCGGGGTCTCTTCTCAGTAATGTATCTCTTCACCAAGAGTGCATGAGAGATGTGGTTCACGAATTTGTGATACAGGAGACCATGACACATATATAAGTTCTAAACTACATAGAGGTTTATTAAAGAAACAAACACGCAAATTACAGTCAATCATCAATCGTAACATTAACAGTTCATAAGGGAAAGATAAAAAAAAATTTCTAGTAGAGATTCTAAACTTTAAATATTGTTACAGTAAGGGGACAATCAAGCTCCCTTTGCTCAGATGGCTGAGAGTCGCTCAAGCGAATCTAAAAATCTAATGGGTTCCCTTTATTTACACTACCCTTTCCTGGTTACTCTACCTTAATTAGCTGCGAGTGCTCAATGATCAAATTAGTCATGATTCAGCTGACGCTGTTTCAACATTTGCCTATTGTAAAAGGTTATCAAGTGCTTATCAAGGGTAGACACCCTTTATTTATATGATTGGCACCCTTTACTTAGGGAGATGAGCCCTTTGACCCTTTTAGCCCTCAGGGCCAGATGCCTTCAAATTATCCTGAACTACTGAGAATTATCCACAAAACCCAATAGCAATTTTATTCAGCTATTTGGCTAAGATTGGCTTGCTACGGAAGGAAGTCGCATTCTTTGATATAGCAGATGAACAAGTTCATATTCATATTACCATCCCAACAAAAAATGTTATTTCTCTTCAACCTTCCCAATTGTGATCAAGAAAAAACATTCATATTGCACATCAACAAACATAAAGCATGTCAATGCAATTATATCTAGTGACTGTAGTGTGGAGCAACATGGCAGTCGGTTTGAAAGATCAGATTCCACAATCCACCCCATCATATGCATGTTCTGTTCTAAAGAAACACCATCCTCGCTTGAACATAATCACCATTCCTTCGAAGCTGATTCAATATCCTTGAATTTCCCACCCAATACCATTGTGGAAGCACCATCAGAAGGGCTGTAGTAATAAAGATAACATGTTGTCATCGTCCCAGTGCAACTCAGGGCAAATCTTAAATACTGTTGTCCACGCCCAGAGATCAAATAAATTTATAAATTGCTTGCCACGTTTGTACTAAAACAGTAACTGAACTTCAAAAAGCATTTCTTTGCTTGTAAAGTGCTTTGGGACAGCCTGGTGACTCCAGCTTCAAATAGATACAAGATCATTTTTATTTGAAATAGCAGAATGTGAGCTAACTGAGCAGGCACTTTACAGATGGAGTCAACCATGTTGAATTTTTACAGCTGAGAACCCATTTATGAAAGTATGCATCTCAAGGGCAAGGGAAATTTGATCAATCTTAGTGGAAATCTACAAAACGTCTTAAAAGTAGAAGTGGCAGATCAAATGGTGTTTTAATAACTTTCCCAATTTTTTTTAAGCACAGACTGATTTTTGAAGAAGTCCCCAGAATATCCCCACTTTATTAGCTCCAGTCCAGGTTGAAAGAGGAAGAGGCAGGGTTCAAAATACACAGGGGCGGCAGGCAAATTCTCACTTGAAAGCCCCAAAAAGCTTGGGGAAATTTGATATCAGGGGCAACCAATGAGAGAAAAATCACCCCTGCACATGGAAGTGACAGAATCTGCGAGGAGCTGCACCGCCAATCACAGGCTATTCCTCTGCCACACTTGCTGCTAATAAGCTAAATTGCAACTCACTAGTGAGCCCATCAACAGCAAACATAGAAGAAAACAGCCTGTGATTGGAGCAGCAGCCGGAAAGTGAGTGGCAGCATGTGCCAAGCACCGGAGTGGCGGCAGGGGTGGGGGGGGTAGACCCTGACCATCAGGACCACCAAGTCTCCCTGCAGCACAAAAAGGGGGCTGAAGCATCACATCAGTATCAAAAAGTAAAGCCACAAATGCCCTATTGAAACACAAGCAGTAAACCAGATAGATCCAGATTATCCAATTGTGGTGGATAGAGGATGAGTGTTAGGCTGCATTTTTGTCTCTTATCTGCAGTCGGGCCACCTCTCCTGCTTGCGGATTGGTGTGGTTTGCCGAACTGTCATCATTGAGGGGGCAGTTGCATGTCAGACGGCGGCGGCTCTTTCACATCTCTCTCAGGCTGCTGTAACCACTCATGGTCAATCCTGTTCTTTCCTCCTCTGCCTAAACCCCTCTCTTTCCATTGTCATGAGAGATTAATGTCTATAATGTTACTGAAAATTATTTTTAAATTGGACTTGTAGTAAGGTGTGTGTCTGTGTGTTAACTGGATTAAAGCCAGCTAGTCTGGGTGCTTTGATGTATAGTAATTTTGAGAGATTAATTAGATAAACATAAGGGATAGGTGGTAAAGAGTACATTTGCATTTGTTGAATAAACCATTCAAAAGAATGGGTGAAATCTTGCACCTAGCTAGGAGACACCAAGCAATGTGCTTATATTACTAATAAAACTGGTGGAATGAAAGGATTATTGTTAGGAGAGGTAAAATTAAAAAACCTAGTAATACAATGGAAAATTTACATTCAAAGGGAAAGCTAGGTATAAACAGAAACGAATTTGTGCATCTGGGTCAGAGGCAGGCTGGTTAGATCTTGCATGCAAGCAGAGAACTGTGTCTGCAAAGGAACCTCATTTTGAATTTGTACGGTCCAATGTGCTTTGCCGGATGTCTGTTTAAAGTCTATGGGTTATTGTTGCCTTGGTGAAGATTTACCTGGGAGCGATTAATTTGGGGATTTGTTTAAAAGTTATTATGGTAGTAATTTGTAGACATGTTTAAATTTGTTAAATTAATAAATGTTTAATTTAGTTTTGTAAATAAAAACCTCTTCAGGCTTGGTAGTTTTATTACAGAATTCAGAGCTGCATCTCAAACATAACAATTGAAAAATAGGTTACAACAGTTATTCAAGTTTCCCTCTGGGATTTAAACAACTCAGCCTTTACCAATTGCTGTGTCACAACATCACCCACTTTTATTTTATGTAGATATATTAAAGAATTTTGGCGACTTTAACCTCACCTTAGCTTAAAGTTGATCTTCTATTTTCCCCTTCACTTGAGTTTCTAGGGTGAGGAGTTATTTTCATTTTTTTTGTAAATAATTAATAAATACCCATAATTAACTGGAGAGCTTATCTGTGGGAGCAATGCCCCAGTAAGTTGAGCTTTTGATGTCCACTGCCCACACTAACCCCCCACCCCCCAACGCTTTCACTGACTAACTTGCTTAATTTCTTTTCATTTCTACCTAATTTAAGGATCACACTTTATAAACAAAAACATATGTTAAAAGGTTTTGTTTACTGTTTCCCGGTGTTGTCGTAAAGTCTAACAATTGTGGAATGATCCCCTTCAGGGCAATGCCAAAACAGAGTGTGAAGACAAAGTTGGACTCTGACCTAATTTTTTTATGCATTGACAAGTTTGTGCAATTGCAAATGGGTAAAATGTTCATTTTGGAAATGAAGTACAGGAAATTTATTTATAATAAATTTAAAAAAGCATCTTAATCATAGATTCTAGGTTAAAAGATATAATATATCTCCCTCTCTTACACACACATACACACTTTGGTATTTGTATCCATTTAAAGAAGGAAACCTTAAAAAAATCAACACAAATACAGAAGGCAATGTTACTATGTGACTGCATTACCTAATAAAGGAGCTAGAGAGAAAAAAAGAGCTCCTGAAAACCAAAAAGTAGCTCTTGGGAAAATCTAAAAAACTTACTTGTACCCCTAGGAAGAGGAAAAGTTGGAGCTTTGAAGCAGTGTTGCTCGGATAACGGGAATCTTGGCCAGAACCAAGAAAATTGTATTGTACAGTACTAGATTTGAACAATTTTCTAGCCTGCTGTTATACTATAGATACCAATGTCTGTACAGCACAAGTTGTTGCACCTTACCACTAATCATACACAGATCAACAAGAAAAGAACATTAGGCTTGCAGAGTTCTGCTCCTGGATTGTTAATTTTTAATTGTTTGAGCACAAGGACAGCAACATTTACGTCCTCATAACATGAAAGGAATTCCAAAATAAAATTCAAACGTTTCGCAGGAGATCCAGTACACTTCTGGAAATTTTTTGCAAGTTGCTTTGTGGAAACCTGGAGCTACAGTACACTTTGTGCTAATCCCAAACAATGCAAGACAATATGATAAAATGATCAGACTCCAGAGTTACACTGCAGCTTCCTTGTCACACTCAAAAATTGCTGTACCGCAGATTGGAAGTCAGTATAGCTCCTGCCTAAATAAGCTTTGGCAAGTTTTAAACCTTTAAAGCACTTACCTGCCTCTGCTACCGGTACTAGAGGTACTTGAGGGTCTAACTGGAGTGTGGGAGTTCGCCATTGCTAAAGCTGCAACTGAAAAAAAGATATTATTAGATGTTGTTGCCTATGTTAATCGATTGAATCTACAATGTGCTGTATGCACAGCCAGTGTGGAATCAGGGAGTTATACCACCACCACCACCCCCACGAAGGCTTTAAGTCTGATTGAATGACAGTGGCATTAGATTATGGCTATGGTGTATCATGTTAGCCAAATGTGAACTTCAACTCTGAATCCTTCCATCTTGGTTCTGCTGTTGAGTACAAACTTTGAGAGTTCTACCACAAACTACAGGGACATGTCTTGATGATAATTTCATAACTATCCCTGTAGGTCCAAGAAATGGCAGAAAAATTCTCTAGAATTACAAAAATCCTATGAAAGCGTGCTTAAAAATAAATTTGTTGAAGACATATGTTACAGTAGATAAAAATGTTAAAGCATCAGTGCCATTAATTTGAAACTGAGCCAAATGTCACATGTTGTCCTTGAACAGGATTTAATCTTAACACCTATAACCTAGTAACTGGTGCAGTCTACTTCACTTTCCAAACAAGTAGTTGCCCTAAAGTATAAAAGGCTGTGGTTATTCCGTGGCCCACTATGTACAGCTCATGACAGCTGACCTTTTCAACATCCACTGCTTAAACTGTGCTTTTAGACACACAAAGTGCTGGGTAGAAGAAATAACTTTTGAATCAAAACATTTAACGGAGTATAAATTGTGGATGACAGTGAAAGACAACACTGCCATGCCACACTAGGAAGTAAAGATTGCAAGTGTGGAACTGAATGATTCATCTCATTAAGCAAAACGTTAAGGGCAAAGATAACTTCAGCACAGCAATTTTAAAATTCCATAAAGCATCAGTTTTGAAACAAGTTACCAGTGCTTGATAATAACATCTAACCAACTCCACGTGGCTGAGCTGAAGTTATATCATGCAGCAATCTGTAACTAGCCCAAAGAGTAGATATTGCTTTCCAAGGAAGACTTATATAATGCATTCACGAAAAGACTAACCCACCTTGGAGGTAGGGGTAGAAATGCTGCAATATAAACTTAATGCTCAGGTTATCGTATTTCTTTTCCATGTTTGAGGGATTTGCAAGTTCCCATTTTAAGGGTTGAATGAAACGAATCAGCATTATGTACCAAGATGTAATTTATTAATTCCTGACACACAGGAGGTGAACACATCAGAATAGAGTTGACGTTTCGAGTCCTCATGACATCTTCAGCAGAACTGAGTTCTGCTGAAGGGTCATGAGAACTCGAAACGTCAACTCTTTTCTTCTCCGCTGATGCTGCCAGACCTGCTGAGTTTTTCCAGGTAATTCTGTTTTTGTTTTGGATTTCCAGCATCTGCAGTAGTTTTTTGTTTTTACATCAGAATAGAGTTATCCTGTGTAGACTTTGCAAAGGGGAATGTTTTAAGAGTCAAGTAACCTCAAACAGGCTTCATAAATTGTGACTGCAAAGGCTTTTTTGGGTCACAGGAGACAGTATTGAGAACTTGAACAGTTGTGTTCTCGTGGAGCATGGCAGTTACCTATTGAATGTTCTAATCTGTCCCCAGCCTTGAGACACCAAGAATTTTCATGATACTGCTTTTACTTGTTCAAAAGAGTTAATTGATGTGGGCGGATTTTGAAGGGAAGGTATGGGATTAATTACAGCCCTTCTTTGTCAGCCACGTGAGAAGCTGGCTGCTGATGGGCCAGTTAACAGTGTAACTGCCTCCTGCAGCAGAAGATTGTCAACAAAACTAGTTCTGATGGACAGCTTTTGAATACAGGCATCCAAATGTTATGAATATATAATGAAACCCCACCAATAGAATTTTGTATGAATATCTTCTATAAAGGTTTTTAGCAACTAGAAAGATATATACCTCAATCGGTTTTAAAATAGAGTAAAAATTTCAAGTAAATTAAATAGATTACAATAATTTTGAATTATCACAATATGTCACTTAAACAAAAATGAAACACTGCTTTCAGGAAATTAGCTGTGCCACATATTTCTGAAAAATGCAATCCCTTTGTGATTCTCTTTGTAATTACACTGTGGGGTAGCAACATACAAGTAGTATGAAATTGTGTCTTTTTGACACCCTTTTCCACAAACAGGCCAAAGGCACAATAAGTGCAATGTCCTACAAATATATCAACAGAATGCCTGATTTTATATCTCAGCACAGCTTCATCCAAAAAAAGCCAGCATTATACACCAAATGCCTGAATTATTGCAGCCTTTCAGCTTTTAACAATGCAGACTTAACAGATTCAGTTGTTCCTCAGAAATAGATATTACTCCTGGGATCATAATCAGGTGTTCTGGATCTTACAGAATCATAGAATAAAACCGGACAGCCATTTGGCCCATCATGTCCATGGTAGAGTTAACATATATAATTATATATACACAATTCACTTGGAAGAGACTACTGAATTTACTTCCACCACCTTTTCAGGCAGTACATTCCATTACATGCAGAAGTTCCGTGAGTAGTAGTTAGTAGAGGAGCACAAAATTAGTGATATAAAAATATTTAATAGATTAATTATAAATTGCACTTCATAGGCAAAATTTATAAGAATCTAGCTTTCTTTCATATCAATATATTTGTATGGTTATTTGCAACACTGAATGCTTACTTGCTGGTCCAGGGGACGGTGCTGAGGGTCCAGGGGACGGGTTTGAACTGGAGGAGGATGGTGGTGGCAGTGGTGGCGGGTGGTGGTGACTGTCCGAGATAAATCTGCTCAACAAATTATCTAATGTACTCGATCCAGCATCATCCAGCTGCAAACAGAATTAACATCAAAGAAAATAAGCGAAGGAACAACTCTTTTGGAACACAGTTCAAATTGAGCTGCATATTGTTCTAGGTGTTGCCTTACAGAAGGACTGAGGACTAACTAGACGAAAATGTTTTTTTTTTGCTTTAACACAATGAGTTTGTGTAACACCTCTTCCAATTGAGACTGAATTAAACTTGGCAGATGACAGCATGATATCCACTAAGAGTAATGGATATTCTACAGCTGGATTCCAATGTTTAGCATATAAGCATAAATTTGATAAGAGTTAGATCAGAACTCAAGTGAAAATGACATGCAGGAGTTATCAAATCCAGTTAAAAAATATACTTTGGAGCACATATTTCTGGTCTCTACATTATAAAACAGAAAGAGGGAATTGAGTAGGTGCAACAAGGAATCACATGGATGACAGCAGAGTGAAAGGGTGTACTCATCAGGAAAGGCTGAACAGATTGAGACTCTTTTCTCCAACCAGAAGGTGAAGAAGTGACCTAATAGAGGTATTTATGACACTGAAATTGTTTGATAGGGTACATATAGAGAAAAGGTTCCCACTTGCAGGGGAGTCCAAAACTAGAGGGCATAAACATAATATAGTCACTAATAGATCCAATAGGGAATTCAGGGGTAACCTCTTGAACTTAAGAATGTGAAACCACAATGAACAGCTGAGGCAAATAGGACAGATTGGTTTTGAGGGGGGTTGGTGGAAAAAGATACAAATACATGAGGGGCAAAAAGAACAGAAGCTCATGCTGACAGGGTAGATGAAGTCAGGTCAGAGGAGGCTCATGTGAAGCAGACACACAAGCAGATGAATTAGGAGCAGGAGTAGGCCAGTCGCCCCCTGAGCCATTCAAAAAGATCATGGCTGATCTGAATGTAAACTCAAACCCACATTCCTGCCTACCCCGATAACCTTTCATCCCTTGTTAATCAAGAATCTATCTAGCCCTGCATTAAATTGAGCCAAATTGCCTGTTATTGTACTGTACATTTATGTATGCAACAATGCACAATTACTGTTTTTAATATAGATATAATTATTCCTGGCTAAAAATAAAGATTTCAGTGCACCCAGGAAAACATTTACTTCATGCCAATAGCTCCTCAAATTAATCCAGGGAGATTGCTACATCCATGCAGATTATCTTGCTGTAACTGTTAATCAGAGGTAACCTGGAGGCAGATATTTTGAATTTTGATTGCTCATGTGCAAGATCACAATGTCACTGGATTGAGAGATTGTTAACAGGGAGTGCTGCCCCTCAATAGGCTGTCCTGAAATTGTCACATCTCAGGCTAACAGGTTTACAATTCAAATAACTACCAACACTCAATCGTCTGGTTACCATCAGTGGTCTACTTAAAAGGCATACAGTGCTGGAAGTTTATTTTATTACATATTCAGCTTCAGAATTTAAACCATCAACTATATCTTTATTATACAAGTAGGCTTCATAACTTCAAAGATTCATTTTTATAATTTTAAAAATGTTTCAGAAATAATGTAAACAATGGGCCATAGGATCAAGCAGATCAAGGCAGCAATTGGCAAGTTCCAGCAACACCCAAACTGTACAGCATGTGTCAGCTGTGGCTCAGTTCATAGCACCCTCGCCTTTGAATCAGAGGGTTGTGGGTTCATGTCCCACTCCAGGAAAACCAAGAACTGTGATTGTACTCGAAAGAAGTTGCAATCTGTGACTGTTGGTAACTCGAAAAGAGTTTCCAGGTGACATTTGATTAGGACTCCACTCTGACCACATTTTCAAAGCAGACATCAACTTGCCAGTATTCAACATTTGGGGGCCTTGAAGGTCTGAAGGCAAATGAGCTAAAACCTATGCTTCCACGTCGAAAATATCTAGGCCGTCAGTGCCCCCTTCTCCCATACTGCAAATATAAAAACACAATCAAATTGGTAACTAGAACTGAATTATACATTGCTATAACACTTATGGTGTTTCCAGCATTGTGCTCTGACAAATAAGTAAATTTATTGTTTGTTGCATTCTAAGGGTCAGAGGCGGGAGAGGGAGGGAAAGCAGCTCATCATCACTTGCAGTTGACAAATGAACATACGCACATATGAAATAGGAGAAGTAGGCCATTCAGCCCCTCGAGCCTGTCCACTATTCAATAAGATCTTGGCTGATCTGTTTGCGTTTGAATTCCACATTCCGATCTACCTCCAATAACCTTTGAATGCCTTGCCTAACAAGAATCTACTTCTGCCTTAAAAACGTTTAGTGGCCCTGCTTCCACCATCTTCTGAGACAGAGTTGCAAAGTCTCTCAACCCTCCGAGAGAAAAAAAATTCTCCTCCCCTCCGTCCTATAAGGGAGACGCCTAATTTTAAAATAATGCCGCCTAGTTTTGGACTCACCCACAACAGGAAAAATCCTTTCCATGTCCACCTTGTTAAGACCATTCAGAATCTTATATACTTCAATCAAGTATCCCTTACTCTTCTAAACTCCAGTGGAAACCAGCCCAGCCTGTCCAAGCCATCCTCATAAGACAACCTGCTCATTCCAGGTATCAGTCTAGTAAACCTCCTCTGAACTGCCAACACATTTACATCCTTGGTTAAATAAGGAGACCAAAACTGCACACAGTATTCGAGATGCGGTCTCACCAATGCCCTATATAACTGACGCATAACAACCTTACTTTTATGTTCAATTCCTCTCCTAATAAAGGATGATTCCATTAGCCTTTTTGATTATATGCTGTACCTGCACACTAACTTTTTATGACTCATGCACCTAGATCCCTCTGCACCTCGGAATTCTGCAGTCGTTCTCCACTTAAGTAATACTCTGCTTTTTTATTCTTCCTGCCAAAGGGAACAACTTCATGCTTTCCCACATAATACTCCATCTGCCAGATTTTTGCCCGCTCAACCTATCTATAGCAATCTGAAACCTCATTATGTCCCCTTCACAATATATTTTCCTACCTATCTTTGTGTCGTTTGCAAATTTAGCTACTGTCACGACAGCGGATCACAGCCCCAAATTACTTACGGGCGTATTGAATTTTTTAGATAAGACCTGTGTTTTTATTAAATACCTGCAAGCAAGAACTGGCTGAGTATGTGGAGTAACCACTTGCTGGAAAATTCCTTTATGGATTACACTTGACCAACTAGTCCAGAGAGCATGGAATGTCGCACCTAAAAAGGTGTCAAGGCCTACTTTAGACAGAGACACTTCAAAAGAAGAGATATAATGTAAAAAAACCTGAACTTTAATCTCTTGTGGTTGCAGAGACAATGGAGGCTGATTACCATCTCAGCAGAAACCATCCCCTGTTGAGTCATATCTCAGAATGTGAACATGATGCGTTGAAAGAAAGCAGATTCTAGGTGTAAGACATGTTTGTTGCTTGTCTCTTCCAGGAATACACAAGAAAAGGTTAAAAAGCCAGCTGCAAAGCTGGTCTGTGCGCACTAGTTCTGGTAATGCTAATGTGTGCTGTGAAGATCACAGCTGAAGAAACTTGTTGGTCTTCCAGCGCAAAGAGTTGTCCCCGACCGAGTGTTGCAGACTGGCACATTCCAAAGTCCAGGACTTCGTGCTGAGGGACGCACTAAAGCTTGGGGCAGCCGCCGCAAAGGCGCAAAGGGGAAAGGTCGCTGTCTAAGACCTTTCTGCCACAGTACACCGAGGGGCTGGGAACTGTTGAGAGCCCCTCGGGCTGTGCAGCTCAAAATGAATGTATGCATTGAATACTAATTGTATTATAATTGTATTGAAGCACATCAGAGTGCAACATGATGTATGTTGATAACTCCAATACCATTGTCTGATTGTCTGCATTGACCATATTGAAATGATTGTAATATTCATTGATTGTATTGATGCACCTTGTGATACATGTGTAAAAGTTGAATCTGATTGTACTTATATGATGGTGATTTTGAAATGGTTTGGAATGTTCTTCCAGATATTTTATGAATAAAGTATATTTTTAAAAAAAAAGCTGAAAATCAACTAGGCATCCCTGTAGTTTGCAGGTTAAAAAAAGTGTCTCTCTGTTGGAGTGCTCAAATGTCAAAGTGATCTCTACCAGAATCACCCAACTTAACGGTCGCAACGTTTCACCATCTACTCCTCATGGACAAGCCAAAGACCGATACATATATATATTTTAAATTATATGAACATACTTGTATTTTTGGACTCAATTTCTTATTTCTAATCTGTGTACATGTGTTGCATTTTTATTATTTTTGTCAGGTTTGTAATAACTAATAAACTCTCTCTTTCCTTAACTCAAGCTTGGTTAAATTGGCTCCTTCTAAAACATAAATTCATTTGGGCTGGGAAAAGGTATCCATGAGGGAAGGGATCCTTTTAAATTAACCATGTTGCGACCAAGGAAGCTGAATAAAGAAGGGGAGCCAGTTCAACCCTCCTCACCTGGGAGCATAACAATTTGGGGTATCTCATGCAGGACCATGACAAATTGGGGAATCTCGTCCGGGGACCGGTTGTAACACTATCATACCTTTGCCCCCCTCATCTAAGTCAATTATGTAAATTGTAAAAAGTTGAGGCCCCAGCGGGTCTCCACTTGTCACATCCTGCTAATCAGACAAAGGCCCATTAATGCATACTCTCTGCTTTCTGCCAGCCAGTCAATCTTTTATCCAGGCCAATATGTTACGCCTGACATCATGTGCTTTTATTTTCCGATTACCTTGAGTTTTTCTAAGTGTCAAGCCAACCTCCTCAATGATCGACTCTGATGACCTTCCCCATCACAGATGCCAAGCTAACTGGCCTACAATTTCCTGCCTTCCTCCCTTGAATGGAGGGGTAATATTTGCTACTTTCCAGTCTAATGGAACCTTTCTAGAATTCTACTACCTCACTAGCCACCTCTTTTAAGGCCCTAGGATGAAGTCCATCTGGGCCCAGAGACTTGTCAGCCTGCAGCTCCATCAGTTTGCTCAGTACTGCTACTCTAGTGATTGTAATCTCACCAAGTTCCCCTCTCCCCTCCACCACCCCATTTACAGGTGATACTGGAATGTTTTTTGTATCCTCCATAGTGAAGACGGAAGCAAATTTATTCATTTCATCTGCCATTTCCTTATTGTCTACTAACAGCTCCCCATTCTCACTCTCTAGAGGACCAACGCTCACTTTACCTACTCTTTTCCTGTTTAAGTACCTTCAGAAACTCTTGCTATCTGTTCTAACATTTCTAGCTAGCTTCCTCTCACATTCAAATTTATTTTTCCTGATTAACCGTTTAATCATTTTCTGCCATTCGTTATATTCTGACCAGTTATTCTGCCACTCATCTTTGTGCAGTAGTTTACTTACCATCTGTAGCTTCTTAATAACTGACAAAGCAGAAGGAACAATCTATTCAACAGAAACCTCAGGATACTCACCTGAATGGGTGGGATATCTGGAAGTGGAGGAAGGTTCTCTGGGTTAGTAACTGAAGGAATCAGCTCTATTGTGGCAACTGTGGGACTGGTGGGCCCGCGGTTTGCACCAGCCAAACTAGCAGTGGTGGGACTGGTTGGATTTGGAATGCTATTGTGTACTGAGGCTGCAGAAAATGGTCCTGTGTGCCCAGGATTTGCATGCTGTCAGGAGACAAAACAGGTGACACATTTTAGTTTGATTAGATGAAACAGTAAAAATTCCCTCCACCCATTCACTTGGTTTGACAAGATGCGTTCCAGTAAAAATATTTACCAAATTAGAATCAATTTGCCTTTCTATAAATTGCACATTTTAATTTTTTTTATTCAGTAGACATGGAACAAAAAAAAAATGGCTTCATACTGCAAATATAACAGATAGAAAAGAACTGAAAGTTAGTTTGCAAAATTCCAGGGTTCAGGATTTGGGTCCACTGATGCCAAAAAAATTACAATAAAATATCAAGATTGCAGTGGCCACTTTGACCCTCTTGCTTGGCACCTCCCTGAACCCCTCGCTCAGTGCCTTTCCCCGCTCAGCACTTGGCTCCTTGGCCCTTGGGATGGCACAAATGGCTTTGCAGGCAATTAAGTAGTCATTGTTGTAATGTAGGAAACACCACTCAATTTGCACATTGCAAGCACCCACAAACAGCAATGATATGATTAATCAGGTCATTTGTTTTGGGTTCAGGTCAAGAATTAAATACAGGCTAGGACACTGGGAGAACTCTCCTTCAAATATTGCCTTGGGATCTTTTCATGTCCAAGTGGGCAAAAAGGACCTAAAGATGGCACCTCCAATAGTGCAGCACCCCCCTCCATACCATGCAGAAGTACCAGCCCAAAGTATGCGTTCAAGTCTCAATAGTGGGGTTTGAACCCATAAATTTGACTCGGGTGACAGTGCTACCACTGAGCAAAGGTTGACACAAACACCTAGGAAATGGGAAGAGCAGATCCTTAGTTTCCATCCTTGCATGCTGGCTGACCTGGCAATGATCTGAAAGCCAGCCAAATAAAATAAACAAACTGTAATGGTTAGTTTTAAAATTTCAACTTCCGTGCACTAACAGAATGGCTATATTAGTAATTTTAATCTTTTACTACCATTCCTTTGGAGGAGATAAAAGTAATAATAAATAAAAAGAATATACCCCAAGTTGGTTTCTATTGAAACTACCAAGAAATTGTGAATCTTTGAGGAAGGCCATGTTACCTGTCGTGGTATCTGAGGCATCATTGGATACTGATGTCCATTGTGTCGAGACATTCCAGCCATGCGAGCAGCGTTTTGTGCCATTCTCATCTGATGGGCTTGATGAGCCTGGTGGGCCTGAAGTGCAGCACCATTCAAATTTCCTCTGGGCATGGCTTGCATGCTAATCAAACGTGGAGGCTAAAAAGATAACATGAGTCAACTTATGCAGAGTTCAAAACGATATTACAAAGCCAACTTCAGAAATTTCTCATTTAGATTTTGTATAGTTACAAACTCCTTTGACTTGGCTCACCCAGCATTAATGTTGATTAAGATGCATGGGGGTGGAGAGGCATAGAAACTATGCCGCATTTACAATTTCAGCAATACAATTATCTGTTTTCCAGCTGTACTGAACCTACATTTTGCCGTGTGCTATACCCATAACACTAAAATCTTTCAATAGGAAGCAATGTACTAAAATACCAGGTCAATTATATTTGGAAATTAACATTAATTAGCATTTTTTGACCTACCTTCTGGGCACTCAAAGTTGAATGCTCTTATAGCCTTTCCTCACTAAATCCCCAAAATTATTTTGCTTATACAAAGGGTGCAGCATCAAAAGCCTGATATGATTATTTGACCTTGAGGAAATGACCATCTGTACAGTAAAAATCTGAGGTCCTTTATCACTTTTTTTGTTACACATACAAACTAGCAGCAGAAGTCGGCCATTCAGCCCCTTCAGCCTGCTCTGCGATTTGATAAGATCATGGCTGATCTGATTATGACATCACTCTACTTTCCTGTCTATCCCCTATACCCTTTGGCTCCCTTGTCAATCAAGAATCCATCTAAGTCAGCCTTAAAAATATTCAATGACCCTGCCTCCACTGCCCTCTGGGGAAGAGAATTCCACAGAACAACGACTCCCCCCAAAAAAGAATTCTCATCTCCATCTTTAAAAGGGAGACCACTTATTTTTAAATTGTATTCTCTAATTCTAGTCTCCCCCACAAGGGGAAACTGCCCTCTCAGTATTCACCTTGTCAACTCCCCTCAGGGTCTTATATGTTTCAATAAGATACCTCTCATTCTTCTAAACTTCAATGAGCTCAACCTGTCGAACCTTTCCTCATAAGGTAACCCTTTCATTTCAGGAATCAGTTAAGTGGAGCTTCTCTGAACTACTTCTAATGCTATTATATCCTTTATCAAGGAGACAAAAATTACAGTAATCCAGATATGGTTTCACCAACATCCTGTACAAGTGTAGCAAACTGCCCTACTTTTATATTCCATTCTCCTTACAATAAACGATAGCATTTTGTGTGCCCTCCTAATCACTTGCTGTACCTGCATACTAACTTTTCGTGATTCATATACCAGGACACCCAGATCCCTCTGCACCTGAGTTTTGCAACCTTTCTCCATTTAAATAGAATGCTGCTTTTCTGTTCTTCCTGCCAAAGTGTACGAGTTCACGTTTTCCTACATTATACTCCATCTGCCAAATTTTTGTCTACTCACAGCCTAAATCCCTCTGCAGATCCTTTATGTCCTTCTCACAATTTACTTTTTAAAATTCGTTTATGGGACGTGGGTATTGTTGGCTAGGCAGCATTTATTGCCCAGGCCTAATTGCCCTTGTTCAGAGGGCATTTAAGAATCAACCACATTGCTGTCGATCTGGAGTCACATGTAGGCCAGGCCAGGTAAGGGTGGCAGATTTCCTTCCCTAAAGGACATTAGTGAACCAGAAGGGTTTTTACGACAATCGACAATGGTTTCATGGTCATCGTTAGACTTTTAATTCCGGATTCTTATTGAATTCAAATTCCACCATCTGCCATGGTGGGTCCCCAGAGCGTTACCCTGGGACTCTGGATTACCAGTCCAGTATCAACACCACTACCTCCCATATCTTTCAGTGGTCATCAGCAAATTTAGCAATCATACCTTCAGCCCCTTCATCCAGGTCATGTATATAAATTGTAACACTGGTCCCAACACTGATCCCTGTGACAGTCCACTAGTTACAGCTTGCCAACCCAAAAATGACACAGCTTCCCTGTTAGCCAACCAATCCTCTCTGCATGATAACGCTACCCCCTACACCAGGAGCTCTTATTTTGTGCACTAACCTTTGATGTGACACCTTATCAAACACCTTTTGGAATTTCAAGTATACCATATCTAAAGGTTTCCCTTCAATCCAGGTTATTTGCTACTTCCTCAAAGAACTTGAATAAATTAGTCAAACATGATTTCCCTTTCACAAAACCACACTGAGCCTGCCTAATTGCATTAGGATTTTCTAAGTGCACTGTTATAAACTCCTTAATAATAGATTCTAGTATTATCCCCATGACAGATGTTAGGCCAAGTGATTTGTAGTTACCTGCTTTTTGCCTCCTTCCTTTTTGAACACAGGAGTTACATTCACTATTTTCCAATCTGAGGAGACTCAATTTTGGAAAATTATAACCAATGCATCAACTATCGCTGCAGCCACTTCCTTTAGGACCCTAGGATGAAGTCCATCAGGTTCTGGTGACTAGTCAGCCTTTAGTTCTAATAGTTTTCTCAGTACCCCTTTCTCTGGTGATCCCAACGGTTTTAAGTTCCTCCCTCCTTTTCACCCCACGATTTACAAGTATTTCTGGGATGCTATTTGTGTCTTCTACAGTGAAGATGGACAAAATATATCTATTTAACACTTCCGCCATTTTATTTCCCATTATTAATTCCCCAGACACATACACTCTCTCCAGGTGACCCAAGGTCATTATTTACTCTCTTTTTTAAATACTTGTAGAGACTTTTACTATCTATTTTTATATTTCTAGCTAGCTATCTCTCCAAATAATTTCTCCCTCATTTTTAAAAAATTATTTGCTAGTTCTTCAATCCTGTCCAACCTGCTGACCTACCACTAACCATTGTAGAATCGAACATTTTTTCGTTCAATTTGATATTATCTTTAACTTACTTAGCCACAGATGGTGCATCCTTCCCCCAGAGTCTCTCTTTCTCACTGGAATATCTTTGCTGAACTTTATGAAATGTCTCCTGAAATGTCTGCAACTACATTTCTGCTGACCTGCCCCTTAACCTATTTTCCCAGTTCATTTAGTCAGCTCCATCTTCATACCCTTATAGTTGCCTTTAGCTAAGTTAAAAAAAACTAGTCTTAGATCCACTCTTCTCTTCCTCAAACTGAACGCAAAATTCTCATGTTATGATCCCTGCTACCTAGAGGCTCTTTTACTATGAGGTCATTAATTAATCCTGTCTAATTGCAAACTACCAGGGCTAGAATAACCTGTCCTCTGGTTGGCTCTAGAATGTGCTGCTCTAAGAAACTGTCCCGAAAACACGATGTGCTCCTCTTTTAGACTATCTTTGCTAATCTGATTTGTCCAATCTATATGTAGGTTAAAATCAAGAATGATTTCCGCATACCCTTCTTACAAGCACCTATTATTTCTTTTTGTATACGCCATCCCATAGCATTGTTACTGTTAGGTCTATAAACTATTCCCACAATTAATCTTTTCCCTTTGCTATTTCTTATCCCTACATCTCAATCCTTAGAACCAAGATAATCTCTCATTACTGTGCTAATGTCATCCTTAATTATCAGAGCAGCACCACTAGCCTTTCCTAGCATCCTGTCCTTCTGAAATGTCTCATATTCAGGTCACAGCACTGGTCACTTGCAGCCATGTCTCTGTAATGGCTATCAAGACAAACATTTATTTCTATTTGAGCTGACAACTCATCTGCTTTGTTATGAGTACTATGCACATTTATATACAGAGCCTTTAATTCTGTCTTTTTACGACTTTTGCAAACTCTGGCCTTACCTGCTGTTGCACTCTTACATTTGTATGCTCTGTCCCTTCCTGCCATGCTCTGATTGTCGTTACCCTAATTGCTACGATTATTCTCTTGCCTTCTCCTTTTCCTTTAATTTGCCCAATCTTCCCTCACTTGATCCCTCGCCCCCACTATTTAGCTTAAAGCCTTCTCTAAACCCTTCACATGCTTATAAGCAGCCTATCCCTCCACTATCAAGAAGGAAGAATGGACTGCATTTCAGTAACATGACATACAGTGTACCTGCTGCTGGACCATCTGTGGCCCTGTAGTCCTGGGGTGCTGTCCTACTGGGTGACTCATTCTCATTTGTTGCATCTGCTGCTGCTTCTGTGCAAATTGCTGCTGCATGTGCTGCAGGCGCAGCTGTGCAAGATTAATCTGACCCTGAGGTTTTCCCCCAGATGGCCCCTGGCCTTGGGAACCATGCCCAATAACTACATTGGGAGTGTAACCTGGAGGGTTCGGCTTGTTTTCAATCACAAGGTTACCTATTTTAGAAAATAAAAATCAAGTCTCCGGTTAATTTTTATCTGCAGCTAGTCATGCAAATCATTAAAAGTGTCAATGTAATGGCTACTGTTGTTGGTTCTAGAAGGTGCTGCGGCTCTTTAGACATATTTCAGGTTGTAGTATAAAACAGTAATGGTAAACAATATTGATTTATAACTATGGAGGAGTGGCCAGTCCAAATTGGGTACAGCAGGGAAAACAAATTAAAGAAAGATTTGCTCGTTACAAACTGCAATATATTGCAATGAATTAAGCATTTGGAATGAACAGGCTCCATTAGCAAGTTTATAGTTTTGATCATTGGAGGTTTATTTATTGCACACTCTGACAAAGATTAAAAACAAACAAAATCTGTTTAGGCACATGAACATGCGTGCATTGAGGGTGAGAATGGCGGAGAAGAAAATCTGTAGGTGGAAGGAGAGAGAAGAAAAGGACAGAGAGAACAATCATTCGTTAGCAAGGCTAACACTGCATTTACCAAATATTTTATTTTGTTGACATCGTACCTAAATTCACTACATTTTTTGCCCAGAATGTAGGATCACAGTGAAAGCGCATCCCGCCATTAGCAGCTGGGACAGGATCACAGCGTGCCCGGAGAATATGTCGCAACTGAAAGGTAATCTGAAAAACATAAATCAATGAATAATTTTGCAATTCAGTATTTGCAATGCTTATCGGTTCAAGCCAACTTTCCATGTAATATTTGCCAACGTGTGCAAATCAAAGCTAGATTTCTCTACTTGAAAAAAATTGCAATTTTTAAATTTTAAACACAGGATGCTGGTAATCTGAAATAAAAACAAAAAATGCTGGAAATACTCAGCAGGTCGGAGAGCATCTGCGGAGAGAAAAACAGAGTTAATGTTTTGAGTCCATATGACTCTTCTTCAGAGATAAAGAGTCATGCATACTTGAAACATTAACTCTGTTTCTCTCTCCACAGATACTGCCAGGCCTGCTGAGCTTTTCTACCATTTTGTTTTTATTTGTAATTTTAAACATTTGGTTTGAGGTTTTTTTTGGTGGGGGAGGTGGGTAATCTACCTGGTTTACTCAATCAAGTAGATTACCTATCGTTGATATTGTGCCTCGTCTTCTTAGTTGCACATATTTAGCTTCTTCAGTTCCAGCATTTGATAGTGTCACTCTAGTGATAGATTTTCAATATTAAACAGGGTAAAAATGAATTGCTGTAACATTGAGATTTTTACCTATTTCACTTGGTTTACGTTATGATGTTGGAATGAAATTGAGTGTCACTGAATCAAGTTCCATAGAAGTAAGCTATTTGGGTTGTGAAGACCATTAACTGCCATACCAGGTGAAACCGATAATTGATTTCTCATTTCACGCATCCGTTTTGAAAGAATAGAAGTCATTCAGCGCATTCCAGAGACAACTTAGCTACAATAATTTCCACTTCAAAGTATAGAAGTTTCTTATTCTAGATGGTAGTTTTGATCTACACAGAGCTGTGAAAAATGTCAAGAGTCAGCCTTTGTCTCTCTACACTCAATTTTATTTTTATTTTGTTGCACTATTGTTTTCTGTTATCAAAACTATCCCTACCGTGCTGAGAGCGAGGCTGGGAACTTCAACTTCTGACTGACCTTGGAGCTTTTGCACACACCCAGGCCTGGACTGGACTATACATGAACAGTTCTGCAATTTCTACGTTCTTTGGGCCCAGTGCGCGTGTGCAAGAAGAAAAACTGCGCGAAAACCCAGGTCAGGTGACTAGGAGCAGAGCATCATGGAAGACTAGTGTCCCAAGTAGGGGACAGGGAGAGGTCCCACAGGGAGAGTTCTCAAAGGGAGAGAGAACAGGGAGAGTTCTCAAAGGGCGAAGACGACAAGGAAAGGTCCAAAATCAAGAGTACCAGAGAGGTGACAGGGACAGCAAAAAAAGTCCCAGTTCAGTTAAAAGGAGGGGAGCAGAGAAACAGGCTCCAAACAGGAAAAAGGCTGTGGGTACAGACTTTAAGTGAAGAGGGCTCAGCAGAACCCTGAAGATCCAAGGCGGCAGCCGAAGGTTGGTGACTCCGTGCTGTGGGCTGTTGAGGTAAAGATACCCTTTTGGAGCAGTACTGCTCTGCTTGGCCAAAGAGCTTAAGTTGTGCTTGAGAGTTGGTGTTTGAATGCATACTCGGGAATTCAGGGGAATGGAATCTTGGGAGACGAGACTGAAACCCTACGAGTTGGTCCGTCCTTGATGCTATCCGAGTTGGAGCAACTCTTGGAGAGAATTCTGGGTTACATCGTCGAAGATGAAGACTGGAATGCCTTGAGAGAGAGACAAGGTTTCAGTGAGATTGATTGACTCCCAGTGTTACTGATGTCTACGTGGGTTGTTGAGAAATCCATGGACTGTGCCTTGGTTACACCTGCCATTTATTGTGTATGTGATGTTTTCAACCACAGTTGGCTTGTTAATTCACATGTGCCTTGTATTAATTGGAGTCTAAGATAGATATTTTAAATTGGTTTGTCTTTCTGACCTTGTATAGTAAAGTTTATTTTTGTTTGTTCAAAACCTGTGGAATCTTGAGGCTTTATTCTATTAGCAGGTGACTTGAATTTCAAACTTCGTCTACTTTAAACAAAATGTTATTGGTCCCTAGCCCGATCGTACCAAAAACTTGGGGGTCTGGTCTAGGATCACAACACTGGAAAACAGTATTGATCAACAAATTTTATTTGTTAATGCTCTTCTGAAATACGTTGGGACATTTTACTACATTAAAGGTGTTTTATAAATACAAGTTGCACTGTGGAACAAGGTTAGAAACAATTCCTATTTTCCAAGATTGGTGCCAGTCGGTTCAAGGATTGCTCCCCGAGTTTATCCAAAAGAGGGCATATTAAATGATACAAGGAGCAACAGGTAATATGCAAATCTTCCTGCAAAATCTATTATCTGACTATTTTGAAGTATTTCATGCAAAAGGACCAATTTGTGGTTTATACTTGTGCTTCATCTAAATTGCTTTTCAGTTCACCTTCCAAAAGGACTGGAGAACAACATGGCAGCATACAGTATCCAGTACACAGGAGCTCTCTTATTGTTGGAAGTTTGGGTCGCCCTCATTATTTAACTAGATACCGTGGCAGCAAAGGCATACTCCAACACATGGGACATAGTCTGTCTATGGGAATTCTGAACAAGAATTTGTAACAGCTCTGGTTTCATTTTTAGAATCTACAACTCAGCATTTACAGCTGCTTAAAAGGATTATTGCTGTTTAATAATAAATGAAATGTAAAGAATGAGAGAAAGACTGCCATTATAGGTTCCCACATTAAAAAATACAACAGTTGTTCAAATCCATGTTGCACTAAGGGATGCTTTCCTGAGGTTGCGATTAAAGTACATGGTCAGGGCACTGTTGAACCTTCTGGGCTCAATGTTATATTCAACATTAAGTTCAACAACTTTAAATCACAACCTCTGCCTCCATTTTGTTTTGTTTTTCTCTTCTCTATTTGTTTTATTGGGTTGGTCGCATTTTGTTTCTTTCTTTATCCCTACATTGTTGCATTCAGATGTTTATATAGCCATTCATGCCTCATTTAAACACCTTTGTTTCTTTACTATACCTATTATCACTCTCTGGCTGTTGCATCATGAAATCTTGTTATTTAATCTCCCTGGCCCTCCACCCTTTTATAGAACTTTTCCTTTGTTCTTTCTGCCCCCTCCCTGCTTCCACTGGTTTAAAAACTCTTACATTTCTTCCTTCAGTTCTGAAGAAAGGTCATCGACCTGAAACTGTAACTGCTTCTTGCCACAGATGCTGCCTGATCCGCTGAGCTTTTCCAGCATTTTTTGTTCTTATTGAAGTTTAACAAGATTTGCCTTGAATCCAGTCATGCTAGACTCAACTGGTGAATGTTAAACAAAAACAAAAATACCTGGAAAAACTCAGCAGGTCTGACAGCATCTGCAGAGAGGGATACAGTTAACATTTCGAGTCTGAATGAGTCATTCGGACTCGAAACGTTAACTGTATTCCTCTCCGCAGATGCTGTCAGACCTGCTGAGTTTTTCCAGATATTTTTGTTTTTGTTCTAGATTTCCAGCATCCGCAGTATTTGCTTTTATCTTAGTGAATGTTAATACTGATACATGTTTACAAGGCATTCTTTGATGCGTACAAAAAGTCCCCAAAGGAAGTGAAAATAGACAAAGATCATGAAGTATACAAACAAAAGAAGCTAATTCCAATTGACATCCAGTGCTCCCAACCAAAACTATCCAGCAAAATTTTCTTCACATTCAATCCCATTTATCTTCATTGGTACAGTATCAAAAGAGAAATGAAGGTTATTTTTAGGTGGAAACCACAATCAAAATCAAATGAACTGATTGCCTTTTGTAGAAGGGAGGCATCAGAAAGTCTGCGGGTCAAACATGACTACATAGGAGCAATGAGGACGACGACAGATTCATGAGGCACATGGAAAATGCTTCCTTTCTAAGGATTATAATCTTACGGAAGTATGCAATCTATGTTGTTGGGCACTGGTAAAGAGTTGTTCTGTCCAGTATAACTTTTGAAAATTATGTGGGATATGTCAAATGGCGAATTTAATAAAGAAATCTCTCAATGAAAAATTAAATGGCATTTTAAGACTTGCAATAAATAGCTTTCCCTTGTTCAAATAAATTCAGAGAGACAGATAAAAATCTCCGCTATAATTGTGTTGATCACAGTAAGGGAAGTTCCTCAATAGGGACATTAAACAGAATTGCTTCAGTTGGCTTAACAGCCCATTAACCTGCAACTATAATAATTTAAAACTGGCTGATAGCAGCATTACAACAGATTTAGTTCGATGTTGTTTGACCTTTAATTATAATCATTTATGAAATTGGAGAAAAAAGAACGGATGGACTGTTAGACAAATGGAGTATCTTACAAGCTTAGCTGCTGCCATAAAATGGATTGTGCAATGGTACGGATGTTGCACTTCCACTGTTGTAGAACCAATTAAGGCCAGTTAAATTGAAAAACAAAAATTGCAGCCATGCTCCAAAATACTGTTTGCAAACCTATATAAAAAGCTTGCAGCAGTCTCCAAAAACTACATTCAACTAATATAAAGGATTAAATCATTAAATGCCCTTGAATTTTAATTTCACAACAGCTACAAAAAGCCTTTTAGATTGAATCACAAATTGTTGCACAGAGCACTATAAAATAAGATAAATATATAATACAATCATATTCAAGAGAATGAGGGGGTGTGGAAGGGGGAGCAGAGATGGCAAAAGAATTTTGTTCAGTTATTCTGAGCTGCACCACATTTCACCTACACTGATGACTAATGCTTAAAAAGCCAAGAAATAATTTAATTTAATAATTGTAATCTATATTGAATCACTATTATTTAAAGTGAAAGAAAAGTTAGTTTAACCTCAAGATAAAGTCAAGTTAGTGAATTGTAAAATCCAAGGTTTTAAATAATAGTAATTGGGAATTAGACAGCCAATTGTAAAGTGAGCCACTCCTCCTCGTTTGACTTAACAGACCGATGTAGTTTTGACTGACCCAACACACACCAATTTGCTCTGTCTCGAAGCATTCTAGAGCTGGCCTCACTATATTTAATTCTAACTGATTAATGTGCAGGTGGACTGCTACAATGTAGGTACATACTACGATAGTATGGATGCATCATGGGGAACTTCTAACTGTGAACACCAATTGGTGTTACATAAGCCTCTTTTATACTGATCTGGTTAACCTTTTATCCCTTTGTCATATTCCAAATTCCCCTTAAAGGCATCTATGTTATTCGTCTCATCTACTCCAATTGGTAGCAAGTTCCCCATTCTAATCACTCTGAGTAAATGTTTCTCCTAAATTTCCTATTGGATTTAGGAGTTATGATCCTGTATCTATGACCTCTAGGCCTGAACAACTCCTCCAGTGGAGACATTTTCTCCACATCAACCCTATCAAACCACTTTATTATTTTAAAGATATCAATCTCTGTCTTTGTTTTTTTTAAAAAGAAAAGAGCCTTCACTGATAGTAAGGCTCCCTTACTTCTGGCATCATCCTTGTAAATCTCTTTTGCACCAACTCCAATGCCTCTACACCCTTTTTGTAATTTGGAGACCAGACTGCACAATGCACTCTTAAATGCAGTCTCCCAAAAATACTTTTCTCACTAAAGAGTGGCTAGAATAGGTGTCTAGAATAGGACTGCTGTTAAAAGAAACCGGTGCCAGCCCACGTACAAAGATGCTCAAGGCCATGATTCTAACTTAGGAGTCTAGGACATTGCCATATAACATAGGATATAGCAAACACACTGTATTCAGTCTTTTGAACAGAGGCATAAACATGACTTAAAATGTCCCATATTATTTTCCTGACTGCTTAAGCTGTCGTGCCTGGTAGCTTCCACATTACTGACTGCATTTTCTAGTAAGTCTTTTGGTTGGGCACATCCGTACAATAATTAGGAAGCCACCTTGCCTCATGCCTGAAAGTCACTGGGACAACACATCAGGAGTCCACCGACTCATGAAACTACAGCCCAATATTTCTATCCTTTCATGGTGATCACGCAAACAAAACCTCTCCTGGCATGCCCTTCCCATATTCAGATTTTAATAGCTACAAACATGCATATGCATAACATTAAGTTTCTATTATGCTTTAGAAAAATATTCCCTGCCAGCAACTGGCTTTGCAGTCTTAATTTTGATTCTTGGTCACTGAGAATTTAACAGTACAGAAACACATAATTCAGCCCAACAGGTGTATGCAAGCGTTATGCTTCCCACACAACTTCTATCACCTTGCTTCATTTCACTCTCAGCAACATATCATGGGGTTAGGAGCTTAATTTTTCCACTATAGGAAGATACATCTTTTGCATCAAGGATATAATGTATTAAGATGTGGCTGCCTTACCAGTCGCTTGCTGTAAAGTAGTGCTGTGCTGCTTCCACTGGAAATGGCCCACTTGGCAAAGTTCATCACGTGCTCCACCTGCCTGGCAAGACTGGTCACATCCTGCTGCTGCTGCAGTAATTTTATCTGCCTCTCTTTTGTCACATTCTGTAGACAAAGCAGTGAAGGCCAGTCAAAGGAAGGTAATGTTCAGTAGCACTGGGATATAATCACTATGCAAACATTTATTGTATCATACCTCCAGTTGCTGCAATAGGTTTTTGCCCTTTTTGTTGATCTCATTAATGAGAGTGAAGATGGCAACTTTAATGTCATGTTCAACTTTCTTGTTCGTATCAGTTACTTCGTTTAACCTAATAACATGGAAATAAGAAACAAATGTAATCCAGGAGCAACTATCTTCTAAAATCCGATTCACATAAAATTTTAAATGTTCCTTTTCTTCACCAATACGTCAAGAACTTTGAAAGGTGATATTTACTCTCACACAACAATTTGCAACTTGCATTTATGTACTTTAATGTAGCAGAATGTCCTAAGGTGCTATTATAAAACAAAATTTGACATTAAGCCATGCAAGGAGCTATTAGGGCCAGTGACCAAAAGCTTGGTCAAAGAAATAGGTTGTAAGGAGCATCTTAAAGGACAGGAGAGAGGCAGAGGCATTTAGGGAGGGAATTTGAGAGCTCCTTCTTTGGCAGCTGAAGACATGGCCATCAATGGTGGAGAAATTAAAATTGAGGATGCTCAAGAGGCCAGAATTGAAGGAGTTCAATACTTTGCAGGGTTGTATGGCTGGCGGAGATTACAGAGCTAGGGAGGGATGAAACAATTAAAAGGTTTGAAAACAGGTTGAGCATTTTAACATCCAGGTATTGCTTAGCCAGGTGTCAACCTAATCTAGTAAGCATAGGGACGCTGGGTGAATGGGGAATGGTCCACAAAGTTTTGGATGACCTCAAGTGGAGTATAGAACATGAGGGGCTGACCAGGAAGTGTAGAAAAGCCAAGTCTAGAGATAACAAAGATACAAATGATGGTTTCAGCTGCAGTTGACCTGAGGAAAGGATGGAGTCAGGTGGTGTTACAGAAGTAGAAATAGACAGCCAGAGTCATAGTGCAGATGTGTTCCTGAAAGCTCATCTTGGGGTCTAATGTGCAATGCGTCATAATGCTTTACAGATAAAACGTGGCAAATATTCAAAGTTGAAAGCTTACTTTCAAGCTAGATGAGAAAAAGCCAAGTGAGTAAAACCTCAGCTTGAGAGTTATCCAAATACCTATATGGCTATAAAAACAAAAAACTACTGCGGATGCTGGAAATCCAAAACAAAAACAGAATTACCTGGAAAAACTTAGCAGGTCTGGCAGCATCGGCGGAGAAGAAAAGAGTTGACGTTTCGAGTCCTCATGACCCTTCAACAGAACTGAGTGATATTAGGAGAGGGGTGAAATATAAGCTGGTTTAAGGTGGGGTGGTTGTAGGGACAAGCAAGCAGTGTTAGGAGCAGATAATCAAAAGATGTCACAGACAAAGAAACAAAGAAGGTGTTGAAGGCGGTGGTATTATCTAAACGAATGTGCTAATTAAGAATGGATGGCAGGACACTCAAGGTACAGCTCTAGTGGGGGTGGGGTGGAAAGACTGAGGAGAAAGAAAGAGAGGAAGTGAAGGGGCAGGTGTTGCATCTATTGCGTGGGCATGGGGAGATGCCATAGGTGGGGGTTGAGGAGTAGGGGTAGTCCGGGACACCCTGGTCCACTCCTCCATCACCCCCTACTCCTCAACCCCCACCTATGGCATCTCCCCATGCCCACGCAATAGATGCAACACCTGCCCCTTCACTTCCTCTCTCCTCACCGTCCAAGGGCCCAAACACTCCTTTCAAGTGAAGCAGCATTTCACTTGCATTTCCCCTAACTTAGTCTACTGCATTCATTGCTCCCAATGCGGTCTCCTCTACATTGGAGAGACCAAACGTAAACTGGGCGACCGTTTGCAGAACACCTACGGTCTGTCCGCAAGAAAGACCCAAACCTCCCTGTCGCTTGCCATTTTAACACTCCACCCTGCTCTCTTGCCCACATGTCTGTGCTTGGCTTGCTGCATTGTTCCAGTGAAGCCCAACGCAAACTGGAGGAACAGCACCTCATCTTCCGATTAGGCACTTTACAGCCTTCCGGACTGAATATTGAATTCAACAACTTTAGATCTTGAACTCCCTCCTCCTTCCCCACCCCCTTTCTGTTTCTTCCCCCCCACTTTTGTTTTTTTCCAATGATTTATATAGATTTTTCTTTTCCCACCTATTTCCATTATTTTTAAATCTATACCTTTAATGCCCTGCCAGTCTTTCCACCCCACCCCCACTAGAGCTGTACCTTGAGTGTCCTGCCATCCATTCTTAATTAGCACATTCGTTTAGATAATATTACCGCCTTCAACACCTTCTTTGTTCCTTTGTCTGTGACATCTTTTTTTGATTATCTGCTCCTATCACTGCTTGCTTGTCTCTACAACCACCACCCCCCCCACCCCCTCTCCCCCCACCCCCCCCATCTTAAACCAGCTTATATTTCACCCCTCTCCTAACATCACTCAGTTCTGTTGAAGGGTCATGAGGACTCGAAACGTCAACTCTTTTCTTCTCCGCCGATGCTGCCAGACCTGCTGAGTTTTTCCAGGTAATTCTGTTTTTGTTTTGTACCTATATGGCTCCCTTGTTTAGCAAATAAAAATCCATTTTTTTTTTTTTAGGTGTCACTGGCTAAGGCCAGCTTTTATTGCCCAACTAATTGCCCTTGAGAAGGTGCTGAGCTGCCTTCTTGAATTGCCGCAATCCATGTGGTGTAGGTACACCCACAGTGCTGTTAGAAAGGGAGTTCCAGGACTCTGGCTCAGCAACAGTGAAGGAATGGCGATATATTTCCAAGTCAGGATGGTCAGTGGTTTGGAGGGGAACTTCCAGGTGGCGGTGTTCCCATGTATCGGCTGCCCTTGTCCTTCAAGGTGGGAGCAGTTATGGGTGTAGAAGGTGCTCTCTAAGGAGCCTTGGTAAGATCCTGCAGTGCATCTTGTGGTTGGGGCCCCAATCTAACAGACTGCTTTGTCCTGGGTGGTGTCAAGCTTCTTGAGAGTTGTTGGAGCTGCACTCATCCAGGCAAGTGAAGAGTATTCCATCGCACTCCTGTCTTGGGCCCTGAGTTTTTTTCATTTTTAAAAATAATCTTTAAAATGATCAACCTAAACAGAGTTGGTGTATTTGGTGACCGCTTTCATGCCTTCAGAGATGGCATGTTTGGCCAGTTCCCCTGGCAGCTGACGGTGCTCTGGGTCTCTCTCGCTAAGATGGTGTGATGCCTGTTGTAGTGAATGAGGTGATGGCCTAGGAGGCAGTGCACTCGAAAATGTCGACAATGAAGGAATTCATTGCACCCATGGCCTTGCATGAGATCCTGGTGGAAGGGTGGACCTGGGTCAACAATCTGTGCACGTAAGTGGAACAGCTCTGCTTGTGAGATTTCCTCCACTTGTTGGGCAGCTTTTTGGTGACTTTAATCAGCAGCTGCTTCGCGCTTTGTGGGAAGCACTGTCCTTAGCCACAGCCGCCACCTCAGGCATTCCACTCGACTTGACCAACGTGCCATGTAGATGTGGACAGCTTTGGGGAGTCAGGAGTTGAATTACTTGCCACAGGATTCCTAGCCTCTGACCTGCAGTTGTAGCCACAGTATTTATATGGCTAGTCCAGTTCAGTTTCTGGTCAATGGTAACCCCCCAGGGTACTAATAGTGGGGGATTCAGTGATGGTAATGCCATTGAATGTCAAGGGCGATGACTGGATTCTTGTTGGAGATGGTCATTGTCTGGCACTTGCGTGGCATAAATGTTACTTGCCACTTGTCAGCCCAATCCTGGATGTTGTCCAGGTCTTGCTGCATTTGGACATGGACTGCTTCAGTGTCTTAGCAGTCACAAATGGTGAACATTGTGCAGTCATCAGCGAACATCCCCACTTCAGACCTTATGATGGAAGGTCATTGATGAAGCAGGTGAAGATAGTTCAGCCTTGGATACTACCCTGAGGAATTCCTGCAGTGATGTCCTGGAACTGAGATGATTGACCTCCAACAACCACAACCATCTTCCTTTGAGATAGGTATGACTCCAACCAGCAGACAGTTTCCCCCGATTCCCATTGACCCCAGTTTTGCTAGGGCTCCTTTAAGTCACACTTGGTCAAATGTGGTTTTGAGGTCAAGGGCAGGCACTCTTACTTCATCTCTGGAGTTCAGCACTTTTGTCCATGTTTGAACCAAGGCTGTAATGAGGTCAGGAGCCGAGTGGCCCTGGCAGAACCCAAACATAGCGCCAGTGAGGTTATTGTTAAGCAAGTGTCACTTGATAGCATGGTTGATGACCTCTTCCATCACTTTACTGATGGAAGAGTAGACTAATGGGGCAGTAATTGGCCAGTTTGGATTTGTCCTGCTGTGTGTATAGGACATACTTGGGCAATTTTCAACATTGCCAGGTAGATGCCAGTGTTGTAGCTATACTAGAACAGGTTGGCTAGGGGCATGGCAAGTTCTGGAGCACAAGTCTTCAGCGCTATTGCCAAATATTGTCATGGCACATTGCCTTTGCAGCATCCAGTACCTTCAACAGTTTCTTGATATCATGTGGAGTGAATCGAATTGACTGAAGATCTGCATGTAATGCAGGGTACCTCTGGAAGAGGCAGAGATGGATCATTCAAGGCACCTCTGACTGAAGACTGTTGCAAATGCTTCAGCCTTACATTTTGCAATGATATGCTGGACTTCACCCATCATTGAGGATGGGGATATTTGTGGAGCCTCCTCCTCCAGCGAATTGCTTAATTGTCCACTATTATTCACGACTGGATGTGGCAGGACTGTAGAGCTTAGATCTGTTGGTTGTGGAATTGCTTAGCTCTGTCGCTTGCTGCTTATCCTGGTTGGCACACAAGTAGTCCTGTGTTGTAGCTTCACCAGGTTGACACCTCACTTTTAGATATGCCCTCCTGCACTCTTCATTGAACCAGGATTGATCCCTTGGCCTGGTGGTAATGGGGATATGCTGGGCCACGAGGTTACAGATTGTGGTTGAATACAATTCTGCTTCTGCGAATGACCCATAGCGCCTCATGGATGCCCAGTCTTGGCTTGCTAGATCTGTTCTAAATATATCCCAATTAGCATAGTAGGCGTGCCACACAACATAGAGGGTATCCTCAATGTGGAAACGGGACTCTGTCTCCGCAAGGACTGTGCGGTGGTCACTCTGACTGATACTGCCATGGACAGATGCATCTGCAGCAGGCAGGTTGGTGGGGATGAGGTCAGTATGTTTTTTCTGTCTTGTTGGTTCCCTCACCACCTGCCGCAGACCCAGTCTAGCAGCTATGTCCTTTTGGACTCGGCCAATTTGGTCTGTACTGGTGCTACCGAGCCACTCTTGGTGATGGACATTGAAGCCCCCCATCCAGTATACATTCTGCACCCTTGCCACCCTCAGTGCATTCCTCCAGCTGAGGGGAGAATGGTACATGGTAATCAGCAGGAGGTTTTCTTGCCCATGTTTGACCTGATGCCATGAGACTTCATGTGGTCCGGAGTTGATGTTGAGGACTCTGAGGGCAACTCCCTCCCCATTGTATACCACTGTGCTGCCATCTCTGTTGGGTCTGGGACAAATCCAGGGGTGGTGATGGTGTCATCTGGGACATTTTCTGTAAGGTACGATTCCGAGAGTATGACTATGGCAGGCTGTTGCTTGACAAGACAAGAGTGAGACAACACTCCCAATTTTGACACAAGCCCCCTGTTGTTGGTACGGGTGACTCTTCAGGTTGCCAGGGCTACCATTGTTGTTTCCCGTGCCTGGTCGATGCTGGGTGGCCCATGCAGTTTCATTCCATTTAAGCTTTTTTGCAGTTTGATACAACGGAGTGACTTGCTAGGCCATTTCAGAGGGCACGTAAGAGTCAACTGCTTTGCTGTGGATCGGAGTTACATGTAGGCCAGACCAGGTAAGGATGGCAGATTTCCTTCATGAACCAAATGGGCTTTTACAACAATCGACAATGGTTTTCATGGTCAGCATTAGACTTTTAATTGCAGATTTTTATTCAATTCAAATTCCACCATCTGCCATGGTGGGATTCAACCCAGAGCATTACCCTGGGTCTCTGGATTACTAGTCCAGTTACAATACCACTGTGCCACTGCCTCCTCCCACATTCTATATAATAGAATAAGGCTATTTTACCTGAACAGGTAATAACCTAGACATTGCACCATGAAAAAAAATCACATCTCAACATCACATATTCTTATCCTGCTCTACTATGAATGCTTCCTTCATAGTTACGTCTGAAGGATTTAGCACTTATCAGAGGTTACAGCACCAATTTGACCCAACCACAGTGTTGGTGTTTTTCTCCACGACGCTTAGTTTAATCCAACCCTCTGTTGCACTCGCTATTCCCTTTAATATTCTACTCTTTTAAGCATCTAATTTAATTCTAAAAAGATGTGACTGCACTAATCACTTGCAACAGAAAATTTCAATCACCTTATGCAAACGTTTTTCTCTAACCTCTAATTCTCTTTGGAAGAAAATTGTGGGTGGTGTAAAATGTGCTGCCTATTTACTATCACCACTTTTGCATTACTATCAAAGACCAAGTATGAGTTGCTTGTTGGCATTATTGTTGATTCTTACCTTCACTCTACTGATGATTGGGAGGCAACTAACAGGACAGACACCAAGTGGCAAGGTCAGAGAATGAATTAGGACTGAGCTTGGCTCCTGTGGCTGAAGACACTTGCATACATTTTAACTATAGTTTTTGGTACATCAATGCAGGACCCCACCCTGTTTTAAGTATGAGAGGTTCATGTCCATTATCAGGCCAGCCACAAACTTTCTAGACAAGGATAAGGCTAGGGCATAGAACCCTGCTCCAATTCACTGTTCATGAAACAGCTCATCTATGCTTGGAGCCTGCTGCCTTATGGTGCTAACTGTGTGAAGGCAGATCTATATACTAACTTCCCTGGTTGCTTTTGCCAATGGTACACCCATTGTTGCTCCAGAGATAACCTTCCACCAGGTTTAGTCCCCTGGCTATCCAAGAATACGGGTCAATTGAGTGTGTTAACACTGAAACATCTAAACTGTAGGGAATGCTAAGACTGTTGTCTCAAATTCACTATACATTCTGATGAGTTTTCCCTGCAGTCCACTGTACACTGATAACTACCTCTGTGTTGTTAAGCAAAGTTTCAAGGCTGCATTGCCTGCTTGAGTGCTACTGGTTGGATAAAATTATACACTGAAGGCTGAATGCTGATGTCCAATTACACCTCCCATTTCCCTTATTATTTATAACCTAAAAGAACATGGAGTTTGCCCATAAACACATCCTTGAAAAAAATTGTTCGTAAGGTTTGGGTGACAGTAGCAAGGCAGTAAGGAGGGCATTAAAAATCAAGTATGCAGTGTGGGACTGGAGCCACATGTAGTATCAGGCTGGTTAGAGGTTGCAAGTTTTCTTCCCTTAAGGATATTAAGTAGTAAAATTAAATTTTTCAAGACACTAACTTTCCAGATTAATGTTTCTGACTGCAACTTGTGAATTACCAGATTTATTGAATTCAATTCCACAATTTGCTATGGTGGAATATGAAATCATGACCTTTGGGCTATATCGAAAGACATAACGACTCATAACTCAAAAACTAACCCCATAACCCTGATAACATCCAGTGAATCTGACAGCACCTTTTTCATTGCTATAAATCCAAAAAGATCCACATTAATAAAGGAGAGCAAAACTCAAACAAAGGAGTAATAAACTAAATATTTTCTGTAGTCACAATTGTATCGTACAACATTGTAATGCTGCAACACCTTACACTGCCCAAGATTTCTCTCAGGCCTAAATTGACAAATTTGGTGTTTTTCCTTCAATCTTGGTTACTCCGCAGAGTACAGGGTTTCTATTGCTTTTAGGCAATAAACTGGGTTTTGATAAACTTCCAACTGACCCTAGTTTTTTTACTTCAGCATCCACAGTTCTATACCAACTGTTTTTGGTCTATTTGGGCCTTTTCTCCGGAGATTCCATTTACACAAGTTTGGGGTTTTCTGACACGTCCAATCGAATACCATTTTCTCAATTTTATTTGCAACTCAGTCCTCTCCTGCTCAATATTTATCCACATAATCTGTTCCTCCCAATGGTTCATTGGGTTTATCTAGAAAAACATTTCAGTTTGACACCTGCTGTACTCAAGTTAGCTAATCTTAGCCACACAAGCAGGATTTAAAAACTGAACTCTGCATGCTTTAGGGAGGGCAAAACTAGTGAAATTTGCATGCAACACCAGTTAAGAACAGGATCGAGCTTGTCTGTGATCTCTCTCCCTTATAATTAAAGAGCCTGCACAAGCACATTGTGAAGGGTCACACATGAATACAATACTGAGAGGTGCTGGGGGTGGTGGTAGTGACAGGTACTGGTGCAATCATACTCCAGAAGTTGCCACCTTCTGAAGATTGCAAAATCCTTGTAAAGCTAACTGGGTCAGAATCCAATAAAGTACATACTGTGTAATTCAAAACAAAACAAATTTTAATTGTACTATACCTAGATTCAGGGCAAATATGAAACATACTCAGCACCGGTTTTCTGTATTATGATTCAGTAACTGGTAATAATTAAGCAGCTTTCATGATAAGATGTATGTATAACCTCTGCAGTAGCAAATAGGAGTTAAAAGATACAAAACATTATTTTGTTATTGATGAGTTCTAATGTTTTGATACGCATAATTCAGAAATATGCTGTTGCTTTGTGCAAGTCTTCCAAATGAAACTGGCAGCCACGTGGTCATTAATGATAGCTGTATAATCAATTTTGATAATCAGTAGACTGTAGCCAAACCAGAGTAGTAGAGAAAGGCCATTTTTACCTATTTTTTCTTTGAGTGTGGGATGGATAGGGATAAAAGAGTGGCACATCTCATGCTTGTTTAACTGATAGCTGGGAAAGGGAAAGCATAGGGAGTATTTGAGGTGAATAGTATAGCTGCACTGAAGGTGGAGCTAGAAAAGCATATCAGAGAAGGGAATTGAGGGTTATGCTGATAAGAGTTAGATGAGCAAGGCTTAAGTGGAACATAAGCTGGTTGTATATTCTATGAACCAGAAAGTACATTTTTCACAAGTGGTTGCAAGCATAAAAATAACTTCTGAGCATTATGCCAAAGACAAAATTGCATGCCAAGCATTTACTCAAATCAGGAAACACTAGTTTTGGGAGAGTAAGTAATTAAGGCGGCAAATGGCATGTTAGCCTTTATTGCAAGGGTATTGGAGTACAGGATTGAAGAAGTCCTGCTACAATTGTACAGGGTTTTGGTGAGACCACATCTGGAGTACTGTGTGCAGTTTTGGTCTCCACATTTAAGAAAGGGTATACTTGCATTGGAGATGGTACAGTGAAAGCTCACTAAATTGGCCCCTGGGATGAGGAGATTATCCTACGAAGAGACACTTAGTAAATTGGGCCTATATTCTCTGGGGTTTAGAAGAATGAGGGGTGATCTCATTGAAACATAGAAGATTCTGAAGGGGCTTGATAGGATGGATGCTGAGAGATTATTTCCACTGGCTGGGGAATCTAAAACAAGGGGACACAGTCTCAGGATAAGGGGCAAATCACTTAGGACTGAGATGAGGCAAAATTACTTCACTCAAAGGATTGTTAATCTTCGGAATTCTCTACCCCAGCGAGCTGTGGATACTCCATTATTTAATATATTTAAAGCTGGTATAGATAGATTTTTGGTCTCTCAGGGAATTGAGGAGTAGGGGGAGCAGGCAGGAAAGTGGAGTTGAAACCCAAGGTCAGCCATGATCATACTGAATGGCAGAGCAGGCTCGATGGGCCATGTGGTCTACTCTTCCTCCTATTTGTGTTCATGGGAGACTTGTCAAGCAAATTATAGCATTTGCAAACCAGTAGCAAAACCTTCTTGCGATAACAGTTTTAAGAAACAAATCTGTATCCATGTATGGATAAAAACAGTTACTGGAGACAGTAATACATGCGCCATTTCAAATTGTTGAAACTTATTCTAAAAGCATCAAGTTCCTGATATGATAATTGAAATAAAAATCAAATTAGGGTACCATCACATGGCTGTGCTCTATTCACTAAGTTGAACATACCTGTTCTGCACTTGACTAGCTGCGTACTGCACGTAATTCTTCTTTTCTTGAAGCTTGGCCATTAAAGTCTCAATAATAACTTTTTGGTTCTGAAATGCTTCTTCTAAAAATTGGTATCTGCAAAGCAAAGAAAATCTGGATGAATTTAACGCAAATCACCAGTGAAACTGTTCTTAAGTTTATGTCCTCACAAAACCTGTCTTAAGGTCAGAAAGGTGAATCAGCAAAAATCTAAATTCCTTGATTACGCTCTTGCATGATACCTCAGCTGACATTTTACATATTTGGTTTCAATGCTTACAAGTGTCTTTTTTGTTATAGTGGGGAAAATAACAATTCTAGCCTTGCAAGAAAGAACTTTATCACTCTTGTGATCTTGGCTAAATAAAGAATAAGTTTACATTTATATACCAACTCTCAAACTCAGGGCACTCCACAAGTGTTTCACAGCTAATGATGTATACTCACTGTCGTAACGTAAGCAAACGTGATGCCAATTTGCAAACAGCAAGGTCCCACAAACAGTGAGATGAATGATCAGGTCATGTTTTTTTAGTGACTTTGGTAAAGGTATAAATGTTGACCAGGATATCAGGAGAACCCCCAACCACTCTTCTTCAAATAGCGCAACAGAGTTTTTTACATCTGCCCTAAAGAATAGACTGGGCTTCAGTTTAGCGTCTCGCTTAAAAGATGGCACCTTTGCCGCTAGAGCACGCTCAGTAGTGCAATGCAGTGTAAAAGTATATAGTTCAGAACAAGTTTAACTACCTAAAACCAAATACCCACCCCAATAAACAACTGCCCTGTAAGAGATCACCTTGTTATTAACCTACTTGCAGTCAATCTTAAAAAGTCATTGCAGTGGGTGAAATTGTATATAGTTTCCTCAATTGTATTAACAGTAAAAGGTGAACTATTTAATTCCCATGAAAATCCTCCCAAGTATAATTACGGCAGTATATCTGGAGTTAAACAGGATGTTAACATTGTTAAAATTTACACAAATTGTACTAACTGGTTTACAGACAAAAGCCTTGAATTTTTATTATTTTATTTAACTTGTTTATGCGAATGTCATTGGCAAGGCAGTATTTGCTTTTCAGCCCTTGATGAAATTGTGGTATTAACAGCCAACCATACAATGTAGCACTGCAGTCAAATGTAAGCCAGAGCAAATTGTGGCACTAAGTCTCTTTCCTGAAGGGCAGTGAATCTGTAGGGTTTTTACAATAATCCGGAAGCTTTCATGGTCAGCTGCTCTGATGTCCATGATCTCTAGTTTATTTTACACTAGCACCATTTATACTTTTATCAAGTTTGTTCTCCATCTTAGTATCAAAATTAAGAAAATATTACACTCTCAATTTCAGTGCTTCACATTCAGCACGGTGTTTTTTGGAGGGGGGGGGGGGGGGCAGGGTGGGATTTCAGCTTTGATCCTAACAACGCTGTAACAGACAGTTGTTACACCCAATTTGTGAATCTGCCCATTTTATAAAGTGGACACTGGTAGAATCTAATTCATGAACTGGGCAAACCCATTGCACAGATCATGAAATAGGCAGTTTGACTGCACATTTCATGAAATGGTCAGTGCTATGTGCGAGTTTTAAAATCTGATTCATGGAATTGTTGCTGACATCTGTTGCAGTATACAAGCTTAACATCATGTACTAAGCTGCTCAATAACAGCATGAACATTGTAAATTTGGGAAAGCAAGTTTGTTTACAAAAGTGGCTGGAAGGTGTAAAATTTAAAATTTCAAAAGGACCAGTTCACATCTGCCTATTTGACTTCAAAGGCTCACACAGGTGATGGAAGGTGTGAAATGCCATGTAGATGTGAAAGGTAATTGTTTATACCTTCCTATTTGACTTGGCTCAAACACCAGGCAATGGAAGGTGCGTAATTTCATGCTAGAAGTGAAAATAACATGGTGTTGACTTTGGAGGCTCATATAGCAAGTAACACTTACAGTTCATTGGTGACAAGTTCATCGCCAAAGAGTCATATGGACTTGAAGTGTTAACTGTTTCTCTCTCCACAGATGCAGCCAGGCCTGCTAAGTTTTTCCAGCATTTTTTGTTCTTATTTCATCTCCTCTTTGTTGTACCCAGATGAAAATGTGGCATTCACACCTCTTGTAGAACCAGTCTATAATCATAGAAATGCTTACACCTCTAGGTGGTGTGGAGAAGGTTACCAAGAGCAATGGTATGTACATGGCCACCAAGGAAGCTGTCCTGGACATCATGTGACAAGCCCACATTGAAACTAGCCATGGTGGTGAAAAGTCAACTCACAAGAAACTCTCTCAAACATCCCAAGTTCTCTTATAGGCCAGTACATCAGTCGTTGCAAGATATGCGTAGAAAAGTATCACAGACAGGAGCCACAAACAGGAGTGATCATGTGAGACTGTGCATGCTAAAAATGTTTGTGGTGGGCCAGGCTTCCAGAGCTGTCACTGCAGTGGTAACTGCTTATCAAAGCTATGTTCCTGCTTGAAAGCTGGTCTCCACTGCATCGCTGCCTGCCACAACCACAAGTCCTGTGACAACGATGTCCAGTGCTGGTATATTCAAAATGTATGAATTGTATTTATGCTGTTTCTGTAAACATTGATGTTTGAGCTATTTGAATTGTTTGGGCGTGATCCCGAATGAAATATAACAGAACATAAACCAATGAATTTGAAATGTTTGGATGTCATAATGAATCTGAAATGTACATTGAATAAAGGCACATAAGAGTATAGTAAACAGAATTAAGTAATTATTCATAGAAGTTGACCATTTCATGAACTGGGCAAGCTTGAAAATGCCCATTTCATGAACTGGGTGGTCAAACTGCCTGTTCATGAAGTATGCAGGTAGGCTGTCCATTTCAAGAAATGGCCAATTTAACTGGCTATTTCATGAAATGGGCAGTTTCAAAAATTGGGTGTAACACAGTGACTTAGAAAACAAAGACATTGAGCTATTAGCTAATTTTTGAAAGGATAGGTACCATACTGTATTTTTTTTTATTTTAACATTTAGGCTCTAGCCATGTTAATGTTACTGGGATGTCCAAGACCTGGGTTCAGTGAAATCAGTGAAAGACTCTAAAGCATAAGTTCCTAAGAACAAAAACTACTGAAAGCTTTTAGCTTGTTGCCAGAAGGCAATTTACTACTGTATATCCATATGCATTTCTACTGGAAAGGAGTGAATTTACTTGCATCCCAGGCTTGAAGGTTTAAGTTATTTCCAGGATCCGCTAAGATTGAATTGAAAAAATCCAAATGTATCATGCAATGGGTTTATGCACTTGTTTAGAATCAGCTAATGGGTCTTTCCTAAGAAAGCTAAATAACCATGGCTGCAAGATGCCTTTATAAGGCTGCCTTATAGCTGAACGGATAAGTAATTCACTGGACTAAGATCAGCAACTGCTGTGGGATTTATCTATAGAGACCACCGTATTGCATAACTAAAGCACAAATATATGTCTTTGCATGCACAAGTATTTTGTATACCATATGACAACTCAGGAAAACTGGACTCATCAACTGATTCTACAACCTCAATTTAAAGTTACAGTCATAACAGCACAGGAGGCCATTCAGCCCATCAAGACCATGCTGGCTCTCTGTAGAGCAATCCAGTCGGTCCCTTGTAGCCATGCAAGTTTATTTCCCCTCAACTGCACTGCCATCCAATTTCTTTTTGAAATCACTGTCCACTTACACAACGCTCATAGGCAGAGTGTTGCAGGTCATTACCACTTCCGCACAAAAATATTCTTCCTCACATCCTCTCTGTATCTCTTGCCCAAAACCTTAAATCTGTGCCCCCTAATCCTTATACCATCAGCTAATGAGAACAGCTCTGCTTACCTGAACGAAACCTGTCATAATCTTGTACACCTCTATCAAATCTCCTCTCAATCTTTTGTTCCAGGAGAACAATCCCAGTTTCTTAAACCTAATCTTGTAGCTAAATTCAACCATCTCAGGGTCCATTCTGGTAAATCTCCTTTCCTAAAGTGTGGTGACCAGAACTAGATGCAATACTTTAGCTGTAGCCTAACCAGAGCTTCATAAAGGTTCATCATAGCTTTCCTCTTTTTGTATTCTATGGCTTGGATTTTGCAGTCAGCAACAAAGCTGAGGTGTTTGCTGCAGGCTAAGAGAAAACATATGACCCTACCTTTTATTCTGATCCCAGCTGACGTCACTACTGGGCGAGTCAGGTCCCAGGGTGGACCCGGCTTGATAGATCCTAACTTTTATTTTTTGTTTAGGAACCTGGGGGGTGGCTATTGAACAGTGTCACAGGAGTCAGCTGATGAACTTTTAACAAAAGCATTAAACATTTATTAAGCAAGAAAAGATGAACTATATTACAATACTCCTTCACCCGCACCTATACCTTTAGAGATATACATAGATTTGTAAAGATAACAAAGTTACAAAAGCTATCTTATACTCTAATGTCCACAATAAATACACAGTCCATGTAAACCAATAGGCGACTTGTGGGCAGACACACCACACTCAAACCAAGTGACAGATGGCACCCCAGACAGGTGCTATGGATCTCCCATCAGCTGCACCCACCCCCACCCCAAACGCTTGTCACACCATGAGCCAACCAGTCTCAGTGAATGCAATCTTTCTCCCAAGGGTTTTCAACCTCAATGCTCCGAGTACTCGCCTTGAAATTTTCTCCCAAGCTACACTTTCACTTGGATGTCTTCAACAAGGATCCACTTCTAGAGTTTCGATTTCTCCCTCTGATATTCCTCACCCACCTCACACACTCAGATATTTAGCTGTGCCAATAGAACACCACTGCTTCACACGCCCAAAGTAAGGAATCACCAACCTTTGGCTGTCTCTTCGGATCTTCTTGCAAGTCAACTTTGCCTCAATTCTGCTCCCCACAGCTTTCTCTTTAATCCTGAGCCTTTTCCACTCCTCCTTAGTTTAACTTCACTGAACAGGATCTGTTCCAGATTCCCTGTCCCTGTTCCTCGACTTAGCTGTCGACTTGGGATATTTTCCTGTCCCCCTCCTTGGCTTTGGGGCTTCATGCTTTTCTTTTGGGACTTGCTCCCTGCAGCTCCTTTCCTGCCCGCTCTGCAGTTTCTGTGGAATGGTTCTACCAACTGAACTTTTCTGTTTCCCTGTGGGCCCCCGTTGCTAGGCAACAGCACAGCGTACCCTTTGTTTTAACTTCCCTAAACCACTTCAAGGGTCAAAACATCTCATTAAAATGCAGGTATACAAACAAACTCTCAGACTTGCAGGCAACATTCTACCAGAGGAAAAACTCTAATGAAGCTAGACCCAGGTTTCACCTTTCTTAACACAAATTAAAAATATAAGTTAAATTCAAAGCTATATCTTGTTCCTAACACCCGCAAATACAAATATAAATTACTCAAAAACTCTCTCATTCCTAACACTTTCCTGTAGGCTGCAGGAATTTGCTTTCCTGGATGCAGAGTGGGTTTAACGGTTGAGTCAGCAGAGACACCAAGCAGCACACCATATTACTGGCAAAAGTCCACCATTTTGACATAAGTTGAAGACACAGCCCTCGAGGTCTGTCTTCAATTCAATGACAGGTGAATTTTTCTGGATTCTCTATATTGTTTTTCATTTGATATAGTTTTGATTACAGCTCTCAGCACCCCCTCTACTTCCTTCTGCCCACCATCAACAGCTCCAGTCCTTACCCCAGCTCCTCAAGCGCCACTATTGGAAATGTAAGGTTGGGTCAATACCTCTATTTATGAACCCCAAGATTCCATATGTTTTGCTAACTACTCTCTCAATGGGCCTCGTCACCTTCAAATATCTAGATACCCTGAATTATGCTGGAATGTGGATATCAAATTCTAAAATTGATAAACATCTCCATTTCATTGTGCTCCAGTACAAGAGACTAAAACTACCATGCTCTGATTCAAATACTGTAGAATTATGATCTATTCAGCAGATCAAAAATGATCAGCAGCAAGATAATGGGGAAGAATACAAAAAAAAATCATTGCCCACATCCTGAACTTTGAACTTAGTAATGTTGGCATGGACAGGAAAGTTAGAGTCAGAATGTGAACAGGGAGACAGAAGGGTGAAGGGGTTCCGAGCGGAGGAAAGCAAGGTGTAGGTGGACTAAGTGGAGGAGGGCAGAGGGGACTGAAGGAGGGGTTTGTGAGGGAGACCAGGGGAGTTGGCTACAGAAGAGGGAGGAAGGGTGGGGGGGGGGGGGGGGGGGGGGTTGGAAGTAGTTAGCTACAGAGTGAGAGTGGTGGGGTAGCTACAGAGCAGGGGAGGGAATCCACTATGTGGGCTTGAGATTTAAGTAAAACCATCAGATGGGAAGACACTTTTCTGACATTAAACCCTTTACACATCTTCACTGCTTCTGTGCTCTTCCTAGTCAAAATTTCAGAAGTAGCACTTAGCCTTGATGGTGTGATGAGTGACAATGGCATGGGCCCAAAGAGAATGGTGACTTTCAAAAAGTCTAAACATTGTATTTTAAAAGTTAGGGTTTGTGTCCTCATTGGATATCTGTTGAATAGGCCAATTTGTTTGCTGGTGTTATATTACATGAACAAAACAAACAAAGCCAAAAGGCTTACTGTTGTCATGAAACACACACAAGTTCAACAACTTATCCAGTGAGCAGCTGAATCACTGGGAGCAACCGGATTCTAGATTTACTCACTGGCTAAAATCAACAAATTCAGCAAAGACCAGAGTAGAAGAAATGTTGCAAATGCCTAGATATCCACACTATGCAATTGCAAGAAGGGGAGCGAGAGAGGAAGAAGAAAGTGTGTTTCATCACAAGGCCAGTTTGTCAACACCTACAGAAGTAGTTTACAGATGAATAGTGATTTCCTGGACAAATTAACAGAGAGCAGTGGTTCCTGCATAATCTGGTTCAGAGTTGACAACAGAAAGGAAGTAGAAGAAAGAATACTGATAGATTGGATTGCAATATAATTCTTGGATTCATTGCTTTTGAATATTCCCAAAAGGAACAGATTTATACCCATCAGCACCTCATGCTGGTGTTGCACAACTCAAAATATAAACAAAAGCCAAGTTGTAGGAAAAATATGTTTGTACTACTGGGTGTTAAAACAGAGTGCAGCTGCATGAATGTTTCATGCACCCACATTTATGCTTTACTTAAATCTATTGTTTCTTTTAAACTGTTGAGACAACCCAATTATGAGAACTCGCTCTCAAATCTAACAAATAACTTAAATTGCATTTATACACAATTAGTGTGTATACATTAGAGGCCTCCATGTAATATTTCAAACTTCTAACCTTCACTCAAGTATATGATTAAGTAAATGCTCAAAAGTTTGTTAGTGCCCTAAATTCCATTTAACTATGAACAGCATGAGCATAAGCCAGTCTGTTGTTTAAAACATCACTGCATGAGCAGCATTGTATTCAAGATGTCTACAGGCTATTTACATGTGTTGTGCATTTCTTTGAATAGAAATCACACATTTTCTTGCAGAGCATTTTTAGCAGAGCTACAGCATTGGTGCCAGCCAGGTAATATCAGCAAGGACTTAATTCATATCTCCTGGCTAGAAGGGAGCTTTGCACATGCAAGCTTCCATGACAAGTGTTTAATTTTTAAATGCAAAGACTACCAACTGGAAAATCCAGCTTTTCATAATACTTAAGATCTAAGTAACTTTTAGAAGTGAATCCTGAGCATTTTTGAATACTCTGCTGACATTTCACAGTATGGCTATATTACATGCAAATTCAAATTCAAGCATGCAAGACCTTTGTAACTCCATTTTACTGCCACTTTTGACACTTCTAGCCAGAAATGCAGCAATGTTACAACTAACCCCGCCCCACTCACCCACCCACCCCTAAATGGTTTAATTGAGGCAGGAAATGGGAATGCCTACAAAATTAATATATACACAACTTTGCCAATACATTTGTTACACATCATTTTTGTGATGAGTTCTTCTAAAACTGAACAGCTATTTTCTCAAAATGTCACATTTTTGGATAGCAGTCCTCTGAACCACCATGTCCTTACTCCCAAAGATGATGAGATTCACATCTAATAACAGCAAAGCCTCAACTACCTGAACAGTTACCCACAGGGGTATGGGCAAGGAAAGAAAATAACTTGCATTTAAATAGTGCCTTTCAAAACATCAGGACTTTCTAAAACACTTCACAATCAATGAAATACTTTTGAAAAACGCATGTGGAGAAACTAAGGTGACTAGTTGACTGTGTTATAGGCAACTGTCATGAGAGGAATGCACCAAACCATTACTTAATGGAATCAGACAAGACCCATGTACAACATCAAGTTCTCTGCAAATCTTTTTTCAGTTCAAGGATAACTTGCAAAATGGAAAAAAGTGCAAGGGAAGCCATACATGTACAACTTCTCCACTTTGAGCAGAACACTCCTTCTAGTAGGACCTAGATGATCAGCCAATTTCTAGTACGAAGGAATTTCCTTCACTAGGATGGGTTATTAATGTTTCCATTCAATTATTAACAGCTTTTCCTCCATAAATTGCACAAACAACTTCTTGTCGCCACTCGTTTCAGCCACCGAGTGCCCACATCAGTTATCACACCATTAATATTTTTACCTAAACCAGGAACTGTAACTAAAATGTCAAAAAATGAAGTTCATCATATGTGCCAGCTTTCACTTTGTAAAATTTAGCCTGATGGCTTGAGCAAGGTGCTTCTTCCATTTACAGTTAATGTTTATACCAGTCTGGTAGGTACTTACCAGAGCCCCTTCCTGAGCTAGGATAATAGTTTATGCATTTACAAGATTTCTCATGCAATTCGATGAAGCTTTATTTCAAACAGTCGATATGGACTGGGGAGTAGCCAGGGGAGATCCCTGCAGCACAGGAAAAGGGGTTTTTTGGGGCACTCTCAGAAATCACTCTCACGCAATTTTTTCCCCATGATCTCATGGGAGTCCCCCCCTCCCCTCCCCTCCTAATTTGAGGATTACCAGAGATCCTGTCACCACTTCACAGCACTTTCTGAACTGAATGCCATCAGGGCTCCATAGATCAATCCTGCAAACTAAGAATTTTTCAAAAATTAAACTGTAAGGAAGCGCCTTAGCTAGTCTGGTCTTGAGTCAGCTGATCTCAGCTTAGGAACAATGCAATTAGTTTCATCACCCCTGGGTTATGGAAAGGAAAATAAAAGTAGCTAGAACATTCTTGCTTCTGACCCTTGCTACAAGATACGTATTGTGAACATTAGTTGTGGCTAAAATTAGGCTTGGCTATGGTAGTCTGCAAAAGTCAATAGGCTGCTGACAGACACCATCCAGACTCACATGAAAATAGACACTTGGGTGAAGAACTGGTGGGGCTGATGTGCAAACATATGCTAGCAAGATTCAAGAAAGGGAATCTGGGAAAATTGTTCGTGTTTCTATGAAAATATAAATAAATAAATCATAACTGAGATTCTTGGATCCAGGTAAATTCCAGTAAACCTACAGTGCATTGCCTCAAAGGTCAATATGTCCCTCTAAAGGTGTGGTGCCCAAAACTGCTTGGAGTACTCCAGGTATTTGTGTAGCTGAAACACAACTTCTACCTCCATTTATAAGGGACAATGAAAAAGCTACTCAATTAGTTCTCTTTAGAGATTACCTTTAAATTTAAAAATATTTAGCCAAGAACCTCAAAACGTACAAAGAATATGAAAGGGAGGCTCAGTGGTACACAGGACAATAAAACAGTAAATCCCCAAGTCTGCTCCCACACTTCATGGTTGAGCTGCAACCTAACTCTGTATATCCATCTTTGCCCAGTATTCCTTCATACCTTTGATTAATACAAGTCTATCAATGTCAGTTTTAAAATTTATAATTGACCTAACATCAACTACCATTTCTGGAAAAGTTCCAAGCTTCCATCACCTTTTGTGTGTAGAAATGTTTCCTAATTTTACTCTTGAAAGGTCTGACTCTAATTTTTAAACTATGTCCTAAACCCCCCCAGAAGAAATACTCTCTCCATCTACTCTATCTGTTCCCCTTCAAACCTTGAAAACTTTGGTCAAATCACCACCAAACCTTCTAAAGCCCAGGGAATACACTCCTAGTGTGCAAGGTCGCTCATAATTGAGATTCTTGGATCCAGGTAAATTCCAGTAAACCTACAGTGCATTGCCGCAAAGGCCAATATGTCCCTCTAAAGGTGTGGTGCCCAAAACTGCTTGGAGTACTCCAGGTGTGGTTTAATCAGGTATTTGTGTAACTGAAACACAACTTCTACCTCCATACATATTCTAGGCTTCAAAATATAAAGACCAGGATTCCAACAGCTTTTTTTTATTATTTTCTCTACCTGTAAATGTCATTTTAATGATGTAACTGGACCTCTAAATCTCTTTGGAGCTCCACTGTTTTGAGCTTTTCACCATTTAGAAAGTACCCTGGGCTATTATTTTTAGGTCCAAAGTGGATGACCTGATATTTCCTATATTGAAATCTATTTGCCACAGTTTCACCCATTCACTCACTCAATATCACTTTGTAATTCTATTCTTCCACCTGCACGTCATCGACAAACTGTGTGCGGCTCTCTTTTTCATCAGCCAAGTCATTAATCAATAATGAATATTTGAGGTTCCAACACAGGTCCTTGGGAGCCCCACTAGACGTATTCTGGCAATTAGCAAACCTGCCCATTATCTCTACTTTGCAATTCCCAACGCGGTTAATAGCTTACCTTCAATTTCATAATTTGATCTAAGTCTTTTATGAAGGACTTTATCAAATTCCTTCAGGAAATCCATATAAAAATCATCCATAGACATTTGTCTACTACTTTGGTCACCTCCTCAGAAAACGCAATCAAGATTGCCAGGCATGATCTACCCTTTACAAATTCATGCTGGTTCTCTCGGATCAATTGAAAATTTTCAAGGTATTCAGTCACTCCTTTCCTCAATTTCTATCACTTGTTAAATGAGTGAGTGTCCCTAATAAAAACACTACCATCACTGGCTGGCATATATGCATCACACATGCTTTCAGCTAAAAGTTTTAGCTCCATTAAGTTTTTGTAAACAAGTTAAACATCTTGTCTTTCACATGCCCTGTGAGAAAACAGATGTCTCCACAATATGTTATATCATCATGATGAACAAGGAGACTGGAGTTCAACACACACAAAATGCAATTAACTGATGACTCCCAAGCATGCTATTCATTTGCATGATAATCTCTGAAATTTCTTCACAGTGCCATAACCATCCAATTACGTGTTCATTAAATCTGTATATTAATGCCACAACATAGCGATGCAACATTCAGAAAAAAATAAAACTTGGATTTGGTAGTATGAAATACTGGAGAACAGTTGAAGCTGCTTGACAACTGAGAAAACACATCTCAAACTCAGGAACAAGGCTGCAATCTCTCCATCTGTCTGAATGTGAACTTGTCACAGCTAAGTGTTGAGCCTTTTTACAACAAGAATGCAATTACGTGTGACCGAATCCTTGCATAGAAAATAAACTTTACGTCCAGTGCGTCAGAAGTTAAAAAGAATTTAATACACCAAACCCTTTTCTCATTTATATTAACAAGGTGGATGGAAGCATGTTTAGATGAAGGAACGAATTCTACACCTTTAACAGCATCCATGACATGATAGTAGCACGTGCATAATAATTAGCATGCAGTGGCAACTCTGTTATAGATTTTCCTACCCAAACATCAGCATCCACCCCAATAATCAAGAAAGTGAGCATATACAAGTCCAAACTTGTAATGCTCCAAATGCTATAAAACCAACCGATAGTCAACGAAAGTCTTGTGAAACAGTGTAGGCTTCCTGCCCAGGTATCATGATACTAAAAAATGCCCTTCCTTAGCTTCCCATATACAACAGAAGAATCTATTCCAGATGCCTTCTGTACAGAAACAACCCTGTTCTTCCTTACAGTTGGCATGCTGGACTCTCTTCCAACCGCTCCATAGAACACCTCTAATAGACTTCTTTATAGAACAGTGACTTATGTAACATCCTATGTCACTGGTACTGTGGAATCTGCACAAATTGCACAGAACCACCGCAATAATTGCATGCATGCAATTACTTGAATGTCAGTACACTGTCCAGTCGCTGGACCTTTCATAATGGCTTGGGAGCCTTGCTAGAGGACAGCACTGGAAATATCACATCGCTCATGTAGGGACAGGCTGAATTTTTTGCCACTAAAAGCTGAATGGGAACAAAAACATTTTTCTTTTAAGTTGATGCCTCTAGAGACAGTAGCACCCCACTGGTAAATGGAATAACTATTTGGACATAGTGTTTTCTGTGAAAACTGCTCTCGAGTGTTTGGTTATTTCCAATCATCTGAAATAACAGTGAGAATGGACGTTATTTTTTAATATTTTTGGGTAATAGTGTATCATTCTATAAAGAGGTGTATGTGTGCGCGTGCGCGCACACGTGTGTGTGTGAGAGAGAGTCAATGATTTGTTAAGCTGGGGAAAGGTTACTAGAGACAGGTTGTTTGAGAGGTTTAAGGCATAAAAGGATAGAGGCATTAGGTTGTGCATTGCTAATGAGATATTATGGTGGGTTTGAGGTACAATAGGTTGGATCTAACACTTGCATTTTTAGATAAATTGAGAGTTCATTTGAATATCAAAGGGAAGTCAGAGGAGGTCAGCACATTTTCTTCTTGTTTTCAAAAAAAAAGTGTATGGCCCGTAAACCAAGTTTCCCTCTGGGATTTGGTTTGCTTAGCAATTAACATCTGCTGTGATCATAACATGAGTCGCATTCAGTTCATTCATAAAATACCAGGTAGTTGCAAAACTAATACAGGGCACCATTTCAAAAGTTTTCAGGTGACACAAGAATCAAAAATTTGGCAAAACTTCAGGAACACACAAGGCAGATTAATGAAATGGGCAGACATGTGGCCGATGCAATTTAATACGGAACTGTGAAGGAAGAATGAGGAGGCAATAAATTAAACTGTACAGGAACAGAAAAACCTGTGGTGAATATATACAAATCTGCATTAGGTGACAATGAAGGGGGCAGGACGACTTGATAAGGCTAAGCATATGGGTTCCACAAATTCTTTAGTGCAGGAGGTGGCCATTCGGCCCAACGAGTTTGCATTCTACCGAGTCCCACTCCCGTCTTATCCCTGTAACCTTCCAGATTCTCTTTTCAGGTAGCAATACAATTCCCTTTTGAATATCTCAATCAAACCTGCCTCCACCACCCTCTCAGGAAGTTCGTTCCAGGCTCCAACCACCCTCTGAGGAAAATGTTTTCCTCACATCACTAGGTCCTTTTGCCAATTATTTTGAATCTGTGCCCTCTAGTTCTTGATGCTCTCAAGGGGGAAGAGTTTCTAACTATTTACCCCGTCCCTATCCCTCAGGACCTTGAATACCTCTATCAAGTCTCCTCTCAGCCTTTTTTCCTCCAAGGAAAATAGTCCCAACCCCTCCAATCTATCCTCATAGTTACAGTTCTTTATCCCTGGAATCATTCTTGTGAATCTCCTCTGTAATCTCTCCAATGCCTTCACATCCTTCTTCAAGTATGTCACCCAGAACTGGATGCAGTATTCCAGATGAAGCCTAACTCGTGTCTTATACAAGTTCAACATGATCTCCCTACTCTTGTACTCAATGCCCTTATTAATAAAGCTTAAAATACTATATGCTTTATTAATTGCTCTCTCAACATGCCCCTCCCCATCTTCAATGACATATACATATACACCAGGGTCCCTCTACCTGTGAGGACAAGGAGAAAGACTACAATGTGGACAGCCCCCAAAGCAGGCTGATAAGAGAAAGTACAAAGAGATTAGGGGAAAAGTTTTTTAAAAGTTAGGAAGGCAAGGAGGAACTAATGAAATTACATCAAGGAACATAAAACAACATAGTAAAATATTTTACAGGCACATCAGTAAAGAAATTGAAGACTGTGTGCGAATAGGGCCATTGAGGAACAGACAGGGTAATACCAGGTAATGATAGAGAGATGGCAGTAATATGAAATAATTATTTAGCTTTTGTATTTACAAGGGAGAAAGAACAGATAGATGCGACACTGAATGATAATATGAACAATGTGGCAAATACATTTAAAATAATGAAGGGTATATATTGAATAATGCTAAACAAACCCAAAGAGGATAAAACCCCTGGTTCAAATGGATTGTATCAATGCAATCTAAAACAATCTAAGGAAGAGGCAGCAGAAGCATAATTACACATATTCAATAATTTTTTTTAGAAAAGGTGCAGTACTATAAGACTGGTAATTCTCATTATTTCAGAAGAGGGACAGAACATGCCTAGGGAATTATAGACCAGTCGGCTTAACATCTGTAGCTGGAAAAATAATGAAATCCCTCCATAAGGAGAGAACAGAAGAACATTGAGAAAATAAAATGAATGATGAATAGTCAGCATAGATTTCAAAAGGGAAAATCTTGCTTGACCAACTGGAATTTTTTGAGGAGTTATCATAGACAGTAGACAATGGTAATCCAGTAGATGTAATTTATCTGGATTTTTTTTCCTCCAAAGGCCTTCAATAAAGGTGCCCCACAACATACACAGCACAGGCATCAGTTCAAACATCTGGTGCCAATCCAAGATAGTAACCAATGCAAAGCCAGGGGAGCCACTTGACAACACACTCAGCTACTGCCCCTTGCCCTGCTCTCAGTATCATATAAGGCCTTGAAATGCCTCCTGCTAAACAGAATAAGTATCAACCTGGAAGCAGCAATGTCCCCCCCCCAACCAACAGGCAGGTTTTCACATTGGCCACAACTAATCTGAGCGGGTTCTCACACTGACCTCACATATGGAGACTGGTTTCCAGAAATGCTGAACAAACGAACCACTTTTGTTAACTTATTCTATGGCTATGACACAATGTGGTCCACAGGCATGCTCTACAAAAGCATCTGTTTGAAAACTCTCCAACTAATCAATTTCATAATCGGCAGCCTACTGTTTCGTGTGCCTCGGAGATCAAATCAGCCACTCATGCATAAGCAACAACCAGCTCCCACAGGGATCAGTCCTCGCAACATATATACCAGTGACCTCCCTCCCACAAAGTCACAGCTCTTCACATATGCTGACAACTTGACCCTAGCTTTCTAGGCTAAACAACTTCAGGACATTCAGAAAACACTCACTGAAGATCTATGCTCTATGAAAGCCTACTTCAGAAAATTGAGACTTTGGCCAAACACAGTGCACACTGACCTACCAGCAATACCTCCAGGAGACCAGAATCCAGGACTGGGCAAGAGTGAATCCCATATGGAAACTGGTGGTACCACCAGGGGGGCAACAGGGCCAGCAACATTATGTACTGCTTCACTGTCCCTGGTCTACCCAGATTACTACTGCTTAACCTGGCTCAGGAGCCACTACACAAACCTGGTACAGATCCACCTCCAGGGTCACGAGCATTATTACTGGGACACTGAGACCAACACAGTTCAAGTGGCTTCCTGCCCCAGCACGCACTGAACCTCCTGGTGTCCACAGGCAAAGCATCCTCTTCAAAGAGCACCACCAGCTGACAGCTAACATAACATTCCCATTGACATAGGACCTCAAATAAAACCCTACACCATTGAAATCATGAGGCCCCTTCTGGAACACATTCCGCACCATACAAATTGATGACAGCCCTACCTCTCAATAGCACACCTCCTGGTTGACTGCAAGCATCACAAACCATAATCTTATAACTGACCTGAGTGGTCAAGTCCAGGGTTAACTTTCCACAGAAAATTTGGACAACCCTCAATCATTTGAAGACAGGTCAGGGAAGATGTGGTCACTTGTTCCACAAGTAAAATATGAAGAACAGCTCAAATTGAGTGTGGCCATCCAAGTCAGACTATCATCCACATATTGAACTTCTGCCCTGAGATCTCCATCCCTGGTGATATCATGACACTGCGTCAGCTGAATAAGCTGAATGGGTTGCTGACCTTAACATCAAACCATAACTGCTTCCCCAGCCATAGAATAAAAACAACAGTTGGCTGAACTTTCATCCCACTTCAATGTCCTCTGCATGCCAATCAGTTTCTGCTCCTATAAAAATCTTAAAACCCATCTTTTCGGTCAAGTTTTGGTCACCCCCAACTAATCTCTCTCTCTCTATGGCTTGCATCTCTTTCCCTGCCAACTTCCATTTGTGAAATCTCTGAACAGGTTTCTCTATGTTAAAGGCACTATATTAAAATAAGCTTTTTTGTACATGCACACATATCAACTGACCTTTCTTTCCAAGATCTTAAAATGTTAGCCATCATGCATATACTTACATAAAATGTAAATAACATTTTATTAATGTGTAGATTGTCTGATTCTGTAATGGAGTTAAGAGATTTTTTTAAATTGTGAACTTCATGCCTAGTCAGTTTCTGGCAGAATGTCCTGCCCCACAGCATAAAGCACCAGGAACAGTCTGGTCTCCCCAGCTCCGCCTAGCTCTTTTGCGCCAGTGAAATTCCAGAGGAACCATGCTTTTCCCAGGGCGTAGACTCAGAGGGGGAAGACGATGCACTCATTCCCCTGAAGAGAAATGGGAACACCCAGAGTTCATTGTCAGTAGTTGAGACAACTGGGCTGGAGCAGTTGGTCCCTCATAGCCCACAAGTTCACCATCAGCTGAGATTCCTACATACACTGGAAACTTGGCAGTTGGCAAGCTGTCTTGGTTCACTAGGCAAAGGGCCAGGTAAATGAGGGTGGTAGTTTGCAAGGGCAGTGGAATAAAATGGTTTTTTTTTTTGGAAGGGTGTTGATAGCAGTTTTGGCCATGAGCTCCTCGCACTTATTGCTGGAGAAGGTAAAGGAGACAGGAGTTCAAGAACGTGGTTTACAGTAGAGAACAGAAGCTGGATGATCCTGGGATAGTGAGCAATTTTAGCAGATAAGAACAAGACCCAATAGTGCTTTATGTAGCCCAGGCACATCTGGCAGTGAATGGCTTAACCTGTTGTCCACCAGGTCGCTGTAAGCCTATACCCTTGGACTTAAGGGAGTAAAGCTATGGGCAGTTGGGGGCAGGAGAGAGAGAGAGAGAGAGAGAGAGAGAGAGAGAGAGAGAGAGCGGGGGGTGGGTTGGGGGGGGGAGAAGAGAGAGAGGGAGACTGGAATGAGGGAGAGTTATGTCAAAGATGGAGGTAAGAGTGCAGTTGAGTACAATTTGGAGAGAAGCTCCACACGGACACCGTGACAGTCTTGCTGGGGGGCATGTGGTTAAAGGTTTAGCGAGGTGGGGAGGCTTTATTTAGGGGGAAGCTGTCATCACCCCTAAGCCAGGGGTCTGTTAAAATCTGGATGTCGTCGATACAATCATCCACAATAGCAGTTGGAGAAGTGAATTAGTTGGATGGGAAGGAGATCAACAAAATTAGCCCCCAGCAGATGTGCAGGGTGGAAAGTTCAGCAAGAGAGGAGGATGGTACAACTGGGACTGCTATTCATAATGAGCCAGCTCCGACTGTCTCAACAAGCTCTTCAAAGGGTGCCAAGAGAGGCACAGAGAGAAGCTGTAGGCTTATTTAAAGGGGAATTCAGCCTGGGACAATGGGCAAAAGAGCAAAACAGTGGAGGAGGACTGAATGGTTGGGGTGGGGAATTGGAGGGACAGGGTTCTTGAGGGGAGAAGTGAAAGAAGGCATGATAGAATCAAGGGGCGTAAACGAGGTAAAGTGAAAATAAGTAAATAGAAAGAGAAATATGGAGAAGCAATTTAGAGAGCCATTGCAAATTCACATGCAAGTGGACACAGGGGAAAGCTGAAATTACATAGGCTTGGTTACATAAAAATTAGGAGATATAAAAACTTGACAGTAAATGGGACATAGGAAATAGATAAAAGATAGCAGGAAGGAATCTAGAGTTAAACTGGCATAAACATCTGAAAATAATTCAGCCAGAATGCCATTTCCAAATCTTTCCTGAAGGTGACGTAGCTGTGCTGATCAAGTTGGGGTAAATGCTTTTCCATTACTAAAGCTACAATTTGCACTAATATTCAAAATAACTTTCATCTCTGACCTATTAAACAAAAAACAGTACAGCTGCTGAGACAGGTTGCGACTTAGAATATTTAATTTTAAAACCAGATAGAACTCCAATTAGTAAGATTAATGGAAAGAAATAGATGTTTAAATGGATCTCTGCTGTACATAATATCACTCATAATTAATAGCACATCATGCAATATGGCCTAGGAGAATGGGATACTGGGAAAGGTTTTTGTTCATTACCTTGGCCCCTTTTTCAAAAGTCTTTGTCAGTCATTTTCCTGAAAGGAGGGGGATAGATGGGGTATGATACTTTTCTCCACAATGAACTAGCCCACTGCAATAGTCTAGCTTGTAGAAAAGGAATGCTCACTTTGTCGAGGTCCCAGAGCCATCACATTTAAATCCAATCCAAATTCAAGCAAATGCCTTTTGGCACAGGGAATGGTGCTAATCTCTTGCAACAATTTTGACATATTTGACTCTTTCATCTATCTCCCAACCTTGAATAACAGTCAGGAATTTTGGCCAAATGCTAATTATCAATAGCTGTATCATCAGTAAGCATACAAAGTTCAGAATGATATAGCTTTTCAAAACTTGGAGATAGAAATAGCTACATAAAACCAAACCTCTCAAATGCATGCAGAAGTTAAATGGACAGATACAGATCAAGGACAATTTTCAGGCTGTGTACGCAAGAACTGGATTGTCCGGCTGCACCTGGTTCTTGGGTGTTTGTTTTGCTTATTAAAATCTATAGTATGTCATTGGCGTTCCTCTTGTTCCAAACCATTTGGAGCTTGCTGTCTCAGGTTCATACCAGTGCAAACCATCAAGTTGGGATTTTTTGGAGAAAGCCAAAAACCTTCAGTTTTCTGTTGTGCGTCAACTCTCCCTAAAAAGGCTCAAGAATTATACAAGTGCACACACTTTACTCAAAATACAAGACATCAACAGCAGCACTCTCCTGCTCAGTTAGTCAGTTATTGAGATTAGCTCAGTTACAAGTATATTTTCCTAAGTAGAATCTAGCAAAGTGTGCATTGCAGCAAATGTATAAAGCTGTTCACCCAGGGGGAGAAGGATCCCTCTTTACCCAAGGCAAAAACTGATTCCGGATTGCATTGCAAACAAACACCCTCTATAAAGTACAGTGCTGCAATTGCAGAAGCCCTGACTTCTGTGGCACAACCACAATGCAAATGAGGCAACATTAGAAAACTGCCTCAGGCAGTGGCACTTCTGCATCCCTTCAGTAGCAAGAGGGCTGGCAGAGGCAGCATCAGCAAGTCATGTCACTGGTTCTAGGTTTGCACTGTACAAGCTACTGGGGTGTGTTGTTTAAATTGGTGCCTGGTGCAATGTCTGCCGTAAGATAACAATCACAACCATAGCTTTTAAGCAACAAATGTAAGTACCGCAGGTATGTCTCCAATTATCCTAAATGCATTAAAATCAGCCCCACAATATAAATGGGTAGATTTGAGTATTTTTTTATTTTATGTCCCTGGATGTGGGTAATATAGGCAAGAATGTATTTGTTGTCCAATCCCAGTTGCTTCAAGGTGATAATAGATCTTCAAGGTAGACTTTCTAACATTATAAGTTAACCATATGAAGACAGATCAGGCTTCTAATAACAACAGCCTTCATGATTTTTTTTCAGATTTAGCATTATTAATAAATTTAACCAGACTAGGGTGTAATTTGAATTGTTAAACTCTAGTTGCTAGTTTAGTACTATAAATCAGTACACTACTAAACCCATTAATTGGTTTTACACTAAAAATTAAGCAAAAAAAGAGTATCACAAGAATTTTAGATCAAAGAATTAAAATCTTAATGCCCCAAGAACTGACAAACCAAGCCTGCACTGTGCAGGATAGTTGACAGGATAGATTTCCATGACAGGGAGTCAAGAGCTCAACCTGTAAATAATTTAAGTAGCTTTGTAGTCTACAAATTAGATGCAAAAAAAAAAATCACAGCACAGAATAATCTAGAATAAATAATCAAGTCTGTCAGACACAAAGCTGTACTGTACAACTGGCCTCAATATAAAGTTAGAATCCCAAAACAGACTGACAAGTGATCCATTTTTAAATGGATTTAACAAGCACCTTTCTTGAAAGCGTTTTACACAAAAATCAAAAATTGCATGTAGAAATTTAGAGTTACTACTGAATCAGGGTTTTGGCTTTACCTAGAAATTGTTACAAAATTCACTAAAGGAGGTATAGAGCCAATATAGATCAATGAACAGAAGGATGATTGATGAACAGAATGTGGTACAAGTTAGGAAACAAGTTCCATTCTGAGCAGTGTTGCCAAATCTTGAGCCCTGTTGGCCAGTGGTCCAAAACCCCTTCTACAGTACTGCTGAACTCCAGAACTTGCACAGCACAGCTGTCCTCAGAAGAGCTCCTCAGTGCTACCAATTTGCAGGACATGACTCTTTCCATCCCCAACCTTCCTCAAGCTGTAACACTCTTAAAGTGTCCAGATCAGTGCTAACAAATTCTAGAAACACTTCCTAGATGCTTATCAAACATCACCCTCCCACTAACCACTGTAAAAACTTTAGTAATGGAATTGCTGTGCTGCCAAACCCCAGGATCAACCCCATCTAATGCTTCTAAACCTCAGATTCCACTCAAATATCAGTATTGAAACCACAAGACAAACCAAAATTTTTAAAATTTTCAGTACTTTAATTGGTATAAACCCTGTAGCAAAACAGAATATCCCTAAACTCAGAATTGTATTTAATTGCTGAATTATTTTGAAAAATTTCTGAAATATTTTGAATCTGTTGAATAAAAGATTTTTTTTTGTTCAAATTTGTGCTTGGGTTTTCACAGCAGGGTTAAATTGTAGCTCTAAAGCAGTATGGAACAGCCCTTAATACGGTGAAAGAAATGGTATCCATGGATTTTGCAATGGATAGCGACTTGAAAGTTTAGTTAAATTTGTACAAGATTTTCTGTTTCAGTGTGAAGACAACTGCACAGTAACATAGTCAAGCTGCATAACCTCTTTCCCAAGTATAAAAATGCTCATCTAATTGGAAACATAAAAGCATGAAAGCGAATATTTATTTCCATTGCACTTAAGCAATTGTATTTACTTGAGTAGGAGGAAGCATCTTTCTGACAAGAATATTCTCTCGCGTATTCAATTCTACATCCTTGGTTGGATTTGCCGAGAAGAAGTTATAAAGATTATATCAGCTAAGTTTATTCTCCCATTTTGACAGTATGAACCCTAGCCTCATAACCCATGCATATTTTCGATATGCAGAGGGTACATTCGCAATCTTTGAATCTGCAAACCGCATGGAAGGATTTCCTTACACACCTTAATAAGCTCCATCCAGTGCTCAAATTCAATTTTAAGATGAAGTAGTCTAACACACTTTCCTTGACTTGTTAGTTGGGAAATCAGCTGAGTTCTTCATTATTACCTACTGCAAGTTTACTTTCACTTGTTGGGGTTCATATAGCTTCATATGCTATAAGTTTGGCCTTATCAGCAATCTTGTAAATAGGGCCCTTCTCATCTGCTCACCTTGCAAGCTTAACAAAGCAATAGAGCGCATCAAAGCAACCCTGCAGGACTATGGCTCTCCTCATAGACCATTGCTTACTGTATATAGCGCAAACTCACTCATGGCTGCCACTTTCAGACCTCCCAAACCCATATCCATCTTTCCTACAGCTCCATGTTTGAACCTCTCCAATTAAGTTTCTAATGAGTACAGGAGTCAAAGGGCCTTAAATAAAGTGACAAATTATATCTTGCGTGACTATGATCTTTGTCGCACCACTGGACCGAAACAGCTGAAGATCTAGAATTCCTTTCCTAAACCTCCTCACTACTTCCCCACCCCTCTGTTTATGGAAGCCTGCCTTAAATCCCAGATTTTTGATCAAGTTTTTTTTAAAGTCATCCCTCCTAATATCTCCTCTATACTTGGGCTCGTTCAACATTAAAAACGCCATAAGGATTAAGGATGTAATTGCACTCAAGAGCGTACAGAGATTTATGAGGATGTTGCCAGGACTGGAAAAATGCAGCTTTGAGGAAAGGTTAGATAGGCCGGGGTTGTTCTCCAGAGGTGGCTGAGGGGAGATTTGATTGAGATGTAGAATAGAGTGGATGGGGAAGACCTATTTATCTTAGCAGAGGGGTCAGTGATTAGGGGGCATAGATTCAGTGATTGGCAGAAAGATTAGAGGGAAGATGAGGAAAAGGTTTTTCACTCAGAGGGTAGTAGGGGTCTGGAACACTCTGCCTGAAAGGGTAGTAGAGGCAGAAAGGTGTCTGGGTATGCACTCCAGGTGCCCTAACCTGCAGAGATATGGACCAAATGCTGGAAAATGCAATTAGGCTGGGTGGCTCATTTATCGGTTGTTGCAAACACAGTGGGCCAAGTGGCCTCCTTCCATGCTGTAGACGTTCTATGATTCTATATAAATGCAAGCTATTTTGACATTTTAAATTTAGTCACACTGTTAAATTTCATGCCTTATGCCCTTAAGCCATCAGCCGTCAAGGATTTCAGAAAAACAGAAATATTAACTTCGGTCTGAAACTGTTGAATCTTTACAGTTACAGTTAAGTTAGCAGAGTTATAGCTGTGATTTGCTTTAAGACTTAAACTGAAGAGTGCGATGCCACGGCAATGCAAAGAGGTGTTATCCTGTAGTTTACAATATATCACAACTCAATTTACCATGACACTGCACAAGTCTGGAATAGCTTTCTCTCAATATTCCCAACGAATGTGACGAACAACACAAGCTGCTACTATCATAGCATAGAATCATCGAATGGTTACAGCACAGAGGGAGGCCATTGGTCCTTCAAGTCTGTTGCCTCGCTGCAAAAGCAATTTAGCTCAACTCAGTCCCTTGCCCTTTTCCCACAGCCCTGCAATTTCTCCACTGCCCCCTCCCCAGTCAGATGCTTATTTAACTCCCTTTTCAAAGCCATGGTTGAATCTGCTTCTCTCTCACACTCAAACAGTGCATTCCAGGTTGTAACCACTCACTGTATACGAAGGTTTTTCCTTATGTCACCTTTGGTTCTTTTGCCAAGCACCTTAAATCTATGTCTTCTGGTCTCTTGACAATTCCAATGGGAGCAGTTTCTCTCTATGTACTCTTGTCTGGACTCTTCACATTTTTCGATACCTCTATCAAATCTTCTCCCAACTTTCCCTTCTCTAAGGAGAACTAACCCAGCTTCTCCAATCTATTTTCCTGCATCCTCTCTAAAGCAATATAGAAATTAGTAATTAATAGTTAACAAAATAAAGGGTTTAGCTTAAAACCAAGTGTTTATTGGTTTTGTTTGACACTACAACTGTAATGAGAAAATTCAACCCACAGTAAGCAAAGGCATCGCACCACTTTGAAAAATATATTTTTGAGCACAGCTACGCAGGCAATAAATCAATCATTAGCCACCATGGAATAAATTCACGAGAGTAGCAGCCATTTGCAAATTAATAAATTATAGCAGCAATGGACAGTTATAGATTAATGAAGCAGTAAGCACACCCCAGATCAATAAGAAGCACACCAACAATTCAATAAATTAATGAAGCATCAGATATCAGTCATTAAATGAATTCATAAAATACCAGCCATCAACAAAATTAGACCATTCATACTAATACGAGGCGACTGATATATACCTGTTAATTAATGAAGGAGCACCACTGAGTTTGTGAATCAGCTCACAGGAAACCCATGTTCTTCCCCATCCTTGGCAATAGAATACTGTGTCTCAAGCCAGCTAACTTAAGCCTTACTTAACACATTGTGAGCCCCTTCCCATAGCCCACCCTTCAGCTACTACCTGCCTGCACTGCTCCCTCTCCTTGGGGCATTCATCCCAGTTCTTTTCTTTTTGTGGCTAAACCCTAATGACTTCAAGTATAACACATCCTTTGCAAGCACTTAAAGCCATAAGCATACAAAATATTTATTTGTTAATGCACTTAAATTGTTAAATTGGGTCTTTTTAAGACTGAATATCCAAAGCCTTTAGCTTTCTTTTTTTTTTTACTTTTAGCAGTCATCAGATGACTAAATACTCTCACTCTGCAAACTGCAAGTAAAGCCTCATAAGTATATCAGCAGAGTCTCAGGCAAGTGACAGCCAGTGGCGAAGTTAGAAGCAATACTGTTATGACCCACCCACAAGTGAGGTTCTCCAAAGTTGTTGATCCAGACGAGACCCTTCAAGTTGTACCGGCTGGCTGGGACACCCCCAAATTGTTATGCCCCAGGTGAGGAGGGGTGAACTGGCTCCCTGTGTTTATTCAGCTCCCACCCACTTCTGTTGGTCGCAACAAGATTTAATCTAAAAGTGGTTTCTTTCGCGGATACCTTTATCCCCAGATCCAATCGTTCTGGTTTTGAAGACACGAATTTGATCAAAACTTTCCTGAGTTAGAGTTAAAAGTTTATTAACTACTAAAGGCAAGAAAAGGACAAAACATATTTATATATAAATGTGCAAACATAAACGTGCAAACATGCCATTCGGGATTCCAGTAGAATTGACTCCGGTAGGCGAACAGTCAGTTTCAAGGTTCCAGCAGAGTTGACTTCAGAGGAGAAGAGGAGAGAGAGAGAGAGATCAGGATATCTGCAAAATGGTGATGTGCAGGGATACTATATGTGGCTGTTACTTCTGAGTCAAACTTCCAGCACTTGCTCTCTCTCAGAGAACACCTAACAGACAGACAGACACAGAGGCAGCTTTTCAGCTCACTTTTAACCCCTGCTTGGTATATTCCAAGTGGGGAGCAAATTCAAAAATCTGTCTGGGCATTGCCCACAGGATTTCTCGAGATTTTTCCTTAGTTCTGTTGAAGAGTCATACGGACTCGAAACGTTAACTGTGTTCCTCTCCGCAGATGCTGTCAGACATGCTGAGTTTTTCCAGGTATTTTTGTTTTTGTTTTCTTGAGATGATGCTTATCTCCCATTATGTCCCATTGTCTCTACCGGAGGGAGCAATTAGTTTCTGGATGTCCTTGAAGTGCCACCTTGTCTGGCAATACGGTGGGGTTCCATTATCTCTTAGGCAGTCACCTTGCAGCATTTCAGCCAGTGGTTTGTGTGAATTTAAAAAAACAGGAGTTTTTTAAAGTCCAATATTTCCAGGCGTATTTCAGTATTTTTTTCCTTCATTACCATGACACTATTAATGCACTGATGCTTCTGTTTCTCTGAATTACTGATTTGTTGAGACCTTGGGTGTCAGCACTGACTCAGTAATACTCTTTCGAGTTATCAACAGTCACAGATTGCAACTCTTTTCGAGTACAATCACAGTTCTTGGTTTCTGGGAGTGGGACATGAACCCACAGTGCACTCACTCAAGTGAGACAATGATTAGTTCAAGCCCCAAGAATTTAGCCCTTAATCTAGTCTGGCACTTCAGTGGAGCACTGAGGAATGCGGCATTGTCACAGTTGCCATCCTTGAGATATTAAATCAGGGTCCTCTCAGGTGAATGTTAAAAAATCCACAGTGCAACTTTAAATGCAGAGGAGGTTCTCCCAGCATCCATCCAATATTTATCCTTCAACGAATGCCTAAGGACAGACAATTTGGTCACTTATTTTGTCATTTGTGGGACCAGATTGTGAACAAATTGGATGCCACATTTCCTACATTACAACAGCGACCACATTTCAAAGTGCTTCTTCGTTGGCTGTAAAGCATTTTTGGGCATCCTAGGGTTATGAAATGCAATATGTAAGTGCAAGTTTTTTTCTATTCTCTCACTTGTTTGCTGGTGAGCAAATTATTTAATTGAAATTTTTTTTAAATTAGTAAGATTTTATAAAAATCTGTAATTTCAAATTAATTTCATAAAAATCTGTAAATTTCATTGCAGGTACACATTTTTTGCTGGAAAAGTCATCAATGAAAAACAGCCTTTAAAACTGATCATGTATTTTACACAGATATGCTTTGTTCAAATATATGGACTAATAATTGTAGTTTTAGAGTGTGCTAAATGTAATCATATGGATTACATTCAAGATAGTCTTCCCAAACACAAAGTACATAGTACAAATCAAAATATTGTTCAATAGTCATTCTACATACATATTGCATTGGGTGACAGTGCGAGACCTGTGACGCAAGTCCAGATATATACACAGACTCGCATATCAGCTGAAGGCCTCACCTCTAGGACCCTTGGACTCAAACCAAGCCAAGACATGATTCCTCGGGTTATTTTAACTGGCGCTTCAATTGGTTTAGTATCATTTGATTTTGTAATAAATACCAATTCAGAGTTTGGTCTCAAATATAGTAATTTGCTGCACTATTATTTAGAATTCACAAAAATTAAAACGTAAATTACCATGAGAGTAGTGTGGAAGGGAGCATTTTCATTTGCAGGAATAATGGCCTAAGACACAGCATAAATAGGTTCTGCCAAACATACAAGGTCATTCAATACTACTGTGTTACAATAATTCCTTTCTGTCACATGAAGGCAAAAGAATTTCTGCAACAACCTCAAGAAAAATACCATTTTCAATGCACTACAGATCCATATCATCTTTCCATAGAACAAAGAGATTACCAAGATGCAAAAAATTACTGAATGACTTCAGAATGGAATCCAAAAAAAAGTATAATGCCAATACAAGGTGAAATTACGGCCAGCAACTAACTGGGTTCTAAGCCCAATCATTAACGGATATCAGAAAAACAGAGTCTGAGTGCAGAACGCCCGGAGACCATCAGTGAAGAAAGACACTCAATGAAGCAACCAAAGCAAAGTTCTAAAAGAATTTAAGCCGACCTAAACTGAGGGTTGTTAAGCAACATTAGGACAAGCAGGCTAAGTCTCCAGTGGAAGTTTGACAAATTAGTATCCTATATATTTCAGTGAATACTTAATATTCAGCATTTGGTGGTGCAATAAATTATAGAACAAGTAAGCAACATCAATTCCTTATAATGGAAGGAGAATTGTAAAGTGTTGAAAGCATCAAATTTTATCTAGTAAATAGGTTGGAAAACTGGCTAAGAGTAAGCAAACTCCTCCAGAAATTTTAGACTAATTAAATTGACACTTTTTATGAATGTAATTAGAGGTCTCAGGGCAATAGGCAGGTTAATGAAACTGAACACTATTAGAACACATACTTTACTTTACGTGTACTCTTTGCTGGTAGTTCTTTAAAATAGAATTAATGCATCAGAAATTACATTCAATGTGATTCCAGAAGGCTTAACAATTTCTCACTTTTAAATGTATCATAGTGCACAAAGGCAGTGAATATAGCCGCAAACCAAATGGTAACTGAAATAGGAGCACATCCCAAAATATTTATGCCAAGCAGTTATGGTGAGAACCAGGTTACGTTCACAAAGCAGCACAGGTGGGTTTCTAGCCAGAGACAGTCCAGAGCTAATTACCTACACTAGATTAAACATTAAGAGCAAAAAATACTGTGGACACTAGAAACCCAAAATAAAAACAGAAATCCTAGAAATACTAAGGTCAGACCTGTTGAGTGTTTCCATGCTTTATGCCTCAAAATAAGGATGACCAGACATATACAATTCATACCAGAGTCAGAATGTGTGTATAAAATAAGGGAGTAGATATTTACCTTGACTACTCGCTTACCAAGGTTGAGATGACAAAAATAACATTTTGGTATTCCACACTCATTAAATCACACATGCAACAAATTTTGTGCATCTATACTCAGTGCGAAGAAAAATTTAGCAAGAAAAAAAAAGCTCAAGTTTCCAAAGTGCAGCTTTAGTCAGTTCTGATGAAGGATCGACATCCAAAGCAGTATAAAGTTGTGTCAGAAACTGGCAGTGTGCTGTTTTTTTAAAGTTAATTTTTCACATATGTTTACCTTTCTTACAGAGCTGGCTATCTCATCTGATAGAGGTGTAACGAGCAACTTGGCACTTTTGAGTGCAGATTACAGAGATCTGCCTTCGCTAGCATGGCCTAACACTTTGGGTGTATAATGATTCAAGCTTACTTTCAATATTTTTCACTCATATAGACTGCAAAAGGCTATTTCCACTGGCAAGCTTGCATTCCTTCAATCCGAAACTTCGCTCTGTGTTTAGTCTGAGATGTAGCCTTTGACAAAACATTAATATAGGAATATTAAGGATACTGCAAGCTTGTTACTAGACTATATGCAGGGTTTCACTCCTCATTTCAATCCATAGAGTCATTAAGGTCTACAAGCACAGAAAAAGGCCCTTAGGCCCATCGAGTCTGCGCCAGTCAAACAAATACCTAACTATAATAATCCCATTTTCCAGCACTAGGCCCATAGCCTTGTATGCCATGGCATCGCAAGTGCACATCCAAATACCTCTTAAATGATATGAAGGGTTTCTGCCTCTACCACCCTTTCAGGCAGTGAGTTCCAGATTCCCACCACTCTCTGGGTGAAAACATTCTTCCTCATATCCCCTCTAAATCTCCTGCCCCCTATCTTAAATCTATGCCCCCTGGTTATTGATCCCTGCATCAAGGGGAAAAGTTCCTTCCTGTCTACCCTATCTATGCCCCTCAATTTTATACACCTCAGTCATGTCTCCCCTCAATCTCCTCTGCTCCAGGGAAAATAACCCCAGTCTATCCAATCTCCCCTCATAACTAAAACTCTCCAGCCCAGGCAAGATCCTGGTAAATCTCCTCTGCACACTCTCTAGTGCAATCACATCCTTCCTATAATGCAGAAGGGTTATCAGCCATGCCAGACACTTTCCAGAAGCTCTAAGCATGTTCAGTTATGGAGAATTGTTTATAGTAGCTAGCTTTGTAGGCAAGCAGGACAATTCAACACAACTTTGAAACACTTCACACAGGTTAATCAAGCAAAACCCTTTGAAATCTTCTTACTGAACTTGAAATGAAGTACTTAAATAAGCAAATCTATGTGAAATAGCAAAAATTAAACGTAGTCTTTGGACAAAACACGCAAGCACAAGTTTTCTCGGTTTGCTTACTTTATAGCAGGACAAACTAAACTAATACAAAATGTGTTTTTTTTACAAACCATAATTCTGGTGAAGTATAGGAGCCTGCTTTGAAGAGCTTTCAGCTAAACATGAAAGGAAGAAGAATTTTACAACCTATGCAGATACACAGGCATAGAGGTGGCCTTACGGGGAACTGATGAGAACTTCAAATATGCATTGCTTGGGGTTTCTGCAATTTAACCCAATTACCCAAAGGAGTGTTCATCATTACATTTACATTCAATTCAACTTTAGCTGTAATTTTTTTTTGATCAGGAGGCAGCCTTTTTCTCACAATCTCTTAGTAGGATTTTAAGGTGTAATGAAACATTAGCATGCCAAAATAGCTTGCAATAAACCATAGAAAACATGATGGCCTTTGATGATGGCATATATTCTGCAGAGTAGCCAATTCAAAACCCAGATTTTCATTGCTGTTGTTAGACTGCTTGTCTGACATTCAGTTGCAGGTAAGCTCATATTTATTCTAATTACTTGTGATACAATTGTCTCAGTATCTGTGTGGATGACTTCTTCCACAAAGACAAAAGCCTGGAGCTAAAAAGCTCTTTCGTTGTGCACCTCTGCCAAATTAAAACAGCCAATAGTGGCAGAAGTTCAAGAATTTGACTAAATATATGTCCTGGATGAATATATACTATGCTCCTGAGACACAAGCACCAGGAATACACAATAAAGTTCTTCAACTTCTTAGCACTGAATTGAGGATACTCATTGAAAACTATTGTTTATGAATATTCAATGTGGCTGGAGCTTCAAAGAGCACAGCGTTTCTAAATCTTTTAAAATATAGCTACTTTCAGCCGAATGTACTTAAGGCCCCAACAGCAAATGTGCTGCAGTATCATACCTTTCTGAATGAGTTTTTCGTCTTTTTACTGGGGGGGGGCGGGGGGGGGGGGGGCAAATTTCATTCAAAAAACTCTTTAAAGTTGTTACTTTTTTTGTAAACTAACAGAAAAATCTGTTCTATATTTGCAAAGTTATCTGAATGGCACTTAATCACTTAATTGTAAAGATTAGGTACAACGAGTTAGTCGTTTTAAGATATATTTGCATAAGTATAAATTTCTATTTCACGATTGCGACTACTCAGCACTATTCTATTCTTTTGTCAATTGATGATTCTTTCACTTACATTTTGGACCATAAAGCCATAAGACATAGGAGCAGAAATTCGGCCATTCGAGTCTGCTCCGCCATTCAATCATGGCTGAAGTTTCTCAACCCCATTCTCCCGCCTTCTCCCCGTAACCTTTGATCCCCTTACCAATCAAGAACCTATCTATATTGGTCTTAAATACACTCAATGACCTGGCCTCCACAGCCTTCTGTGGCAATGAATTCCATAGATTCACCACTCTCTGGCTAAAGAAGTTTCTCCTCATCTCTGTTCTAAAAGGTCTTCCCTTTACTCTGAGGCTGTGCCCTCGGGTCCTAGTCTCTCCTACTAATGGAAGCATCTTCCCCATGTCCACTCTATCCAGGCCTTTCAGTATTCTGTAAGTTTTTTTTGGACAAAACCAGTCTGTCTTTCCAACTGGAAAATATCAACATAGGATCGAGGCATATTATTTTAATACTCTGCAGGGGCACAGTCCATATAACTTGACATTCAACCACTAGATCTTGGAGAAGTGGATAGCTTTTTGCCTGAGCAGATATTAATTTTAAATCATTTAAAATAATATACAAGGCAGCAATTTCATTAGTTACCAAAAAGATTCCTTACCAATTTAGTATGGGGCATTTTCAGTTTAAGATTATGCAATCGAATTCAGTACTTGCACTGCACCTGGTTCTTCTGTATTTGACTTGTATTACTAATCACTTCATGCAAATTGGAAGCACTCAATTTCCCAGTGTCTTGAAGAGATACTGTCCATAATGTTGTTGGAAATTTTTTTAAAAATAATGTTTAATGGTGTGTGGTGTGTGGGTGTGTGTTTCTTAACTGGATTAAAATCAGCCAGTCTGGGTGCTTTGATGTATACTAGTTTTGAGATGTTAATTGGGGAAATAGTAAGGGAGTTAAAAGGTAAGGTGTATATTTGCATTTGTTGAATAAACCATTCAAGACTAAGGCTGAAGCCTTGCACCTAGCTAGAAGACACCAAGCAATTTGTTTATTTTTTTGTCAGCTTACTAATAAAATTGGTGGGATGAAAGGGTGTTATTGTTGGATGAGGTAAAGTTAAAAGCCTAGTGATACAATGGACAATTTACATTCAAAGAGAAAAATATGTATAAAGGAGATTGTGGGTAAGGCAGAGGCTTTTTAAGATCCAACAAGTGTGAGAAGCCTCAAGCTGCTGTCTGCAAAAGACCCAGAGTTGAAAGAAACTCATTTGGAATGCTACTGTCCAGGGTGTGCCCTGCCAGGTCTCTCTTTAAATCTATAAGATTTACTGTTGCCTTAACAGGGATGTAACTGAGAGTCAGGTTAATTAGGGGATTTTTGTTGTTATTATAGTAGTAATTTTGTAGATATATGTGTTTACAATCTTTGTATTAATAAATGTTTAATTTAATTTTATAAAAAACCTCTTGAGACTCGGTGGTCTTATTACTACTGAATTTAAAGCCTGCATCTCGAAACTTACAAATGCAAAAAGGGATTATGACAGTTGTTTCAAGTTTCCCTCTGGGGTTTGAACAACTCGGCCTTTACCATCGGCTGTGTGCAGTAATCACGCTTAATTGAACGGAAGCTATCTTCTCAAATTCTCATTGGTTCTTGCTAAAAATTACTCATTTAAATATATCAACGCTTAGATAAATCAACTTCAATTCATTCCCAATTCAATTATTTCACTATCTTATAATAAAGAACATTAACATAAGGAACATTATCCAACTGCACTGGAATAAGCATCAAACTTTAGGTCCCAGTAGGAAAACACCACTACTAATTGTTAATTCAACAAAGGACAAAACATAGAAAGTCTTGAAAATGAACCGTGCCCTTAGTTAAAATTAGTACCTGGCTGTAAAGATCTATTCCAGCATGAAGCGGCAATTAAATCAAACGAGCAAGTTAACTGAAAATACTTTAGCGTTCCACATCTTGTTGCTTTCTCTGTTTATTTAGAAATGTATAAAATTGAAGAGATATGCATAGGAAAGCCTTTTTTGATTCAATGGAAGCATTTTGTTCTCAATCTATACCTTATCACCTTCCCTTGCTCGCCCTTAAATCTTACATGGGGCTCTAAAAATCAACTACATTAAAACTCAGGTATGAACATGAATACTTCATTGCAGTTCTATCGTGCTCCTATTTTTTGAAATTGGATTGCAATCCAAATCCAAGGAGATAGTCAGTCTGCCAATTTTCACCCATGTTCAATAACTCCAATTATCCTCTTTTCTCCTAGTTCCATCTCTGTAGGTATTTCAGTACTTTTACAAGTGTTTGACAACTTTTCATTGAATTCTAAATATTAATATTTTCCTTTGTCATTTTTGATGTTCACTCAATTCTGCTCACCACTGCTGCTGTCCATTTCTTTTACATTATGTAAAGGAATATTTGTGTTGGCAGGACGTATGCTGAGTTTATCATGCAGGGGATGCAAATATATTGGCAATGGTGAGAAGCATCTAAAGTATATTGCAGTCAAAGATAAAACTGCCACTCCAAGTACAAATCGTTGCTGTTGTCAAATAGCTGCAAAACTCAGTCCAGCTGTGCAGGTCAACAACATGCCCTTTCAATCATGAGCTCGTACAGGCCTTACCAACTATTCTGGGATCTTGGCAGCCAGGAATTGATTTTATCAAACCTCTTTGCTTCTCTGGTATTATGAATTACCATGTAATATGAAAGAAGCATATTCTATAATATTGGCTGCTTTGGGCTTGATCTTTTCAGTATTTCAAGCATTTCTGCCACATGGATACAATGTAAGCCTTAAATCTGACTTACTAGCTGCAACATAAAAGATTTCTGAAGTAGCTACTTCCATCACTTCATACCTTCTATGATGATATAAAGGAGTTAGGTTGTTCTAAACATGTGGTGAAAATGACTGGACTTTGAGAACTCTCTTCTCTTCCCTGGGCTGTTTCTAAATTGACATGGGGGGAAAGCAGCTTATTTTTAAGATTGTTCCATCTCAATAGAAGCAACAAAGAGGGGTCTAATGCAGACGATTGGTTGATATCAGCATCAAAAATGTAATACATCGTTTCTCCCTCCAGTCTCAAGATTATGCTCTAATTAGACGGACTATATTCCGAGAATTCTAAATTCCATCAAAGACTCATTAAGATGGCTCAGTCACATGATAAAAAACTAATTCTATTGTGGGCTATTTGACAATACAGCAATAAACAGCTTTTGTCCTTTGAGTTTATATCCAAACATTTAGTTATAACTGCACAGAAAGCAGCCATTTGGCCCAAGACCATGCCAGCTCTTTGTAGAGCAACCAGTCAGCCCCATTCTCCCGCCTTGTCCTTATAGCCAGGCAAATTTATTTCCTCAGGTGTTCCAATTTCCTTTTGAAATCATTGATTTGTTTCTGCTTCCACCACCCTTGCAGACAAGAAGTTCCAGGTCATTACCACTTGCTGCATTAAAAAAAAATCTTCCTCACATCCCTCTTCTAGTTACAAGGATAATATCAGAAATGTATGTGTATACATATCAGGAAAAGATTGACCAACTGGGTCTCCTCTTTTGAAAAAGGCAGCTGAGGGGCGACCTGATAGATTAAAATTATGAAAGATTTGGTAAAGTCGATACAGAGAGAATTTTTTCTCTTGTGGGGCAAGAACATAACTAGAGGTCATCAATACAAGAAAGTCACCAAGAAATCCAATCTGGAATTTCCCCAAGGAGTGGTGAGAATGTGGAACCCGCTACCACGGAGTGGTTGAAATAAACAGTATAGATGCATTTAAGGTGAAACAAAACAAGCATATAAGGGAGAAGGGAATAGATGGTTACGATGGTAGATTTAGATGGGAAGGCTAGGAGGAGCCTCGAGCGGAGCATAAACACTGGCATAGACCGGTTGGCTGAATGGCCTATTTCTGTGCTATAGGTCCTATCTATGTAATCCATCCAAAGAAGTTTTGGAAAACACCATTAAACTTTTTATAAAAACCTTTTAAGCTTCGTGAAATCTACCCATCAGAAATTCTTCCTGCAAACTTTTTTCAGTAAGAAGTTGAGCCTACCTGTGTTCCTTGTGTTCCAATAACTGGCAGTCCCGACATGTCAGTTTGTCACACGTCTCACAAAAGAGTTTCAACTGTTCTTGTTTATGGACAGGACAAAACACAGGCCGTTGGCTGGGAGCTCCCACTGCCTCTATAATTCAAGAGATTGAATTTAGAAATGATGAACAGCTTTCAAACTGAACGCTGACCCTTTAAGTTAGTGATGGTCATTTGTAAGTAAATCCTTGGCATCTTACATTAGTGTAAGCACAGTTGTGTGTAACTTGTTTTTCTGCCCTGCTTGACAAAAAAATAATCAACATGGAAAGCAAAGACAATTACAACCACACAAACAGCAACTAGCAAAACAGTTGAGCATATAAAGGTCCAAAAGTGCCAACTATCACATTCATACACAGATAACACTGTACAAAGTGCCTGGTATCCAACAGTGCAATATTTCAAGTTTTTGCTTTGCACCTTTCCCCTTTGTCCCAACCATTACCTTTACTTTCTTTGGCAGTGAAACAATGAATGGCTGAGAAAAGTTAGCATCTTCAGCAATGATTGGTTCGGCTCAATGAGTTCTAAGTTTTTACACAATGAAGATCCCATTTAGCAGCTTCCTGCCTCATTGCAAGTCTGATGCTCATTTAAAACTTCTGTACGAAAGATTATGGGATCATAATTTCACTGTGCCAATATATCTATAAGCCACGCTGTTTCAATTCGTATATTTTATATTAAGTTGTATTTAGGCCAGTACTCCGTGATTTTAAAAGGGGCTTTTGGCAGCATCTTCCCTGAAGAGAAAATGTGTACACCGTGAAGTGCGCTGCTGTGTCATTCATTTCAGTGCCCTGGCAACCATTTAGATCACAAGTGGTGTGAATTGGTCTTCCTTCTGGTAGGTAAGAAATGCACATGAGGGAACATGCAGGCCATTTAGCAGGAGGGGTTTCACTGGTATGGTTACTGGGTTACACAACCCATGACTAGATAGCAATAAAGGTAAGCTCTTGATCATATGAAAGATGAGGTTGAATGGAAGTGTGAGATAATAATGAATGCAGACCATAAATATGGAACACTAGGCTAATTACTTGAACTCAGAAGACAATGCAAGGCAGTTCAGGAAAGGCATGATCTGCTTTACAGGAAATATTTGAACTACTAACAAGACAGATATGCTAGAAAACGCATAACTTAAGCTGTGGAGCCACCGTATATTCAATTTTTCAAGAAAATGGAAATTTCTAACAGTGATAAATGGTTAACTTTTGCAAATAAACTCAATAAGAAAGATTTGCTTTTATCCTGAAGGATTTGTTTCATAAGTTAAATCTCAAACTATTATAGATCATAAAGAAAAGCAACAGCTCACTAACCGTATCCGAAAACAGTACCCAGAACACAACAATCCAGCAATCAGTTCAACTCACTTGAGTAAAGGAACGTAGCGGCTCCCTGCCAACTCAGTGTAATCAACAGCCACTATGGTAGGTACTGAAACATGCTTTGAAGCCGACTGATTGCAGGTGGTATGAATTCAACTTTGTAGACAAGTATGATGGTGGACAGTAATCCAGTGCAGTTTACTGGAAAGAATGTTTAAACTTTACAGTTCAAAGCTGAGTTACTCGCTAGAATTTTGCTAAGAGCTACACCCTCAAGCAACAATGACAATTCAGTTAATTTTGCAAACTACTGTGCCAGAGTAATAAGACATTTTATTTTGTTCCTTCCACTCAGTATAGATATTGGATACCCCCTCCTAATTTCATCCCTTGCTTTCACTTATGAAATAAAAAGGAAGAGTGCTGAATCTAAGGCTGGCAAGGTGGCACAGTTATTAAGCACTGCTGCCTCACAGCTCCAGGGACCCGGGTTTGATCCTGACCTTGGGTGTCTGTGTGGAGTTTGTATGTTCTCCCTGTGTCTGCATGTGTTTCCACTGGGTGGTCCGGTTTCCTCCCACCATCCAAAGATGTGGTTAGGTGGATTGGCTATGGTAAATTGTCCCCCAGTGTGTGTGCACGTGCATGTGAATGTGTGCCCTGTGATGGACTGGCGTCCCGTTCTGGGTGTATTCCTCCTAATGCCCATTGCCTGTCAGAATAGGCTCTGGCTCCCCGCGACCCTGAATTGGATGAAGCTGTTCTGCAAAAGTGAGTGAGTGACTGCTAAATCTCATGCTGAACTGCAGTAGGCAAGGATGAGTTAATTGGGCCAAACTATTACTACCTTGCTTCTTTGAAGACACTCCTTTAAAAACATGCCTCTTTGACTAAGTTTTCAATCACTTGACCCAATATCTCATGTGGCTAGGTATCAAATTTTGTTTGATAACGCTCCTGTGAACCATTTGGAACATTTCATCAAGTTGTTGTTGTATAACTTATTTAGGGATTGTATGAGAAATATTCTTACAATTTACATAATCACAAAGTTTATACTTTTGAATTAAATATGGGTCAGCTGTCACATTAATTTGACAAAATAAACAGTTTTAAACACAAATACCATGCAGTTTTCACACAAATGCATACAGAATTAACTTTCTGCACACTAATAAGTAAATGCAAATTATGCAATTAGGAACCACATGCTGGGCTGCTGAAATTAACTATTCAGATATCACAGGGACAATCGGTGTCTAAACCTCAAATCTCTATGCCTTCTGCTCCAGTTAAAATTTTGCCATACAGCATACATGTTCTTATTCTTACTCACAAAATGTACTGCCTCGTGCTTCTCTATATTTCATTTAATGTATATTTGCCTAATCTAATGAGGGTGACATTATCCTGCATGCACCTCAAAAGTCATGTACAGTCCTTTTCAGTTAGCCGCACTCCCTATTTCTGCACAGTGAACAAATTAACAATGACTTCCTTTATGAATGTCAAGACAGACCTATAGACAACATATTGTACCTGGCACGCCTATGTGGCATCCTATTGCGCACTGGTTGAAAATCTACTGACATAACTACTTTTCCTTTGCTAATATATATTTCCCAAAAGAATATATAAAGAACATGTCAATTTGTCAGGCATGAACAGCCTTTTCTAAATCTGGGCTGGTTCTCCTTAATTAATTCCATTCTAATTGAAGAGTAGTTTTATCGCACATTGCAGTTTCAAAAAGCTTACCCACTACCGAGGTTAGGCTGAGGCTTTTTCCACTATCCAGTTTACCCCTTACTTCTTTTTAAATATATTGATAAACTATAAAATCCTGGCAAATTCTATATCTAGGCATGTTTGATAATCAGTTTCTACTTCCTTCCCTTAGTATTCCAGGGTGCATACCATCCATGCCTGTTGGAAGCAAAATTTCAAAGACATCTTGAAGCCACCCAAATTCTTGTCACATTACTACTTGCTTGTTTTGATTTATTAATCATTTTTAAGTTCCTACAACTAAATGCTTCAGACTATTGCTACGGAAATGACTAATTTCATGATTCGTGTACTTTCATAATATAACTTATAGTTTGGCAATTGAAATTCTTAAAAATAAGGCAACGGAAGCACCTGGTTTGATAAACTGGCAAACACCCCTAAGATAATTACAATTCAAAGGGTGGTCCAAGTTCACTTAAAGGAGTGAGAGTTAGAGGTGTGAAAACAAAAAACAATAGGTGGTCTTCTCTTAGCTTCGGAATGGAGCCAGTAAGTCTGATAAGATTGCAGTTGGCCCCATTAGTTATAAATTATTCATGTCATTTCCCCAGATCAACCAAAGGTTGAAAAACAACTAGCAAACAAGGAGCATATATTTTTCAGATCAAATGATGTTTTGGAAGGTGAAGTTAATGAGTTGAAATCTCTATTTGGGACATCCCAGGGATGCAGGTTGGCATAGGGATAGATCACAGCAATTTTTTTGCCTTGGGTTTATCTGTGTTTTCTGACTGACACAGAAAAATTACTTCTGGAGCTGGAATAGCATGGAAATAGGCAGAGAGAAATCTGCCAGGAGCTGTAGACCATTAAAAAAAGAGGCAGTGGCAGAGTGGTATTGTCACTGACTGGTATTCCAGAGACCCAGGGTAATGCTCTGGGGGCCTGGTTCTGCCACCACAGCAGATGGTGAAATTTGAATTCAATAAAAATCTGGAATTAAAAGACCATGAAGCCATTGCTGATTGTTGTAAAAATCCATTTGGTTCATTAATGTGAACTTAAGGGCTAATTGTCCTTTAGGGAAAGTCCAACTCCAAGTGACTCCAGACCCACAGCAATGTGGCTGCCTCTTAAATGCCCTTTGAACAAGGGCAATTAGGGATGGGCAATCAATGCTGGCCTAGACAGCGACCCCACATCCCATGAATGAATTTTTTTTTAAAAGCAGAGCTTCAGCTGGGGTGGGGTTCGCAACTATGGGGTGCTTCGGGAGTTGGTGGGTCACCTGGTCGAATGCTAGTGGAAAGAAATCTCGTACCTCGGAGAATAGCAGGAATACTGAGGAGAATCAAAGTAAATTGTTAAGAGCTTTGGCAAATTGGCCTCAAGAGAAGTGAATGAACCCTCAGGATCCTGAAAGGACAGTAGAACTCATGGACAGAAATCCGGTTTGCGATCCCATTTGCAAGTTTAGAGACTCACTAGACTAGTAATCCAGAGGCACAGACTAACACTCTGTAGCATGATTTCAAATCCCACTACAGCAGCCTGTAGAACTTAAATTAATAGATCTGGAATTAAGTTAGTCTCAGTAATGATGCCCATGAAATCATTCTTGATTGTCATAAAAACCTATCTGCTTCATTAATGTCCTTTAGGGAAGGAAATCTGCCATCTTTACCTGGTTTAGCCCATGTGCGACTTCAGACCACTGACTTTGACTCTTAACTGCCCTCTGAAATGGCTGAGCAAGCCACTCAGCTGTACCAAGCTGCTACAAAGTCTAAAAGAAATTATGCCGAAAGGACTACCCAGCATCAATGTAAGCACCAGAAATAACAATGGCAAATGCAGCCCTGTGCCCTGCAAAGTCACCCTTACTAAGATCTGGGGGCTTGTGCCAAAATTGGGAGAGCTGTCCCACAGACTAGGCAAGCAATAGCCTGACAGTCAAACTCACCAAATCATAATTTACAATGTCCCAGGCACCACCATCACCATCCCTGAGTATGTCCTGTTCCTCTGGCAGGACAGAGTCGGAAGGAAGTTGCCTGGGAGTCCACAACATTGACTCCAGACCCCATGAAGTTTCATGGCATCAAGTCAAACATTGGCAAGGAAACCTCCTGCTGATTACCATGTACTGCACCCACCCACCTCAGTTGATGAATTAGTATTCCTCCATGTTGAACACGTCTCAGAGGATGCATTCAGTATGGCAAGGACATAGAATGTACACTGAGTGGGGGACTTCAATGCCTATCACCAAAAGTGGCCCAGTAGCACCACAACCAACCGAGCTGGTCGAGTCCTAAAGGACATAGCTGCTAGACTGGGTGTGCAGCAGGTAGTAACCAAAAAAAAAACCTACTTGACCTTACCCTCACCAATCTGCCTGTCACTGATGCCAGTATTGGTAGGAGTGACCACCGCAAAGTTCTTGTGGAGGCAAAGTTCGTGCTTCACATGGAGGGTACCCTCTATATGTTGTGTGGCACTACCTCCATGCTAGCAACTCAAAACTGGCCATCTGAGGTGTTGTAGGCCATGAGCAGCAGCAGAGCTGTGTTCAACCACAATCTGTATGTAACTTCATGACCTGGCATATCCTCCACTCTACCACTGCCAACAAGCCAGATGGTCAACCTGGTTCAATGAAGATGCAGCACCAGGCATACCTGAAAATGAGCTGTAAACCTGGTAAAACTACAACACAATTACTTGAATGCCAAACAGCAGAAGCAGCATGCGACAGACAGAGCTAAACGATCCCACAACCAATGCACCAAATCAAAGCTCTGCAGTCCTGCCACATCCGGTTGTGAATGGAGGACAACAATTAAACAACTAACCAGAGGAGGCAGCTCTACAAATATCCCCATCCTCAATGTTGGGGGAGCCCAGCATATCAGTGAAAAAGAGAAGGCTGGAGAATTTACAACCATCTTCAGTCTGTACTGCTGACTGGATGGTCCATCTTGGCCGTCTCCTGAGGTTCCCAGCTTCACCAATGCCAGTCTTCAGCCAATTTGATTCACTCCACGTGATATCAAGAAACGGCTGAAGGTACTGGATACCGCAAAGGCTATGGGCCCTGCTAACGTTCAGCAATAGTGCTGAAGACTTGTGTTCCAGAACTTGTCACACCCCTAGCCAAGCTGCTCCAGTACAGCAACATCAGTGGCATCTACCTGGCAAAGTGGAAAATTGCTCAGGTACATGCTGTGCACAAACAAGGGAAAATCCACCCTGGCCAATGACAACTTCATCAGTCTACTCTTGATCATCAATGTGATGGAGTCATTGACAATACTATCAAACAGCACTTGCTTAGCAATAACCTGCTCACTGATGCCCAGTTTGGGTTCCTCCAGGACCACTCAGCTCCTGACCTCATTACAGCCTTAGTCCAAACATGGACAAAAGAGCTGAACTTGAGAGGCAAGGTGAGAGTGACTGCCCTTGACATCAAGGCAGCATTTGAATGTGTGGCATCAAAGAGCGCTAGCAAAACTGAAGTCAATAGAAATCTGGGGAAATTTCTCCACTGGCTGGAGTCATACCCAGCACAAAGGAAGACGGTTGTGGAGTTCAATCTTCTCAGTCCCAGGAAATCACTGCAGGAGTTCCTCAGGGTAGTGTCCTAGGCCCAGCCATCTTTAGCTGCTTCATCAATGACTTACCCTACACCATAAGGTCAGAGTGGGGATGTTCGCTGATGATTGCAGCGTTCAGTACCATTTGCAACTCCTCAGATGCTGAAACAGTTAGTGTCCATATGCAGCAAGACCTGGACAACATTGAGGATAGGGTTGATAAGTGGCAAGTAACACTGGGACAAGTACCAGGCAATAGCCATCTCCAACAAGAAACAATCCAACCATCTCCTTTTGGCATTCACTGGAATTGTCATCGCTGAATCCCCCACTAACATTCTGGAGGTTACCACTGACTAGAAACTAAACTGGGCTATCCATATAAATACTGTGGCTACAAGAACAGGTCAGAGACTGGGAATCCTGCAGCAAGTAACTCACCTCCTTACTTCCCAAAGCACGTCTGCCATTTACGAGGCAGAAGTCAGAAGTATTATGGAATACTCTGCACTTGACTGGATGACGCAGCTCCTTCTTAAGTATTTTAAGAAGCTCAACACTGTCCAGGACAAAGCAGCCCGCCTGATTGGCACCCTATCCACCACAACAAACATTCAGTCCCTTCACCACCGACACACAAGCAGCAGTGTGTACCATCAACAAGATGCACTGCAGCAACTCACCAAGGTCCCTTTGACAGCACCTTCTGAGCCTGTGACCTCTACCAACTAGAAGGACAAGGCCAGCAGATGCATGGGAACACCACCACTTGCAAGTTCCCCTCCAAGCCACACACCATCCTGACTTAGAACTGTATCACCATTTCTTCACTGTTGCTGGGTCAAAATCCTGGAACTCCCTTCCTAACAATATTATGAGTACACACATGGACTGCAGTGGTTCAAGGCAGCAGCTCACCATCACCTTCTGAAGGGCAGTTAAGTTAGTAGTACTTGCTTTGTTTAATTCCTGTAGAGTAAAAGTTTTTATTTAAAACTTGACATCTTGTGGCATAGTTCTTTCAGTTTATTAGTTTAAATTTCTTTCTAAAAGTTAATGATGTCTTTTTAGATAACACCATTACTAGAAAGGTTACAATGATCAAATGGTCTGCCACTCAATGCATTATCCATTCCAACGTTTAATACCGTCATATTTATGCTTCTATCCTCTAAATGTGGACACAAGATGCATTATGCCATTGTAACCTGTAATAAAGATTTCACAGTATTTATTCACTCTACAGATTCTTTCTAGAAAACCACCTGTGTTTGAAAGTTCAGGTTAAACCTGCAACATTAGAACTACATTCAGCAAATTAATTTCCAACCTGGTGAAACATCTTCCTTCCTTCTTATTGTATGATCCTTTGTGAATTTCACTCTCTGGTGGGCTTCTACACATGTCTTACAGAGCCATTCAAGACATTCCACACAAAATCCACTGGCTTCTGCATTATCTTCACAGCTTGTGCATACCTAAGGGTCCAAAAAAAAAATCACTGTAGAACTTTTTTCCCCCAAATGATCTGCAAGATAAAATGTCAATGAGCTATGACAAAATTAACAGCAAAACTAGAAACAACACACTTACGCCTGTCCTGAGTTTCATTGTTTAATTATAGGAGATTTGAATAGATGGCAATTTTTGCAAACTTCACATTTCAAGATCCACAGCTTTAGAAGCTATTTCCATATAATATGAATTATCCTTTGTATACAAATGTAGCACTTATCCATTATATCCACTCATTGCTCTGCAATCATTTTGGCTGTTTGAGACATTGCTGTGTGCAATGTGGCTGCTGCATTTGTCTATATAACCTTGAGTACACTTCATAAATGATTCACTGGTAGTGAAGAATTTTGGGACATCACGAAAACATGAAAGGCACTCTATTTACTTACGATGGTTGCCTAATGTTTCCTGATTAACATTGCAAAATATTTAAAAATAAAGAACTAAGCAAGGAATAGCAACACTACAGAGCAGAGAAACATGGTGAAGAATAATGGAGATAAATGCAAAATACTGATGCTGGAAAAACTCAGCAGAGTCTGGCAGCGTCTGTGGAGAGAGAAAGAGTTAACTTTTTGAGCCCGTATGGCTCCTCTTCAGAGCTAGAGTAGAAATGTGATGGATTTTAAGCTTGAGGGGGTGGAGGTGGGGCAAAATAGGAGATCGGGATAGGTGGGAGCTCAGGAGAGATTGACAAAGATGTTATGGGCACAAGACAAAGGGAGTGTTAATGGCAGTGTAAAGACTAATGGAGGTGCTGATAAAAGGTAAGATAGCAATGTGTAATAGCAGAACAAGGATCAGCATTCTGAAAGTGTAAGATAGAAATAAGTGACAGGTGGCCCTGTGTAGGGGGGTGGGGGAAGGGGGATTGGGGAAAGAGGTTGAAAAATATTTAAAAAGTGAATAAATAAAAAATTTAAAAATTGCATTAAGGGGGTAAAGATAGAGGACAGAGTTCATGGTCGAAAGTTGTTGAACTCAATGTTAATTCTGGAAGGCTGTAAAGTACCTAAGCGGAAGGTGAGGTGCTGTTTCTCCAGTTTGCGTTGGGCGTTGTGTAGCCCAATAAAGAGGGCTGAGCCTGAGCTCCCCCCTACCCCTGACCTTCTATTATGCTCCACCCCCTCTCAAACAGTATAAAATCCATCACATTTCTACTTCTTTTTGACTCTGAAGAAGTCATACAGGCTCAACGCGTTAACTCTTTCTCCCTCCACAGATGCTGCCAAGCCTGCTGAGGAATAATGAAGAACTGGAGAGGAAGTTGAAATTTGGTATCTCAAAAAGAAAATTAAGATTTTTCACCAATACACGATTGCACAGGAACAGCCCCAAATCTTTCCATATAGCACAATTCAAGGTAGGCAAATTAACCTTAGTTCCATGAATTCAAACGCATGACATTTTTTTAGTCAACTCCTCGGGAAGAGTTACTAACAAAGCAGTCCAAAATTATTTCATTTAGGAATCAAGCTACTCTGAATAACCACATCTCTCCTAAGCATTTTGATTAAAAACGAGAGTGATAGATGAAATAAAAATCAAAAATACTGCAAAATCAAATGTTAAATCACCATCTAAAAGAGAATACTGCTTATGTATGAAATACTTAAGTTATTTGAAGCTTTGATGGTCACCAGGAAGCCCCCACTAAATAACTCACTTTCCCTCAAAGGAAAATATATTTCTAAGAACTACACAAATGCAAGGCATGTTACACACAATAGCTCAGAAATTGCTGACAGAATAACAAGACTATTAGCTGTTGCTGTTATTTAAGTGCAAATGTCACAGCAATTACAGACAAGGGCAGATGTGCAACTAAATGCCGGAAATCGAGAACACACAGATACTCAAGCCATTAACTTAGTGAAAACGAAAACGAAATGGGCAATGTGAAGATCCTGTCCTTGTATGATAATTATGATACAAAACTTCATGTCCGACTAATGCCTGGAATGGGCGGGTTGTCTTAAGAGGAAAGGCTGGACAGGTTAGGCTTGTACCTGCTGGAGCTTAGAAGAGTTAAGAGGCAATTTGATTGAAACATAAGATCCTGAGGGATCTTGACAGGGTGGATGCGGAGAGGATGTTTCCACTTGTGGGGGAATCTAGAACTAAGGATCGCTGTTTAAAAATAAGGGGTTGCCCATTGAAAACACAGAGATAAGGCGAAATTTTTTCTGAGGGTCGCGAATCTTCAGAACGGTCTTCCTGAAAAGGCCGTGGAAGCAAGAGTCTTTGAATCTTTTTGATGCAGAGGTTGTTAGATTCTTGGTAGGCAAAAGGGTGATGGGGATGCAGATTTGAGGTTACTATAAGATCATGGCAGATCTGATTAAATGGTGGAGCAGGTTCGAAGAAGCAAATGGCCTACTCCTGCTCCTTGCTCGTAATATTTATCCCTCAATCAACATCGTTGTTTGTGGGGCCTTGCTGTGCACAAATTGGCTTCCATGCTTCCTACATAACACTGACTACTCTTTAAAAATTAGCTCATTCAATGTAAAACACTTTGGGACATCTGTGGTTAGTGAAAAATGCTATATAAATGCAATCTTCCTTTCAAAGTCCCACAATCAACAATGTGATAATGAGTATATAACGTGTTTTTAATTCATATTGGTTGAAAGATAAATATTAGCCAGGACCCTGGGGATAGCCCCACTGCTCTTTTCCAAAATAGTGCTATAGGATTTTTTTTTGTCCACCTGAGAGTTTGCCTCATCCAAAAGAATGGTACCACCGACCCGAAGCACTGCATTGAAGCATTTAAGGCTCTGGTCTCTGGAATGAGAGTGAACCTACAACCTTGAGGTGAGTGGACCACCACAGCCATGCATTAGGGTTATTACAGTTGGCTACAGCCTTCCTGGGTGAAGGGGAGGCTATGTAATCAGCAAATAACTTCAGGTTTCAGGCAAGGCAGTACTGAAGGAGTGCTGCCATCTTTCTGATGGAATGCAAACCGAGGCCTTGTCTGTCCTCAGGTGGAGATAAAGGATCCCCAGGCATTACTTCAGGGAGAGCACCAGGGTTCTCCCTGATGTCCTGGCCAATATTTACCCCTCAATCAACATTATTAAAATCAGATTATCTGATCATTATCATATTACTGTTTGTAAGAACTTGCTGTATGAAAATTGTCTGCTGCCTTGGCTACATTACAATGGTGACTACAAATCAAGTGTACTTCATTGGTTGTGCAGTGCTGTTGGATGTACTGAGGTCGCAAAAGGCGTTATATAACTGCAAGTCTTTCTTTTAAGGCACCAGCAAGGCAGGCAGCATTTTCAGGTTCCTGGCAAGGCACAGACAAGGTAGGCAGGAAGAAGCTTCAGGGTGCACACCTTTCAGGCTCCAGGCAAGCAAGGCAGACAGCAAGCAGCTTCAGGTTCGATAATGCAAGATTCCTCCATGGATCTCACAATTTGGTTTCCTCTCCAAGCTGCTCTCATGAATACAGGGGCATGTGCAATCGATCAAGTGGCAATGCACCATGCCAACAGTGTGTTCGGACTATCCCATAAGGGTGCGCATGCACAGGAGGGCTGATAACGCTTTGCAAGCAATACGAAGGTCCTACACTTGCACTTTTTAGGCAATATCAACCTGCCACAAAAGGTTAAGGCAAATTATTTCAATACTAAGTACTCTTTCAAAGAGGTGGCAAGAGTTAATTATTGTCAGTCAGCCCCTCTGACATTGAAAACCAATTATAAATATTGCTGAAAGAGACACTTTTTGTTGAAGCTTTTCATCTTGCGCTCATCAGGACAATTCACAAGAAAATACCAATCTCAGGGGGAAACAGCATATTTATACAGTATGAGAAGAGAGTGCTGATTGGTTGGCAAGTGGATTCCAATTGATACAGGCATTGCCCTGAGGAATAAACTAGTGAATAGCTGTCACTTATTTTGTTTAGTTAAAACAGGCGCAATGTGTGTACATGTTCTTTCTGTCTGCAAAGAATAGGGGCCCTGTATATTATTTGCAGCTTCCAGTACATGCAAATACACCACACAGAGCCCGGCTTAATCTTTAATTGGTTGTCAGCATAATTCTTAGCACACTAAGGATTATTTAACAAATGTTGTCCAATTGAGGAACCACACCTAATGTTCGATATTGTTTTGAGTTTGGTAAATAAGGGCTGGTTGGGTGTGGTCCGTACCTCACCCGTTGCGAACAGCAGAAGGGATATATGGTTGATACGATCCGCCAGTCTTTGGGACGCATGGCCTACACATCTAGCATAGCACTGGCACTGAAATTCATACACCACGTTACTCATTTATGCAATAGGCAGAACGTCTTTTTGGCAGCATCCCGTTAGTGGCGAATACCACTCGGGTTGGTACTGCATAGTAGCAGTGTGAAACAGCTGGCTTCACCTGTTGCTCAAATTTCTGAGATATCTTGCCCTTCCAGCATAATCTGAGGTAGACTGGGCACTTTTCAGGGCTGAAAGTGACAGCCTTGAGCCCATTCATCAGCTTGTGCTATATACAGTGTGAAATGATCTGATCAGGGTAGTCATTACCCCATAGGATATCTTTGATGCGCCCTATTTCAGGATCAAGCTTGCATGTTGAGCAAATGGCACAGGCACTATTTACGAGGTTGCCAACAAGGCTAACGTTATAGCATGTGGAACTGAAAAAGTCTCAATGTGTGTATTGACCAGTGAAGGTAGGATTGCGGTAGACCATGGTAGAGAACCCTCTCGCAGGTACCTCAACTAGTACGTCAAGAAAAGAGAGTTCATTTAACTGCTCCATTTCAAAGGTGAATTTGAGCACAGGATGGAGCCCATGAAGGCATGCAAGGAAATCATTACATGCAGCTGTGGATTTAAATATAGCAAACATATCATCCACGCATCAGAAATATGCAATGGGGTAGGAGGTTGCGTGTCACTCCATCGAAGACACGTTTTTCATGGAACCTAACAAAGATGTTTGTGACAACTGGGCCTAAAGGGGATCCCATGGCAACATCTATTTGGGCATACATGGGGACATTAAAGCTGAACTCAACTGCGTGAGCTGCCAAATTCATTAAACTCAGTGAATAATGATTCACGTAATGATGGCATGATTAGATCGCCATGATAGTGCTGCAGTGCAAATATCAATGGCTTCTTTAAGTGGAACATTGGTGAATAGGCTAGCAATGTCAAATGAGCACATGGATACAGCATTGCTATCGATATGCAAATCCTGTATGGTCTTCGCAACTGTGAAAGAATCCTTCACCGTGTATCTGGAAAACTTGCTCAAAGCTGGTTATAACAATTCGCCCAAACATCTGGCCAATTCATGGCTGTGCAGAACCGGTCATAGATAGGATAGGGCACAAAGGGACATCACTTTTGTGTCTCTTGGGCAGCCCACACATATGCGGATGCAGCAAGCAGTGGGGGCGAACCCCATCATATATATCACGAAGCAGCTCATCACTCTTACACAAGTCCAGCAAGCACTTTTTAAGCTTACTTTTGAGCAATGCTACCCAGTTGTGTTGAGCTACAGGTCCAATGGTTACAAATTTGGACCCGTCATTAAGAACGGTGTGTCTTTTGTTGATGTGCTTATTAAGGATAACTATCCCCATCCCTTTGCCAGGTTTACTGATGTTTATGTCTGGGTTGGTCTTAAGGCCTCACAAGGTTATAAGACATTTGCGTTGCATGTGAAAATCAGGCAGCTCATTTGGTATCCCATAACATGCATGCGCTAGAACATCTAGGTGCGCTTTCAAAGATTCAGGAACTTCATTGGGCGCTGGTTTATGGAGGGATAGGTGGAAGTTTAGGAGTTTGAACTCAGCAAATACCTTTTCCCATTTGATTTGGGGTGAAGGCACACCAAAATTGAAACCATGCGCAAGAACAAATTCCTTGCTTTCTGAGAGTTCATGGTCAGAGACTTGTTACATGTTTAGTGGCGTCATTAATTATATTTTACTCTTTGTTGGCCCTGGGTATTTCTCTTTTTCATTGACCGTGATTTTTAAATAGGTTGCGAGTAAAGCTGCCAGTGCTGGAAATCAGAAACAAAAAGCAAAATGTGGAATACCTGTATATGCTGAAGCTGTTGGGCCTGCTGTGAAGAGAAACAGTTTTTTTGTAGAGTGGTGTAACTTCCCATAACAATGCTGCCCTCGCATAGCTGGAAATTATCCAAATGAGTCACATTCAAAAGCATGTTCCTCCTTCGCGATTTTGCTGTTTGTGAGGTTTCAGGGGAACGTAACCCCCACCAATGGCAGGACTTTACTGTACTTGGGAGGCTTAAATCATTCAAGTCCCATTCACAATAACAAGTCCTTTTGGATAATGAGTAGAGATTGGCTGGGGAACCCTTTGAAAAATATTTTTCAACTGTGTTTGAAACTAATGTGTCAAAAGCCTGAACTATTAGAGGTGCTTCCAAGATATCTGTTATGCAGAGATACTGATGCATTCAGAGTTGCCCAACAGCTCGTGCTGCTGCCTCATCTTGATGCTCAGTGAGTGGAGTTGTTTATCACCTCCCACCCCCACCAGCCTCAAGTAAAATTTTGTCTGAAGGGCAATTTGATTTAAAATATTTTCCTTGTTTTCAGATCCATACTGCAATTCAACAATCCAACTTTGATTCACTGGATTTTCAAAAGACATTTGATAAGGTGCCACGTCAAAAGTTGTGACAAATTAAGAACGCAGTCTAGTGGGTAACATATTAGAATGGATAAAGGGTTGGGTTGGCTAGCTAAAAAAGCAGGAAGTCGGGATAAATGGACCTTATTCAGGTGGGCAAGCTGCAACTAGTGGAGTGCCATAGGGATCAGTGCTGGGGCCTCAACCATTTACAACCTACATCAATGACATGGATGAAGGGACCGAATGTATGGTTGCTAAATTTGCTGATGACAAAAGTAGGTAGGAAAGCAAATTGCGAGGACAGAGTCTACAAAGGGATTTAGATAGGTTGAGTGAGTGGGCAAAAATTTGGCAAATGGGGCATAATGTGGGAAAATATGACCGTGTCCACTTTTGCAGGAATAGAAAAGCAGACTATTTAAAGAGAGAGATTCCAGAACACTCTGGTAGGGGATCTGGGTTTCCTGGTGCACGAATCACAAAAAGTTAGCATCCAGGTACAGCAAATAATTAGGAAGATAAATGGAATGTTGTCGTTTATTGCAAGGAGAATGGAATACAAAAATAAGGAAGTTTTGCTACAGTTGTACAGGGCATTAGTGAGACCACATCTGGGGTACTTTTACAATTTTGGTTTCCTTAAGACAGGATATAATTGCATTAGCAGTTCGGAGAAGGCTCACACAACTGAATTCTGGAATGAGGGGATTATTTTATGAGGAAAGGTAGGACAGGTTTGGCCTGTATCCATTGTAGATAGGAGGAATAAGCGGTGATCTTCTTGAAACATTTAAGGTTCTGAGGGGACTTGACAGGATGGATGCTGAGAGAATTTTTCCTCTTGGAGAGACTAGAACTAGGAGGGGACAGTTTAAAAATAAGGGGTCTCCCATTTAAAACAGGGATGTGGAGAACTTTTTTTCTGAAGGCCATTAGTCTGTGGAATTTTCTTCCCCAGAGAGGAGAGGGAGGATCTTGAATATTTTTAAGGTTGAGTTAGACAGATTCCCGATTGACAAGGGTACAGGGGCTAGGCAGGAAAGTAGAGTTGAGGCCACAAAAAATCAGCTATGATCTTAACAAATGGCAGAGCAGGCTCGAGGAGCCAAATGGCCTACTCCTCTTAACAGATCTCAGATGTACATGCTGAACAAAATGGTTACAAAATTTATTTCTCTGATTTTGGGAAGAAGTCTGGAACCTGGTCAAAAGACTGGCTAATCCTCATACCAGATGATTAAAAATCATTAAGTTATGAATGTTACAGACTTTTTGATGGGGTCAAATCAAAAACGAGGGTCATTTTTCAGGAAATTAGATGGAAGTCTATAGTAGCCTATATGGTGAAAAGAAGCATGCGTCATTTTTAAAGAACAAGCATTGTTTAAAGACAATGCGGCGAGACATCCTTTGTAGAGGAGTAAGGTCATCTAAACAAATTCCCCTCCATAGGGGATGGAAATCAAATAAAGTTGTTGCAAATTCCCTCTGAAGCTGAGGAAAGCATCTTGTACACTATAATTTATGGCTCGAGGGCAAATGAATACAAGAGAGGAGGAGCAAGAGTTTAGACTATGCTCATTAATAATCTTGTTACTAACATAAGAGGGCAAAGCACTCCCCCTTAATTTATATATTCTAACTTGGAGGCTTCCAAAAAGTTAGAACATGAGCTTTATTTCACAAGTGACCTGTACGGTCAGATACCAAAGCTACCGATTAGGATCCATCATAGCTCGATACTCAAACTCAATCCCTGGTACAAATGGTCTAAGAGCTCAGTGACGGATACAAAACAGTGCCTTGGAGTTTCAAACGCAATTGAGGCCATTTTGATACTCTTTCCCCTTTTCATTATTTCCATAGGGATAGCAGAAAATGATTTTAACAGCAGAATGGAAAAGGGAAGAAAATTAAAAACTTCAGTAAAGTCCAACATGTTTATTTGTAAAATGGCTAGGCGCAATGATGTCTAGCTGCACTTTGGGAGGAACATAAGAAGAGTAGGATAAAAGCACATCCTTTAGATAATATCACCACTGTCGACACCCCTTTGTCCTTTTGTCTATGACACCTTTGGCAATCTCTTCTTGGCCTCCACCTATCACTGGCCCCTATCAAGCTCCTCTTGTCCCACCCCCCTCTACCAGCTTCTATTTCATCTCATTTCTATATTTTTTAGTTCTGATGAAGGGTCATATGGACTCGAAACATCAACTGTATCCCTCACCGCAGTTGCTGTCAGACCTGCTGAGTTTTTCCAGGTATTTTTGTTTTTGTATAAGAGTAGGAGTAGGCCAGAACAAACTGGGCCAGCTAGGCCAGAACTGGTTATGATAGGGAAATTGGATTGGCGATGCCAGAGTCAAATTCTTCCTTACGTTTCTCCACTAATCCTTCTCAGTCAAGAAAAAAACATCAAGGGCAATGGGAGATAACTAAATAGCATCACTCAACAGATCTGAAAGGTGATCACAAGCCTGGAATTCTGGCGACAAAGTTGCTGACAGTCTGTGCCCTGAGGTAGCTAGGCTTCTGCTTTTCAAGGCAACTAGCTTCACTTGGACACCTGTAATGCGTTGACAGGAAAACTTTTCTTGACTTGCTTTTGAATGCAGATCTATTAAATACCTTGGTAGTTTTGGAATTTCTAATTTAAATGGAGTCTCTAGAAAGTAAAATGCCATCAGAGAAGCTCCTTTACAGATGAATTCCAATAGGCACTTGAACAAACCTGCCATCCAAGCAAAGATAATCATGTTTCTTGGACATTGCTGTATCATCAAAATAGGCGAGCAGTACTGACATACAGCTTGGTTTTCAGAGGTTAAATAAATATCCAAATTTGGTGAAGTATAACCTCCTTGAAGCATTCAGTGGGTAGTTGTGGAACATCCTTCATAACTCCATTGGCCCAGGTAAACCACCTCACAATGCTCCAGAATGCTAAATTCTAACCTTCAAGAGGAGGATAGGGAGGCCGGCAAAGATAAATCAAGTCCGGAGTGACCAAGGAAGAGGAAATGATTTTAGCAGCACCGAGGGTAGGGTAGGGTCAGAGGCTGGTAATGTTCGGTGGTGCAAATGGACCACCTTTGTAATCAAGTATATGGGTCAGAAACAAAGTGACAGTGAAGTACTGTACAATCGGAGTCAACCTGAAACAGTGGCCAGAAGGTGAATAAAGTTAGTGACAAAGGAATAGGGCATGTAGTGGGAACCATAAACTTCAACATATCAAAACTCTGCTGTTTGCATCCTATCTCTCAATATGTCTGGCATCCCCATTCTCACCCTGATCACCTTGCAGACCTCAAATTCTTGTTTTCACCTCGAAATCCTTCCATGATTTTATTTCTCCCAATTTCTAACCTCCTTTGTCACAGTAACCTACCAAACTCCCTTCTTGGCAACCATGTTTTTACCCACTAAGACCCGCCTGCTGGAATTTTTATTCCAAAATACCTCCACCTGTCAATCTCCTTTATTCAACAGCATCTCTAGCTTGATGCCAAATTTTCCCTGTGCTTCTGTGAAGCACCTTCGGTTGTTATTTATGATTGAACGGTGTTTTGACAGGTTCAGCCATTAAGTTCTGTTGGCTTTACTCTTAGCTGGGTACAGTATTTTCCCAAAGGATGAGATTTAACAGGAGGTGGAGAGAGGAATAAAGTACAATCTACAATAGCTGTTCTATTCCTCCAGAATGCATTGTGTTTTTAAAATTCAGCCACGAAACTAACCAAAAGCATGTGAAAAAGAAAAAAAAAGACTTACATTTATATAGCACCTTTCACGATAGAGGACATGACAAAACACTTCACAGGCAATGAAGTACTTTAAGTGTAACCACTGCTGTAATGTCAGAAATATGGCAGCCAATTTGCACACAGCAAGCTCCCACAAACAGCAATGTGATAACAGCCAGCTAATCAACATCACTTAAAATCAGAGTGAGGGCCAAATTTTGACCAGGGCACCGGGGAGAATCCTTGTTTTCTTCTCCAAAGTACCTGGGGATCTTATGTCCAGCTGAGCACGCAGACAGGTTTGTTGGTTTAAAGTCAGCACCCACGACAATGCAGCATGGAGAGTGTGCTACACTGAGTGTCAGCCTAGATTTTGCACTTAAGCTTCTGGAGTTTGAATTGAACCCATAACCTTCTGCATCAGAGGAGAGCACTATCAACTGAGCCATGGATTGCATATGTGGTACGACATCATGGACTGAATCATAACATAAGCCAATTCTATAGGGTCAGTATCGTTGCTAAGGCCATAAGCAGTTGCTTGGAATGAGACTCTGGCCATTTGATCAATCTGTCCTTAATTCTGCAGTGAACTGCCTTCATAATTACAAAACTTTTAAATTCTTTATCCGTAACCTAACCCCAAAAAGTCCACCTTTTAAAACCTCCCCTTCAAAAGTCATCTTAATTTTTTTTAAAAAACACATTTTTTCTGATTTAGTAGCTGGATAGAAAATGCTCGGATTTGGCTATCATCTTAAACACTATTTATCCATGATGTGTCTGGGATTTCAACCTAATTTTAAAAACACCAGGAATAGACAAGTCGTACCTGACATGACTTTTCATCAGAATTGTTTGTTCCTTCCGTGGAATCCTTCACAAAGTAGTTATCGACCAAGTCTATCTGTCTGCATTCTTGACGGCACACCGGGCACCGGATCACACCCACTGGGGGGGGAATAAAAGAATTGAAACTTTAACCTCAAGGCAGACCCATTTTGGCTAAAATGTACTAAAATGAAAATCCAGGCAATGGATTTCACCAGTGCAAAGATAGCAGCCTGCTGCTACTGGTTAAGTTTACACATTTAAAAAAAAATTGCTACATTGAGTTTTGATTTACATTACTGCATTGGAGTTTTCCTCAACATAAGATTTCAACCAGAAGTATGATTTGACAAAAATGTAGATAAAGCCAGCAGAACATTAAAAAAGTATTTAGCATTTTTAAAAACATTGCCTCATCAAGTCATTACAGTACATCATTTTTTACCCCCAGAGCACAGCAACTTACATAGGTAACTCAACAAAAGATAAAGCCAGCACAGGATAAGCCATTTACCATATTAACTATGCACTTGTTAGTTCTTCCACATTGAGGAAGGACCAAGTCCAGCAAAGATGTTTGCGGAGATCTGTGTAACAATGTAATTAATCTCTCTCAAACAAATTGTTCCCACATCACACTGCCTTGTGCCTTTCTACTCAAAGGGATTTCCAAATTCAGTCCTTAAGAAAGGGTGTTTGCAAAAATGGGTTTGGGTGCAAGCTGTTCTTTGGCCATGTCTTTCTACTCATCATGAATCAGTGGCAGGAAAGGTCTGCTTCCACAGTGACAGTTGTTGCATGCTACTATTTAGGCTTGCTGCGAAGGGAGAATGATTTGAAGACATCACAGTTTGTCACTGCCTTCATCACCGAACCTCTGCCTTCATCACCAGCCTTTGTTCCATTTTGCACTCTATACAGGCACAAGCCCCATTTCTCTTCCCAGCTCTGGAAGCAAATGGCAAAGCATCAAACACATTCATAGCATTACATACCAACACTGTTTCCAATTTCCCCAAAATTGCAATAGTGTATTGCAATTAGGATTAGTAGAACCAAATTGAGGGATTGGAAACAAAAAAAACCCCATTGTGACTTCAAAATGTGCAGAAAGGAAGTTAGTTTTGTTTCAGACCATTAATGCTGTCGCTGAGTGGGTAATGGCAATTGCAGGCATTGGTGTATTAAGAGCCTATTCCAGGTTCGGCTATAAATGTAAAGACTGGAAATTTTAGTTCTGACACAAATAACCAGTTAGCAGTCTACTTTATAATAAAAGTGACCAACAGTCTACTTTATAATAAAAGTGACCAAGCTCAGTTAACTTATACCACATCTTTGGTTGAAGAGGGGGAAAATTTTAATAGCTTAAAATTTCCTCAATGCAGCCTGTGCCTGCATATTCATTGTTGGTCACATCATTAACCAGTAAATAAGTGGGTTGATTTAGGGAGCCGTTTTATGATTATTCTGCTTTATCTCTTCTAATTTGCAATCTTCCACTGAACCCATTCTGGAACTCAGCACAAATTTTTGCAGAGCCTTATGTGGGAAGTGAATGGTAGAAAGTTTCTGTAAAGACCTGACAACTTAAATAATCCTTTATTATGATGTGCATCCAATTCCTTGATCAAAATTGGAAGCCAGTCTATCTCTGAACCTTTGCGACAAATCACTAGCAAGTGTGCGAGCATAATCTCCAACCATTTCATAGTCAGCTGCATTTGTAAACATCTGCACTTTGATCCCAGATTGCCCAAATATGCACAATGTAAAACTGCCAGTGAAATCACACCGAATTTTTCAAATGCAGACTAACAGAGCAAAAACCTGATATGACAGTTGTGATTTTTTGAGAATGTGTAAATAGCAGAAAATCACAGCTGTTCCCAGTAAGGAAGAGAAAAAAAAGATAGTGGCATAGCAAGAGTGAAATGGCAGACAGAATAATCTAACAGTTAATTTATTCTTTGATGGAATGTGAGCATGTTATGGCCCCCAGCTGAGGTTACTACTGGACAAGCCTGATCCCAGGGTGGAACCCAGCTTGATAGATCCAAACTTTTATTTGCTTGTTTAGATACGTGGCGAGGTGTTATTGAACAGAGTCACCGGGAGTCAGCTAATGAACTTTTAACACAAGCAGGAAACATCTATTAAGCAAGAAAAGATTAACTATATTGCAATACTCCTTCACCTATACCTTTACAGATACATAAAAATTTGTAAGGATAACACAAGCTACAAAAGTTCTCTTATACTCTAATGTTCACAGTAAGTACACAGTCCATGTAAAGCACTAGGTGACCTGCAGTCAGGCATACAACATTCCAAAACCAAGTGACAGATGTCACCCAAACAGATGTTATAGATCTCTCATCAACTCCCCCCAGTCACAGCATGAGCCAACCGGTCTCACTGAACTCCATCTTTCACACGAAGGTTTCCAAACTCCACTCTCCAAGAACTCACCTTGGAATCTTCTCCCAAACCGACGCTTTCTCTCAAATGCCTTCCGCAGGGGTTCACCTCCAGGGTTCCAAACTCTCCTTCCAATGTTCCTCTCCCCGGGTCACCACGTGTTTAAGCTTTCCTCCACGCACACACACACTCACTGACTCAGCAGTCAACAGTACACCACTGCTTCATATGCCCATAGCAAAGTTACAGACCTTCAGTTGTCTCTCTGGATCTTCTGGCTTCTCACAAATCTTCATCTCTTTAAGCTTTTCTTTGCTCCTCAGTCTTAACTTCACTTAACAGGACCTTTTCCAGATTCCTGTCATTCCTTTAACCTGGTCTGCTTGGGGCTTTCTCCTGTTCCACTCCCTGGGTCCTTGGAGACTCTCTTCTTTAGCTTCGGACTTGCTATCTGTCCCTTTTGGTCCAGTCTCTCTGTGGTAGCTACTTTCAATCAACTTTAGCTTGGGGCTGGCATTCTGCCCCTTCTACCTGGCAGCTGTCTTCAAAATTGAACTCAAAAACTGATGTTTCTAATTTCTTCTGTGTATGTCTGTGGGAGGGACAGACCTGCCTCTCTGGACCCCTGTTGCGAGGCAATTTTTTTGTTTCAATTTTCCTAAACCACTACACCACTTGATGATACAGCTCTCCACTTCAAGGGTCACAAAACTCTTTAAAAACGTAGGCATCTTTTAAAAAATGAAACTAAAACTCAGGTTTCATCCTTTTAACGCACAAATGCAGAAATACAAATTAAACTTAAAGTTAAAGATATACCTTATCTCCAACACCTCCAAATACACAAACTATTTCTTAACATGGTACATCATTATTTAATAGAAACTGATATAATGCATAACTTAAATAGCTCTGCCATTCAAAATGATAACTGGTCTTCAGCCTCAACTCCACTTTCCCAACCACTCCCCATAACCCTCAATTTCCTGAGACCTCAAAAATGGTGCTAACAGCCTTAAATATATTCTACAATGGAACGTTCGAGTCCTACCCACATCCCTCGTTACAGAATTCGCCAGGACACTGATCCCAGCCTGGTTTAGGTGAAGTCCATCCAACGGAACAGCTTCCTCTTTCCAGAGTAATGTGCCAGTTCCTCATGAATCAAAACCCCTCGTTCCTACACCACTCTGAGCCATGATTAGTTCTCCAATCAACTTGACTCTGTATCAATAGGTGTAGGGTTCAGGTAACAATCCAGAGATTACCAACTTTTGAGGCTCAGCGTTTTAATTTGGATCCTAACTCCTTAAACATTCTCAGATCATTTCTAGCTTCACCTATGATTTTGGTTGCTAATAGGAGCATGACAACTGTATCCTCCCCCTCCAAGTGTCTCTCCAGTTGCAAGATGTCCTTAACTGTGGCTACGGTCAGTTTGTTCATCCACCCTGCAGTCCTTGTTCTCATCCACTGGTATCAAGTACCTCATCCCTGTTGGCAAAAGTCAAGGCTGAGGCTCCTCCATCACTACATGCTGAATCCCCATACCTGCCTGACTCACAAATCACACCCTCCTGTCTCTGGGTGTTAACCAACTCTAATGTTCCAGTTAACCGAAGAGGATGTGACTGCCTCTGGAAACAAACTGTCCAGTTATCTCGCCTCCATCGGTTGCCCTGCAACATCAGCAACTCTGAGCTGAAGCTGCTCAAGCTCCAGACATATATCGCAGATATGTTTTTTGGGACTGCATGCATTCCCATGTTGCAGTTGCAGCACATCACCAGCTCTGCCATGTCTGTCTAACCTTGTTTATCAGAATTTGAACAGCACAGGAGGAGGTCATTCAGCCCATCGTGTCTGCACCAGCTCTCCAAATGAGCATTATGACCTTGTGCCATTGCCTTTTCCCCATACCCCTGCACAGTTTCTATTCAAATCATCTAATGCCCTTCTGAATAATTCGATTGAACCTGCCTCTACCACACTTCTAGACAGTGCATTCCAGACCACTCGTCATGTGATGATGATTTTCTCACGTCATATTTGCTTCTTTTGCAAATCACTTTAAATCTGTGCCCTTTTGTTCTTTATCCTTTTACAAGTGGCATCAGCTTCTCCCTATCTACTCTGTGCAGCCCCCTCATGATTTTGAACATCTCTATCAAACCTCCAATCTATCCTCATAGCTGAAGTTTCTCATCCCTGGAACCATTCTCGTAAACTTCTTCTGCACTCTCTCCAATGTGTTCTCATCCTTCCTATGGTGTGATGCCCATAACTGTACACAATACTCCAGCTGAGATCTAACGGGTGTCTTATATAAATTCAGCATAACCTCCCTGCTCTTGTACTCTATGCCCCTATTAAAGCAGCACAGGATACTATATGCTTTATTAACTGCTCTCTCCACCTTCAATGATCTATGCACATATACACCCAGGTCTTTCTGTTCCTGCACCCCCTTCAATATTTCACCCCTTATTTTATATTGTCTGTCCATGTTCTTCCTACCAAAATGTATCACCTCACACTTCTCTGCATTGAACTTCATCTGCCACCTATCTGCCCACTCCACCAACTTGTCTATGCCCTTTTGAAGTTCCACATCGTCCTCCTCGCAATTCACAACACTCCCAAGCTTCGTATCATCCGCAAACTTAGAAATTGTCCCATGCAGACCAAGATCTAGATCATCGTTATATATCAGGGAAAGCAAGAGTCCCCATACCTACCCCTGGGGAACTCCACGACAAACATTCCTCCAGCCAGAAAAATATCCATCGACCATTACACTCTGCTCCCCATTTTTCCAGCCAATTTTGTATCCGCGTTGCTACTATCATTTTATTCCATGAGCAATAACTTTTCTCAAGTCTGTTGTGAGGCATTGTATCAAATACCTTTTCGAAGTCCATGTACACCACATCAACAGCATTACCCTCATTGACCTTTTCCTGTTACCTCTTCAAAAAACTCCAGCAAGTTAGGGGAAATAGTGTTTAATTTTCAAAATCCATGCTGGCTCTTCCTTATCAACCCATATTTTTCCATGTGACTACTAATTCTATCCCAAATAATTGTTTCTAGAATCTTGCCCATCACGGAAGTTAAACTGACTGGTCTGTAATTGCTGGGCTTATCCTTACAACCTTTTTTGAACAAGGATGTAGTGTTTGCAATTCTCCAGTCCTCTGGCACCACTGCTGAGTCTAGAGAAGACTGGAAGATTATGGCCAGTGCCCCTGAAATTTCTACACTCACTTCCTTCAATGTTCTTGGATGCATCACATCCAGTCCTGGTGTCTTGTCAACCGATATGTCTATTCAACACTTCCTCCTTATCAATTTTGAACCCTTCTAGTTTCCTTGTCTGTCACCATGGCCTGGGTAACATCTACCTCCTTGGTAAAGACAGATGCAAAGTATTCATTTAATGCCACGGCCCCTTCGTCCATGTGTAGTCCCTAATTGGCCCTACTCCTCTTACCATTCATATGCCTATAGAAGACTTTGGGATTCCCCTTTATGCTGCCTTCCAGTCTTTTCTCATAATCCCTTTTTGCTTCTCTAATATGCCTTTTCACCTCCCCCCTGAACCTTTTGTTCTCTTAGTTCTCAGTTGTATTTTCTACCTTTGATCAGTTAACTAGTTACTAATTAGTAACAGCAAGTTAGTCTCCTATAATAATAAAAACAAAAAGCTAAAAGCTACTGCGGATGCTGGAAATCCAAAACAAAAACAGAATTACCTGGAAAAACTCAGCAGGTCTGGCAGCATCGGCGGAGAAGAAATCAGTTAACGTTTCGAGCCTTCATGGCCCTCCGAAGGGCCATGAAGGCTCGAAACGTTAACTGATTTCTTCTCCGCCGATGCTGCCAGACCTGCTGAGTTTTTCCAAGTTAGTCTCCTAGCTTGGAGGCGGAAGATGATTCACCAGCTACAGGGTGTAAAACAAAGGTTAAAAGCAGAACCTTTCTGCTCTGCACCAAATTCCCAATACACACACTGCTCATGAAGCACTGATGCCAGACCACACTGTGCTTCCCCACTCTCAAGTTGGATGAAATATCTCAAATTGGCAGGCTTTAACTTTTTTTTAAAAAAAGCACAATAAATCCTCACTTTAAGTTGCCCCACTTAACACTGTTTTGTTTTAATGCCATTTGTTCATTTTCACTTGTACATCATTTGCACTCTGGCCCTACTTCCAGCCACACTGCACTCTGGGCCAGATGCTGCCATATTTTGATGATGGATCCGCCGCCGTCACCAGAGGCCAAGCCTACAGGCAGAGAGCAAGTCCTGAGATGCAGGAACTTAAAGTCATGATTTTAAGGAACGCAACCGCAACCTTTTAAGTGAGATCTTACTGTACACCAGTGACAATATCCTTTTATACACATGAAAACTGATTTGTCCTGTACAGTAACACCTGAAGCTATGCCAGAGAAATTATGAATGCTGCACAAGCAGCATTTTTACTAATTGCAATTGTATCATCTTAAACATGACTAAGAAAGTGGAGGATTAGAAAAGCCAACACACAAGGTCTGGAGCAAATTCAAATGTTGGGGAAACCCACACTAACATGTTTGCAAACTTGGAATTAAGTGCAATGCATGTCAAACCAGTATAAACAAGTGAAGAGGGCACTCAGTAAAGCCCATACCTCCGCCATGTCGTGTTAACTCAATGCAATTATTAACAATTATGCAGGTGAGAAGCATCAAGGGAATGCTCAAGAATTCACCGAAAGGAAAGCATTCGCACATTTGCCAGTCCCAAGCAAGGGGCCTTTGTGTCAAAATAGTGGTAACTCTTCACTGGTTTCTGTGGCTGTAAAGATATTGCTAGGTAAAGAAAAAAGAGATAGTGAATCATCTTGTGTTTGTATTGAAATCTTTCCAACTTTTTTGCCTGGTGTAATAGTTCATTTTTCTTGTTTAATAAATATTTTATTCTGTGTTAAAATTTCCATCAGCAGACTCCTGTGAATTTGTTCAGTAACTTCCTCCATGGTTGCTAAAAAGTCAGGATCCATCAAGCCAGGCTTCACTCTGGGATCTGACTTGGCCAGTATTATCAGCTGGGATCCTAACAGCGTGACGACAGCAAAAACGATTTTCAATTATACAAATCTGACTAAACAGGTGGAGTAGTCAAACAAACATTGTGGTGGTAAAGCAGATGGTACACTGGATGATTAAAAAAATCTTAGTGTGCTTCAGGCAACTTGGCTTCACGCAAAACAAAGCTTCCAAATAGTCTCAGTAAGATTTACAAAACAGCATGTCAAGAAGCAACAGCAGTACAAACAACACCATCTAAATATGCCCACATATTTAAAAAATTCCACACAGTGGCTCCCAAGTCCTGACAGATTATATTGATTTATTATTTGTAGAACAGACAGTAAAATCAAACCAAAAGAATATTTTGAGTCAAACTTTTCAATTTATTAACAATCAGGTGGCACCAATGGAATACCAAAAAATGCAACGACAGCTCTGAGAAAATAAAAATACAGCAGAGAACAGATGGGAAGACTAACTTGTTCACAAAAAGCTAGCTGGCAAACGTGCTCACTGCTCATCCAGAAAGGGATTCAAGGAAGAATGGAATTTAAGATAATATGTAGGTTATATAATTAAATTCACCAAGGATTGGATTTATTAACTGTCTTGTATTAATGGCTTGCGGTTTTGAATTTTTGCACAGCTGGATACATTCTCCCCAGTTACCCTGTTAAACCTATTCATAGTTTTCAAGACCTGGATGAGGCCACCTTTAAGTCTTCTCTTTAGGTTAAAAAGCCCCAACCTGTTCAATCTTTTCTGATAGCTGTATTCAGTTCAGGTACCATCCTTGTAAAAAAGTTTTCTGCACTTCCTCCAGTGCTCGCCTACATCCTTTTTCTAGTATGGAGAACAGAACTGTACACAGCACCGATCAGTGCCCCATTCAAGTTGAACATGGCTTCACTATTTTTGAATTCTATACCTCTAGAAATAAATCCCACTTTTTTTTAAAGCAATCTTGTTTCACTGAACTGCGACAATGCTTTTGATGATTTATCAGCTTGTATTCCTAGATCCCTTTGTTTCTCTACCCCATTCAGTTCATTTACTGAAGTGCAAGTGATGTTTCTGTATTTCCTGTCAAGTACGTTGGCTCACATTTATCCATAAAGTCATTTTACCACAGAACTATCCAGTCGGCATGTTTCCTAATGTATTTTGTTTAATGTTGCATTCTTCCACAGTATTAGCTATACACCGCAGTTTGGTTATCTACAAATTTTGATATTGGGTAACTTGTTCCCAACTCCAAATCTTACTGTAAACTATGATCAGTGGCCCTAGCACTTATTCTTGTGGAACAACACTTCTTACCTTCCCCCAATCTGAGGCACTATGCTCACCTGTACTTTCTGCTTTCCATTTCTTGGCCAATTGGCCACCCAGTTATTTGTCCCCACTCCACCTTTGTCAGGAGCCCACCCACGTGGTGCCTTCCAAAAACCTACATATAGAATATTTATCATCCTCATCCACTCTCCATTATCTCATCAAGAGTTCTCTCAGGTTAGTTATGCATGACAATCTTTCAGGGTCCATTCTGCTAAACGCCAACAAGTAAACCCATATATAGTATTTCTCAATGAGTTTTATTTCCCCTCCGATAGTAAAACTCTGTTTCTGTCCTCACTTTCAATAAGTGTGTTTTTGACCAGTACAAGAGGTGATCAAAACCTACCATTCTTTCAAGGACATAATCCTGGTTCGAAATCTGAAAGCAGAGCAGAAAAAGAACAAAAGAAAAATGGCACTTTCTACTGCATTAAAACATGTCTTCCAAAGTCATTTAAGCACTTAGCGATTTTCACTGCCTGCTCACATTTTTAAAATCACAAATGGCAGAGAATCACATGCATAAAAAAATGCACATGTGCATTTTAATAGCTGAATGACACTGAAGAAACAGCTATTTTCAATTAAAACAAATGTTTCTTCATCTACTTTAGAAGAGTATAATTTTGGCAGAGCTTTTCACCAGCTTCTTTGGCTTACATCCAGACATTATCTATCCTCGAATTTCTGTAAAACTCCGATAAGGAACCTCACACCAGGTTACTTTAAAAAAAAAATCTTGTGGTATCAGTATAAGTTTGAAACCCAGGATTAGGAATTGGCTCCAATCATGCAGTCAAAAGTCGTAGTTAACAGATGTAATTTAACTTGGAGACCTGTTACTCGTGCACCATGTCACCAAGGGATTGGTCCTAGGTTTGCTACTCTTCACAGGAGACAAATTTGCCAGGTTGTCAGCATTCACTGTCATCACCTGAGTCTAACAACAACTTCAGAATTTAGCGCAAATGCAGGTTAATGCAGAAATCCTAAAGTTGTGATATGATGTGTCAATCACTATGCCACACAAGCTGCACTGAAGACATTTACTCAGTCCACCTCCCCAACACCATCAGGGAGGGCAATCTGCGAATCTGGTGCAAACTTTCCCTTTTCTGCTGTCATATTGGTTAGAAATCTCATCAAAGTTAAACCTCATTGGAAAAGGTTTAACTTGAGTTTTTAAATGGCAATCGGAGTAATAAATACTGCCTTTGAAATGCAGAATGTTGTTAAATGACTCCATGATGATTTATTAAACTAGGTTTTTAAAAATAATTTTTAAAGTTTTAAAAGCTTTTGATAATTGTTATGATCCCAGCTGAGGTTACCACTGGACAAGCCTGATCTCAGACTGGAAGCCATCTTGATAGATCCTAACATTTACTTTGTTTGTTTAGAAATGTGGAGAAGCGCTACTGAACTGTCACGGAGTCAGCTGATGAACTTTTAACAAAAGAATAAAACATTTATTCAGCAAGAAAAGATTAACTATTACAAGGCTCCTTCACCCACAGATATATCTTTACAGATATATACAGATTTGTAAGGATAACACAAGTTACAAAAGCTATCTTATACTTTAATGTACACAGTCCATGTATCAATAGGCACCACACTCTGAAACCAAGTGACAGTTGCTTTGTTCTGGATGGTGTCAAGCTACTTAAGTGTTGTGGGAGCTGGACTCATCCAGGCAAGTGGGGAGTATTCCATCGCACTCCTGACTTGTGCCTTGTAGGTGGTGGACAGGTTTTGGGGAGTCACGAGGCGAGTTACTCATCACAGGATTCCTAGCCTCTGACCTACTCTTATAACCACAGTATTTATATGGCTAGTCAAGTTCAGTTTTTGGTCAATGGTAATCCCCTCAGGATGGGATGCGAGTATACATGTGAGGTGGCAAAAAAATGTAATTAACCACAAATCTGTCCACCCATCATGGCGTAGAATAGGCTTGATGGAGCAGCTGGCCTTTTGTCTGTCATTTTGAAATATATGTACGCCCACTGTGCACTAGAATGTAATGACCAGTTCCCCAGAGCTCTAAAAGTCACTTTTTTATTTTTGCCACCAATTTGGTGAAGACAGAAATGCACTACAACATCAAGACCTGTGCAAGATTCAGATCCTTTATAAACAATAATGATTTTAAGAAGTTGGTTATTATGTTGCACGGATGTATAACTTAGACTGACTAGAAGTTGTCGCCCAAGTGCCATGTCAAGCAACGGAAGCAATCATGGTCTTCCAAACGTATAGATCATAGCAATGCTGGATGATTGCATTGTTGGGTGCGCTGCTAAAGCCAGTCTTTAATGTTATCTAGCTGCTTCCTTTTTGTTGTTTCTTTGCTCTTCTTTCTTTAACCGTTCCAGTGGTGATAAGGCACTCCAATCCTTTGTCATTTTTTGATATTATTTGAAAGAATGCTTGTTCTTCCGGCCTAATTCCATACTTCTTAGTTCTTTTCTCCACCCAGTTTACCTTTGGGATCCTTCTTAAGCACATATCAATGCTGTGGATTTTCTTTCCTTCCTCTTTCTCAACACTCCAAGCTCCACATCCATAATTCAATACTGACCAGATCTAACTATCAAGAAGCTATTAGTGTATATAATATTATTGGAAAATACTTTTCTTTTGGGTATGTCATAATTGGATTAAACTCAGCTAGTCTGGGTGCTTTGATATGTACTAGTTTTGATATGTAAGAGAGATAGTGTGCATTTGCATTTTTTGAATAGGGCATTCAACAAGTGGGGTGAAAATTGACACCTTTCTAGCAGCTACCAAGCAATATGTTTATATTACTAATAAAATTGGTATTATGAAAGGGGTTTCATTGTTAAAAGGTGAAGTTCAAAGAAGTTGTTAATACAATGAGAATTAACATTCAATGGGGCTGGTAAGTATAACTTCATCAGTTTTCGGGTGTGCAGGCAGAGGCAATGCTGCAAGCCTCCAACTGGCTCCACAGGAACCAAGTGAAAGAACCTCATTTAGTATTCATAAGGTTAAAATGCTTTGCCTGGTGCTTGGTTAAGTCTATGGACTGCTGTTGCCTTAATGGAGATTAGTTTGAGAATTTGTTAAAAGTTATGATTAGTAGTAATTTGTAGCTATGTGTATATATATATATATATATATATATATATATATATATATATATTTTTTTTTAACCTGTATAAATTAATAAAATGTTTCAATTAGTTTAATGTAAAACCTTGAGAACTGATGGCCCGATTCCTGAATTTAGAGTCGCATCTCAAACACAACACTTAAAATTATAGGTTATGACAGTTGTTTAAAACTTCCCTCTGGGACTTTTAAATACCCCAGCTTTACCAACTGCGTCGGTCATAACAGTAACATTTTTAATATATGGATTTTAATTTCAAGACTATTAATAGTACGTAACAAATGCCCGATTTGCTGTTTTTCTTCCCCCCCTAGTTGACAAGATCACAGGTGTAGAGATTTGAGCAAAAAGGGAACTCAAAGGAGCTCAGGCTGCCAGGACTTGTGCCTGTGCCATGCAAGTCTGCATATGCTTATGGTGCTCAAATGGAGATCTGAAATTGCCCCTCACAAAAAATGGATATTGAGTAAAATTACTTACATCAATTCTTGACAACTACCTTTCTCCTAGTCTTATGGTTTCAAGATTTAAATCAATTTATCAGTTCTAGCAGGGTTTTTCTTTAGTTCCCATCCTGAAATCATTTGAAAATGGATGTTTGGAAGTTAAGTTTCACCTATTTCCAAATATTCTCTCTCAATTAATGGAGCAACTTCTTTCATATTTGCAGTAAAAGCACAACGAAGGACTTACATAAAGAGCCATGTAAATTCTTGGTTTTTTCATACACTTTCAAGTGTCTTAGGATGCTTTTCTGCTACATAAATGCAAGTTGTTGTGGCAACATACACCTCAATAAGATAATGTGCAATAAATGAACTCACTTGTATCCCTATGTGCTTCACATTGATTGGGATACGAAATCCCTAGATAGACAGCATTGACAATAATCGCTGCAAAGGATTGGATGAACATGTGTGCTGAATTACCAAAACTTAGATATCCAGTGTTTTAAATAACCAAACAGTATCTAAATGATAACACTTATGAAAAACATACAGTACACAGTAAATAGTAAATTTAACACTTCAAATACTTACTGTACACAACAACCTTACTACTTCCAGTACTAAGTAACTTTCTTCATCAAGTTAAGAGTTTTTACTGTATCTCCCAGGTCTGCATTACAAACCCTAGCGTGTCTTTGATTATGCAAATAGCACCTAATGCGAAAATACTTCCAAATTTTCCAATCGCAAAGTTCTCGATAGGTAGGATAAGCCCACTGCATTGACTACAGGCTCTTATTATTGCTGCCTTTTTCATAATGGTGTTTGACCTTGATCCATCCACTGATGGTCAGCTTTCAATTGTTTAGGCTGTATACTCTAGAGTACTCTTCCTTAAAATTATCCACCTCTTCTTAAAACATACTTGGCTGATTAAGATTTTAGTTATCTTTTCTAATACGATTTCTTTATCTTGGTATCCATACCTTTTCCCCTTTATGCTTCTGTGGAGCAGCTTAGGTTTGTCGACATTAAAAGGCATTGCATAACCGCAGTTTATTGTTGTTGGTGCACAATATTTCCAACCCATTCTATCATCTGCAATGCCACATGGTATGGATGAGCCATGGTTATTATTTGCAGGCAATGTACATTCAGAGTTGTCAAAGGAATAAATGAATTCAGCTACTGGCTTACTGACAACTTGGCCGTTCATCAGGCTTGGGCTGGTCTCTCGGCTGTTCATCAAGGCCCAGGCACTGGCTAATCAGCTCTGAGATCTCAATGTGGTACAACATCTTATTTCATGCGGTGCAGAAAAATATAACCGATTTTACGTCCTAGTTGGGTGACCAATTTCCTTCATTACATTTTGGATAGCTTAACTAAAGATACCCAAAGTACAAAGGCTAATTGGTGTACAGGCTGCCAGGAAACATGTATGTCAGTAAAACAGCTGATTCAAATGTTTATGAACACAGTCATGCCAAATCAATGTGCATCCTTTTTTTGAAACTCAGTGGCCACACAAACAATAGTTGTCATCCACACTTTCTTGTTCTCATATTGTTCCATTGTGTTGTTTAGATTAAAGGCATTCCTGAAGCAAGAAGGCTGGAGCATACTCTATAGAGTGTGACACTATTTTCCCCCTTTCATTGGTGTTTATGACAAGTGGCCTTTGTTTTTCCTTCTTATACTGACAAACTATTGAGGGAACAATTACACACTATTTTGAAAAAGTCAATTTCACCATTTATAACGCATTATTGGAATCTGAGAATCCCTGAAGATGTTACTGATATGTATGCATATCAGTACAATTTACAGGTGCAAAGCATTTATGGAAAGTGGAGCTTTTGTTTCCTTATTCGACCTCGAAGTTTCCCACTCATCTACTTGGGTAGCTGTTGACAATGCTCCCCTCCATCCTACAAAAACCACCACCGCTCCACTCATCCTTATCTTTGGCCAGAAAATTATACTTAATTTCTGACCAATCAATTTCAAATTGAAATTCTGTTAAGTTTTTTTGTTTTTATCTCTGTGTTTAATTGTTAATTGACTGTCACTTCTCTTCAAGAAATGCCTACCTTGAAGAAGTTTTGTTCTACTCTCCGTCAGGATTTTCATATCTCTCTTCTGCCTTGTTCACCTTCATTGCTTTCTATTTCTCTCCTGGTGTTTGGCAAGGTGTTTACTAAGACCCGCTTTCACAACCATATTTCCTTTCTCAGTGACTGTCTCCGTCTCCGACTTACCCCACGTGGATTTCAACTGAAATTCCATCCCTCGTGTTTCAAACCCACCCAGGATTACAGGTATCTCCGGGACATACAACGTTCCTCGGATTGCTGTTCCCGTCGCATTCTGAGATCCACACTCATTGCCATGCGCCACCATATGAACAGACTCGACCTCTCCCTCCAGCAGCACCGCCGCACCCTTTTCCAAAGTTGCGCGTGCCCCCAGTTTCATTTTATTCTTCGTCTCATCCGACACCTCAACAAGAAACTTTTTCTCTTTCTCTCAAGTGCAAAGGAACGCAAGCTCCAACAACTCATCGACACCAACACCCATCCAGGACCCTCCACCCCTGCCTGTCCCTCTGTCCCCACACCATCTTCCAATCCCAGCCCCGGCCGGGTATTCATTATACACCCTGACCTTCCCCTCTCCAACGCTGAACGTTCAGTGCTCAGCAAAGGACTTAGTTTCATACCCTTAGCCACAATCTCAATGAATTTCGGGCTCGGCATGATGCTGAACTTTTCTTCCACCGCCTTCGTCTCCATGCTCGCTTCTTTGGGCAGGAGTCCTCTCCCTGTTCAACGGATCCTTTTATCCACCTCCAATATTCTCCCTCCACCTGGACTCTTACCTTCTCTTGATCTTTTCATGGAGAACTGTCGGCGTGACATTAGTCGTCTCAATTTCTCTGCTCCTCTCACCAATTCTAACCTGTCTCTCTCTGAACTTACTGCACTCCATTCTCTCAGGTCCAACCCTAACATTGTCATCAAACCCGCTGACAAGAGTGGTGCTGTTGTTGTCTGGCGAACTGACCTCTACCTCGTGGAGGCTGAGCGTCAACTTGCAGACACTTCCTCCTACCTCTCCCTGGACCATGACCCCACCACTGAACACCAAGCCATTGTTTCCAGGACTGTCACTGACCTCATCTCCTCTGGAGATCTTCCTTCCACAGCTTCCAACCTGATAGTCGCCCAACCTCGGACGGCTCGCTTCTACCTCCTACCCAAAATCCACAAACAGGACTGTCCTGGCAGACCGATCGTGTCAGCCTGTTCCTGTCCCACGGAACTCATTTCTCGCTATCTTGACTCCCTTCTTTCTCCCCTTGTCCAGTACCTTCCCACCTACATCTGTGAATCCTCTGACACCTTACGTCACATCAACAATTTCCAGTTCCCTGGCCCCAACCGCCTCCTCACCATGGACGTCCAATCCCTCTACACCTCCATCCCCCAGCGGGATAGTCTGAGGGCTCTCAGCTTCTTCCTCGAACAGAGGCCCGAACAATCCCCATCCACGACTACTCTCCTCCGTCTGGCTGAACTTGTTCTCACACTGAACAATTTCTCCTTTAACTCCTCTCACTTCCTCCAAATAAAAGGTGTGGCTATGGGTACCCGCATGGGCCCCAGCTATGCCTGTGCTTTATGGGGTATGTGGAACATTCCTTGTTCCAGTCCTACTCCGGCCCCCTCCTACAGCTCTTTCTCCGGTATATCGATGATTACTTCTATGCTGCTTCATGCTCTCGTCAGGACCTGGAAAAATTTATTAATTTTGCTTCCAATCTCCACCCCTCCATCATTTTCACATGGTCCATCTCTGACACTTCCCTTCCCTTCCTTGACCTCTCTGTCTCAATTTCTGGTGATAGACTGTCCACCAATATCCATTACAAGCCTACCGACTCCCACAGCTACCTCGACTACAGCTCCTCACACCCCGCTTCTTGTAAAGACTCCATCCCATTCTCTCAGTTCCTTCGCCTCCGTCGCATCTGTTCTGATGATGCTACCTTCAAAAACAGTTCCTCTGACATGTCCTCCTCCTTCCTTAACCGAGGTTTTCCACCCACGGTCGTTGACAGGGCCCTCAACCGTGTCCGGCCCATCTCCCGCGCATCCGCCCTCACGCCTTCTCCCTCCCAGAAACATGATAGGGCCCCCCTTGTCCTCACTTATCACCCCACCAGCCTCCACATTCAAAGGATCATCCTCCGCCATTTCCGCCAACTCCAGCATGATGCCACCACCAAACACATCTTCCCTTCACCCCCCCCTGGCGGCATTCCATAGGGATCGTTCCCTCCGTGACACCCTGGTCCACTCCTGCATCACCCCCTACTCCTCAACCCCCTCCTACGGCATCTCCCCATGCGAACGCAAGATATGCAACACCTGCCCCTTTACTTCCTCTCTCCTCACCGTCCAAGGGCCCAAACACTCCTTTCAAGTGAAGCAGCATTTCACTTGCATTTCCCCTAACTTTGTCTACTGCATTCGTTGCTCCCAATGCGGTTTTCTCTACATTGGAGAGACCAAACGCAGACTAGGTGACCGCTTTGCAGAACACCTTCGGTCTGTCCACAAGCATCACCCAGACCTCCCTGTCGCTTGCCATTTTAACACTCCATCCTGCTCTCTTGCCCACATGTCTGTCCCTGGCTTGCTGCATTGTTCCAGTGAAGCTCAACGCAAACTGGAGGAACAGCACCTCAACTTCCGACTAGGCACTTTACAGCCTTCTGAACTGAATATTGAGTTCAACAATTTTAGATCTTAAACTCCCTCCTCCATCCCCACCCCCTTTCCGTTTCTTCCCCCTCCTCCTTGTTTTTTGCAATAATTTATATAGATTTTTCTTTTCCCACCTATTTCCATTATTTTTAATGTATTCCACCGATCATTTATCTATTCCTTTTATGCCCTTTTAGTCTTATGTCACCCCACCCGCACTATAGCTACCTTGCTTGTCCTGCTATCCATTGTTAATTAGCACATTCTTTTAGATAATATCACCACCTTCAACACCTCCTTTTTTTTTGTCTGTGACATCTTTTGGTTATCTCCTTCTATCACTGCTTGCTTGTCCCAACAACCACCCCCACAACCCTCTCCCCCCCACCCCCTCCGCCCCCAAATCAGCTTATATTTCACCCCTCTCCTATTTTTACTTAATTCTGTTGAAGGGTCATGAGGTCTGTACCCTTCTCTGCCAATGCTGCCAGACCTGCTGAGTTTTTCCAGGTATTTTTTATGTTTTATTCTGTTAACTCAGGTTTGCTGTGTTCATTAAAGTAGTCATTTTCTTTCTCCTGGTACATTGCGTTTTTCTCTTGGTAGTTAAAAAGGTGTCCATTCTTTTTGAAGTAGCAGTCCTATTGGACAGCAATGATCACTTGATTAACATAGGGAAAACCTATCAAAACTAGTCCTCACATCAGAGCATTCAGAAAAATATGATTTCCAGATTAACGCAAAAATGCATGAGACGAAACTGGTCCTGACCGCTCATCAGATAAGTGATGGTTATATATTGAAGTTTCATACAAAATGGTAGTGAACTGAAACAAAAACATTTCTGAATGAAACTAGATAAGGAAGAGGGTGGGGAGAGCAACTAGTTTTATGTGGTTCCTACAGCTTCTCATTTGCCCCACTGCTGGTTAATAACTGGTGATAGGAAAAGGAATTAAATAAGGTAATTCAGCTAATAGGCAATCAAATGTGATTCAGACCATGAACTGTTCACCACCATTGCAAATGCTTGTTTTTAAACCCCATTCAGCTACATTCTAGCTTACTTGTTGCACATGGATATTGTTGCTTACTCCATAATTTAACTGAATTAAGTATTCAAATTATCCATCTACATCTCATTCACTATGCATGCCTCTTAAACCAGTATGTCTTAAAATAAAAATAGTTTAACATAAAATTAGTATTAAGTTATTAAAAGGTCATCCTCAAAAAGGGCTATCAAATCATTTGGGAGAAACTGATAAGAATACAATATTCCTGTCCTCCTTACAAAACCACTGTATTTAAATGGGCATCTCTAAATTTTTAGCTGCTTGCCAGGTTTTCCACTTGACTCATCAGGTAATAAATGCCAGTGCAAGGGCAAAGTTGAGGTGCTAAATGATACTGATTATTCAAATAGTGTGCTGTGAACTGAGCCATAACAGTCAAATAGTTCTGACACAGAATTTACAGATTAGCAAACTTGGAGGTTATAATCTGCTTGTCCAAATCAGGTTACAACTGAGAAATACAGTGCTAAGATTTCTCCGTTGGCTAATAGTGTGATGTATGTAGATTGCATTTGAGGAAATTGCAAACTGCACATAGCAAAAATTGACAAATATGATTGCAAGCTCCAGGCAACTATCAAGGTAAATATACTCAAACACTAGATTTTTGTGATAGGCTAAGAAATTGAAAGCAGGAACTAATGAATTAAAAGATAAAAAAGAAAATGCAAGTAGAAAAAAAGTTAGTGAGTGTGCGTAGAAAGAAGTCATGAGGGGGCTGAAAGAGAGAGACACATACAAAGGAAGCAGAATACAGTGAGAAAAAGAAACTATGAGGAAAAACAGCACAAAAAGACAACAGAGCAAGTGAAATCATTCTCCAATTTATTATCTGCAATGCCACCACAGGAGGTCATAAACAATAGTATAACTCAGCACGTGCTGTTGCTTTATTTCAGGGGTGTATAAACTCTTGCCAATGGGTCAGGTGTAGCTTTGAGCCTTGGGTATCTGGCCATTGCCATTTCTGTAACAATTATCCATACTGCTTTATTCACTGGTTTTTGTTTAAATTGTGGGGCCTGGAAGTTTGAAATGCTATCCTGACTTGGACATAAACAGCAATTCCTTCTTCATGCTGTTGCATTCACACCACTCCATACTCAGCCAGTCTGCAAACCTCAGCAATCTCATCTTCATTGGCCCTGGACCCTGTTTGCAGCTAATTAAAATGTCACAAGCATTTTAATTTCCAGTGGGTTGCATCAACACAGGCAACTGCTTCAATCTTAAATTCAGGATTCAGTTAACATGCTTGCAGCTGCGAATACTACACAACCTAAGGCTCAATTTGACTTAATCACTGTAAACCGGTGACCCTGATGGGAAATGAGGGGAAAATAAACCAACTTAAATAACTGGAAGGTTGCCATTTTTTCTGCATTTCTCAACAATATAAATTAAGCTGCCGAAATTATAGCTGGTATGGCATTGAGTTCTGTTTTTTAAAAATGGTAACACTTGTTTTAAAAATACAAAATAGCAAAGTAATATGTAAAGATGTCTACTTCACAAAATCAATTCAGAGTCCAACTATCTTTTCCTCAGCCCTCTCCGTGCACTATTATTTGCCGGCAGAGCGTGCAGGCAGCTTCCTTCCACGTCTCTGCCATTGTAACAGACCTCTAAAAGGTACCACCCTCCCTGGGGGCAAACATCTAGCCTCATTTGGTATTTTTCCTGAATTGAGCAGCGGAATCTCCGAGACAGACTTGTGAAGAAATCACGTTTTTGTTCCACAGCATACTACAGTGCAGTCTGTTTCCGACTAACTGCCTCTTTGCCCTGGACAACGTCTGTCAACGTGAAGAATTGCAGCAGGATTTAGAAAAGCACAATTGGCCCCCACCATCTTCTCCTTCCCTCCAACCCCAAAGAGAGAACATACAGACGGTTCCCGGAACAACAGTCTAAAGTGCACCAGACACTGCACAGGACAGGAGGATAATCAGCATCAATCAGCTGTTTACTAGAGAATGCAGGAAACAGTCTTGAAAAATACCAATTATAAAGATAGAATCGACAGTTGAAGGTATAAGCATATCAACTATTTAGCTCCTATTCTTGTTACAAGAGCCCATATTAGGCACATTGCTGCAGTTTTGTCACAAATTTTGTCACAAACCAAAATCACTAGTCATGCTCTCTCTGGTGGCCAAATCCACAACCACAGTGCCTCAATTTTTTAATGAAAACTTTCACATCATTTCACACTTTCTTCTAAAGCATTTACATTCACTACAAAGTCTCATGTCCTGAACAGGTCTTAAACAGTTTTCATGAAATCTGTTGGGTCAATTGCCACTATATGTATAGCCTCTATAAGAATTTAATCTTTTGGAACATTTTTCCTCCCTTCTATCATGACTCCTTGCAGTTATCATGTTGTCTATGGGGAAAGAATGCCTTTCTTTGCATTTATTTTTAAGTCATAAGTATGTAGATTTTTTTCCATTCAACTCATCTCCATCTTCCCATTTTTGCTGAACTTGTATTTATGATCGGTCTAACTGGGAACCTAGTCCCAAGTTTCTTACCTTGATTCTGCTAAATAGAAAAGGTCAAAGACAAACTAAAACAAACCTGATTCATATGTAATGAATGTAATTCACAGTAATATTTATTGCACTGTTTCATTAGTTGTTCCTGTCCCCATTAGCTTTTGAAACTGTCTGGTTAAGATACTAATAAGTAGATTAATAATTAGATTAACATACTGCATGCGAATCAACTATTGCGAAACATTTGTGGCAAGTATTCAATCTACATGCTGGATTTGTGTTTGGAATATATAATTTACTGCAGTAAGTTTTCAGTCTGAAAATCCAATATTGGCACAAAACAAGGGCCAAATACCATTGAGAGATTCTCAACTTCGTATGCCTCACTGTTCACTATTTCACTGAAGATTTAACACTAAAAACAAAAATGACTACGCCAATTGGTCAAATCAGATCTTCCAGCCCATAAGCTTATACAAACTAATTGCCTCTTCAGTGCCATTAAGCTTGAACAGAACAATAGAGCAAATACTTTAATTTTTAATTTGACAAAAATAAGACTGTTGAGTGTTGACCGATTTAACTAATGTCGGCAGCAATGTCTATAATAGAGTATTTAGCTTATTCATGTCAGTTCAGATCTTGTGCCATCAGGTCATCCAAGCAGCTAATCACATTAAAGAATTCCAACAGCCAACTAAGAAATGAAAAGCACTAATAATCAAATCAGTTTTTAAAAAAATTACACTGAGCTGGGGCTATGCATACATACATAATGAAGACATTTAACATTTAGGGTTCAACTGTATAAACTGAAATTTAGATTGCTTGGGATTTATTTTCAATATTCAGTTTTCTAGAAATTACTTTCAACCTTCTATTTATGGTTATATGCTCCTCTCAGGAATGAGGTTGCATGCCCTGAATAATCAAGACAGAATAGCCAAACAGCTTCCTCTTGTTCATGAGCAATTATCAAAGCAGTTCCAGTATAAATCAGTGTCCTTGACTGCTTTACCAAAATTGGTACCATATTGACATATTGATTGAGATGTAGAGGGGGAAAAGGCACACAAAACAATTTCTGTTTTGTAATATTCTTAATTCAGCCCATCAAATGCCTCCCAAAACTACAACCAGCCACTAACCAGAAATGCTTTGTCCTAATATATTATCCCCAACATATGGAAGACAACTCCCACTGCAGGATGCTTTTAGGTAAAAAAGGAATTCTTGAACATTTACACCACTAAAGCAACTCTCAGAATTTCACACAATGCAATGACTGTTATGTAGGTAATTCATTCTGTTACCAACATCCTGTAAACAGTAACATGATGAATAATTAGTTTTTTTGTGCTAAGTGGGGGAACTACCTGCTCAATTAGCAAAATATTGTGTCACCATGGGAAAGTTGTTCTTCCTGAAACAATACAAAAAGAAACACCCATTCACCAACTTTAACAACAACCAACAATAGTGCAGTGTAGCCAATCCACAGGATGTGCTGTAATTACGTGCCATGACTTTTCCACAGCACCTCCCAAAGCCACAAACTAGGATAGGGACAGGAGATGCATAGGAATACCATCACCCTAAAGCTCATTCCAAGCTGCACATCGTCCTAAATTCAACATAAATCACTGCTCTTTCATCTTCACTGGGTCAAAATCCTAATCTGTACCCAGCAGCACTGTGGGAGCACCTTCACCTCACAGACTGAAGTGATTTAAGGCAACATCTTTCTGCCATATTTTTAAAGTGTTTGACCACAGCCAGTGTTAAATGCTGCCCAAACCAAATCCCAGAGGGAAACTTGGTTTATGGGCCATAACCTTTTATTTGTACTCTAAAAACAAGAGGACGGCATACCGCTCTCAGCAGTAAGAGGTCCAGTAACACTTTTGTGATTTTTAAAAATTACAAGTAAAAGTTTAATTTACAAGAATAAAACTTAAGCACACAAGATTATAGTTACACAATTGTTAGTCTTACAAAACATTTCCCCAAAACACTCTACTAGGTCAAACCCACAAGTAAACACTTTCCAGGCAACACTCCTTTATTGATGTCTATTGTGAAATCCAGAAATATTACACAAGGCAAACCGCTGTACCTTCAATAAAGGCATACCACATGACCACTACCTTCTTCCACTCTGCAGTGGATTCCACTGCAGAGTGGAACTGGTCGTTGCAGCCCAAGGCTTTTCTGGCTTGACTGGATGGCTGATTCAAACTACAACTTCTCCCAGCCCAAAGCTAACAGCTCCCAGCTCAGCTATCTCTATCGTAGCTCTCCCCAGTAACTCTAAAATATCTTTTTTCTCCTTTTCATCTCTGGTTCCATTGTTCTCGCACCTCCTTGAAACTCAAATCCTTCCAAAATATAAAAAATCCTTCATGTCTCTAACTTGTCTTTGCTTTTGGGTCAATAAAATGTTATAACCCCACTACTACTTACCTATGGAACTCCTCCAAGACGCAAACATGTTTCTTGTCGGCTCTGACTCCCCTTCGATATTCAAACAAACTCTCCACTTATCTAAAAATTCAAATGTTAGATCTAACCTATTTACTTGTACCTCTATCGTTTTCATGTTTCAAACCTCCCCCCCAGACAACCTGGCTCCTATCAATCTCTTGCCCAGCTTAAATCTCACATACACCCAACCTTCTTTACAGAATAACCCAATATCCCCCAAAATTTTTTTTAAAAAACATTCTCTCAGAAGTCCAATTTCCAATATTCTGTCTCTGCTGCCAACCTTTTACCATGAAGTTCACAGTAGGTGCTTTGCTGTCGGGGTCCATTATTATACAATAACCAACTGGTGTTTCTCACAGTACACTATTTACTGGCACTGCTGATGCTGTTTAAAATTACAGCACTGAATTAAGTGCCAGTAATCAGAGAACGTTGCATGTGAAGCCAGATGGTTACAATGTATTCAATATCACACTCTGCTCACCCACATTTTAAACATGTAGAGCTCTAATTTTCAAATATGGACATAAAGCACCAGTAACCAGAGAATATTAATGAATGTACCATAACTAAAGATTACTTTGCTTTAATTTTTCCTTCCTGAAAGCATACTTTTTTGCTCAGGTACTGTTCCAATAGCACCAGCTGCACTCCTACCACAGTCCAGTGGCCATCATCAAAATAGGAGTCCTGACCAGTGTCATTAACTATAAGCAGTCTCCCAAGAAACCTGATTCTGTCCTCACTCAATGTCCATTAGCTTATACTCAGCACAAAACTGCTAGGTGGTGATCGGGAACCCCGAGTAAGCTGTTCCCTTCACTAACTCATAGGTCGAGGTAATTTTACTGCACAGTCCTTGCTGAGATCAGCCAATTAATAGGGCCTGGAACCACTAAGTGATAGGCCAATACTACACGAGGATGAGGAGATATATATGGCAGCTTCAATGATTACTCCATGATAATAATCAAAGTTGGACTGCCAAACCAATCACAGTTTAACAGAAGTCTACTTGATATGCCAGCTCTAGTGATTTTGATAGATATTATATTATAGTCATACAACTGGCAGCTGATGTTACTGCTCATCAAACCTGCACACAATGTGACACTGGATTCATTACAAACGTAAGTATGAAAGAGAAAATTGAGAAAGATTAAAAGGCAGAGCGCTAACCCTTCCTTTTCCACAAACTCTTTATTTGCTAACTTTAATCTAATCTACTTCACCCCCATCCCGATTTTTAAATCAAGCTCAAACTTTTCTGTTACTTTTATCAACTAGTTTAATTGACTGAGACCAGATAAATCCAGCCTAGACAACTTTCTAAAATATGAATAAACAGATCATGTGCAAACAGAAACTGCACTATCCTGCCAAACGACTGTAAAGTCAGTCTCATGTAAAAGTTGGCCCCATGATTTTTGGCTGAAAAACGTAATTTTTCATGTACCTCGTATATAAGTCGACCCAAGTTTAATCAAGGATCAAAGCCCAAAATGTCAAAACTTAAGTATAATTTTTCCAAACACAAAATCCTCAATTCATTATTCATAAAAAAGTTCACTTTATTTCTTCCAGTTTCTACTTGTCAATTAAGACAGCAAGAAAGTAGATTAATTTTGGACTTTGGAGAGAAACTGGAAGATCGGAGAAGAAATAAACAGCACACATGGGAACAGGAGGCAGGGGCTAACTTTCAGAATGAACATTAAATAAATGAACCTTGTGTCCTCAACCACTGCCTTCAGCCTTCCTGGGATGCAATTCCCCTGCACAGAAGTCTAAATAAAGAGCTGGTAGTCGTCACACAGCCCATGAAGGTTGAAACCCCAGGCCCAGCTGATGACAACACTTCCACTCCCACGGTGTGTTTTGGAAGGGGAAAAATGGACTGGGGAGGCTCCATAATAAAAACAGAGAGGGAGAGAGTGAGAGAAAGGCACAGAAAAACACACAAAAAATGATTTATGTGGGCACTGCCATAAGACATTCACATTGCATGTGGAAGTCAGACGGTTCGGAATCCCGCAACATGCGCATGCTTGATCAGCTAAGATGCACATACTGGGGGAGTCTGACTTTCACATGCAATAATAATGTCTTACAGCGTTGTGAGGCCTTAAGGCCAACCTAGACACACATCAGTAAACCTGACAAAGCAACAGGATATGTCTTCTTAAACCAGCGTGACTATAATCAACAAAATGCATGTCATTCTTAATGACAAGTCCAAATTCGTATCCATTGGACCTGCCATTCAACATGACTGGGCAGCCTTGCTCGAAAGCAAGCTTAAAAAACTGCTTGCTGGACTTATGTAAGAGTGATGAACTACCGTGTGATTTGTGACAGGGTTCGTCCTCTCAGTTCACCACGTCCACATATGTATGGGCTGCCCAAGACACAGAATGGTGATGTCCCTTTAAGACTCATCTTCTGCACAATATGAATTGGCCAAATAGCTGAGTGAATTGTTACAACCAGTTCCGACCAAGTTTTCCACAGGCAGTGAAGGAGTCCTTTACATTTGAGGCCATACAGGACTTACATTTCGATAACAATGCTGTGTCCATGTGTTCATTTGACATTGCTAGTCTATTCACCAATGTTCCACTTAAGGAAGCCATAGATATTTGTAATCTAGACCCGCCACCATTGCATGGATCAGTATCCACTGAACTTATGAACTCAGCAATTCACGCAGTTAGTTCAGTTTTAATGGCACTATATATGCCCAAATAGATGTTGCCAAGGGATCCCCTCTAGGTCCAGCTCTCGCAAATGGGTCTTTTTCAGAATGGCAGGTGATGACTGGTGGAGTACCACAGGGATCAGTGCTTGGGCCCCAGCTATTCACAATATATATCAATGATTTGGATGAGGGAGCCCAATATAATATTTCCAAGTTTGCTGATGACACAAAACTAGGTGGGAATGAGACTGGTAAGGAGGATGTTAAGAAACTTCAAGGCGATTTAGACAAGTTGAGTGGGCAAATAGATGGCAGATGCAATATAACATGGATAAGTCTGAAGTTATCCACTTCGGTAGGAAAAACAGAATGGCAGGGTATTATTTAAATGGTGATAGATTGGGAAATGTTGATGTACAAAGGGACCTAGGTGTCCTTGTACACCAATCACAAAGCAAGCATGCAAATACAGCAAGCAGTTAAAAAGGCAAATGGTATGTTGGCCTTCATTGCAAGAGGACTTGAGTACGGAGCAAGGATGTCTTATTGCAGCTATACAGGGCCTTGGTGAGACCACACCTGGAGTAGTGCACACAGTTTTGGTCTAGTTACCGAAGGAAAGATAAGCTTGCCATAGAGGGAGTGCAGCGAAGGTTCACCAGGCTGATCCTTGGGATGGCAGGATTGTCGTATGAAGAGGGATTGGGCCAATTATGCCTGCATTCACTGGAGTTTAGAAGAATGGGAGGGGATCTCATTGAAATGTATAAAATTCTGACAGGGATGATGTTTCCTCTGACTGGGGTGTGTCTAGAACAAGGGGTCACAATCTCAGGATACAGGATAGGCCATTTAGGACCAAGGCAAGGAGAAACTTCTTCACTCAGAGGGTGGTGAACCTGTCGAATTCTCTACCACAGAGGGCTGTGGAAGCCAAGTCACTGAATATATTTAAAAAGAAAGTTAAGATATTTCTAGACTCTAAAGGCATCAATGTGTATGGGGTGAGGGTGGGAGTATGGCATTGAGATAGAGGGTCAGCCATGATCATATTGAATGGCGCAGCAGGCTTGAAGGGCCGAATGACCTACTCCTGCTTCTATTTTTTTTAAATGTTTCTCAAAATCTTTGTTGGGTTCCATGAGAATTGTTTCTTCGATGAAATCACACCTAATCTCCTAACCCTTGCATGTTTCTGATAAATGGATGGTGCGTTTGCTACATTTAAATCCGCAGCTGCATGTAATAATTTCCTTACATGTCTTAATGGGCTCCATCCTGTGCTCAAATTCACCTTGGAAGTGGAGCAGTCAAATGAACTCCCTTTCCTTGATGTACTAATCAAGAAATCTGCCCAGGGTTCTCTGCCATGGTCTACCACAAGCCTACCTTCACTGATCAATATACACGTTGGGATTTTTAAACAGTTCCACACGCTTTCAGATTGGTCTTATCAGCAACCATGTAAATAGGGCCTGAGCCATTTGCTCACCATGCAAGCTTGATGCTGAAATAGGGTGCGAAGGCATCCAGCAGGATAATGGTTACCCCAATCAGATCATTTCGCACTATATGTCATGCAAACTCATGAAAGGGCCCAAGGTCGTTACATTTGGCCCTGAAAAGTGCCCAGTCTACCTCAGATTACCCTGGAAGGACAAAGTATACCAAAAATTTGAGCAACAGGTGAAGCTAGCTGTTTCAGTCTGCTACTACGCAGTAGCAACATGAATGGTATTCGCCACTAACAGGATGCTGCCATCAAGCCAAAAAGGCATTCTGCTTATCACACAAGTGAGTAGCGTGGTGTATGAATTTGTCAGCGTGGTGCTAGATATGTAGGCTGTACGTCCCAGAGACTGGTGGGTCATATCAAGCAGCATGTCCCAGCTGCGTTTCGCAATGGGCAAGGTACAGACCGTACCCAACCAGCCCCTGCTTGTAAAACTCAAAATAGTGTGTCCAACATTAGATGTAATTCTGCAGTTGGACAACATTTGCTAAATAATCCTGTGTGCTAAGAATTACACTGACAACCAATTTAAGATCGCCAGTCAGGCTTGTGTGGCAGATGTGTGTACTGGAAGCTACATATATTAACACATGGGGCTTTGTTCTTTGCAGACAGAAAGAACATGTGCACACCTTGCTCCTGTTTCAGCTAAACAAGTGGCAGCCATTCACTGGATCATTGTTCAGGGCAATGCCTCAACCAATCAGGGTCAAGCTGCCTGGATTAATTTTCAAACAATACTTGGCAGTTAACTGTCAGTCACCATCGCTGATGCATTTTTCATGGTAATGCCTTTACCAGAGTCCACTTGCCAACCAATCAGCACTCTCTTCACATACAGTATAAATTGTTGTTTTCCCCTTATATTGGGATTCTTGAAGTGCCCGATGAGTGCAAGATGAAAAGCTTTGGCATGTCTCTTTTCAGCAATACTCAAGTTCTGTACTACCAAACAACTATTAGTTGCACTATAGGATAGTATGCAGGAAAAATTAAATGGGAAATAAAAGTACTGCAATAATAATGGGTGTCTAGTCTACACAGATTGGGCAAAATCAGATTGGCAAAGGTAGCCTGGAAACTGAGCTCATGGAGTGTACGTGGGATAATTTCTTAGCGCAGTACATTCTAGAGCTAACCAGGGAGCAAGCTATTCTAGGCCTGGTAATGAACAGATTTTGAGGAACTGACAAGCAAGGTGGAGAATGGGGAACCTGTAGATGTGACATATTTGGATTTCCTAGAGGTCTCACATCAAAAGGTTATTACACAAGATAAGAGCACATGGTGTAGGAGGTAACATATTAGAATGGATAAAGGATTGGTTAGCTAACAGGAAGCAGAGGGTAGGGATAAATGGACCTTTCTCAGGCTGGCAAGCTGTAACTACTGGAGTGCCATAGGGGTCAATGCTGGGATCTCAGCTATTTACAATCTACATCAATGACTTTGTTGAAGGGACCAAACGTATGGCTGCTAATTTGCTGGTGACAAAAGTAAGTAGGAAAGCAAATTGTGAGGACAGAGTCTGCAAAGGGGTTTCAGTAGTTGAGAGTATGAGCAAAAATTTAGCAGATGGCAAAATGTGGGAAAAATATGAACGCATTTATTTTGGCAGGAAGAACAGAAAAACAGATTACTATTTAAATGGAGAGAGATTGCGATAGAGGGATGTCCGCACCCTGGTACACGAATCACAAAAAGTTAGTGTGCAGGCACAGCAAGTGATTAGGAAAGCAAATGGAATACTGCCGTTTATTGCAAGGGGAATGGAATATAAAAGTAGGCAAGTGTACAGGGCATTGGTGAGGCCACATCTGGAATACCGTGTACAATTTTGGACTCCGTATTTGAAGAAAGATATAATTGCATTAGAAGCAGCTCAGAGGAGGCTCACTCGACTCATTCCTGGGAATGTTGGGTTTATCCTATGAAGAAGGGTTGAACGGGTTGGACCTATAACCGTTGGAGTTAAGAAGAATGAGATGTGATCTTATTGAAATATTTAAGATTCTGAGGGGATTTGATAGAGTAGATTTCAGGAGGCTGTTTCCACTTGTGAGGGAGATTAGAACTGGGGGACACAGTTTAAAAGTAAAGAGGTCTCCCTTTTAAGACTGAGATGAGGAGAAATTATATCAAAGAGGATCATTAGTCTGTGGAATCATCTTACTTAGAGAACAGATAAGGCTGGGTCATTAAATTTATTGAAGGCAGAGTTGGACAGATTTTTAATAGACAAGGAAGTCAAGGGTTATTGGGGGACAGACAGTAAAGTGGAATCGAGGCCACAACCATATCAGCCATGCTCTTATTGAATGGCAGAGCAGGCTCAAAGGGCCAAATTCCCTACTCCTGTTCCCAAGTCCTATGCTCCTCATAGGTGACCTCCTAAATTTTTGGCCTAAAAAATTGGTCTCAAAAATCATCCCTTACATGAGTAAAAAAAATACATGAGAGCCTGGTCAAAAAAAACCTGGCCCAATCGTTCACCTGCACCATATTATGCTCAATGGGAGTCAAGACCTTACCTACATTCAATACCACCTTACTGGGACGAAGGAAGTAAAATTTCTATTGCAGAGGCTGAAAAAAAGGCTGGTTTTAAAATATTTTCCAAAGAACCGTTCCAATTGTAATGAACAACATAGGTTCGGATTTTCACTGAGTTAGGCTGGCTTGGGAACCCTTTAAAATGGTGGGTTGGACCAGGTTCCAGGATTCCTGCACCCCATTCTTGTTTCCAGCAATTTCCACGGCACAGGTAGCCAAGCTGCATGTAGCGCTCCTGCCCTTGCCAGTTGCATTGCAGGTTTAGGCAGTTTTTGTGATCCCGGTAGAGACCGGTAATTTTAAAAAAACACAAATCCCAATTATTTACTGGAAGAAGAAAGCCACAAAATTCCACAGTTTAAAACAATTAATTTTACTACACAAGAGTCAAGCAAACACTACTAAATAAATATCTTAGATAATTACTTATACTTCAAGATGGAAAACACAATAAAACGCTATCATGTATACTTTAAATCAAAATCTTCAACTGAACCTTCCCTTTTCCTCTGACTTCCACCAGAAAGTCTTTGGCTACTTATCCAGTTATTGAAGGTTATCCACTTTTTTGGGACCAAATGCCAAATTTTCCACAGCTGCCTTTCAAGGTTTGGGGCTTTTCAGCTCAAGCCTCACTTGCAATTCCTGCAGGGACTTACAGAAAATTAGAAACAGCCATGGTTTCTAATAGCTCTATTCTCCTGGGCCACAGCTGTTCCACAGCTCTGGGCAATTTTTTTTCATTGTCTTCTGAACTCAAGCAACTTGGCTGCTTCCAGCTTCAACCCCAAAAACTTTCTGAAAAAAATCTCAGACAGCCTCCTACAATTCCAACCAAGGCTCCACCCTGAAAAGCTTATCTCTATGGTAACAGAGACTAGTTGTGATGTCCGATAGAAATTTAGATTAATTAACCTTCAGCTTCAAAACCAAACCTCTTTTCCTGCATGGAAATTCATCTCATAGACTGGACAATGATGCTCAGACACTGTCCCCAGTTCTCTAGTTAAACGAACCCACCTGCCATCTTATAGCTCTTTCCCTTCTACCTTATTAAATAAACACAAATCACCCTTTGAACAGGACGGACCGGCAATTTCTCAAGTCCAGAAATTTAATTACCTTACCTGTACAAATTTAATCTCCCCCAAACCAAAGGTTACAGCTAAAATATTAACATACAATCATCAAGTTTCATGGTTTAACACAGTTTAACCCCTCCCCGCAATTTTAGTTGTGTCGGGCTCCTTCACGGAGGAATCTAGTTGAAATCAACCAAAAGAAACCATTCAATGTTTCCTTCAAAAAATATTGGCCATCTTACCTTCACATAAAGCTGTCAATGAATCACAGCCATTGATATTATCAATGTCAAGCTTTTGTCCACTTCAGAACCTCAATCTTCTGAGCACACAGCCGGTGAAAAAAACTCTTCAATGAAACAGGTTTGTTACAAGGCAATGGAGACATCAAACTAAGGTTTCAGTCCTCTTTGTAGCTGTACAAACATTGCTGAGATCTGTACATTAGCCATTCTTGGAGCTCAGCCAGGCATTTATAACGCAGCCATCTGTTCAGCCTGCTTTTGTTGATATAGTTGCCTGATGGCATCATTATGAATGGCTTGCTGATTGACACTATTAAGAGGTTGTAAACTGAGCCATTTTTTTCAAATATCTTTTCAAAGACTCTGCTTATTGCTTCGGTTTCAGGATTATTCCAAAGGTTTGCCAGGCTTGCCAATAGTTCTAAATATAATGGATATTGGGAGAGTAGGGAAAGAGGGATGCATAGGGGCACAGAAGGGACATGGGGGAATATGAGGGGCATGTGGGGTGGCGGGTGGGGGGCGGAATGAGGGTATGACATTCATCATTACAACTGGGCTAAATGTTCCAGCAAGCAGATGTGGGTCTTTTAGCTTGTTGATCTCACTATCTCTACCCCTCCATTGCCACCTCAGGCCGATCACCACCCTGCCTTGTGGAACTAAAATATGACGAGCGGGGGGCCTCCTTAACAGGGACAGGTTTGCAGGGTTGGGAACTTTCCCCGACTCCACATACCCATTTCCTTCATGAAAATCCGGCCCTAAATTATATTTTAGAAACTATAGTGAAATCTTTTAACATACTCGATGCTATGGGAAAGCTTAATAGTTACAAATTAGTACATGGGATACAAAGTACAAAATGTTCTAAATATTGATAATCACCTTCATTCCCCTTATCCAGTGTCTGATCCAAAACTCTGCTGGCCATATCCTCAGGTGCAGTAAATCCCATTCACCCATCACCTCTGTGCACACTGACATAGCGTAATTCTAGTGTCTTGCACATTCTTATCTTCAACGCTTTCAGCAGGAACAGCCATATCTTCAGCTGCCTAAGCCCCTAGCTCTGGAATTTCCCTCCTGAACCTCTCTGCCTCTTTTCTCCTTTAAGACACTCTGTAAAGCCTACCTCTTGGGCTAAGCTTTTGGTGACCTGTCCTTATAGCTCATGTGACATGGTGTCAAATTTTGTTTGCTAGCAGTTCTATGGAGTGCTGAGTCATTTAAAGGCAGTACGTAAATGTGTGTTGTTGTTTATTCTCCAAGTACACATAACCAAGCTCCTGAATTCTGCCTAGCCAAATATCTTTGGAAGTAGTTCTTCACATTCAAATCCAGCTGCACCATCACAAAACAAACAGGGAGATGAAACTCATGATCCGAATTCTGCTAGAATACAAATGAAATGGTATCTACCTTGTCTAAACTCAGAGTTCAATAGCTCTGTGTCCAAGTAGAATGACAACAACTTGACAGACACTAGGCAGGAGAACTGTTTCCACCTTTGCTGTCTCAGGCGAACCCTCAAGATTCTCTGGGAGAAGAACAGCAGTGTTGAGTTACCTCCACAGTTAGCTGATTTGGGCACAACTTAAAATTTTGACCATGTCCTCTTAACCTATTTAATTTAGGCAAACTCAACTCAAACACTATTTAATTCTTTCATCATCTCAAAATAAAAGTTGTATCAGAAGTCTACACGTCTCTAAAGTGTACAGTCCCAGCTCTTTTAGGCCATGATATCCAAAAGTGCTTCCAACTGGGGATTAAACTATTAGCCCTCCTCAACACCCTTTCCAAAGCCTCGATGCTACCGACAACAAGGAGAACTAAAACTGAACACTAACTGAAATCTGGCCAGAGTCTGGTACAAGGACAATGAATCACTTTGAAATGCAGGCATAATAGCCATCTGTGCACAGAATCCCACTGAAGGCAGAAATATGATTAACAAATTAAGTTTAAAATTAATTTCGGGTGGTGCTGACTCAGAAAAGATAGTACAGCTTGTCCTCTTCCAAAAGTGCTATGGGATCTTAACCTGAAGTAGGCATAGTCTTGGTTTAACACCTCATTTGGAGGGAGGTAACTCAACATGGTACTTCCTCAATGATACACTTGGGTGTCAACCTACATTACGCACATAAGGCCTGAAAAGTGAGAGCACTACCAAGAAAGCCAAGTTCATACCCAAGAACATTAAATTATCTCATTCTCCTACTTACATCTTATATAGTGTTTTCTTGATAGAGTTTGATTTACCAAAACAAAAAACTTATTGCAATAAAAATATTCCCAAACATACTTTCCCTCAAAAAAAATTATGCTTTTCAAAAAACGACTCAAGATATTGGGATCTTACTTTCATTACAACCAATTTTCCATATCCTGCTTGATTTTGGCGAATTGGCTTGTAAAAGTCAGGAATCTACACAGTCTCAAAACAATTCCTCAGACCAAGGACTGAACAGGAGATAGTTTGGATCATTTGAATAGCTAGTACTACACCCTTGGGTAGTCACCCATATCTGCATTTTCCTCTATGCAATAATTCATGTTTTCCTTTTCCAAATGAAGTGTGTGGCTCTAAAAATATTAACCTTTAAGAATCACAGTAACAAACAGGGGCCAACTGTGGAAGCTGGAATGGCTTGATAAAACTGCATGCCAAACAAGATCAATATGTGAGGAGAAGACAATGTTTACCTTTAACTTGGACAAAGTTCAACCGTCTAGAACTGAGATGCAATTTGCCTTTTGATTGATAACCAACTGGACGGTGCCCGCTGCTAAGTGCTAGTGCCTATCAGGGACAGAAATCAATATCTGGAGTTAACGTCTAGCAAGGACGCAAGTTCATCTCTGGAGTTAGAGTTTGCGTTTTGGGTGTAATCGATGAAACTGAAGCAAATTGGGCCATTTTTGAGAAGTGTTTCTTTCTATGCTTTCTGCTCACTCATTTGCATATCAGAGAACAAAATCTGCCATGAATCACCATGATCAGGCAGCTTGAAAAAATATTCCTGATATATTTGAGTACAGTGACTAGATGCAATTTTATCAATGAACTGAAAATGGGCTCATCATAGAAAATAATTTTTAATTACCCGCTTAGTAATTTGATTTTAAATTACTGAAAACAGAAAAAAATGAACTATTTCCCAGTCATATTTAGGGGAATTATTTCCTTAGTAAATGGAATTAAAAATATTCAAAAGCTTTTAACATGTTCCTAGTGCCCTTGAGCTCAAAAGAACCAGCTTAATTTTTGGAACTCTCTCAAAGGTCAATAAATGAGTACTATAAGCAGAAACTTCCAATGATGATTAATTCAATCTTGATGGGGTGGCCAATTTTGTGGGTGGAGTCTACTTCTAAAGCAACAGCTTTTAAATAGGCATAAAAGGTCACAGAAATTCAATTCATCTGTTACACTGACTTCAGGCAAATTGCACTAAGGAATAAAACAGCGCAACTGAATGGTAACGCCAGGCCTAAGCTTCAGATTCCTACTTTTAACTGAAAGCTAACTGATGAATTAAAACTGAACATTACATCGACTAAAAGATACAGATGATTTTTCCAGACCACATATAGCTGCCAGTAAACAATCCACATGCATCATCAGCCATTGATATTAGCTCAAAATCAATAACTTAAAATCTGATGAAAAGCCATCGGCCCAATTCTGTTTCTCTCTCTACAGATGTTACCAAACCAGAGTACTTCACCCTTGGGTAGTCACCCATCTCTGCATTTTCTTCTGTGCAATAATTCATACTTCTGTTTTTATTTAAAACTACACATCCAGTTCTCCTGGTGTTTTAGACTCAACCATAGTGCTTCACAAAAGCATGAATTAACAATAATTAGATGTGCTGTCTTTAGGGCAAAAGGGAACAAACTGATAATTTCTGGAAAGCACTGTGTGCATCAACCTAACTGGTACGTTTTGCAACAGCTCCCAGCCAGCATCTTCCAACCTGGCCCCTGCCATATACCCAAATCCTCACACCATTTCCCACTCCGCCCACAATGGTTCACAGAATTATTATAATACAGGAGGCCATTCAGGCCATAGTGCCTGCGCTGGATCTCCAAATGAGCAATTCACCAAGTATCATTCCCCTGCCCTCTCCCTGTAAACCTGCACATTCTTTCTTTCCAAATAACAATCCAATTTCCCCTTGAATAAGTTCCAGTACCCATTTCCAATTGGATATGATTGCTGACATCTTGGTTTCCAAGCTTTTAAGGAAAAATATAGAAACAAAGTGAATAAAAGCATATATGAGAGGTTGACATAGAAGGGAGGCGGCAGAAGGCACAGAAAATGAATGTTTCAATTCTCACCCCACCGATTCCCTCATTTTGTACAGATAATACACCACCCCAACTCAAAATATGATCCCACCACCCCATCTATGCAAGCTGTTGGCCCTGCTCTGGCAACTAATGTCAGCCAAATGTGAGGAATTAATATAGCAATGCAACATCATAAATATATGCATCCGCAAATGTGATATAACTTGCAAAGCAGTATATACTCCATGAACTGGAAAGGCTAATTTTTGGTACAATTATATTTGCCAGAGGAGGATTGTTGAGACACAAGGATAAAGCAGGAAGCACAAAGAATGAAAAAACACAGAAAACAGTGCAAACAGAAGGAATTATGAATGGAGTGGAAGTATTAAGATAGCTGCAGAAAGATAAATTTATTTCATTTTTCAGCAACATCACAAGATCAACTAATATTTAAACATTTGCATTAATATATCCCTCTTCAACCAAGCTTACTTCCCTTAGCTGTCTCATTCCCATTATGCTTTGTCATAGTGTCTGGTAAAATTGAGTAGCTGGCCAGGCAATTTCAGAGGCCATTAAGAGGCAATCACATTGCTGTGGGTCTGGAGTCTCATGGTTCTAGGTCTGACTGGGCAAGAACACATTTCCTTCCCTAAAGGGCATCAGTGAACCAGATGGCTTTTTTATGGCAATCCAGTAGTTTCAGGGTCACTCACCATTATTGATTCCAGCTTTTTAATTCCAGATTTATTTAATTGGTTGAATTTAAATTCTCCAGCTGCTGTGGTGCAATTTCAACTCATGTCTCAGGATCATTAGTCCAGGCCTCTCCACTAGCTTATCCCCAAGACCACAAAGCTCTGGACCTCATTACAGCCTTTGTTCAAACTTGGCTGAATTGCAGAGATAAAGCAAGAGTAACTTCAAGGTAGCATTTGGTAGTGTGGTATCAAAGAACTGTTGTAAATTGAAGTGAATGGGTATGAGGAGGAAAAGCTCAGTCATCCCTAGCACAAAGGAAACTGGTTGGGATTGTTGAAGGTCAATCACCTCAGCCCTAGAACATCACTGCAGGAGTTCCACGGGACTGTCCTCGGCCCAACCATCTTCAATTGCTTCAATAATGTCACCGCCATCATAAGTTTAAGTGGAAATGTTTGCGATTTTCAGTTCCATTCAAATCTCCTCAGATATTGAAGCAGTCTGTGCCAACAAGCAGCAAGACCTGGAGATCAATCAGGCTTGGGCTGATTAAGTGGCAAGTAACATGCCCACTACACAAGTGCCAGGCACCACTCACCACCGTCCCTTGACATTCAAAAACATTACCACTTTATTCCCAGAATGTTGGCAGTGGGGCACTTATCAATGACCATAAATTTAACTGAACCAGCCACATAAATTTGGTGACTATAAGAGGCTGGGCATTCTGTATTGAGTAACTCACTTTCTAAGTCCCCAAAGCCTGTCCCCCCGCCACAAGGCACAGGCCAGGTGGTGTGGTGGAATACTCTCCACCCATTTGGATGTGTGCAACTCCGACAACATTTGAGAAGCTCAACACCATCCAGGACAAAACAGCTGGCTTGATGGGCACCCCATCCACCACCTTAAACCTACAAGATGCACTGTAGCAACCCGCTTTGCTTCTTCAGCAATGTCCCCCAAACTTGCGACTGTTGCCATCTGTAAGGACAAGGGCAGCAAGGACTTGGGAAGACCACCATCTACAAGTTCCCCTCCAAGTCATGCACCACCCCAACTTGGAAACATACCAGCAATTTTTCCTGGGCACTGGGTCAAAATTCTGCAATTCCCTACCTAACAGTGATATGAACTGCTGAAGTTTAAGGGGAGCAGCTCACCACCACCTTCTCAAGGACAATAGGCATGGGGAATAAACAGTAGCCTTGTTAGCGATGCACACATCCCATGCATGAATTTTTAAAAAGCGACCATCCGGCCAGCATGCTTGTGCCAGCTCTTTAAAAGAATTATCCAATTAGTTCCACCCTACTGTACTGTACTCTACACCATAGCCTTGCAAATTTCTCTTCTTCATAGAAATTTACTAGAGTCTGCTTCCACCATTCTTTTCAGGTAGTATATTCCAGATTGTAGCAACTCAGTGTAAAAAAAATTTCCCAGTTACTTTAAATTTGCACTCAATGGTTACTGTTTCAAGTAGATGAAGTCTTTTAAACATAACCCTAGCTTAAGGCCTTCCTTGGACAGGAAAGAAATTGCTGAATGCACAGATATTGAGGTCGAGAGAGATTAAACAGGACAAAATAGTAACAATTAAGAAATCAGAATACAGACAGCTGTCATGAAACTATCATATTTTTCATTATAGTATTGTGGGATATTGTGGGCGTGTGTGTGTGTGTGTGTGTGTGTGTGGCTGATTTAATTGAATTAGAGTCCAATAGACTGCAAGGTTGAAATTATCAAGAGTGTTAGGTGTAAAAAAGGTATTTGAAATGCTAATGAGTGAGCTAGGGTAAAGTCAGTAGATAGGGTGTGAATGAAATTTGCATTTTTAAGATAAGGGGAAAAGTTGTTGGATTTTCAAAGAAACATGATAAAGTTTTACAACTGACAGGATAAATAGGGGAGGCTATTGTGTTTATTTTTCCCAAAAGGAAAAGGCCATATTGACAACATGAAAGATTTTTATAGTACGAGAAAAGTAATTTCCAAAGGCATGTGGGAATAATGGGATTTACAGATTAAAGAGGAGGAATATTTAAAGAAGGATGGAAGGTTGTATCAGGGTGGGCGTGTAAGATCTAAAAGATGCACCGTGTGAAACAGACTTGGGGAAATAGCAACACAAAAACAAAAACAGAAATACCTGGAAAAACTCAGCAGGTCTGGCAGCATCGGTGGAGAAGAGCACAGTTGACGTTTCGAATCCTCATGACCCTTCAACAGAACTGAGTAAAAATAGGAAAGGGGTGAAATATAAGCTGGTTTAAGGTGGGGGGGGGGGTGGGGGGGGGGTGTTGGGACAAGAAGAGCTAGGTAAAGGCCCAGTGATAGGTGGAGATAACCAAAAGATGTCACAGACAAAAGGACAAAGAGGTGTTGAAGGTGGTGATATTATCTAAAGGAATGTGCTAATTAAGGGTAGAAAGCAGGACAAACAAGGTACAGATAGCTCTAGTGGAGGTGGGGTGGGGTGAAGGAATACTAAAAAGGCTAAAAGGTAGAGATAAAACAATGGGTGGAAATACATTTAAAAATAATGGAAATAGGTGGGAAACCATTATTTTTAAATGTGTTTTCACCCGTTGTTTTATCTCTACCTTTTAGCCTTTTTAGTATTCCTTCACCCCACCCCACCCTCACTAGAGCTTTCTGGACCTTGTTTGTCCTGCTTTCTACCCTTAATTAGCACATTCCTTTAGATAATATCACCACCTTCAACACCTCTTTGTCCTTTTGTCTGTGACATCGTTTGGTTATCTCCACCCATCACTGGCCCTTTACCTAGCTCTTCTTCTCCCAACACCCACTCCCCCACCCCCCCCTACCCCCACCCCACCCCCCAAACCAGCTTATATTTCACCCCTTTCCTATTTTTACTTAGTTCTGTTGAAGGGTCATGAGGACTCGAAACGTCAACTGTGCTCTTCTCCACCGATGCTGCCAGACCTGCTGAGTTTTTCCAGGTATTTCTGTTTTTGTTTTGGATTTCCAGCATCCGCAGTTCTTTGCTTTTATCTTTGAGGAAATAGCCTCCAGCCACTTTGCAGAAGTCTGCTGTTTTAGTAACCAAAGCTGTGTTAAAAGCCTTTGGAATTCCACTGTCGAGTGAGTGCCTGTGGTAACCTTGCTGGATTGTCTAAATTTAAAATCAGTTTTGGACTGTTGCCGTAAAGGGGGTGTATAATTGGGAGTCAGGTTAATTAGGAATTTTGGGATTTATCATAATATTAACAATAACTCTAATCTTGTGTGTGTGTTTTAATTATTTTATTTTGTTAAATGTTTTAATTTAATTTTTTAAATCTCTAAAGGCATTAGTGGACTCATTACTTCTGAGTACAGTGCACAAATCTTCCTGTAATAAATACAAACTGCAAAAGCGTTGTGATACTGTGGTCAAGTTTCCTTTGTGGATTGGTCAGCCCAGCAAATGCCACCTGGACTAGTAATCCAGAGACCCAAGTTCGAATCCCACCACTGCAGATGGTGGAATTTGAATTCAATAAAAAGCTGGAATTAAAAGTCTAATGACAACCATGGCACCATTGTTGTAAAAATCCATCTGGTTCACTAATGTCCTATAGTGAAGGAAATCTCTCGTCCTTACCTGGTCTGGCCTACATGTGACTCCAGACCCACAGCAATGTGGTTGACTCTTAACTGCCATCTGAGATGGCCTAGCAAGCCACTCAGTTGTAACAAACCGCTACAAAGTCACAAAAAAGTAATGAAACCTGACAGACCACATGGCATCAACCCAGGCACCGGAAACGACAATCGCAGCCCTGTCGACCCTGCAAAGTCCTCCTTTTACTAACATCTGGGGGCTAGTGCCAAAATTTGGAGAGCTGTCTCTCAGACTAGTCAAGCAACAGCCTCAGAGTCATCCTCACGCAATCCTACCTTACAGATAATGTCCCAGATACCATCCCTGGGTATTTTCTATCCCACCAGCAGGACAGTCCCAACAGAGGTGGCAGCACAGTAGTATAAAGTCAGGAGGGAGTCATCCTGGGAGTCCTCAACATCGACTCCAGGCCCCATAAAGTCGCATGGCATCAGGTCAAACATGGGGAAACCTCCTGCTGATTTCCACGTACCGCCCTCCCTCAGTGCTCCTCTATGTTGAAACACTGAGGGTAGCAAGAGCACAGAATGTACTCTGGGTGGGGGACATCAATGTCCATCACCAAGTGTGGCTCGGTAGCACCAATGCTAACCGAGCTGGCCAAGTGACATAGCTGCTAAACTGGGTCTGCAGCAGGTGGCGAGGGAATCAACAAGAGGGAAAAACATACTTAATTAACCTCATCCTCACCAATCTGTCTACCACATATGCATCTGTCCATGACAGTATCTGTAGGAGTGACTACTGCACTTGTGGAGACAAAGTCCTGCCTTTACATTGAGGATGCCCTCCATCATGTTGTGTGGCACTACCACCATGTTAAATAGGATAGATTGAGAGCAGATCTAGCAACTCAAGACTGGGCATCCAGAAGGCGCTGTGGGTCATCAGCAGAATTGTACTCAAACACAATCTGTTACCTCATGACCCGGCATATCCCCCACTCTACCATTACCACCAAGCCAGGGGGTCAACCCTGTTTCAATGACAAGTGCAGGGGGGCATGCCAGGAACAGCACCAAGCATGCCTAAAAATGAGGTGTCAACCTGGTGAAGCTATAACACAGGACTACTTGCGTGCCAAACAGCATAAACAGCAAGTGACAGACAGAGCTACGCGATCCCATAACCAATGGATCAGATCTAGACTCTGCACTCCTATCACATCCAGTCGTGAATGGTGGTGGACAATTAAACAACTCACTGGAGCAGGAGGCTGCACAAATATTCCCATCCTCAATGATAGAGAAGCCCAGCACATCAGTGCAAAAGATAAGGCTGCAGCATTTGCAACAAGCTTCAGCCAGAATTGCCGAGTGGATGATCCATCTCGGCCTCCTTCAGAGGTCCCCAGCATCACAGATGCCAGTCTTCAGCCAATTCAATTCACTCCACGTCCTATCAAGAAATGGCCGAAGGCACTGGGTACTGCAAAAAGTCTATGGGCCTTGACAATATTCCGGCAACAGCACTGAAAACTTGTGCTCCAGAACTTGCTGCATCCCTAGCCAAGCTATTCTAGTACAGCTACAACACTGGCATCTACCTGGCTATGTGGAAAAATTGCCCAGGTATGCCCTGTACAAAAAAAAAGTCCAACCCGGCCAGTTACCGCCCCATCAGTCTACTCTCGATCATCAGTAAAGTAACGGAAGGGGTCATCAACAATGCTATCAAGCGGCACTTGCTTAGCAATAACCTGCTCACTGACACCCAGTTTGGGATCCGCCAGGGCCACTCCGCTCCTGACCTCATTACAGCCTTTGTTCAAACGTGGATAAAAGAGCTGAACTCCCAAGGTGAGGCAGAAGTCACTGCCTTTGACATCAAGGCAGCATTTGACAGAGTGTGGCATCAAGGAGCCCTGGCAAAACTGGTTGGAGTCATACCTAGCACAAAGGAAGATGGTTGTGGTTGTTGGAGGCCAGTCATCCCAGCTCCAGGACATCACAGCAGGAGTTCCTCAAGGTAGTGTCCTCAGCCCAACAATCTTCAGCTGCTTCAACAATGGCCTTCCTTCCATCATAAAGTCAGAAGTGGGGATGTTCGCTGAAGATTGTGAAATGTTCGACACCATTCAGGACTCCTCAGATACTGAAGCAGTCCATGTCCAAATGCCAATCTCCAGGCTTGGGCTGACAAGCGGCAAGTAATATTCACGCCACACAAATGTCAGGCAATGACCATCTCCAGCAAGAGAGAATTCAACCATCGCCCCTTGATGTTCAATGGCATTATCGTCATTGAATCCTCCACTAACAACATCCCGGGAGTTACCATTAACCACATAAATACTGTGGCTACAAGGGCAGGTCACAGGCTCGGAATCATGCGATGAGTAACTCACCTCCTGACACTCCCCCCAAAGCCTGTCCACCATCTACAAGGCACAAGTCAGGAGTGTGATGGAATACTCCCCACTTGCCTGGAAGAGTGCAGCTCCCATTACCCTCAAGAAGTTTGACACCGTCCAGGGCAAAGCAGCCCGCTTGATTGGCACCGCATCCATAAACATTCACTCCCTCCACCACTGACGCACAGTAGCAGCAGTGTGTACTATCTATAAGATGCACTGCAGAAATTCACCAAGGCTCCTTCAACAGCACCTTCCAAACCTGCTACCATCCAGAAGGGCGATGGCAGCAGACACACGAGAATACCACCACCTGGAAGTTCCCCTCCAAGTCACTCACCATCCTGACTTGGAAACATATAGTCATTCCTTCACTGTCGCTGGGTCAAAAGGTAGTGAGTTACTCACCGCAGGATTCCTAGCCTCTGACCTACTCTTGTTGCCATAGCATTTATATAGCTAGTCCAGTTCAATTTCTGGTCAATGGTAACCTCAGGGCATTGATAATGGGATTCAGCGATGGTAACGCCATTGATGTCAAAGGGCGATCATCGTATTGTCTCTTGTCGGAGATGGTCATTGCCTACAAGAGCGTAAGACAACAAGGCGTAGAAGTAGGCCATTTCGCCTATCAAGTCTGCTCCACCATTCAATGAGATCATGGTGATCTGATAACCCTCAACTCCACTTTCCTGCCTTTTCCCCATAACCCCCGATTCCCTCACTGATTAAAAATCTGTTTATTGCCTGGCACTTATGTGGTGTGAACTGGAGCTCGGTCAATATTGTCAATTATATTCCTAGGCATGGAACCTTAAGAAAGTGAGGATAAACGGGTGGGAGGGACAGTGCATAAATTGGAGACAATTATCACTACTAGAGCACAAAAACTTAAATGGGGTAGTCCAAAAAGATTGAGGTAAGGAATAGTAAAAGATTGGTTGTATTATTGGACATATATCATAAACTTTCCAGCAATGACATTGAAGGTGGGATGAAATTAGAGGGCGAGGGTGATTTTTAAAAATAAATTCGCGAAGGCTACATGATGGGAGTTAACCAAAAACAGAATGAAATCAGCTGGGATTTTCTTTTGCATTGTGTCCAAGACTGTTTTCCTAGGCAGTAGATTATAGCTGCAACAAGAAAGGAAACACTTGAATAATGAAATAGAATATATAGAAGGCCTTAAAGTAAGGAAATATCTGGTAAAGCGAGAACAATATGACAACTTCAGCATGGCAAAAGAATAGGATAATTTGAGAACAAGGGTATTTGACTGGAAAATAAACAAATTAAACAGACGCGTATTAACGAGTCAAGCAAATTAAGCATCAAGAAATATTGGCAAATAGAAACAGAGCAGCAGTGGGAAGTATTTAAAACAGATGGAATGGATAAAAGGGAGCATATCAAAGGCTAGGAGATTAAACAGCATTTACTATTGACAAGATACAGAAATGTAATTGATAGATAAATGGCATATTCAATTCACGCAGAAAAGCGACATACAATGCATTTGAAAATGAGCCTTAAATGGTACCATTTTAAATGGAGCAGAGATGTCATTAAAAGTTAACAGAGCAGGAATAGAAAACAGAATCTTCAGTTTTTCCTTAGGAAGTACAGAAATACAGAAGATTTATTGGTCAGTTGACAGGCGTTAGTCCTTACAAAACCTGCAAGAAATAAGCTTGGAAATCTTAATCCTGTGTTTGGTGGGCCTATGCCTACAGTATAAAATGGCTCTTAACTCAACACTAATCAACAACCCGAGAGGCCAGTGTACATGGCAAATGGAAAACAAAACTATGCTAGTGCAGTAGGATGTCTTCACTTATTTTTATTCATTCTTGGGATGCTGGCAAGGTCAGCATTTAATGCCCAACTCACATTGCTGAGGGGATGGGCCTTCTTGAACAGTTGCAGTCTGCATGATGAAAGTGCTCACAAATGTTGATAGTTAAGGGATTACAGGATTTTGGCCCAGCAAAAGAACACATGTCCAATGATGGCGAGACTCTTGGGGGAAAATTTGGAAGTGATGGCATTCCCATGATCTCTTGTCTTTGTCCTCCTAAGTGGTAGAGGGCACAGGGTTGTGAGGTACCGCTAAAGAGATCTGGGCAAACTGCAGCTGTGCAGTCTGAAGGCAGCATACGCTGTAGCAAGGGTACACCAATGATGGAAATGGTGGATGCATAGCCTCAGGGATGAGGTGTTGATCGTTTGCAGCTAAAGCACTTTGTTGGGGCAAAAAAAGGGTGAGCTTTATTAGTCACCTGGTTACGCTAAAGTTGACTAGAGGGTGCCTGAAATTGGAAGAGCTTAACACCCATATTATGCTCAAAATTTCTGAAAGCAATATGAAGTGAGCAGTCTTTAACCAATCTTAAAATCATCTATAGGTGGTGATCCAACACTGGTAAGGATCAGGTTTATAAGTAGACAATGAAAAAGTCTGCCAAGAAAGTAATTAAAGTCTAAGCAAGTCATTATTTTGTTATTTTAAAGGTTTAAGTATATCAAAACTTCTCTCATGTCAGTGCTGACTTAAACATCTTCCATGCTGTCACTTAGTTGCAGCTCGTCATCTTTGACAGGTAGCACATAAGACAATAAGCCACAACAGGCAACTGCACCAATCACTTCTGCTAATCTTAAGAATGGCAAGACTATATAGATTTGGTACATGGCATTTTTTTTAAGACCAGGAACCTTCAAAATGAATAAAACCTCATTTAAAAACAGATTAAGAACACATTTATTTGTTCAAGTGCTAAGCGTAATTCTGAGTTAAAATAAATATAAAACCACCTTGGGTTCTATCATTGGTTAATGCAGAAGGAAAAGTCAGAGGAAGAGAAATAATTGGCCTCAGTACCCCAAGATATGGAAAGAATATGACAGCAAAGTTGCCATCCCAATCAGTAACTTCACCTCAGGGTGAAATAACTAGACAATCAAAATCAATTGTAACCATAGACAACAGTCAAATATCCTTTCAATGCTCACTGTCAAGGTTCTCGTGCAACTGCAGGGACACTGCTAATGGTACATTCAAGTTGCCAGATAGCTAGCAAGTTTATCCAGTGATTAGATGAATCACACAAACATAAAATATTTTAAATCTACAATGCATGCAGTTGAAAGATCTCAGCGGAGGATGCAGTGGAGCTAATTTTGAAGCCCCTTAATAGCTGATCTCAGCTAAGTCTGTGATGGGGCTATGCACTGCTTCTCATTCAGGTACTTGAAGCCGAAGGTTAAAGGATGGTAGACATCAGGTGATGACAGCAGAGGGCCTAGAGATGCTTCTACTGTTGAGTTAATAATCAATACACACAGTTACGGCATACATAAATAAGGTTATTTGGATAGTGTGGGTGCAACTGATTACCACTAATCTGTAACCTTGGAAGAACAACTTGCATTTCTAAAAGGTTTTTATTGTAGAACTAAATGTCCCAATGAACTTCAGAGACACATGGGAATAGTGAAAGTGAAGCCATAGGAGGAATCTATGGGTGTAACCAGAAGTTTGGTTAAAGAAGTGGTTTTTGAAGGGCAATCGTAAAGGAGGAAATTCTGTTTTGTGGCAACTAGGAAGTTGAGTACACAGCTAAGACTACAGTATAGGGCAACAGGATGCACATGAGATCAGAAGGAAAGTGAGTTCAGAGGGAAGCTGTAACAGGGCTGGAGAAAACAGGAGTGGATGAATCCATGAAGCTAAGGACTCAGGCAAAGTTCACCGTAAATGCAGAAAAACTGCATACAACCACTGGGATCAAAATATTCTAGCATTTAAAAATACTCAGAAGGGGTGAGGCTAATTTTGTCTTTTTTTGATCCAATGTGTGGTGAGTGCAAAGGGGCTCCAAGAATTTTAATCCAATTTTGGAAATAGTTCACAGATAAGAAGCAACAAGGCTACAAAGGGATCTAAACTCAACAATAAGTATGAACTTACATTTGAATTGTTGGGCGATCAGGAGCCAATGTAGGTCAGCATCGTAGGTGATGGTAAGGGAGTTGTTTGCAATATTATGGGGGTAAACTTTGGATTAGTAAAGAAAGGGTGTCAAGAAGCTCAGCTGACAGGGTAGACAGAGAGGTTGCTTCCCCTGGCTAGGGAATCTAGAACACAGGGGCACAGTCTCAAGATAAGGGGCTGACCATTTAGGACTGAGACGAAGAGAAATTTATTCACTCAAAGGGCTGTAAGTCTTTGGAATTCTCTACAATAGAGTTGTGGATGTTCATCATTGATGATGTTTTAAGGTTGAGATTAACAGATTTATGGTCAGGAGGAATCGAATGGTATGTGGAATGGACAGAAAAGTGGAATTGAAGCACAAGATCAGCCATAATCGGATTGAAAGGTGGAGCAGGCTTGATGGGCTATATGGTCTGCTCCTATGTCTTACGAATAGGACATCATGGTAGCTAATAGTAATTCAAACAGAGTGACTGGGGAAGAGAGATCAAAATAGGTAGCTGTGGTCTTAGCAACTTAGCTTAACAAAACTGAGGCTCATTCAAGGCAGGATATTTTACCAGCCTTTCAGCAAGAACACATTCAACTTAAGAGGCCAACATTTAAAAGCTGACAGTTGAAGTTAATACACAAGGTTTTGGTTCAGCAAGAGTTGGTTTAAACATGTGAAATGGCTAAATTCACCCAGAATGCACTGGGACTACTGCGCAAGATTGACAAGCTGAAGTTTCACACAAGTTAATAAGTCTGAGTGAATCAGCGTAATCTATTCACAACTAGAACAAGGCATCCACCAGCATCCCAAAGAGGCAAGGGATGGTCAAGAAATCGGGGTGGGGGGGGGAGAGGAGAAGGGAGAAGAGAGGAGAAAGCAGGGGAGGGAGGAGGGAAAGTGAGCCTGAGGGAGTCAGCAGGAGGACAGATGGAGACATAGCACAGTGAGAATTAACTGGGGAAAAAAAAAAATCAAGGAGTGACATCACAGTATAGCAGATAAGTGATTGGCTGTTCAGAGTGCCCAGAGACGAGGAGTTCATGGACAGAGCAACAGGGCAGACAGAGTGAGAGCATTAAGAAGCTGGTATGCGAGAGATGTTTGAGGGCTAGTACCCTTGAGCCCCTACCAAGCCACACACCCACATCAAAAGGCGTGGGGTTTCAACTCTCACTTATGACTCCAAGTGGCTGATTATGACCGCTGGTGTGCACAGCCAGGGATCTTGACTTGGCAATCGTGCAAAACTAAATGAGGGGGCCATCAGCTTTGGGGACATCACCCCTTCTAATGTACGTGAAGACCAGGAATGGCAGAAGAGGCAGAAAGTGCTAACGAGTTAGTAGGAATAATGGCTCAGAAGTTGTAGACCAGTAAGGTGTGTGTGGGGAACACCCAAGGACACAGTCATGACACTTAGTAAGACAATTTGGCCAGTCACCGGAGAGAAATCTGGGACCTCACACAGTATAAAAGCCCCATAGTTAGTCATGGAAAGCCATAGTCAAAAAGGTTGGGAGATACAGAGAGGTTGGGGGGGCCCCGGTATCCGATACTGTTGTAAATACTGACGGGGATGGAGAAGCCCTCGTCTAAAGAAGTAAACAACAAATTTATGACGAAGTTGACCTAAACTCACAACTGAGGTCCAGCTTCTGAGCCTGTTACACTCAATGGAATACTCACTTCATGAGAATAGGAACATTGATATAAAGTTCTTATCCTGACAGGAAAGCTTGATAACTGCATACATGAATAGACACTGTATGGGCTTACTAGGACTTGCAGAAGGAGGGTGGCTATAACTTGGTCAGATGGAAAAGAATCATATGCTTTGCTTCCCGGGAGCTGAGAAAAATAGGAACGGAATCGGAATCCTAGTAAACATTTAGATACAAGAGATCAGTTCAAGGTTACTGGCCAATCTCAGAAGGAGTTATGATTAAGATTAAAAAAAAAACTTTTGATCTGGTTATCATACAAGTTTATGCCCTGATACAAGATCGCAGTGAGCAGGAAAGAGAGGCATATTATGGCGATAACCTGAAGTGTTATGATCAAGTTGAATCAAGTGATATGGTAATTGTAATAGATTATTTAAGCACTAAAATTGGTGAAGGAACATCGGGACGCATCTCAGTCAACATTGCCTTGAATCAAGAAATGAAAGAGGAGAGAGACTGATACAATTTGTCAAGAAAATGATCGAATAGTGACTGTACACTTGGAGAAGTCCAGGCGATATGTATAGAAATCAAATAGATTGTGTGATGGTGAAATATTTTAAAACAATACAAAAGAACACTTATACATATCCCAATGCAGATATAAATTCAGATCACTGTCTCCTTGTAGCAAAAAGTTAAGCTAAAACTGAAAATTCCAAAAGAGAAAAAGGCATGACCATTTAAACCTTGACATGTTGAAGGATGAAAACAGAGGGGCATTCACACAAAGTAAAACAAGTATGAATGTTCTGATTCCTCAATCCTGAGACAAAAGTCTCAGAGCAAGAAAGAGAAAGAAGCAAATGGAAAAACATGAGAGCATACAACATGCTGCAAAAGCAAATATTACCAAAACAGAAAAGAAAAGAGGAACAAGGAGTGAATGACAGATGAGATACTGGCAATGATGAAGTACTAGCGAGTATGATAAAATTGAAACAAGAATAAAGGATGCACGTAGGCAGACTAAAGAGAAATGGTATAATGAGATGTGTGATGAACTACTGTAGCTGGAAATAAATCACAAAATGAGTTATGAACCAGAAAATGAAATTTTTGATAATTAGAAGGAAAAGGATAACAGATAGTGGGTACATAAAAATAAAGCTGGTAAACTGTTGTTTGAAAGGAATGCACAAGCAAGAAGATGGACAGCATAAAAAAGTGAATTATACGATGATCCAAATCAAGGGACTTCTCAAGACATAGAGGGAAATGAAGGACCAAGCATTATATCAAAGGTATAGGAGGATTTGAAATTGATGAGTACAAGAAAAGCTCCATGCATAGATGAAGTAACAGAACATCTGAAAAGCCCTTGGAGAAATAGAATTAGAAGTAATCGCAGAAATTTGTGATCAAATATATACTAAAGTATACATTCCAAGTGACTTGAAAGATTCATTATTCATTAAGTTAGCTAAGAAAGCTAAAGAAATGGAATGCAATCATTTTAGAACTATAAGCTTAATGAATCATCTCATTAAACTGATCTTGAAATAGAAAGGAATAACACATTTGAAACAAATGTGAAATGCAGTCTGGATTTAGATCTGGAGTAGGAACAGGAAAGGGAATATTTAACCTAAGAACAATCTTCGCTAAGTATCTAGAAGTAAACAAGAACATTTACATATGCTTTGTGGACAATGAAAAGCATTCAATTCGGTTTATCACCTAAAGTTAATAGATGCATTGCTGAAATGTGACATTGACAGTAAAGATGAGATTTATCCAGAGACTATAGTAGGACCAAATTGAGAGCATCAGGATAGAAGAGGGACAATCAGGCATGTTTCAAGTGAAGAGAGGAGTATGACAAGGCTGTGTACATACCATCACCAAAATTATTCAATCTGTACACTGAACAAATGTTCACAGTATTAAACGGGAGGCAAGAACATAAATTTGTGGTACACTGATGACACAACAACGCTACTTGCAGAATCATAAAGAGACCCTACAATATACTGTAGATGAAGTAATATATAACAAGTTTATAATATGGATGGAGTATGAACACCAAAAAACAATGGTAGCTACAAAGAATACATTAGAAGAAACTAGCGTGAAATTGAAGTGGATGGTGCCACACTGGAATAAGCAGATAATTTTATTTAGGACAAATGATAATAGAAGATGGCAGATGTGATGCAAAAGTCAGAAGGAGGAAGAGATAGCTACAAGTAATTGTGAAGTTGAGGGATGTGTCAACAAGAAAACTCAAGCATGTAATAAGGAAAAAACTCATAAGCTACTACATTCTAACCACTTTCCTGTCTGTCTTAGAAACCTGGACAAAGTGAAAATCTGTGAAAGAAAATAGAGACCTTTGAAATGTGGATGCTAAGACATATGGTCTGCATACGGAATTTTTAGCATAAGACAAATGAAGAGGTACAGTGCTTGAAATAGCAAGAGTGAAATTAACTCTAAAAAGTGACATAGAAAATGTCAGTATTTTGGTCATTTGATCGGAGTTGAAAAGCTAGAGATCTCTACTGGAGGGCAGAAAGAGGGGTCAACCTATGCAAAGTTGGATGACCAACATCATAGAACAGTTGCAGATGAGTGTGGCATACCATGGCAGCAGATCTCCTGGCAGGAACAGCAACAAAGAGGAAGTTGAGAAGCAGTTTCGTAATATCCAATATAAATGAAGCAGCCACAAAGGGGTGGGCTGATAGGAAAATGGCATGTGGGAATATGGTGTTAAAAATAAATGGATGGAATTACATGGATAAGGAGGCATCTGGGATAGGAACAAAAACAGAAATACGTGGAAAAACTCAGCAGGTCTGGCAGCATCGGTGGAGAAGAGCACAGTTGACGTTTCGAGTCCTCATGACCTTTCAGCAGAACTAAGTAAAAATAGGAAAGGGGTGAAATATAAGCTGATTTAAGGAGGGGGGGGTGTTGGGACAAGAAGAGCTAGGTAAAGGGCCAGTGATAGATGGAGATAACCAAAAGATGTCACAGACAAAAGGACAAAGATGTGTTGAAGGTGGTGATATTATCTAAAGGAATATGCTAATTAAGGCTAGAAAGCAGGACAAACAAGGTACAGATAGCTCTAGTGGGGTTGGGGTGGGGTGAAGTAATACTAAAAAGGCTAAAAGATAGAGATAAAACAATGGATGGAAATACATTTAAAAATAATAGAAATAGGTGGGAAAAGAAAAATCTATATAAATTATTGGAAAAAAATAAGGAGGGGGAAAAAACAGAAAGGGGGTGGGGATGATCTAAAATTGTTGAACTCAATATTCAGTCCGGAAGGCTGTAAAGTGCCTAGTCGGGAGATGAGGTGCTGTTCGGGATTAGGAACTTACTTTTCCTTAACATATTATGCAGTTCACTCAGAACACAACTTGTCACAACTCACTTGGGATAGCGCGCTGTAATATCAAACCCCAATGCTCTCAGAGCCGTGACAAATGTTTGATCAACCCACCTAATTATTTAAGTTAGGTCAACAGAATACAAGCACCAGGTTCGTACACTTAAGTAAATAACTGTTTATTGAACAAATTGTCTTTAACCAATGGCAAAAGAAAGAAATATGGACTGCTAATTTCTAACTCCAAACTCCATAACCTAAACTCTACCCCTTCTTAAATCCCTATACACACATATACAAGACATACAAAACACACAAAAACATGGATTAAGGGTGGGATAAAACATTTCAATAGCACCAATTCCGGAGTCCAGGATTCGAAGGGTTGATTTTGATGTCTTCCAAAGTCCTTTCAGTTCATTGCTGATGACACGAGTGGTCTTCCAGCACTTTGTCTTTAGTTCACTGGTTGAGTACTTGCCTTTTAATGTCTCTAACAGTGATTTTCCCCTTTACCTCTTGACAGGGGTTTTCAGAGAGAACAGGTTATAGAGATATGAGGAGAAAAAGCCAGCTAGCTATTATTGTAGAAATACTCAAATCTGAGACACAGGAGCAAGAGATTTTAGGTCTTTTTTTCCGGCTAGGAGCTATTCTGCTGCACTGCTCTCTCTCAAACCCTGGTCACCTGGTCAGGAGCCAATTAAAATGTTGATGCCAGGCATTTCCCCATTAGACCAGACGACTCCTCAGCATCATCCTGTCTTTCATGGCACACACTGTTCCAGGACAGTAACATTGTATAGACCCCTCACACTGTTCCAGTAGACATGCCCTTCAAACTGCTGCCATTGTAATTTTAATCTACAATCCAACGAAAATAAAAAGATATGTTCTTTACAAACTACAGATTTGCAAACCTGAAATCTAAAAACAGTACTGTATGCAAATAGTAAATGATCTAGAAAAAATAACTTGCCCGTTTCATTTATGGATATAACAGGATGCTTAAAATAAACATTTGGCAATAGTTTATACACCTAATTAAATCCTTCTCCTTCCCTCTCTTGTTCTCCAACATGCTATTCAGCAGCCTGCTCACACTCTCTAAGCTACCCATTGAGAAGCTCGCAAATTTTGTCTCTATTTTGCAAGCATCTTGCCCTCAAAGAAAATTCAGGGCTTTCTGAGCATTAAGTAGCCGATGCCTTGATCTGGGGCTCAGTGATGGACATTTGACTCCCCAACTGTGACAAGTAACTTCCACCATAAAATGACATAGCACTGCCTGTAAAGATGCAAAACAAATTCCAGAGTATCTATTGATACTACTATGCCAATGAGTTGGAGGTGGGGTGGGATTTATGCAAGAACTTGCGATATCTATTTTACAGCAAGCCAGGTCCATTTAATCAGCAAACAGTGTCATTTAAAAAAGGGGTCCCTACCACCTACAGTAAACAGAACTCATTCTAAAACTGCAGTAACATCCCCCAATTAAAGCAGGGTGATTTCTCTAGCAAAATGCAGAGTGGAAGTGCGTAATGCAAATTACTTGAGTAAAATCAATCCCAGAAGTGATCTCTCCATTCTCGCCAGTAATAGCGGTGCCATCATATGCAGCCAACAAATTCCTGATTGATAAAAATGCTGCTTTGCTGGTTACTCAAACAAGGTCCCTCTATTCTTATCTCTACATTGACAATGGTGATGACTGATCCTTGGGTAGAGATCAATGGCACATCGGTTGCTGGATAGCTTGCAATCAATTATGTTGCATGGCTGTTTGGGCAAGTAGTATCTTTCAACCATGCTGGTAATACTCTTCTTTGCATACTATAATTGTTGCTGTTATTTAGTAGTAACAGGTTAAAATCCAGCCCCAGACCAAGTCAATGCAGGACTTAAAATACCATTGGTAGAAAGTTGGAAATGGAAAATTCCAAGAGGGAAAAACCCAACATGTCTGCAAAAGGTGATTAATATTTCAGGACTAAGCAAATGAGAGAAATGTCTAAAGAAATATTTTAAGTGCTGATCCTAAGGCCAGCCTCACCACTCAACCATGTAAAGTGTCTGGAGAAAGATAAGTGAAAGGAACCACAATGCACATGTGCAAAAGAAGTGCCTACATGGCAGCACTTGCATGCTAACCATACTGAAAGAAAAGAAAGGGCAGACCAGGAAACTAAGAAATCTAAATACTGTTGCTGAGATCACCATGAGCAGTCACAAACCTCAATGAGCTTGTTACTTGGAAATAGTACGACATATGTTGGGTTTATATTGATTTGATACATAATTATTGATTAGACAAGAGTCTCAAGTCCATCACCTGCCCTGAATTAAGAGGACAAGGATTATCCTAAAAATTAGTACTTTCTACTCAGGTCAGTGAATGGGCAGCAGTCAAGAGCAGGAATTTCAGATGATTTGTGCATCAGTCATTATCCCCTGCCTCCCTTCCCAGTCTGAGGCTGTGTAATTCTATGAATCAAGGAGAAAATATTGCACGAGCAAACTGAACGATGAAATAAGATTGGCATGTGTTGCATGATTACTGTGAATCAGCCAACTGATAATGGAAGAAGCTTACAATGGGCAAATTTCTAACATTCAAGACACAATCAGAATTACAATCAGAACAAGTTGCAAACCAGAAGCAGCAAGAAACTTAGAAAGTCTTAAAATGTAAAGCAGCTACTCACCAGAAGCAATAATAAAGCAAGTCTGAATAAAATAGGCAAACACATGCAACAAGAGCCTGAACAACAACTGAATCCCAACATTTCCAGTCTTTGCTCTGCATCAAGCAAACCCCGAATATTCTGAAATAAAACTATGCTCGTCAATTAATGGAATATTAATGCAGAATTTCAAAATAATTATGGCTTATGGGGTTATTTAATTAATTCCAGGACGATGATACTCAACCAAAATCCTCCACTTAAAACACAATGGCCCAGATCCTCTGGTCAGGGGTGAGGCCAAACTCCCCGCCACTGAACACGATTAAAACTGCTGCCATCCCTTTTTGCACCGAAGTTTTACGGACTTCCTGTCCCTGATGCAGGCCCAGCCATCAGCAGAAGGGAACAAGGGGTAGTGGAAAGCTGCAGGAGCACCAAGGCATTTCCCATTTGATGTCAGCAATGGAAGAAATGCCTCATAAGACATAGCCGGTTTGCAGTGTTTTGGTGAGCATTTAAGTTCTTTAGTGTTTTTTTAAAAATTTTAAATCTTTCAAAGCCTTTTAATTGTTGGAGTTTGGATAACCTTTAAATTAATGTAAGAACATGTATAAAAGTCTTTGAACTGAAAAAGTACTTTTAACAAAATAAATGATAAATGCATTAGGTCTCCGACTGCACTGTTTTTTTTATATTTGTTTACCCAATGGATTAGAAGTGGACAACTGTTCCCAAATGCAAAACAAAAGCAGAAATATCTGGAAAAACTCAGCAGGTCTGGCAGCATCGGCGTAGAAGAACAAAGTTGACGTTTTGAGTCCTCATGACCCTTCAACAGAACTAAGTAAAAATAGGAGAGGGGTGAAATATGAGCTGGTTTAAGGTTGGGGGGGGGGGGGGGGGGGGGGGGGTTGTAGGGACAAGCAAGCAGTGATAGGAGCAGATAACCAAAAGATGTCACAGACAAAAGAACAAGGAGGTGTTGAAGGTGGTGATATTATCTAAAAGAATGTGCTAATTAAGAATAGATAGCAGGACACGCAAGGTACAGATAGCTCTAGTGGGGGTGGGGTGAAATAAAACTAAAAGGGCAAAAAAGGTATAGATTTAAAAATAATGGGAATAGGTGGGAAAAGAAAAATCTATATAAATTATTGGAAAAAACAAAAGGGAAGGGGAAGAAACGGAAAGGGGGTGGGGATGGAGGAGGGAGTTCAAGATCTAAAGTTGTTGAATTCAATATTCAGTCCGGAAGGCTGTAAAGTGCCTAGTCGGAAGATATGGGGCTGTTCCTCCAGTTTGCGTTGAGCTTCACTGGAACAATGCAGCAAGCCAAGGACAGACATGTGGGCAAGAGCAAATGCATTCAGGCTTTGAGATCATTGATATATTCAATGTTACAGAAGGGATTAGCAGTGGACAAAACTGTTTGCAAGTGGAGTTGGATGTGGGTGGGGGGTTGTTTGGGGTAGGTGCGCAGGGTGCTAATTGTTCTGCAACTTGACCTTCAAATACATTTTAAGGCATTCACAAACAGCTTCTGCTGTTCATCACTTCCAACCCAGGTCCTACACCTGTGATTAACAGGTGAGACTACTCCAGAGTAAGTTTCCAGGCAAGTTCAGCATCCGTGCAGGGTTCTGGGTAGTATATCTCTGCCCATAAGAAGTTTGAAATTTATAGGTGACATAGTACCACATACAAACACAGGTCAGGACTTCCTCTGGGTTCGACACAACAGCAAACATCAGAACATTCGTCACTAATTCCATCACAATCACTTGGGTCGCTAGTGTGACGTGCAAGGCATCTGTTTTAAACATGAAGGAATTATATAGATGCATAAAAATTGTGTTACTATTTTATCAGTGTTAACATAATCCTCATGTGTAGTCAGCTATTGATCACTTCTCCAAATGCATTCTGCACCAACTATGGATCTAGTCTCAGGACAACACTGATTCACCATACAGGGAGAAAAAATTTATATTCATTTACCGAGGCAGATGAACTTATATTTAAATAGCACCCTTAACGTACTCCAGATGTGGTCTCAGCAATGCCCTGTATAACTGAAGCATAACCTCCCTGCTCTTGTATTCAAATCCCCTGGAAATAAATGATAACATTCTATTAGCTTTGCTAACTACTTGCTGCACCCGCATACTAGCCTTTTGCGATTCATGCACCAGGACACCCAGATCCCTCTGCATCTCACAGCTCTGCAATCTCTCACCACTCAGATAATATGCTTTTTTATTCACCCTGCCAAAATAGACAACCTCACATCTTCCCACATTATACTCCATTTGCTAGGTCTTTGCCCACTCACCTATGCCCCCTTGTAACCTCCTTATGTCCTCTTCACAACTTACTTTCCTTCATATCTTTGTGTCATTAAACATAGGGAGCATGATCAAGAAGTTCACGGATGATATGAAAATTGGTTGGGTGGTAAATAAATAGTGAGGAGGATAGCCATAAGCTGCAGGAGGATATCAATGGACTGGTCATGTGGGCAGAGCAGTGGCAAATGGAATTCAACCCAGAAAAGCGTGAGGTAATACACTTGGAGGGGTGGGGGGGGGGGGCTAACAAGGTAAGGGATTACACTATGAATGGTAGGACTCAGGTAGTACTGAAGGTCAGAGGGACCTTGGTGTGCATATTCACAGATCCCTGAAGGTAGCAAGGCAGGTAGATAAGGTGGTTAAGAAGGCATATGGGATTCTTGTATTCTATGCCTCGGCTAATAAAGGCAAGAGCAGTGAGGTTATGCTGGAACTGTATAAAACGCTAGTTAGGCCACAACAGGAGCACTGTATGCAGTTCTGGTCCTCACATTATAGGAAAGGTGTGATTGCACTGGAGAGGGTGCAGAGGAAATTTACCAGGATGCTGTCTGGGCTGGAGGGTCTGAGCTATGAGGAAAGATTGCATAGGCTGGGGTTGTTTTCCTTGGAGCAACTAAGGTTGAGAGGGGGCCTGATAGAGGTGTATAAGATTATGAGGGACATAGCTAGGAAGGCACTTTTTCCATTAGTAGTGAAGTCAATAACCAGCAGGCATAGATTTAAGGTAAGAGGTAGAAGGCTAAGAGGGGAGTTGAGGAGAAAATTTTTTCAGTGGGACACTTAGTGGGAGTCTGGGACACTGCCTAAAAGGTTGATTGAGTCAGAAACTCTCATAATATTTAAGTATTATTTAGATATTCACTTGTGTTGCCATAGCCTCCAGGGCTATGTGTCAAGCGCTGGAAAATGGGACTAGTGTAGTCAGATCTTTGTTGACCGGCGCAGACACGATGGGCCGAATTGCCTCCTGTGCTTTAAACGTCTATGAGTCTATATCCACCAGATCCCCTTTATCCACAGCACATGTTGCTCCTTCAATAAACTCCAATAAATGGGTTAAACATGGTTTCGCTTACACAAAACCATGTTGACCGTGCACGATTACCTTGAATTTATAGAAGTGTCTTGTTATAACGTCTTTAATAATAGCTTCTAACATCTGTCATAGGGAAAATGTTAAGTGAACTGGCCTACAGTTTCCTGCTTTGTCTCCTTCCCTTTCTGAAAGGAGTTACACTAGGTATTTTCCAATCTAATGGAGCCTTCCCTGAATCTAGTGAATTTTGGAAAATTACATTTTACCCTGTTCTTAAAACACAAAATCTTGCTGCGTCATCCTTTCAGCTGTTAACTTCAAGTCTGAATTTCTTTTTCAAAGTTACTGGTCTCCACGGGGATCATAATGAATTTAACGGGAGGAGGGCATGATCGGATTAGGAAAGCCACATAAGATGCACAATCAAGGGGTGCCCAATGAATATGGATTGGTAGTTTATAAAGAGGAAAAGTTTAAGGAAGGCCAGGAAGAGAGTAAACTCAGGAGAGAAAACATGATGAATTGAGATTGACATCACTGAGGATAAGTAGTTGCTCAGTGCTGAGGCTGAGGGAAGAAAGTGAAGCTATCACGGTGAGAAAATTTCTCTGGCATTTGAAGGTTGTAGAGAAAAAAAAGATGATAAATCAAGAAGGAAAGAGGTGAAGCAAGGTGAGATGTTCAAAGGGAGAAGAATGTGCCAGAGGAGTAAGGGAACAGACCAAGGTGATAAGAGCCCCACACAGCCACCACGAGGCTCTGTCTAAGTCAAGTGGTGGAAGGTATAACCAGGCAAGGAGGCTTCATTTAGAAGAATGGCATTTTTACCACTCAATCAAGCTTCCATCAAGGTCATGAGTTTGTGAATGAATGCATCAACATCACGGTTGGCACGGGCCATGTTCATAAGTGAACTGGAATGTTGGGGGAATATGCAAAGTGGGTGTGATAGCTGATCTGATGAGCCTACAGGGTCAGGACTGGTCGGGGAGTAGATTGGCAAGACTAGTCCCATGTGATCAGGCTGAACAGAAAGGTCAGCAAGTATTGGGTTTGCAACTTGTAAGGAAGCAGCAACCAGTGCCTCAAAAGGGCCCTTCGGAGGATGTGAAGTACGGAGGGAAGCTATAAGATAATGCAAGGAAGAATCAAGTCTGGGAGGCAGGGGGGAGGAAGGCAGCAGACGAGTAGCAATACTGATGGATTGAGGTAGAGATTTGGTAGAGCAGAGTATTTGGAAGGGGGGAAAAGAAGCATGAGCAGAGAATGCAGTAAAAATGTAGCCATTCCCCTAGCACACAAAGTACTCATTGCAATAACATTTTAAAATACATTTTATAGAAATTGATTATCCACAAAGCTTTGCCTTCCAAGATATTATTATGGTGCATGACTGAAGGGAGCTTTGGTGTGAAATAGTCAAAAATTATCAGTACAGAAGGAGGCCATCCATGCAAGTGCTGGATGGGAAAACACTTCAACGATCTGATAAACAATGTACAGATACCTGACGTTATGCCCAGTCATATTTTCTGTTTGTTCTACAAGCTTCACCGTTTTACAAAACATTGAAAGCTGAAGGTCATTCTATATTTTAAGCATTACGTACAGGAGGATATTCTTTGACAAGGTTACACATTGCTTGCTCAGTGCACAAGGGAATTCCATCTTCACAGTGGCACTGCAAGAAAGTGCAACACCCTGCTTGAATGAATCATAGGTGCCATTAGAGCCTCCAAGGCCATACAAGTTTAATATTACTGCTGGCAAAAATTACATCCAATTATTTACAGAACTAGGGTACAAGTAATATGTCTCTTATAAAAAGACATTTACTGGCTATAAAATAGTTTATTAGGCTTATCTTGAAATTTATACTACGCAGCTCCCGGAGCACTTTCAAAAGAAACCTTGTAATCATAGCAAGAATTTCAATTCAATTAGCCCAACAAGCCACAGTTTTAACTATTTTTGCCTCACAAAACGTCTTATTGAACAGCACTCTGCTGTGCTCATGCACCATATATTTCATGCCCTGTGAAGTGCATTCAGCACCACCCTCACTTGCTGTATCCTTGTTACATACTGATGAATTATTTACTGATGAATTATTTACAGCCTATGAACTGCATTGCCTCAACAGACTGTAGATGAATCCGATCTCTACCACTCTTGGTACAGTAAACTGTAAACTCATCTCAACAATACAAACTTTTTTCCAATTTAGAGATTAGGAGCATTATTGTTACAAAGGTGTTGGAATTCAGAACCAAAACAGGATACACATTTAAATGGAACTTAAAAGGCTTACAGCACTTCTGTTAAGCCACAGTCAAAGCCATTGCCTTTTTCATAAGTACCACCAAAACACTCCACTGAAAACACGACTGGTATTAGCATCTCTTACATTTTCAAACCATCGGCAACCTTTCAGTAAATCCTATCAGCACAGCTCAAAGCATGATCATATTTTTCTAAATAAGGTGGCCACTACAAATGGAACTGAAAGATCCATACTTAGAAAGCAAACTTGTCAGTATATAAACATACACAGCATTGTTAATTTACAAACACACTTGTTTAGTTAACAGGTACTTAGGGAATACTTTCACAGGCATTCTAACATGAGATTTGTTCAAAGAATAACATCCTTTCCAACGTTACCACTGTGATCAATGGGCTAATAAATAGCCACCAGAACTAAACAGCACAATGAAATCCAATAAATCTATGCCTGTTAGTTGTCCATGAACATTGGCCAGTCAAATCATTATTCTATATGGTTACAGCAACTGCCTCCCTTACAGACTCATTCGATCATTCACTGTGGCAGTGCAGTCACAGGTTTATACTCTAGTTACACATTGCAAGATTAAATGATTCTTTTCTACACTTGTCTCCAACAAAAATAAATTCACTCACACTTGGGAAAACATCAGCACTAACCCTCTCTTATTAAAGCAAGGTTACCTATACATGTATTGGGAAATATGAGTATGGTTCAAGTTTTCTTCTCCAAGGAGATGGGGTGCACTTCCACATCAAGAATTCCAAAGTTTAAAGATAAACCATGACTACACCATGCATTCATTTGCCATTTTCGAGTTAATAAAAATATTTCAAGCAACCTTCTCCCAATTTTTTGGACAAGTAGGAGCTATCATGACAAAGCTGTAATTCACCACTACCTTTCTCTCCACCCCTCCCTCACCACCTTGACATGGTTGCCCTGGCAACTTCTACTCATACGTCAATTGCTATTTTAAACATAGACACACTGCAATACATGGACTGTGGTGGTTCATCACCACCTCAAGTGCAATTAAGGATGGGGAATAAATGCTGACCTATCCAGTGACACCCACATCCTGTGAAAGAATAAAAAAGGTTACATTATCTTTAAAGTTAATTGACAGTGGTATAAACCACAAAAAGCAATTACTTGCTGAAATATTGAAGTCATATCAGTAAAATTGCCATGCTAGAGGACTATGATGGGATTGGAATTTTAGCCTCCATTTTCCCTTCCATCCCAAAGAAAAACAGACACAGCCCAAAGCTCAAAGATAGTTAGCGAGAAAAGCATTGCTTCATACTGGTGACATACAATCTTATCACAAACCTGACCTTAGGTACATCTTTCTTCTTTGATCTTAGCTGTGGGGTTCTGGGACACCACAATTGGCCTTAGTGCCTCAAGTTTAAGGGGCAATGATCAAACGTACGCCATATCCTCTTGGGAAGCGCACAAATAAAGAAGTGCAGTGAATGGAGTTACATACACAAACTCAGCTGGCATTCTGCACACAGCAAAAATCCACAATAAGATGATCAGTTACTCAGCTTAAATTTGGCAGTATTGGTTGATAAAGTGTTAACCTGGATACTGGAAGAACTCCCTGTTCCTTTTTGAATCGTAGCACTGGACCCTACTCACCTGTCAGAGGTTTGGTTTAATATCTGATCTGAAAAACAATCAACAATAATCACACCCCATCAATCCTGCAAAATGTCAGAGTGGACAAAGTGTTCAAGTTCAGGATTAAGAGTCGTACCTACAACTTTCTAACTAAGTGGCAAGGGCACCAGGAACTGAACGATAAGACATCCAATGAGGCAAAGTACAAAACGGTGACTTCCCCATCCCCAGTGAGGGAAGCAATACGTGCAGAGAAACAGGCTCAGGCAAGAGGGAAAAAGGGAGAAAACAAAATAACATACAAATGGAGGCACATATGCTGACAGAACTTGAAATAACTATGTATGAATTTTGATACAGGATGTTGTCAGTTTAAACATAGTTAAGCATTGCACGCCTGGAAATGGTCCCTTCTAGTTTTGTTTAATCAACCAATTGCAGCCCTAAGTCATAAAAATGTCTGACCATGCCCGTCAAATTCAATAGGTCCAGACTTATGACTTAAATCTCCTGTCCAACTGATCCCTAGCCATGTGACCATTTCTGTGGTATCCAAGGTCAGATGTAAATTATTAATGACTATTTCCACAGTCAATAATGGACTTTTTCACAACCACAAAACTTGATAGCAATCAATATTGTGCTTTTCTAAATTAAAACATTACATTTGCCATTTCTTACTTTTAAATCAGCTATGTTCATAAAGATTGCTTTGCAGCAGTTATCAGACTCAGCTGTTGCAGCAGGCAGGGGCTACAGCATTCCTGAGTTTTTGCCACCAAAAATTTACTTCCACTGTTACATCTACTTCAGCACACTTCATTACTTCAAATACACAACATCTGTTGAACAGAGCAGTTGCTGAAAAAATATTGGCCCAGATCTTCTGGTCAGCAGTGAGGCTTTGGCATTTACTATTTTGCGTGGAAGCTTTAGGGATTTCCCGTACCAGCTGAGGGACACAACCAAAGGGAACTATGAGGTGTCAAGGTAAAGCACAGAAACAATAAAGCCACGCCCCTTTGATGTCAGCAGTCGAAGGAATGCCCTAGATGGCTCAGCAGACTTGCAGTGTTATGGTGAGTTTTTTTGTAAAGTTAAGCATTTAACCATTTTTAATCTTTCAAATTTTAATTACTTTATGAGGTTGTATAAGCTTTACTTTTACATAAGTAAATGTGGAGAAGTCTTGACATGACTTGAAGTACTTCAAATGAAATAAATGGTAAAATGCATAAGATCTGAGTGCATTGGTCTTTTAAAAATGTGTTTACCCAATGGATTACAAGTGATACAAGTGTCCCCAAATGAATTACAGGTCTGAAAGCGTTGATTTTTATTACAGGACGGATTAACAGTGGACAAGGGCAGTTTACAAGTGAGGTGCTAGGGATAGGGTGGAATGTGAAGAAGCAGGGCGTTAATTGTTCAGCAAGTTTACTGTTAAACACACTGAGTAGCCTTCCCAATACAGCTTTTGCTGTTGATCACTGGCACCTGTGACTAATAATGTGATTATTCTGGAGTAGAATTCTTGGCAGGTCCAGGGCATCTAGTCCAAGTCTATAGTGGGGCGGGGCGGGGCGGGGGAGGTGGTTGGGTCAACATTGGAGGCATCCACAGAAGGTTATGGGCAGCTTACCTCAGCCCATTGGAAGTTTATTTTCGCACCCAAGTACCATGCATGTGTGCACATCAGGACTTCCTCTGGGTCCCAAAGCTCAACAGCAGGGAATGTCTCAAAGTTCATCACTAATTTATTGGAAGGTCTGGGCCATTAATTCAAGTTAATGTACTTGAGCGATTCTTTTCTTTTGGCGGGGGGGTGAATGAGAGAAAGAGGGCTTTCAGTACCAAAGATAAAGCAAAACTGAGCAATTATTAAATAACTTCACCCAACTCCACCACCATAATTGGAATGGAGTTCATAGTCATAAACTGAACTAATTAATTTGTTTGTCTTTTCAATCACCAAAACCACAGGGATTTAATCGGCATTAAAAAAATGTATTCTGTCATGCAAAGCTTACAGCTGCGCCCTATCTTCCATTACTCAATTACCTAATTGATATTGTCAAAGGTTTCCAAACCTGCTTCTGCCATGAGGACTGATGTGGTAACTCAACTACTAGCATATTTGTAATAACTTTTATTTATATAGTACTTTAAACCCAACAAAATGTCCCAAGCTGCTGCATAGAGGAATCATAAAACAAAATAGGAGACTGAACCACAGAAGGAGCCAGATTTGAGCAGATGACCAAAAACTTGGTCAGAGATAATTTTTAAGGACACAAAACAAAAACAGAAACAGAAATACCTGGAAAAACTCAGCAGGTCTGGCAGTATCGGTGGAGAAGAGCACAGTTGACGTTTCAAGTCCTCATGACCCTTCAACAGAACTGTTAAAGGGTCATGAGGACTCGAAACGTCAACTGTGCTCTTCTCCGCCGATGCTGCCAGACCTGCTGAGTTTTTCCAGGTACTTCTGTTTCTGTTTTGGATTTCCAGCATCCGCAGTTTTTTGTTTTTATTTTTTGTTTTTATCTCTATAGTTTTTAAGGAGTGCATTATGAAGAGTAGAGAGGCCAAGGGATTTGGGATGGGGGATTAACATAAGGGATGCTCAAAAAGTAAATATTAACAACTTTGAAAAATCCTAAACAGGATCTTTCAACGTTTTCTGTTGGATCATGGGAGATGCTGGCAAGGCCACAGATTTGGCCCATCCATTGCTACTCTAAGGTTGTGGTGGGTAATCTTCTGGAATTACATGGATCAGGACCAAACCTTGCAATGGAGTTCATTTTAAATTGAAAGATCGAGTTAGACCTAAGATCAGGCTTGCTGATACATACTATGATTCAAGTCACAATGACAGGATTCTTTGGCAACCTCAAGACTTACTTTCAAAAGATACCCTCAATACCTCCAGTGGACTTCCTAAATAGGTTGGTGATTAGTCACCTTATATGGCTTGGTTCAACTACATTGAAAAGGTGTGTTCATTGAGGGAAAATCAAGCATATGGAAACTGATTTGGTCATAAATATTACTTTGGCCTATTTGATATTCTACCACTTCAAAAACATTGATTGTGCGGCATAAATTCAAGTATAATCAAGTATAACAATCATTCGCTGTTCTGTTCAACAAAATTAAAAAATACAGCTCGATTTGTAAGGGACAAGGTCTACTTTTTGGGTATTAGTACGAAACGACTATGAAAAATACCCTAAATTACGAATGCTGCACAAACACATAGCAAGCTTAGGAAAAATCTGCCCTGACACCTGCAATGCTTTAGAATTTTGAGTCTTGATCCTTTCCCATATAAAACGGGTCTATAGTATTTACAAGGTGAACTCCTGACCATTGCAAAATGCAGACAAATAATCTATAAAGAGTCGCCATCATCGCTTTAAAGAAAAACAAAAGCTTCAGATGCAAGACAGATTTGACCTGTTAAGGCCTTATTTTTGGAATTTACCTGAAACCCTGTCAATCTAAGAGACACCGCTCAGCACAACATGAGAAAAACTAAGATTCCGTTGCATCCCTTTGCAAGAGTCTTATATGATCACATTAAGTTGGAGATTGGACAACGTATTTACCACACAATCAGATCAGGAGTTTGTTATGTAATAACTTCAGACAATCTGATCATGATGGTCTGATCATGTCGATAAAGGAAGGCATTAAACTGGAGAAGTTGGAAGTAAAGTCCGCAGTGGCCGGGGTGGATCCCCACCTCTGCACCCAGACTGCGAGGCGGTACTTACCCTGCTGGATGGTTGGCGAATCCCCGTTATTTCCTGCGGCGTTGTTGCCCCCGGCGGGGAGGGGGATGCTCAGCTGCCGCTCGGGTTCCGGCAGGCAGCGCTTGCAGAACGAGTGGAGGCAGGGCAGCAACTTGGGCTCCTTCCCTTGCAGCGTATCGCGGCACACGGCGCACTCGTCCAGCAGGTTCAGGTTCACCTCGGCGGGAGCCGCAGCCGGAGGCGCAGCAGGGGCAGCCGCCATCGCCGCCGCCGCTTTGTCCGGGCCCACTCCCGGGCTGGGTCCTGACGCCGGACTCGGCCCTGGGCCCGGACTCGGCCCTGGGCTTGGACCGGGGCCCGCTCCCGGGCTTAGGCCTGGGCTCGGACCCGGTCCCTCGGCCGCCGCCGCGGCCGTTGGTATCGGTGCCGCCGCCGGTGGTGTTGTTGATGATGATGATGAAGATGATGATGATGATCCTGTCACCGCCGGCGTCGCCGCGTTCAGCTCCGGCTCCGGTTTGTCCTGACTCTCTTCATCCTTGTCGGGCAGGCCGCTCTTCTCCTCGCTGACGCCATTCGCCTCGATATTATTTCCACCTTTGTTTTCCGCCATCTTTTCTTTTCTCTCTCTCTCTCTCGCGCTCGCTCCGCGCACGCTCACATTCAAAACCCTCTCGAGCTTCGCCGACACCGACCGCCCGCGTTAAACAGCGGCGCCTATTGGCCGACCTCGCCCGTCTCCTACCGCCGGATGCAAACCCATTTCCGATTGGCCGCTCGGGTCTTCGCCGCGCGGGTGGAGACAGGACGTCAGGACGCACGGCACGCCGGTGGTGCGTTCCTATTGGTTGCGTGAGTCGCCGACGTGCGGCTCCCGGCGTCTGCAAATGGCGGGCAAGTGTGGGGGGGTGGTGGTATCACGTGGATCTATCACTGAGTCTTCAGGCTTCCCTCAGGTGGAAAATTAGGCATCTGGGTCCTTAAACTAAAGTGAAAAGTAGTTATTAGGACACTTTATATCTAGAATATTCCGATAATATACTTCGTTTTACACATTGCAACAAGCAGAAGTTGGAATGGACTGTAATGAAGAAACAGAAAATGCAATGAAGTTGGGATGAGCTGGCTGGACCACTAGTTGCTGAGAAGCTGCAGGCCATTTGGGGATTTTTTTTTAACAGGAACCTTTATATGCTCCTGCAGATGTTTAGATTACAAATAAAATTAAGAAACTGACTTCTGTCAGCAATGAATGTTTTGCTCTTGGGATTAGATTCAATTACATGAACAAAGCCATGTGATTGTGTTGAACAGGAAGTGCTGGAAAAACTCAGCACGTTTGGCAGCATCTGTGGAGAGAGAAACAGAGTTAATGTTAACTCTCCACAGATGCTGCCAAACCTGCTGAGTTTTTTTTTCCAGCACTTTCTGTTCTCATTTCAGATTTCCAGCACCTGCCGTAGTTTGCTTTATTTATGATAATGTTGAAAACCTATTTATTGCATTGGGGGCTCCTGAAATAACTAGATGCAGTGTGGTTTGTTGTGCCTTTGGACAGATTCTATCACTATTCAAATATAATGTTTTAATGAGTTTTAAGGAAGATGCCGCATCAGAAAAATGGCCTATCATTTTGCCTTTCAGAGGCTGATGAGTTAATATCTTCTTTGGCACTATTGTTTATGTATTCTCAGAAGTTTAATGCATTGTTCTTGTTTACACAGATGTAAATAACAGGAAGGTTTTGTTTCTCCATGCTTCACCATGAGAAGACTTGAATTTTGATCATAAAGTGTGTTATATATAACTTAAGTCATAATATAACAATTATGAGTGTGAAAAACTAAGTTCAAGCATTGCTTTATCACTCTGACTCCTGTAATTGCAAGAAAAGTCTGCAAACTAACTTGGGACTTGTAATAATTCAGAAATACTATTCAAAGTAACAACAACTTGCATGTATATAACAAATTTAACATTCCAAATGTCCCCGGAGCACTTTACAAAGATGAAACTGGCTATCAAGGGAGGGCTTAAGGGAAGGTTAGAGAGGATTGAAATTCAGTAGCAAAACTGAGATTTCCTGATTATAATGGTGAAAAGTATCTTCAATTCTCAAAGTAGCTGCACTCAATGCATACTACCTAAATCCTTTTCTTTGTACCCAAATGAAGAAAATGACAAAGTTTGAATTGATATTTTGTATCTGTTCCCACACTAAAAGACACAAAAAGCATGCAAATAATAGTGGTTAGTCAAGGGCAAAAGGGAGGGAGGAACTTAAAACAATCATTATCAAGGGGAAAAGTACTAGGCAAATTTATGGGACTACAGGCTGCCAAGTGCCCCAGACCTGATGACCTACATCCTTGGGTCTAAAAAAAAAGCGGCTGCAGAGATGGAGAATGCATTCGTTGTAATCTTCCAAAATTCCCTAGATTTTGCAAAGCTCCCAGCAGATTGGGAAATGGAAAATGTAATTCCCTTTTCAAGAAAGTACCGAGACATACAGGGAACTTGTAGGCCAATTAGCCTAACATCAGTCACTGGAATATGATGGAATCCATTATTAAGGAAGTAGTAGCAGGACATTTAGAAAATCATACAATCAAGCTGTGTTAACATGATTTCATTATGAAAGGGAAATTTATTAGCATTACTTGAGGCTGTAACAAGCAGGGTGGTTAAAGGAGAACCAGTAGACACAGTGTATTTGTATTTCTAAAAGGCATTCGATAAGGTGCCAAGTAAAAGTTTACTACACAAGAGCTCATGGTGGTGTTAATATATTAGCATTGATAGAAGATTGACTTACCATTGGAAAACAGGAAGTCAGAAAAATGGGTCATTTTCAGGTTGGTATACTGTAATTAGTGGAATGCCAGAGGGATCAGTGTTGGGGCTTCAACTATTTTAATCTTAATGACTTGGGTGAAGGGACCGACTGTGTTGTAGCCAAATTTGCTGGCAATACAAAGGTAGGAAAGCAAGTTGTGAAGAGGATAGTATTTGCAAAGGTATATAGAGATTGCTATGCTCTAAGACTAAGCTGCAGGTAGATCCAACTCCAGAAGCGAAGTAACTGGAGCAATGTGCTCTTGAGTTGGAGGGGGAGGTCTGAAGAAATAAAGAACTTGCATTCATGTAGTGCATTTTATTACCTCAGGAAGTTCAAAGGTGCTTTACAACCAATTAAGTACTTTTGAAGGGTTGTCACTGTTGTAATGCAGGACACATCTGTGCGCAGAACAGTCCCACAAGCAGTATAAAGGAACCTGTTTTAACGACGTTGGTTTCTTCAAAATAGTGGCATTGATTCTTTCACATTCACCTGAGAGGGTAGATGAGGCATAAGTCTCATCCAAAAGATGGCACCTCTGATTAGTGTTAACGCTCCCTGACTGCTGCACTGATGTGATATTTTAGATTAGAGTAGCACTCTCACCTCTGAATCAGAAGGTTGTGGGTGCAAATCCCACTCTGGGACTTCAGCACAACAATCTAGGCTGACACTCCAGCGCCATACTGAGAAAGTGCTGCATTGTTAGAGGTGCTGCCTTTCAGATGAGAGTTAAACTGAGGCCCTGACAGCCTTCTCAGATGGATGTAAAATATCCCTAGCGGCGTTGACAATACTTATCTCTCAATCAATATCACAAAACAGTGTATCTACTCATCACCATTTCTGTTTGCAGTGCTCAAATTGACAGCTATACTTTCTTTTTTGTGACAGTGACTGCAATTCAGAAATACTTAATGGCTGTAAAGTGCTTTGGCATGCCCAGCGGCTGTGAAAGGTGCTATATAAATGCAAGTCTTTTTATTAGTATTATTTACTCAAGTCAGGGGTGTGGGATTCAAACCCACAACTGTCTAAAACAATGTCAAGAATACTATCACTGAGACATTGGTACGGGCAAGATAAAGAGCTTAGGCTCCACGTTTGCCCCCCGCAGTGTGACTCTCAGCAATATTTGTTTTTAGGAGGCCTCATAAAGATGACATTTTGCCAGACCATAAATTCAGCAGATTTTCTTCACTAATGTCAGGCTGGATTATCTTTACAGGTGATTCTTGCAAACCTCTATTGAGGTCTGCATTCATGAGCTTTACTTTGGCTTTGATCAAGTCCCTGCTGAGTATTTGTTGTGATGTGAGAATAATCATTCAGAGCTAACGTTTAAGAAGAAAAGATGGGATATGAACACTCAGTGGAAAAAAGACTAACATGAAAATCAATGCAGATTAGTGGATAATGGCCTTTGCAAATCCCTCCAACCGATATTTGTCTGCTGCCTTCTCATTAATAAATGTCATTCTGGACCCTACAAGGTGATAATCCACTAAGTATTTCCTTAAATGAAAAAGGAGGATGGTGGCAAATATAATTGAAATTTTTACACCACCATCGTTTGCTCCAGTTTCCTTTTGTGTCTTGGAAACCTGAACTAAATACAAGAGCAGTGCTGAGAACTCTAACTTGTAACAGTTCAGTTACTCACCACCAGGAGTTGCCATTGCTTCGTAAGATCACAAATCATAAGGTAGACACGCATGAGCAAGGACATTCAGCCCACATTGATAACAAAATAAGACAACACGCTTCCTCCCGACATTATATATCCAGCTATACTTTAAATCATTCCATGAATTTTGCCGGTGCCAGTCTAGAAGTCTGTTCTAACATGTTAGCCACTCAATTTTTAAATGCATCTGGCATCCTAGAATGTTTAAAGCACAGAAGTAGGCCTTTTGCCCTTCATGTCATTGTTGGGTCTTTGCAAGAGCATTCCCCAACCTTAACCCTTCCCCTGAAGTCCTGAAAAAGTTTTACTTCAGGTGCTTATTAAATACAATTTTGAAAGCTTTAATTGAATCTACCTCCACCACACTGTCCGGCAGTGCATTCCAGATCCCAACTACTCCCTGCATGAAAAAGCTTTTCCTTGTGTTGCCGACTGTTCTTTTGCCAGTCACCTTAAATCCATGTCCTCTGGTTCTTGACTTCATCTGCCCTATCTAGACCCCTCATGATTTTTGAATACCTCTATAAAATCTCCTCTCAACCTTGTCAAAGGAGAACAACCTCAGCTTCTCTAATCATCCATGTAATTGAAATCCTTCATAACAGGATCCATTCTCATAAATCTTTTCTGCACCCTCTCAAAAGCCTTCACATTCTTCCTAAAGTATGGTGCCCAGAATTAGACAGAATACTCCATTTGAGGCCGAACCAGTGTTTTAGAAAGGTTCATAACATCCTTGCTTTTTGTATCCTGTGCCTCTATTTATGAAGTCCAGGATCCCATTGCCTTTTCAACCAATTTACCCATCTGTCCTGCCACATTCAATGGTTTGTGCACATATACCCCCAGGTCCCTCTGCTTCTGTCTCTTTAGAGTTATACACTTTATTTTCTATTGCTTCTCCTCATTCTTCCTACAAAAATTTACCACTGCACACTTATCTACATTAAATTTCATCTGTCACATGTCTGCCCACTTCTCCAGCCTATGTCCTCTTATAGGAACATAGAACTTAGGAGCAGGAGTAGGCCATTCAACCCTTCGTGCCTGTTCCGCCATTCAGTCAGATCATGGCTGATCTGGTTGTGGCCTCAACTCCACATTGCCATCTGCCTCCCACAAACCTTTACTCCCTTATCTATCAAAAATCTGTCTAACTCTGCTTTGAATAAATTCAATGACCCAACCTCCACTGCTTTTTGGGGAAGAGAATTCCAAGTACTCATGACCCTCAAGAGAAAAAAAATTCTCCTCATCTCTGCCTTAAATGGTAGACCACTTTTTCTTAAACTGTGTCCCTTGGTTCTAGTCGTTCCCACAAGTGGAAACATCCTCCTGTTATCTACCCTATCAAGTCCCCTCAGGATCTTTATGTTTCAAGAAGATCACCCCTCATTCTTGTAAGCTTCAATGGGTATAGACCCAACCTGTTCAATACTAATAAGATAAGCCACTCATCCCAGAAATTAGTCGAGTGAACCTTCTCTGAACTGCTTCTAATGCAATTATATATTTTTTTCAAATGAGACCAAAAGTGTATACAGTATTCCAGATGTGGCCTCACCAAGGGTCCTGTACAGCTGCAGTAAATCTTCCCTACTTTTATTTTCTATTCCCCTTGCAATAAATACCAACATTCCATTTGCCTTCCTGGTCACTTGCTGTACCTATACTTTTGATTCATGTACCAGGACACCCAGATTCCCCTACACCACCAACTTCTGCAGTCTCTCTCCATTCAAATAGTATACTGCTTTTGTACTTGCCAAAGTGCACAATTTCACATTTTCCCACATTATACTCCATCAGCCAAATTTTTGCCCACACAATAAACCTGTCTATATCTCTTTGTAGACTCTCTTCCTCCTCTTGACAACTTATTTCCCTACTTATCTTGGTGTCATTGGCAAATTTAGCTACCATACAGTCGGTCCTTTCATCCAATTCATTGATGTAAATTGTAAGTAGTTAAGGCTCCAGCACTGATCCCTGTGGCACTCAACTTGCTACAACTTGCCAACCTAAAAAAATACATTTATCCCGACTCTCTGCTTCCTGTTAGCTAACCAATCCTCTACCCATGCTAATATGTTACCTCAACACCATGTAATTTTATCTTGTCTACTAACCTTTGATGTGGCACCTTATCAAATGCCTTCTGGAAATCCAAGTACACCACATCATTATCCACCCTACTTGTTACGTGCTCAAAAAGAAAACTTTTGCAGTCTATCACTACCCTTCTCATGGTTCACTATACTTTTAAGTTTCGTGTCATTGCAAATTTTGAAATTGTGCCCTCTACACCCAAGTCTACATTATTACTGTTGATCAAGAAAAGCAGTGGTCCTAGTACCAGCCCTGGGAAACCCCACTGTAGATTTTCCTCTGGTCCAAAAAGCAACTGTTTCCGCTGCTCTGTTTCCTGTCATTGAGCCAACTTTGTATCCATGCTGCCACTGTTTCTTTTATTCCATGGACTTCAACTTTTCTGGCAAGCCTTTTATGTGGCATTTTATCAAATGTCTTTTGGAAGCCTATTTATACCACATCAACTGCATTATCATCAATTCGTTTTGTTATATCATAAAAGTATTCAATGAAGTTAGTTAAATAGCACTTGCCTTTAAGATGTCCATGCAAGGCTTCTTAATTAATCCACATTTGTCCAAGTGACTGCTAATTTTGTGTTGGGTAATCATTTCTAAAAGCTTTGTAACCACATAGGTTAAACTGGCCAGTAGTTGCTGGGATTATCCTTGCACCGTTTTTTGAACAGAAGTGTAACATTTGCAATTCTCCAGTCCTCTGGCACTACCAGTTCTATGGAGAATTGGAAGAGTGTGCCCAGTGCTTCAGCAATTTCCACCCTTACTTTCCTTAGCATCCTCGGATGTATCCCATCTGAACCTGGTAACTTATCAGCTTCAATACATCCAGGATATCTCTTACCCTCTCTTTATCAATTTTTAGCCCATCCGGTGTCTCAACAACCTCCTCTTCCACTATTACTTCAGTGGCAAATTCTTCCTTGGTTTAAAAAAAAATGTAAAGTGTTTATTTGGTACCTCAGTCATGCCTTCTGCCTCTTTGTATACATCCCCTTTGTGGTGACTGGTTGGCCTCAGCCTTCCTTTTACCACCATTTTATTATTTATATGCTTATAGAATACTTTTGTATTCCCCTTTTATATTAGCTGCCCACCTCTTTCCATATTCTCTCCTTGCCTATCCTATTTAATTTTCCACTTAACTTTTGAAATTCAGCCTGGTTCTCATTTGTATTATCAACCTGACATCTGTCATACCCACCTTCTACTTATTCATTTTACTCTCTATTTCCTTTCTGTTTTAAGTCTTAAATCTATTTTTGGACCGTTGACTTAAAGGGAGTGTGTAACTGGGAGTCAGGCTAAATAGGAATTTTAGGATTTGTTATAGTAGTAAGTAATTGTAGTCTTATGTATGTGCTTAAAGTCTTTTATTTTGTTAATAAATATTTTAATTTAATTTTAAAAAATTTTAAAGGTCTTGGTAGACTCATTACTTCGCAATTCAGTGCACATATTTTCTCGTAATAAATACAAATTGCAAAGCCGTTGTGATAGCGCTACCAAATTTCCCTTGTGGATTTGGTCTGCTTGGCACACATCATCCACCACGTCATAACAATTATTTCTAGCTAAAACAAAAACAGAATTACCTGGAAAAACTCAGCAGGTCTGGCAGCATCGGTGGAGAAGAAAAGAGTTGACGTTTCGAGTCCTCATGACCCTTCAGCAGAACTGAGTAAAGTTAGGAGAGGGGTGAAATATAAGCTGGTTTAAGGTGGGGGGAGAGAAGTTTGGGGGGGTGGTGGGGTGGTAGTAGGGACAAGCAAGCAGTGATAGGAGCAGATAACCAAAAGATGTCACAGACAAAGGAACAAAGACGTGTTAAAGGTGGTGATATTATCTAAGAGAATGTGCTAATTAAGAATGGATGGCAGGACACTCAAGGTACAGCTCTAGTGGGGGTGGGGTGGAAAGACTAACAGGGTATTACAGATTTAAAAATAATGAAAATAGGTGGGAAAAGAAAAATCTATATAAATTATTGGAAAAAACAAAAGGGAGGGGGAAGAAACGGAAAGGGGGTGGGGATGGGGGAGGGAGTTCAAGATCTAAAGTTGTTGAATTCAATATTCAGTCCAGAAGGCTGTAAAGTGCCTAGTTGGAAGATGAGGTGCTGCTCCTCCAGTGTGCGTTGGGCTTCACTGGAACAATGCAGCAAGCCAAGGACAGACATGTGGGCAAGAGAGCAGGGTGGAGTGTTAAAATGGCAAGCAACAGGGAGGTTTGGGTCTTTCTTGCAGACAGACTGCAGTGTTCTAACTTCCAATTGCATCTGCACCAGGATAGTTTAAGCAGTGTTTCAGCCTGTACATGCAAAAACACTGCCAAATGAAGGGTTAGGTTGATCCAAATGCTGGTTGCATGTAATGAAAAAAACTGAAGATGCTAATTTTCCCAGCCACAAGTGTGGCTTCCCAGAGTCTTGCGATTTCAGAGTGCCATTCTGGAATATCCTGGAGTCCCAGCTCCCATTTTTTATGTTCAATGAATGATCTGCAGGCTACTGCAACAGGTGATGAACACAGTGATAAATTGTCCATATTCTGCAGTACTTCTTAATTCCAAAAGACTAAAGAGCAGCTTTATCTTTAAGTAAACATTCCAGGTCTGTTTTAAAACATTTTGATTGCACAGTCTGCGCACAATATCTTTGCTTCTGTGTGTTATTTATTTAATGATAAATAATTGGAACAGCTTGTTCAAATCACAAAGTACAGATGAGGGGGATCATCAATCTGTCTCACCCTTCCTTGGATGAGATGATTCTTTCTATCTTACTGTCTAAGAATCTTAATTTAGTGTGGAATATTTTTCTTCATTCAGAGTAGGAATCTCGAGTAAATTCTAGTAAGCAAAATCCTGCAATTGCAATTAATTGTTAGCCTTGAGCAAAGCAAGACAGAAACCAAAAGAAACAACTTTGTGGCTATAAGGGAAATGGTCCAGTTGTAAAAACTTCCATCAGGCCTTTGAATGAAAGGGGCTTCCTGAAAATCCCCAACTGTAACATGAGTTATAGAATCTTTTTTGTGAGAGTAAGTGGAGGGATGAGAGGATGGGGTGGAGGGATAGGGGACAGTGAGGGGGTTGTTAATTGTTTAGGAAGTTTACTTTTAAATGCATGTGAGGCCTTCCAGATACAGCTTGTGCTGTCAATCACTTTCAACCCGGGTCCTATGCCTGTGATTAACAGTGTGAGTTTGCTGCAATAAATTTCTGGACAAGTTCCCAATGGTAGTGTCAGTGTTGGAGGCATCCACAAAGCGGTCCGGGCAGCATAATTTTGTCCATTGGAAGTTTAAACTTCTCATGGAGTTACCGTCTGTGCACAGGTCAAGACTTCCTCTGGGTCTCAATGTACGTCAGTGGCAAACTTCTTAATGTTCGCCACTCTTTATATTGGAAGATTTGGGCCAATGAGTTTTACAGTTTTTAAGATTTTAAAAACAGTCAAGCTCCTGAGCACTTGGTGAATCAGACTTGATGCGTCTCTGCAGTTATATTCAATGCAGCTTCAAGCTCAAGCGGTGTTTCACTGCCTTCCCTGAGGGATCCTGCACTGTTCTGTTCCTGTCTCAGATCAGGACTCAAAATGGAAGTTAGTTTGCAGTAATGCATATGTAACAATATAACTGCACTCTCTTTTCCAATGTCTTGTATGCACGCACAGACTGATAAGAATTCTTACTAAATAATTATTTTTAATATAGTACCTATGGTGATGTGTATATTATAAGTGTATTGTATAGTGTATTAAAAAAAATACAATGTATTTTAATTTAGGATGCAGTTACCTTAAACCGGTCCTGGCCAGTAAAGGTATTATAAGCAAGGAATTAAGAAGACCAACATCCTGCCTAAAATGGTGTCCAGCATACAGACCTGAAATGTGCAGGCTGCGTGGACGCCATTTTGATACCAAAATGGTACCTCTGGTGCCGAATATACAGCCAAACTTTTTGGCAGTGTTTCAGATCGATGAAAGGTCATCAACCTGAAATGATAACTCTGTTTCTCTTTCCATTGATGCTTCCTGACCTGCAGCACTTTCTGTTTTTATTTCCTTCCTTGAACTGTTCGCAGGCATGGTCTAACTAGGACATTGTATAACTGAAGCATGACTTCTACCTCCTTGTATTCTAGTCTTCCAGATATAAACTCCAGAATATCATTAGCCTTTTTGATTTTTTTTGTCCCTGTCCATGACAGGAGAAGATTGCAGAGGCTGAGAAGAAGTGGAGGCGACTGCTCTTTTTACGAGCAGTAAGATATTTTCAGGCCGGTTACTAGAACAAATTGTTCCAGTGAAAGACAAAGTGGTATCATCATCACTGACTTGTGATGGTATTAGGCGGCTGATACTTGCGGGGGGGTGGGTGGGGGTGGGTGCGGGGGGGTCGGGGATTAAAAACAAAAGTGCTGGAAAATGCACAACATGTTAGCCAATATCTATGGAGAGAACAGAACTGGAATAAATTACAGGTGAAAGCATTTCACAAGGAATAGAGCAAGAAAGGAAGAGGGGAAAGAAGACTAAACGCATACAAATGAAAAGAAATAGAGTGATATGTAAAATGGTTCAATGGACAGCAGGAGATGGTTAAATGGCTGAAAGGGTATTAATATCAAATGATAGGGAAAAGCATAATGAAAAAAATTAAAGCCAAGAACATGGGAATAGCTGAGGTGGCAAGTGAGGGTTGAGACAGGGCTGGAAAAATGGCTAAAGTCTGAAGTAATTGAAATCAATATTAAGGAAAGAGGGTTGCAATGCATATAACAGATAGACAAGATGTTGTCCCTCAAGCTTGTGTTGAACTATTGCAACAGAATAAAAGGCCAAAGGTGGAGAAAAATAGGGAATTAGAGTGCTAGCAGCAGGTAGCTTGGAGTTGCAATTAGAGACTGAAATCGTCTTCTTCTTCTTCTTCTTAGGTTGCTATACCTTTCCTCGACGTTGTTCCATGCAGGCTCAAGAAACCTGAGTGGCAGGAAGTTAGGTGTAGTGTTGTAGAAGAATTTGCAGGCTACACAGAAACCACACTGTTAATGTTCTTTCTGTGGCCCCCGCAGCAGGGGTGTTTAACAAAGTAGTAACCCAATCAGCATTTGGCCTCCCCAGTGTAGAGATGTCAGAATGAGCAATGGACACATTTAAGCAATATACCAAATTGGACGATGTACATGGAACAAAGCTTTTCAACCAGAAGGAGTGTTTGGCTCTTTGTAAAGCGATGTGGGGGGTGGTGAAGGAGGTGTTGCTTCTCTTGTGCTTACATGGGCAGGTACGGGGAAAGGAGAACATCTAATAACGATGGTGGAAGAATAAAGCAAAGCATCTTTGGAAAGCAGAATGGGGAGGAAATGAGAGGTTGGGTAGAAGGATCACATTGGAAGATGGCCTGCCAACTGCAAAAGCTGGTGGGATGGAACCCTATCACAGTTATCGGAAGAGGGAATCGGTAAGAGCTGAAATACTGGAAATGGTTGAATCTGGGTGATAGCCATATTTACCATGGCATTGCCAACTAGTACAGGGATCAGGGAGGGAAGTTGGGAAGCCAAGAATTCAGTAGCACTAGTTTTGTTGTCGGGTTCTGTGTGTTAATGCCATCAACAAATAAAGTGTGCACTCACAATTGTCTATTTCTCCATGTTCTAAAAAAGACGGGCATTTGGTGCCCAGTATGAAATGCTAGGCACCAAATTAATAAGAAGAACCTCAGAGGTAACCTCTGTATTATTACCTGAGCCATGTGCAAATTGGCATTGGATAAATAAGATTACGGAAATGAACGTGTGGCTCAAAGACTGATGTGGAAGAAATGGTTCCTGTTCGTGGGGCACTGGCATCACTACTGGATAAAGTGGGGGCTACACCATTGGGACCGTTCACACCTGAACCATGCGGGGACCAGTGTTCTAGCGAGCTGCATAACTAGGGAAGTAGAGAGGGCTTTAAACTGAACAAGTGGGGTGAGGAATCAAGCTTGGGTAGATGTAGCAAATCAACGGTAGAGTCAAGGTAGGAGAGCAAAGTAGTAATGTGGGAAATGAGGGTCAGAGAATGGCAGGAAGGGACAGAGAGAAAAAAACCTAAGAATTCACCAACAATCAAGAATACGTATTACAAAGATAACAAAGTCAAAATTAAAAGCTCTGTAATAAAGTAAATGAACTGATAGTGCACATTGAAGTGAGTAAATATAATCTGATATCCATTACAGAGACATGGCTGCAGGATGACCAGGATTGGGTCCTAAATATTGAGGAGTATATGACATTGAAGAAGAAAAGAAAGCTAGGTAAAGGTAGAGGGGTAGCACTGTTCAACAAAGATGGCATTGGTGCAATAGTTAGAGATGACTTTGGTTCAGGTCATCAGTATGTGGAATCAGTTTGGGTGGAGATAAGGAACAGTTGGGGAAATAAGTCACCAGCGGGAGTGGTCTACGGGCCCCCTAACAGTAACCACAATGTAGGACAAAGTATACAAGAAGAAATATTGGATGCTTGTGATAAAGGGACAGCAATAATCATGGGTGATTTTAATCTACATATAAACTGAAAAATCAAATCGGTAGTAGTAGCCTGGATGAGATGTTCATTGAATACTTGCGAGAGAGTTTCTTGGAGCAGCATGTTCTGGAACCAACCAGAGTCAGGTTATATTATACTTGGTATTGTGTGATGTGACAGGATGAATTAAATACTCCAGAGTAAAGGCTCCCCCCCTAGGTTGCAGTATGCACAATATGATTGGATTTCACATCCAGTTTGAAAGGGAGAAGAGTGGGTCTGAGACTAGTATTTTAAATTTAAATAAGGGCAACTATGTGGGCATGAAAGCTGAACTAGCTGAAGTGAACTGGGATATTAGGCTAGGGGATAGATCAATAGAGAAACAATGGCAGACATTTAAAAGGATATTTCAGAATATTCAGAACAAGTATATTCCTACTATAAAGAAAAATTCTAAGGGGAGAACCCATCATCCATGGTTAACTAAAGAAGTTAAGAAAAGCATCAAACTTAAGGAAAAAGCATCTAACTGCACAAAGATGAGTGGCAGGTCAGATAATTCGTCAGAATATAAAGAACAGCAGAGAATGTCTAAATGGTTAATCAGGAGAAAAAAATTAGAGTGTGAGAGGAAGCTAGTAAGAAATGAAAACAAAGGAACGCAAGAGTTTCTACAGGTATTTAAAAAGGAAAAGAGTAAATAAAGTGAGTTTTGGTCCTCCAGAGAGTGAGAATGGGGAGTTAATAGTAGATAATAAAGAAATGGCGGATGCAATGAACAAATATTTTGTTTCTGCCTTCTCTATAGAGGATACAAAAAACATTTCCAGTAATAGCTGTATATTGGAAGGTGGAAGGAAGAGACGATCTTGGTAAAATTACAATCACTAGGGAGGTAGTACTGAGCAAACTGGTGGAGCTGCAGGCTGACAAGTCTCTGGGTCCTGATGGACTTCATCCTAGGGTCTTAAAAGTGGTGGCTATTGAGGTAGTAGATGCTTTGGTGTTAATATTCCAAAATTTGCTAGATTCTGGAAAGGTTCCATCAGACTGCAAAGTATCAAATATAACCCCTCTATTCAAGAAGGAGAGAGGCAGAAAACAGGCAACTATAGGCCAGTTAGCTTGACATCTGTCATGGGGAAGGTGTTAGAATTGATCATTAAAGAGGTTATAACTGGGGATTTAGAAAAACTCAACATAATCGTGAAGAGTCAGCATGGTTTTGTGAAAGGAAAATCATGTTTAGCCAAATATTTTGGAGGCCTTTGAAGGAGTAACATGCGCTGTGGATAAGGGGGAGCCTGTAGATGTACTGTTCTTGGATTCCCAGAAGGCATTTGATAAGGTGCCACATCAAAGGTTATTGCAGAAAATAAAAACTCATCGTGTAGCGGGTTACATATTAACGTGGATAGAAGGTTGGCTGGCTGGCAGAAAACAGAGAGTATGCATAAATGGGTCTTTTTTTGATTGGCAGGATGTGATGCATGGCATCCTGCAGGGGTCTGTGCTGGGGCCTCAACTTTTTATACTTTATGTAAATGTCTTCGAATAGGGAAGCAAAGGCATGGTAGCTAAATTTGCAGATGACACAAAGATAGGTAGGAAAGTATGTTGTGAAGAGGACATGAGGTTGCAGACAGATATAGATAGGCCAAGTGAATGGGCAGAAATCTGGCAGATGGAGTATAATGTGGGAAAATGTGAAATTGTTCACTTCGGCAGGAAGAATAAAAAAGCAGAGTATTACTTAAAGGAGAGCAACTGCAGAATTCCGAAGTGCAGAGGGATCTAGGTATTCTCGTGCATGGGTCACACAAAGTTAGCATGCAGGTACAGCAAGTAATTAAGAAGAAGGATAATGGAATGCAATCCTTTATTAAGATAGGAATTGAACAAAAAAGTAAGGATGTTATGCTTCAGTTACACAGGGCATTGGGTGAGACCACATCTCGAATACTGTGTGCGGTTTTGGCCTACTTATTTAAGGAAGGATGTAGATGCGTTGGAGGCGGTTCAGATTGATATCTGGAATGAGTGGGCTGTCTTATCTAGAAAGATTGGACAGACTGGGCTTATTTCCACTGGAGCTCAAAAGATTGAAGAGTGACTTAATTGAAGGATATAAGATCCTGAACTGTCTTGACAAGGTGGATGTGGAAAGGATTTTTCCTCTTGTGCGTGAGTCCAGAACCAGGAGGCACGACTTTAAAATTCGGGGTCACCATCTTAGGACAAAGCTGAGGAGAATATTTTTCTCTATGACTTTGGAACTCCCTGCCTCAGAAGGCGGTGGAGGTAGGTCATTGAATATTTTAAAAGTGGGGGTAGATAGATTCTAGTTAGGCAAAGGAATAAAAGGTCATTGGGAGTAGATGGGAATGTGGAATTAGAAACACAAATAGATCATCCATGATTTTATTGAATGACGGAACAGGCTCGGGGGCCGAATGGCCTACTTCTGCTCCTATTTCGTATGTTCATAAAGCATTTAGTAAAAGACAGTGAAAAATAATAATTTAGGATTTAATAGCTTCACAAGAGCACAAAGCCTTCAGGAGGAACCTATGGGAGGAAAATAGATAAAGGAGCTGAAATAAAAAACACTCGCGCATACTGACACAGAGTGGGAGGAAGGGCTAGACTACAGGAAAAGCATTTGAAGTCGTTGAATAATGAGGTGTTGAAAGGAAATTAAAAAGATAGATGAGGTGATAGTGGGAATGAGACAAACAGTAGAGATGAACAGGAATGAGATCAAAAAAGAGACTAGAGGAAAAATAGGAAATAAAACTGCATTAGGATGAATGAAAAGAAAATCATAAAATAAAGGAAAATAATGGAATCAAAGCTGATGTGGTGATAGATTCTGTTGTTCCTGCTGTTCCATGAAAATTTGCTCAAGTAACACAAGGTTCAGACCACTGATGGCTCATTGAGTATATCAATGAGGTGCTGTGCCTAGGAAGATAGGAAACTGAATTAGGCCTTTCAGCACTCCCTGTTCTGCTAATCTTATCTGTATCTCAATTGCCTTAACTCCATATTCCTTGATACACTTACCTATCAAAAACCACCTTATTGCACTCTTAAAAGCTCCAATTAACTTGCAGCATCCAAAGCCTTCCAGGGAGGGAGTTACAGATTTCTCGTACCATTTGACTGAAGAAATTAGCCCTAATTTCCCTCCAAAATGGCTGAGCTTGAATTTTAAGAGATTTAAAAGCCAAAAGAGCCTGTGTTGATTTAGCTGATCTTAACTGGAATGGTGGTAGGGGTACTTCCACTGGCTTCAGTGTCCCTCACCTAAGAATGGAAAAAATTACCAATGACCAGCTCCTGATTGCTGTGCCCTGATGGAAAGCAGATGTTGGCATAACTACAGGATTGGACTTGACTCTGATGCCTTCTGCAAGCAAGCAGTCAGCTGACACTAACTACTTCTGTTCACAAATGAGGGCTGGCCAGTTGGACAGGGTACCCAAAGATGTGCAAGAAGCTTTAAGCAGGACAGAAATGTGTTGGAAAGAAAACAAACACAGATAGAGGATTATTTCCTTGGATGAATGAAATTTTCCACTTTATGGTCATTTTCACTTGGAACATATACCAGGTCTCTCACTACAAAGCAACTATGGGTTTTACTGCCCAAGCACAGTCTATTCCTAGCTGTGAATATCCCCCAGGAAAATTACTCTTGAAACGTGCTTCCACAACCCTTTCAGGCAATGCATTAAAGATCATAACAATTTGCTGGATAAAAACAAATATCTTCATCTCCCCCCTTTTTCGCCAATTATCTTAAATTTGTGTCCTGGTTAATGACCCTTCTACCAGTGAAAACCATTTCTCCTTCTTTATTTTATCAAAAGCCCTCATAATTTTGAACACTTGTAATAAATATACCCTTAGCCCTCTTTGTTACAAGGAACAATGCCAACTTCCCTGGCCTCGCCACATAACTGAACTCCCTCATCCTTGATGTTATTCTGGCAAATCTCCTCACTATCCTCTCCAAGTTGTTTGTAAAAGTTTAGCACAACTTCCTTATTAGTTTGGCCTGGTGTGTTTGGGGAAATATATTAGCATGGATAGAGGATTGGTTAATGGACACAAAACAGAACAGGGATAAGTGGATCATTTTCAGGTTGGCAGGCTTTCACTAAGCGGGATACAACATGAATCAGCATTTGGGCTTCAGCTATTTACACTCTTTGTTGATGGCTTAGATGAAGGGAGTGAGTTGACATATCTAAGTTTGTTGTTGGTAAAAAGATAGGTGGGAAAGTATTCTGTAAGGAGGACACAGAGCCTGTAAAGGGATGTAGCTAGGTTAAGTGAGTGGGCAGGAAGGTGGCAGATGGAAAATAATGTGGGGAAATGTGAGGTTGTGCCATTTTCTAAGGGAAATGGAAAAGCAGCATATTTTTCAATGGTGAGAAGCTATGAAATGTTGATATTCAGTGGAATCTGGGTATCCTTGCATCCGAAATACTGGAAGTTAACATGCAGGTAATCCAAGCAATTGGGAAGGCAAACTGTATATTGCACTTTATTGCAAGAGGATTGGAGTACAAGAGTAAGGAAGTCTTGCTGCATCGAATAGGGCTTTGGTGAGACCACACCTGGAGCACTTTTGGTCTCCATACTTAAGGAATGATATACTTGCCTTAGATGGGGTACAACAAAGGTTCACTAGAATGATTCCTGGGATGAGAGGGTTGTCTTTTAAGGACAGATTGAATAGAATGGGCCTACATTCTCCAGAGTTTAGAAGAATCTCATTGAAATATATAAAATTCTGACAAAGCTCGACAGAGCAGATATTGAGAGGTTTCCTCTGGCTAGAGAGCCTAGAACTAGGGTTCATAGTCTCAGTTTAAGGGGTCGGCCATTTAGAACTCAGGTAAGGAGGAATTTCTTCACTCAGAGGGTTGTGAATCTTTGAAATTCTCTATCCCCGATGGCTATGAATATTCAGTAATTGAGTATTTTCAAGGGTGAGATTGATAGAGTCCAAAAATCTAAGGGAATCAAGAGATGTTTCTTCCTTTCTTTTCTTTCCTATTTCTCCCTTCCCTTCAAAGCTTTCCCATTCTGTAATCAGGCCTCTATACGCATCTTGTTACATTTTCCAGCCCATTCTGTGGTTCCCCAAACTTTTCAACAACTGTGGCGGAGACTAGATGGGTAACCCTACTTTAGGGCCACTGCCCTGTGACATTGCAAAACTGGTCATTAGGAAAAGAGAACAATTTGCAATTATATAGCACCTCATCGTGGCTCTGAACATCAAAAAGTGCTCAATTTAAAGTAGATTACCTTGTGAAATGTAGTGCCCGATGTTACATAGGCAAGTATAACACTCATTGTAGACAATAGTGAAAATCTCATAAACAGCAATGAGTTAAATTACCAACTGATCTATTTTTGGTTGGCTGAGGGAAGGATGTTAGCCAGGAATTGGGAGAACTCCCATCTCTTTGCCAAACAGCACTGTGGGATACGGTCAGGTTCAAATAATCTTTGTTTCTTTCTCTTCGCTGCCAAATAGTAAGTAGTATAGAAAAGGCTAATGCAGATTATATTTTATATTAAATTGTGATGGAAATTGGTAAAAGCTAAAGGCATGCCTGATATCAGGAAGTTTTTCATGTGAAGAGTGAGCAATTCTTGTAATGGAATTTGGACAGAACGCTGGGAGATGAAAATTCTGGAATGATTAAAAAAAAACTAGACATAGCAATGTGGGAAGTGTAGGGTTTTACAAGGGTATGAATTAACTTAGTCTGACTGACCTTTCTCATGTTTAAAGTTCCTCTGAATACTAGCTTTTGTTGAACGACATTGTGATTTCACTGATTCTTGTGGCAAATTTGAGCATCTGTACCTGGACAGTAAACTTGGCTGAATGAATTACACATCTGTTATTGAACCCACCTGGATTTTTTTTCTATTGGCGTGAATGGGATGAAGATCAAACAAATTGTATAATGGGAGGATAATTCATTCTGCCATACTACCATCTAGTGTCACAAATATGAAGTTCACAAAATTGTTATGTTTTGGGACTCTCCCTTTAATTTAGGGTAAAACGGAGGAATGAAAGGGATCATATGACCTCTGAATCTTGTCTGACAACAAGCTTGGGTGGCTTGGCGGTTAAAGGTTAAGGTGGGTTGGGGGGTTGGCGGTTAAAGGTTAAGGTGGGTTGGGGGGTTGGTGGTGGGATTGGTGCAGGTTATTTTACTGGGAAATAGGTACAAGATGTTCACACCTGTAGACAGTGATGCTGTGCTGATTTTCGGTCAATCTCCAAGTCTCACAGAGAGGTGTTATGAATATCAGGTTTTGTATAAACAGTTGCACTTTAAACTGTCTACTTAATTCAAGATAGAATAGAATTGGGGGTCCGGAGGATAGCTCATTAGTGTTTCTACCTGGAAACAAGGATCTCATGATTCATGTTATCATAGATATAGGATTTGGTAAGGTCCATGGGAAGCCATTGTAGGATCAAGTTGCAGATTTCTTAAGATATCGCTGAAATTCACAGACACAGTCATCTATAAAAGAATTGAGAGAGAGAGAGAGAGCAGGCAGACAGAAGCAGCCAGTCCCTATTGTTCACCATGTAGAATGTGGGTGGGAGCTCACATTCAGATTGAAGAGACCAAGTTCGTGAGGATTTAAACAAGGCTGGAAGATTCATTTAGCTTTAGCTGGAGGGAGGAACCTCCAGGATAACCCTCGTTGTAAAAGTCAGTTTGGGGATTAGAAATTACCCTGAATAAGGGAAAAGGAAGCAAGGCGTCAGGAACTGAGAATAGCTTTGGACAGGTTCCTGGAGAATGAAGTGTCCACTTCAGGGACAAATATAACTGTGGAGGGGGATTTTCAGTTGTTTTAAAAGTTAAATTGGGTTTTTTTTTTGTAATTTAGTGTATAACTTTAGTGTATAGTGCCAACTTAGTGTTTAGATAATGTTGGTTTCAGTTTGTTTGTTACAGTAGAAGCCTTATAGCTTGAAATTTTGTTTTGTAATGCTTTCAGTCAGTTACTGGAAACTCAAATATCTTTTTACAATGTTTGGGTCTCTCCGACGATCTTAATACCAAGCAGTCAAGTTGAAAATGCCCCACACGACCTCTTGCTATTCTTATTGACTTGCTAACTCACTGTCAACCTAATTAATTTTTTCTGGTGTAGCAGTAGAGGCTGACTGTTTATTCAGGATGTTGGAGTGGAGGCGGTTTAAGATCTCCTTCATGTAATTGTGCCAATTGTTGTATCTGTTTAAAGTGAACTATCATTTTGGATAATATCTAACTGGCATTTTCAAAATAATCAGAATTTTATGTGCGCTTGGAACTTTTCCAAAGGGTTATTGTCAATTGGCTTCAGCTGTTTACAGGCTAAGAATTTGAGTATTGCATGTTGGGAAATTTTAACCCCCCAACAATGGAAAGATGAGAGTGGGTGGGGGGTTAAATTTGTAATTTTTAGGGTGTTAGTGCAACCTGACTCTAACACAGCCACTCCCAGCCTTAGAAGAGGTGTGCTTGGATGCTGACAAGAAACCCAAACACCAAAGCCAGGAATTCCATAATTGCTGAAAAAAGAGACGTGTCTAAGCTTTTCACCTTGCACTCATCAGGACACTCGCAAGTTTGCCAATATAAGGGGAAAAACAACAATTTATTCTGTATGAGAAGAGAGTGCTGATTGATTGGCAAGTGGCATTACCATGGAGAATGCACTACTGATGGTGATTGACAGTTAACTACCAAGCTTTGTTTGAAATTTAAACCAGGCAGCTTGACCCTGATTGGCCAAGGCATTGCCCTGAGGAATTGAATGAGTCAGCAAATGGCTGTCACATTTTGTTTAGCTGAATCAGGGTCCAATGTATGTACATGTTCTTTCTGTCTGCAAAGAACAGAGCCCTGTGTATTAATCTAGGTAGCCTCCAGTACATGCAAATGCATCACATTGCGAGCCTGACTGACAGTCTTAAATTGGCTGCCAGCATAATTCTTAGCACATTGAGGATTATTTAGCAAATATTGCCCAATTGTGGAATCACATCTAATGTTGGACACTGTTTTGAGTTTTACAAGTACAGATTGGTTGGGTACGGTCTGTACCCTGCCCATTGCAAACAGCGGCTGGGACATGCTGTTTGACGCGATCCACCAGTCTTTGGGATGTATGGCCTACATACCCAGCATCACATTAGCACTGAAATTCATATACCCACTTTACTCATTTGTGTGATAAGCAGAACATCTTTTTGGCTTGACAGCAGCATCCTGTTAATGGCGAATACCACTTGTGTTGCGACTGCATAGTAGCAGGTGAAACAGCTAACTTCACCTGTTGCTCAAATTTTTGAGATACCTTGCCCTCCAGGGTAATCTGAGGTAGACTGGGCACTTTTCAGAACCGAAAATGATGGCCTTAGGCCTCTTTGTGAGTTTGCGTGATATACAGCATGAAATGATCTGATCAGAGTAACCATTATCCTGCTAGATGCCTTTGATGCGCCCTACTTCAGCATCAAGCTTGCATGTTGAGCAAATGGCTCGGGCCCTATTTACAAGGTTGCCAATAAGATCAGTCTTATAGCATGTGGAACTATAAGAATCCCAACACATGTATTGACCAGTGAAGGTAGGCTTGCTGTACACCGTGGTAGAGAATCCCCTGGCAAATTCCTCAACTAGTACGTCAAAGAAAGGGAGTTCATTTGACTGCTCCATTTCATAGGTGAATTTGAGCACAGGATGGAGCCCATGAAGAAATGTAAGGAAATTGTTACATGCAGCTGCGGATTTAAATATAACAGTCTGGCACACTGACCTCTACCTCGCGGAGGCTGAGCGTCAACTCGCAGACACTTCCTCCTACCTCTCCCTGGACCATGACCTCACCACTGAACATCAAGCCACTGTTTCCAGGACTGTCACTGACCTCATCTCCTCTGGAGATCTTCCTCCCACAGCCTCCAACCCGATAGTCGCCCAACCTCGGACGGCCCGCTTCTACCTCCTACCCAAAATCCACAAACAGAACTGTCCCGGCAGACCGATCGTGTCAGCCTGTTCCTGCCCCACGGAACTCATTTCTCGTTATCTTGACTCCCTTCTCTCTCCCCTTGTCCAGTCCCTTCCCACCTACATCCGTGATTCCTCTGACACCTTACGTCACATCAGCAATTTCCAGTTCCCTGGCCCCAGCCGCCTCCTCTTCACCATGGACATCCAATCCCTCTACACTTCCATCCCCCACCAGGATGGTCTGAGGGCCCTGAGCTTTTTCCTCGAACAGAGGCCCGAACAATCCCCATCCACCATTACTCTCCTCCGTCTGGCTGAACTTGTTCTCACACCGAACAATTTCTCCTTTAACTCCTCTCACTTCCTCCAAATAAAAGGTGTGGCTATGGGTACCCCCATGGGCCCCAGCTATGCCTGTCTCTTTATGGGGTATGTGGAACATTCCTTGTTCCAGTCCTACTCCGGCCCCCTCCCACAACTCTTTCTCCGGTACATCGATATTTACTTCGGTGCTGCATCATGCTCTCGTTGGGACCTGGAAAAATTTATTAATTTTGCTTCCAATCTCCACCTCTCCATCATTTTCACATGGTCCATCTCTGACACTTCCCTTCCCTTCCTTGACCTTTCTGTCTCAATTTCTGGTGATAGACTGTCCACCAATATCCATTACAAGCCTACCGACTCCCACAGCTACCTCAACTACAGCTCCTCACACCCTGCTTCCTGTAAGGACTCCATCCCATTCTCTCAGTTCCTTCACCTCCGTCGCATCTGTTCTGATGATGCTACCTTCAAAAACAGTTCCTCTGACATGTCCTCCTTCTTCATTAACCAAGGTTTTCCACCCACGGTCGTTGACAGTGGCCTTAACTGTGTCCGGCCCATCTCCCGCACATCCGCCCTCACGCCTTCTCCTCCCTCCCAGAGACATGATAGGGTCCTCCTTGTCCTCACTTATCACCCCACCAGCCTCAGCATTCAAAGGATCATCCTCCGCCATTTCCGCCAACTCCAGCATGATGCCACCACCAAACACATCTTCCCTTGACCCCCCGCCCCCGGCGGCATTCCGTAGGGATCATTCCCTCTGTGACACCCTGGCCCCCTCCTCCATCACCCCCTACTCCTCAACCCCCACCTACGGCACCTCCCCATGCATACGCAAAAGATGCAACACCTGCCCCTTCACTTCCTCTCTCGTCACCGTCCAAGGGCCCAAACACTCCTTTCAAGTGAAGCAGCATTTCACTTGCATTTCCCCTAACTTAGTCTACTGCATTCGTTGCTCCCAATGCGGTCTCCTCTACATTGGAGAGACCAAACTCAAACTGGGCGACCGCTTTGCTGAACACCTTGCGGTCTGTCCGCAAGAATGACCCAAACCTCCCTGTCGCTTGCCATTTTAACACTCCACCCTGCTCTCTTGCCCACATGTCTGTCCTTGGCTTGCTGCATTGTTCCAGTGAAGCCCAACACAAACTGGAAGAACAGCACCTCATCTTCCGACTAGGCACTTTACAGCCTTCCGGACTGAATATTGAATTCAACAACTTTAGATCTTGAATTCCCTCCTCCATCCCCACCCCCTTTCCGTTTCTTCCCCCTCCCTTTTGTTTTTTCCAATAATTTATATAGATTTTTCTTTTCCCACCTATTTCCATTATTTTTAAATTTATACCTTTTATGCCCTGTTAGTCTTATTTCACCCCACCCCCACTAGAGCTATCTGTACCTTGTGTGTCCTACCATCCATTCTCAATTAGCACATTCTCTTAGATAATATCACCACCTTCAACACCTCTTTGTTCTTTTGTCTGTTACATCTTTCGATTATCTGTTCCTATCACTGCTTGCTTGTCCCTACAACTAACCCCACCCCCCCGACTTTTCTCCCCCCATCCCACCTTAAACCAGCTTATATTTCACCCCGCTCCTAATTTTACTCAGTTCTGATGAAGGGTCATGAGGACTCGAAGCGTCAACTTTATTCTTCTCCGCCGATGCTGCCAGACCTGCTGAGTTTTTCCAGGTAATTCTGTTTTTGTTTTGGATTCCCAGCATCTGCAGTTTTTTGTTGTTATTGATGTGCATGTCCGGGTTGGTCTGAAGGCCTCGCAACGGTGTAAGACATTCATGTTGCACGTGCAAGTCAGACAGGTCAGTCATTCGGAATCCCTGGATCAGCTAGGTGCATTTTCAATGATTCAGCATCTTCAGTGGACGCTGGATTGTGGCAGGATAGTTGGGAGTAGAGGAGTCCAATCTTCCTGTTTGATTTGTGATGAACGCACACCAAAATTGAAACCATGCGCAAGCACAAATTCTTCACTTTCTGAGAGTACATGGTCAGAGAGATTTATTACATGTTTAGTGGCATCATTAATTGCATTGCCCAACTGCTTCCATTTAAGTGAGTTTATGGTGCGGTGATCTATTAAAGCAATATAGTGGCATAAACAGATCAAATCGATAAATGAAAGAAATTCAGACCAAGTGCAGGGTAGGGCATGGCGTAAATTAGTAACCCTATTAGCAATCTGTTCAATCTCATCTTGCATAAATGTTCACTCAGTCGTGGGACTGTGTCTCATTTTAGCATTCAGCTACAAATATTAATATACAGGGCCCTATTCTTTGCAGACAGAAAGAACATGTACATACATTGCACCTGTGACAGTCATTTGCTGACTCATTCCTCAGAGCAATGCCTTGACCAATCAGAGTCAAGCTGCCTGGTTTAAATTTCAAACAATGTTTGGCAGTTAACAGTTAGTAACCATCAGTGGTGCATTCTCCATGGCAATGCCACTTGCCAACCAATCAGCACTCTCTTCACATACTGTATAAATTGTTATTTTCCACTTATATTGGTATTCTTGCATGTTCTGATGAGTGCAAGACAAAAAGTTTAGACATGTCCCTTCTTTCAGCAATACTCAGATTGTAGTACAGAGTACTTGAGTGCTCTATACTACCAAACGACTAATTTCATAATTGGATGCAGGCAGGTACTTATTGGCACATTTAATATCCTGAGGATGTTAATTTTTACATTGTATTTCACTTAACTCCAGATTTAACTTGAGCAGCACAGGTTTTCTGGGGCTCAGGAGACTGACCGGGAAAGGGAGGTGAGTTTGAGCAGCTGTTCATATGGAGATTTAAACTTGTCTTTGTCCCATCTGAATAAAGTCTCACTTATTGAAGCTGATGTCACAGTTCCCCCCAGCAATGGCTAGCAGAGAGTTCTTGTGTGAAACCAGCTTTTCTCAACCTTGGAGCCTTTCAAATTGACTCAATCAGAATGGGAGGAACCTTGGATACGTTTGACAATAGATCAGAAGAGGAAGAACATCACTATCCAGGACAGCGATGTCATGCTGTGTGGGATTAGCACATGCACAGGAAAGGGACCCAGGTTCAGGAGGCACTATCCACATCACAGGCTGACAGTCAGAGGCTCAGCTTCGTTGATCTCTCAGAAGAGTAGTACACCTGCAGGCTGAGGTTGTCACGTCAAGTGATCGCAGACATCTACAGCCTACTACAAGGATACTTGCTCCCGGCTGGACCCAGTGGCCATGCGGCACCAATGACTGTGAAAATGACCACCGCCTCAACTTTTCTGTCTCCGGATCCTTCCAGGGTGCTACCTGCGATGCATCCAAGATCTCCCAGTTATCCGCATATCAGTGCGTAAGGCAATTTGTTTGCTGATAATGATGAAAGTTTTCCCAGTGATTACAATTAACAGAATGAGCAGATAATCAGATTCAGCTCTCTGGCTGGACTCCCCCAGGTTTATGTTGCCACTAGTGGCACACAAGCGGCAATTCAAGCACTGCCATAGTGACTCAAAATGTTTATAAACTGCAAGGAATATTTTTCCATCAGTGCACAACAAATCTGCAACCTCAAGAAAGGGTTCATGCAGTTTCACTGGGAACTGTCATGATGCCTTCATACTGTTGCAGTGCAACATCCCGAACCCTTTTGAGAAACCTTATCAATAAAGCACACGAGCACTACAGTGTGAGCCACATGACCACAAGGTTTGATGTAGAGCAAGCCCTCAGAATGTTGAAGATGTTTTTCACATGTCTAGGTATGTTTGGAAGTATCCTTCAGGACTTGCCAGATCTGGGGTGAGTGATCTCCAAAATAGTAGTGGTGTGCTGTATCCTGCACTACATTGAGCAGTAGAGTGGATTGCAGGTGAAGGAGGATGATGACAGCACTCATTATCGTATGAGGAGAATATAAAAGAAGAGGAGCAGTTCAACCTGTCATCCGCCCATTGCACATCCACCCCATGGCAAGCAATGGCATTCACCACGAGTGAAGTGAAAGTACGAGTTTACACTCAGGACGCAATAATGGCAAGACATGGCAGTGGTACTAATCAATATCTTTTATATGCTATTATAAAGAAAGGAAAATTAACAACATAACATTTTGCCAAATATTAATGTGCTGTCTCTTGGTGACATACAATTTCTTCAACTTACACTTCCTACCTCCTTGTCATGTTGTAAGCCAAGTGGCTTCAGTCAGGGCCAGGGAGAGATATGATGGGCCCCGGCGCTTCTCCTGTTTCTGGGCCCCTTATTCTGTGCCACTTTAACCCTCCCCCTCAATCCTGCATGATATGTTTTCCCCTTTCAAGATTCACCAAACAATCACAAAAAGGTCCTAGTAAAATGATGATGCCCATCGTTGGCATCTGGTTACAAATATCATCCAATATATGCAGCATGGGCCATTAATATTAAGAGCAGCAACGATATAATGCAGTGTTAGTTTGTATGCGCCCTGTAGGTGATCTCAGTGACTGTTAAACAAACCAGAAAGTACAAATTTTACTTTAACAAAATCGTGCAACGTTGTTAATTTGACAGGAAATCATTTGTTATTTATAACACTGTGCATATGATAACACTGGTTTCAATGACTGCCTCAGCCCTCATTAACATGTTCTGGGCATTGCACCATATGGACACAGTGACAGTAAATTCATACCTGGGGGAAATATTCAGTACTTGCAATCCTGATTAACTGCACAAGATCTTTTCCATTCTGTAGAAGTAGAAGAAGACTTTCTTCTGCTTGGATGCATGATATTTATTATTCAATATAATTATTTCACACAAGGGGTGTAAATTGATTCTAGTTTATCAGTAATCTCACAGGATAGAAAGATCAAATGACTCCTGAGCAACAAAGTAGAATGATTGAACAACATAGGTCTTTACTGTCAATGAGAAGCATTGGTGTTCTCTGGTGCCTTTGTGCAACACAACTTTTAAAAGGCCAGAGGACAAAGACTGAATGGTTCACAATTGTATCTGTTTTCTTGATTAGCAAGTCTAAAGACCCTGCTGCTTCTCACTACAGTATATTTTCAATATCTACAATGCAACACAACTTTATAACAGTATTTCAATACCTCACAAAACTCATAAAAAGTACCAAGATAGAATGGGATAATAGTTAAGTATACAAAAGGACTAGATTGAATTCTTGAGAATTGTCCGCAATGTAAATCAGGTTACTGATTCGCTATGAGCCCATAATGCACTTCTGTCCTGGCAATCTCACCCGACGAATCATTCTCATTGTAATCTTTCATTAGCAACAAAATAAACAACTCCAGCCATGATTTCACCCTCTTCGCAAGATAATTATGGAGGACAAAGGCCATCTTTCCCAGTTCATCTCATTCATCCCAGAATGACATACAGACATGCGTATTAGGAGCAGGAATAGGCCTTTCAGCCCCTCGAGCCTGCTCTGTCACTTGATAACATTACCTATATTATACCAGTGGCTACAATGCAAAAGTACTTAATTGGCTGTAAAGCGATTTGGGGCATCATGAAAGGTGCTGTATAAATGTAGATTTTGTCTTTCTTTCTTTCATTATACCTGTATGTAGTAGTCAGAGTGACTGTAACAATGGTGAAATTGGAGACCCAATGCTGATTATCTAAGGATAGTTGATCACAAGCAATCAATTGATGTCGAGAAAGTGGCTACAAAGAAATCACTAAATTTACAAAGCAATTCAACTCTCTAGCTGACCTCCCCCTCTGCCCCCACCTCCCGGCAATACCCCGTCTAACCCCACCTCTGTCCTCCCTCCATCCCCACTCCAACCTCCCCCCAATGCCCCATAATCCCCACTCCAACCTCCCTCCAACCCTCCCCAACCTTCTCCCAACCCACACTCAAACCTCCCCCCACAACCACTCCTCCAAATTCCCTCAACTTTATATATATACACACACACACACACACACACACACACACGGATTTCACTTACCATTTTTCAAGGAAGAACATGGTCCTGACATTTGCTGCGCTGCTGTTGTTCTTCGAGCAGCTTCGGTTTTCTGGCGGCCTTTTAAAAAAAAAATCAGACCCACGAAGCTGCCCAAGGATTGGAAGCAGCACATTACAACTCCATGAATTTGCCACTGATACTGACTGACTGGTGTTAAAAAGATCGGAACTCGCCGGTTGCTCAGTCTGGATGACGAGAAATTCCATTTAAAACACAGAGTCCGTGCCCCCCCAGCCCTGGGCCCAGGTGTTTGGCACTGACTGCACCCCCCTCTCCAGGGCCCTGGCTTCAGCAGAGATAGATCCCTACCCTGACACCTAAGATGATTTTGACCTATGATCTCTGTTTTTTTAGAAGCCTTTGGGGCCCTGTCAAAGACTGCCCCACCTGCAATTTTGCAGTGTTTATCAGGAGACGAGGCAACATTTTGGGTATTGGCTGTGGTGGGGAGGGAAAATGGGTGAGAAGTGGGAGGGCTTTGAGTCGAGTTCCCGCTTCCATGTCCCCTTCTGCCATCATTCTTCTCCTGGGCCAGAACCAGCATACAAGCTTGGTAGAGATCACGAATAAGGTATCTTTTATCCTGCTAAAGGTGAGAGACATGTTGGTATCCAAAATTGCATGCCTGGACTCAATTGAGAGCAGTGTTTGAAGCTCCATGGGAGCAGCCATTCTCTCCAATACAAATATTCTCAGAATTCCCTGCATCACCAATCCACTAGCGATTCAGTTTGATTTCCCCCATCATCTCTGTTATTGTGGAGAGTGTGTGTGGCACATCTGTCAGTACCTGAAATAAGCACCTCTGTCATTCTCTTCCTTAATGTTAGACCCTGAGGATCAGCATCTGTATCCAGCTGAACAGAGCTTGCTGGGGACCTTGACTCCGGGAGCAGACTTGCCGCGGCTGCGCCTGCCACCAATATCTGTTCATGCTCACTTGAGTTGTGCATCGCCTTCTCTTTTGCTCTTTCGTCCACCATCCTCTATCCTTGCCTCTCTTGTTTAAAATCTGTTACATGCATAATATTTTCCAGTTCTAATGAAAGATCAGAGGGTCAGTTAGCTTAGATGGCTAGAGTGTGGAGTATAATAACGCCAACAGCATGTGTTCAATCCTTGTTCCAGCTGAGGTAGTTCTTGCCTTGTATAGTGATATCATAGTTTGGGCCATGATTTGCAACCATCAGACAATGAGGACGTTACATAGAGAGAGACAGAGGTCACTTCTGTGACCTTTTATTCTCCTCTCTCTCCATCCCCCCACCCCCAAAACAGATGTTGCCTAGCCTGCTGAATGTTTCCAGCAATTCCTGTTTCTATCTCTGTCTGTTCAGGTAGGTACTGTAATGTGAAAGGTGAGATTGAATAAACTGTATGGTCTTTTTCATCTGAATTATCATGTGAACATGTATGGCTGGATTATTTTAAGAATAATCATTGTGCAGATATATACACAAATAGCCAACGATGTATATTAAATATTTACAATTTTTCTCAAATTGTGATTTCAAATCTCAGGCAACTTTAATTGTTTTCTGTGAAGCAGCCAAGTAGGTCAGCAGCAAAAACTGCCCTTCAAGGAATAAATAGCTCTTGAGGACTGACAGCCATCATAGCAAAGGGACTTGGGTGCATATGTGCATAAGTCATTAAAGGTGGCAGGACAGGTGGGGTGAGCACTTAGTACAACGTACAGTATCCTAGGCTTTATTAATAGGGACATAGAGCACAAGAGCATGGAGGTTATGCTGAACTTGTATAGGACACTGGTTAGACCTCAGCTGGAGTATTGTGTACTGTCTGAGCGCCACACTTTAGGAAGGATGTGAACGCATTGGAGAGAGTGCAGAAAAGGTTTACAAAAATGGTTCCAGGGATGAGAAACTTCAGTTATGAAGATAGATTGGAGAATCTGGGACTGTTCTCCTTGGAGAGAAGAAGGCTAAGAGGAGATTTGATAGAGGTGTTCAAAGTCATGAGGGGGGCTGAACAGAGTAGACGGGGAGAAAATGTTTCCTCTTGTAAAGGGATCGAGAATGAGAGGGCACAGATTTAAAATGGTTTGCAAAAGAAGCAAATGCAATGTGAGAAAATAACTTTTTAACACAGCGAGTGGTTTGGATCTGGAATGCACTGCCTGGAAGTGTGATGGAGGCAGTTTCAATCGAGGCATTCAAGAGGGCAATGGATGATTACTTAAATAGAAACAATGAGCAGGGTTTATGGGGAAAAGGCAGGAGAATGGCACTGAGTCATAATGCTCATTCGGAGTTCCAGTGCAGACACAATGGGCCGAATGGCCTCCTTCTGTACCGTAACAACTCTATGACTCTGTGATTCTGTGATATTGGCAAGAAATAGGTAACTTCAAACTCTGGCATTCTAGATTGTAAAAATATCTCAGAGTTTCTTAGAATGAACATTCTTTGCACAATGTCCAAATGCAGTGTAAACAATTGATTTATATGTGTTAACTGCCTCATGTGCGTTCAGACCTAATTTGATGCTTTGCCTCTGTCAGGGCAGGAATTCATGAGTTGACTCTGCCGTATATCCAGAAGCGTCTCTTGAGATTGAGCTGGCTTCAATTCTGGCATCTGGACTCTAAGATGGACCGACCATCTGCAGGCTTTACCACTTCTCCCTGGTGAGGTACCTATGCAAACATCTAAGGGTGATGGCAAGGTGATGCCTTCCTGGTGTAGGCCAGACACTGTGAATTTCAGAATACTAGGCTTATCAGCTGAGGCAGGAAGAAGTTGGCTTTTTAGGAAACAGATTCTTTCCTCCTCAGCCACTATCACCAGCTGTTGCTTTCACCTTTTCTCATATCAGCTATTCTTTTATAAATGGAATTCAACTTCTCAAACTGTCATGGTGGATGTGAGCTCAAAGTCTTTGGATTATTAGTCCAGTAACATAACCACTACATTGCTATGCCTGTCCTCTTGCTACATATGTTGTTTATCTGCTAATGTAGCTACCGTCACCAAAAACCAGATTCAAACAAGTGAGTCTAAGAATTGTCATGATAGTATATTTTCAGTATGCTGCTCACACTGGATATGATAAATTGTGTTATAGACTGCATGGGACGATTGCTGTGGGCTGAATGTATGCAACATGAGAGTGAAGGAGCAGTAACAAGGGAAGGTTGGGGAAGCTAAAATCTCTTGTTTTTAATATGCTCTGAGTTATGAAATGGCAGAATCTCCTTCCTTTCTATCTGAGAAAGAAAACAACTGTTTGAAGTGCATAGAAAAAATTAAATTGAAGACAGGAACTCCTTGAATGATTAGACATTAGACTTTCATCTGCGTAAGGAAAGAAGGCCTGTATAAAAGGTCCTGCTTACAGTAGCAAAGACAGTTTAACATAATAACATAAGTGCATAAGAAATAGGAGCATGAGTAGGCCATACAATCCCTCAAGCCTGCTCCGCCATTCAATACAATCATGGCTGATCTTCTATCTCAAACTCCACTTTCCCACTCATTCCCCATATGCCTTGATTCCGAAGAGATTGAAAATCTGTCTATCTCAGCTTTAAATATAATCAATGATGCAATATCCACAACCTGCTGGAGTAGACAATTCCAAAGATTCTTTACCCTCAGAGTCAAGAAACTTCCTCTAATCTCAGTTCTAAATGATTGACCCTTTATCCCATTTTTAAGACTGTGTAGCCAGGGAACAACCTTTCAGTGTCTACCCTGTCAAGTCCCTTTAGAATCTTGTATGTTTCAATAAGATGACCTCTAATTCTAAACTCCAGAGAATATAGGTCAAATTTACTCAGCTGCTCATCATAGGGCAACCCTCTCATCCCAGGAACCAATCTAGAGAACCTTCACTGTACCGCCTCCAAGGCAAGTATATCATTCCTTAAATAGGGAGACCAAAACTGTGGAAAACTGCACTGCAGGGTAATCTCACCAACGCCCTGTACAACTGGAGCAAGACTTCCTTGCTCTTGCATTCCAGTCCCCTTGCAATAAAGGCCATTATGTCATTTGCCTTCCTAATTGCTTGTTGTACCTGCGTGGTAACTTTTTGTGTCCAGTACAACCAAGTCCCTCTGAACATTAACATTTACAAGTTTCATTCCTTTTTTAAAAAATATAGGATTATTCTGCTTTTCTTACTACTGAGGTAAATAACCTTACACTTCCCCACATTTATACTTCATTTTGTTGCCCACTCACTTATCTATCTAGATTTCTTTGCAGCATATTTGTGTCCTCCTCACAGCTTGCACTCCCATCTAGCTTTGTATCAGTTACAAACTTGGATACATTACTCTTTGTCTCTTTGTCTAAGTCATTAATATAGATTGTAAGTAACTGAGGCCCGAGCACTGGCCCTTGTGGCACTCTTACAGCCTGCCAACCAGAAAATGCTGTTTATCCTTACTGTTTGCTTTCTGTTCGTTAACCAATCCTCCATCCATACTAATATAGTACTCATAATCCAATGAGCCCTCATTTTGCTAATTAATTTTTTGTGTTGCACCTTAGTGAATGCCTTTAGGAAATCCAAGTATACAACATCTACTGGTTATTCTTTATCTACTCTACTAGTGACATTCTCAAAAAACTCCAATAAATATGTCAAACATGATTTCCCTTTCGTTAAGCCATGCTGGGCTGAAATTTGCAGGCCTATCAAGTGTGGGGGTAAGAGATGCGAGGCCTGCCAAAATGGTAGGAGTTGGTGTTGGGAAGGGAGTCCACTGTCTTGCTGCTGCCATGCCATATTGCAGGAAACTTGTTGGCTTGAACACCTGCTGGGCAGCCAGTTGAGCCATACAAATGGCCAGTTAAAGGTCACTCCATAGATTCATAGAGGCCTACAGCACAGAAAAAGGCCCTTCGGCCCACCGAGTCTGCGCCGGTCAAACAAGTACCTAACTATTCTAATTCTATTTTCCAGCACTAGGCCCATAGCCTTTTGCCTCCCTGGGCACTTTGCCTCAGTAGGGAGGGCAGGCACCACCTGGGGAGATGGCCAGGTAAACCCTGGTGGCCTCCCAGCGGGTTTCATAGAATAGTCCAATAGGAGGCCATTCAACCCAGCAAGTCTGCGCCGGCTGTTTTGTAGAGCAATCAAGTTAGTCCCCACCCCTGCCAAAGTTTCAGCCGGTTTGCCCTTTATGGGGAGGTGGTGGTGTAGTGGTATTGTCACTGCACTTGTAATCCAGAGACCCAGGGTAATGCTCTGAGGACCTGGCTTTGAATCCCACTATGGCAGAAGGTATAATTTGAATTCAATAAAAATCTGAAATTAAAAGTCTGATGATGATCATGAAACCATTGTCGTAAAAACCCTTTCTCCTGTTATTTCCTCTTATCCCTGCAATTTTTTCTCTTTCTGTTTGTCCAGTTCATTTTGATGGCTACAATTGAATTTGTTTCCACCATCCGACCAGAGGGTCCTCCTTGATGGGTGCTTTGTGGCCAACAGAGGGAAACCCCGTTGGCAATGGCACCACTACCCTTCCCACTCCTGTTGATTACCAGGGCCTAGTTGTCAGGTTCCAGGTTCATTGAAGTGTCCTCTCACTGGTGATGCAGCCTCAGCACTGACTACCACTAGCAGTGGCCCTGCTGTGCTCCCAGTCCTCTGATTGAGCTAGCAGTCCTTGGGGTGGGCCACTGTCCTTAATTGGATGATGGTCCCAGCGGTTGCCTCTTAATTGGTCGCTGCTAGCAATATGCCACCCCACATTCTGCCTCCTGCAGAAGCGAGGGGCTGCCTTCTGATTTCAACCCAATGACGGGAATTCCAGCTAAGCAGCAAAATTTATCCCATTGGCTCTGTTGGATTATACTGTGATTTTCTAAATGCATTGCTGAGACTTCCTTAATAATAGATTCTAACATTTCCCAACGACTGATGTCAGGTTAATTGGCTTGTAGTTCCCTGTTTTCTCTTAATCCTTTCTTGAAAGTGGTGTTACATTTGCTAAGTTCCAGTCCACTGGGACCATTCTATAGTCCAAGGAGTTTTGGAAAATCATGATCAATTGTCTTTTTTAGAACTCTGAGACGTAGGCCATCAGGTGCAGGGGCTTTGCCAGCTTTTAATCCCTTAATTTATCTAATATCTTTTCTCTGCTGACATTAATTATTTCAAGTTCCCCATATAAGACATAACACATAAGAAATAGGAGCAGAAGTAGGCCATTCGGCCCCTAAAGCCTGCTCTGCTATTCAACAAGATCATGACTGATCTGATTGTGGCCTCAACCCCACTTTCCTCCCTGTCTCCCATAACCCTTGACTCCCTTGTCAATTAAAAATCTTTCTCTCTCAGCCTTGAGTATATTCAATGACCCAGCCTCCACTGCTTTCTGCGGAAAAGAATTCCAAATGCTAATGACCTTAAGAAAAAAAATTCCCCTCATCTCCGTCTTAAATGGGCGACCCTTTATTTTTAAACCATCCCCCCAGTTCTAGATTCCCCCACAAGGGGAAACATCTCAGCATCTACCCTGTCAAGCCCCCTCAAAATGATAAACATTTAAATAAGATCACCTTTAATTTTTTTAAACGCCAATAGTATAGGCCCAACCTGCTCAACCTTTTCTCAAAAAGACAAGCCCCTCATCCCAGGAATCAGCCTGATGAACTTTCCCTGAACTGCTTCCAATGTATATGTGCCTCTCATTAAATAAGATGACCAAAACTTTACACAGTACTCTAGGTATGGTCTCACCAATGCTTTGTACACTTCTAATTAGGTCCTTGGTTACCCTCTATTTCTGATATGTAATTTGTGTCTTCTACTGTGAAGACACACACAAAATATTTGCTCAAAGTCTCTGTCATTTCCTCATTCTCCATGATAATTTTTCTGGTCTCAGCATCTAGGAACCAATGTTTATTTTAGCTACTCTCCTCCTTTTTATATACTTGTGAAAACCCCTACAGTTGTTTTCATGTTCCTGGCTAGTTTGCCCTCATAATCTATTCATTTGTTCATGTGTGCTCTGCCTGAGGGCAGGTCATTGGCCCATTCTCTGCTGATGATTCATCCTGAGCTATTTCCTTGACAGTTTCTTTGTCAGTGGTGGTTTGCCATTACCTTCCACTTTTGGGGGCAGGGTGAGGAGACAGGTCCCAAGTATACGTCAGCCAGAACGGGAATCCATCCCACGCTGTTGGCATTATAATACATGCTCGCTGTCTAGTTAACTGGCCCTCCCTCATAATCAATTATTTTCCTCTTTTATCAATTTTTGATCACCCTTTGGTTTCTAAAACGTTCTTAATCCTTAGTTTATTACTGTTCTTCACAGCATTATAAACCTCTTCTTTTAATCTAATACTATAGTTAACTTCCCTAGTAAGCTTGGGATGGATCTTTCTTGCTAAGTTTCTGTTTTTTAATTCAATGTATTTTTGTCAAAAATTTTGAATAATTCCTTTAAATATTTCCCACCGTTTATTTACTTCCATACTTTACAATCTATTTATCCAGTCAACCTCAGCCAGCTCTTCCTCATAACTATATAATTGGCTTTGTTTAAGTTTAAGATTCTTGTTTTGGACTTGAGTATGTCATTCTCAAACTTAATATGGAATTCAGTTGTGTTATGACCACTTTTTCCCAGAGGACTTTTTACTCTGAGATTTTTAATTAACCATGCCCCATAACACAATACTGGATCTAAAATAGCAGTCTCTCTATATCACTGGGGGAAGAATGCAACACCCACTGATGTTCAAGGCCCGCCTGATGCCATAATCATGTAGACCTATAAATAAGCAAGCATCCTACCCACATGAAACAGACTTAAGGCTCCATTTCCAAACCTATCAGAGCTTTACACTAGTTGTTAGACCCCAATTCAAAATCCAAGTCATTCAAGTTACACCCAGTTGACCCAGGGCTCAAGAAAACTAGCCAACAGTCCTAAATGGGACTGCTATAGTTCAGTTAAAAAAAAACACTGGATTTCTTTTAAAGTTAAAGCTTTCTGAAGCCAGAAGGTACAGGAGTGTTTCTCTTGTCTCCGCATTAATACTACAGCCCACTGCACGCCTGAGTTCTCTCCCCTCAGTTTCACTTCCTTCCCCCAGCTGCTTCCTAGGACCTGGAATTGGTAAGGCCCCAACTGGTGAGCTGCATCAGGATATATGTTTTGTGACCACATGCTGTTTCCATTCAAATTTGACGTCACGCAGACCTCATGCCAGCATGGATTGATGCACAGAACAAACAAGCTGAGTTTCTCCTATGAAAATTCTTACAATTAAATTTTAGAAGATAGGCTGTGGAATAGATGGACACTTGACAGATGAAATTTCATGTAGAAAGTGTGAAGTGATACATTTTGGTAGGAAGAATGAGGAGAGACAATAGGTGCTAAATGGTACAATTTTAAAGAAGAAAACCTATGGATATTGTACACAAACCTTTGAATGTGGTGTGTCAGATTAACAAAACAGTTAATAAACCTTCTGGGATCCTGGGCTTTATAAATAGAGTGCAAAAGCCTGGGAGTTATGCAGAAACTATATAAAACACTAATTTGGCCCCAGCTGGAATATTGTGTCCAATCTGGGCATCTGGAAGAATGCAAAGGCTTTGGAGAATGGTTTCAGGGATGAGGTTATTACATTTACGTGGATAGATTGGAGAAGCTGGATTTGTTCTCCTTAAAGAAGAGGAGGCCAAGAGGGGATTTGATAGAATTGTGTAAAATCGTGAAGGGCTTTCTTGAACGGAAGGATGCTGACTATAGATAGAGGAAATAAAGTGGAACTGTTTGCAATGGCAAAAGTGTTGGCAAATAGTGAGCATAGATTTAAGGCGATTGGCTCTGGAATATATAATAATTTGTATTAATTTTGCACTGAACTTTATATTTTGTACTTTTAAACATATAGGAAACAAGGAAATAATTTTAAAACAGATTACAATCTGCAATCTTTGGTTTGCTGGGAAAAAAAACGCAATTTTTAATGAATTTGTTGGATTTTTATAATGTGATCAACTAGATGAAATCAATTCAGCAAAAAGAGTTGCTTTTATTTGTACCTCTGACATCTGTGTCTAAATCAGATGGAGAGATAGAGAGAGATGCACCATGGAGGACGAAAAGTCTTTCACATAATTTCCAGCACAGATTTGTGCTGGAAAATGTAAGTGCTCCTTGTGATGCTAAGTAAATCCCGGTAGCATAATGACCAGTCAGGTCAGCATTAAAAGCCATTTAAGGAAGCATAATGGAAAAGCAATTGTGATGAATACTTCTACACTGACTTAATGGAAGGCAACACTGTGTTCCCTTACCTTGCCTGACCAATGTGCAACATGGCCATCATAGCATTTGCACTGCAGCCATCTCTTGCTTTCTCATTGGACAGATTTCCTGGGGCCACACACTGCTCTATCCTGAACTGAGTATTCTTCTCTCCTGCATGTTCTCCAACAAAATCTATTAGGACCTTTGTACTGTACTCCTTCCAGAATCTTTGAGCCACTGAGTAAATTGGAGAATTCATGGGCGTAAGCTGCTGCCAGGTGTGTAATTCCTGAAGCACCTGATTCTCTGCTCCGCAAGGGCTCGTAATGATGGGTATTTCATGGTGACTGGTGGCCTTGGTAATGAAAATGCCACAAACATTGAAAATGGGGACGGTGCATTATGGGACAGTGGATGCTTTATTTGCTCAGTCCCACCTCCAGTTTTGACCTGATTGGAAAATTTGGGCTGAAAAGCCTGTTTTAAACACAAGTCCATTCTTTCCACTGCTTGTCTTGTGATGCGGAGGCATTAAATATTGAGATTATTACAGATTTTAAAGTATTCAAATGTATTCAAAAAATAGACTGCTGATTTGTCTCATTGATGTTTGTGTGATGTTCAAATGTAATCTGATCATTTTGCAACTTGTTTTTTGAACCCCTGTCACTCAGTCTTGGTGAACCTAGCAGATTTACTTGGCAGCTGTGACAGGAGCTGGCGGTATGAGGTGTTTTCATATTGTGGAAGACTCGCACTAATAGGGGTGGCCCCTGCTATGTGGGTCTCATGTAGCTGATTGCCACCCTGGGATTGGGTAAAGCCAGCAGCTGGGAAGACCTGTTTTACCAAGTCTTGTTTGAGCAGCACCAAGAGATCTTTAACAGTTCCTAAACCACCAGACTCAATCTCATTTTATTTAAAAAAAAATCATTCTTGGGATGTGGGTGTCACTGGCAAAGGCAGCATTTATTGCCCATCCTTAATTGCTCATTTTCCGAAATACAACTGAGTGGCTTACTAAGCTATTCAGGGGGCAGTTAAGCACATTGCTATGGATCTGCCAGGTAGGGATGGCAGATTTCCTGCCCTAAAGGACATTAGAGAACCAGATAGGTTTTAATGACAATCCAGTGGTTAATGGTCGCCATTACTAGCTTTTTATTCCAGGTTTATTTAATTAATGGCTGATTTGAACTGCAAATCATTAGTCCAGGCCTCTGGATTACTTGTCCAGTAACATAACCAATATGCTGCCATACCCAGTCTAAATTTTATTTTCTGAAGGACAATACATTTGAAAATTCAGTATTCGTTCAGCAGGGTCATAGAATGGTCATTAGGAGCAGGAGCACTGGCTGATATTTTTCATCCCCTTGATCCAGAGGCAACAAAGCTAATTGCAGCTGTGTCTCACTGTTGGCTCTGTATCTGCATCTCTTGTAGCTGATTCAGAAAGTCATGGGTTCCAGTCCCACTGAGGGAATGCTGCACTGTCAGCGGTGATGCTTTTTGGAAGAAACATTAAATTGAGGCCCCATCTGCCTATGCAAGTGAATGTAAAAGTGCCATGACACTAGTTTGATGAAGAATAGTGAGTAGCTACACTGCAAAAAGTACTTTATTGGCTGCAAAGTACTTTGGGTCACCCTGAAGTTATGAAAAGTGCGAAATAAATGCAAGTCTGTTTTATTCAACTGCCAACCTAGTGGACAGCAGATAACTCAGCACAAACTTGGTATGTGTGGCTCAGCTGTTCACTTGCTAACTATTGGATGAGTCAATTCATCTAACTGCTCCACACTTGTTCGGAGCAGGTGTCTGTTGAGGATACGTCAGCTGTACTTGCCACTTCAAACCAGCAGGGCATCATCACACCATCAGTTTTTCCTCTCTCCTGGTCCATACATTTCAGTATCACATCGGCATTGTGCATCTATTGACAATCTTGACTTCTCCATCTCCACTTATTGTTAAGACCAGGTGAGGAGGAGTGAACTGGTTCCCCTTTGTTCAACCCCCTCAGTTGGTCACAACAACTGTTTTTTAAAATTTCTTTTGCCTATAAATGTGTTTCTTAATCCAGTTGTATTTACTTTTTAATAAGGAGCCCATCAAACCAGGTTTTCTTGGGTCAAAGAAAGTGTAAGTTTATTAGTTACTAAACTAAAAAAAACTAAAAATGCAGCAACACACCCACACAGATCTCAGAAGTAACAAAGGTCCAAATAAGTTAAAAGAATATTTGATTAAGTTCTTTGCTTGTCCTTGAGGCATAGACTGTTGAACATTGCATCTGTTTGAAGTTAGCTGGTTTCCTTTAAAATCCTGGAGTTGAATTTAAGTTCAGGTAGCTGCACCTTGCTGGAGTCAATCTTTGCTTCAGAGAGAGAGAGAGAGAGAGAGATTCCTGACTACTCTTTTCTGCAGTGTTTCCAGATGATTTGATTTTTTTCTTTCTATTTCTGGCTTGGCAAAACCAATTCCTAAACCTCCTGTCTGAATATTCCAAGAAGGAATTTGATAAACATGTCCTGCAGTTATTGTTGCCAAACAAGTAATCACATTTTTGCCCTTTCATCTCAGAAACTTTTGACATATTTCAAGATAGTAGAAACCAACAGGGGATGGGGTTATTTCACCCTCCACAGGGGTTTTAAATGTCTGTTGGGTATCTGGCTTGTTAGCAGTTCCCATTGTCTTGACAGAGTTACAGTTGATTGAAGTCCAGCACTTTGCATTTTAATACATTATTTTCAAGAGTTGCTTTTTGAAGTAAACTTTGAGACCCCCAGGTGTGGAATTCCATGAGCAACATGTTAGCAGGTCTGCAATGCAATCCATATAGTAACTTTACAGAAAAGGTCAACTTACAATCCTGGACACCAGGTGACCCATGTCAGCCATTTTTGGTCAGTGTCTTTTGTATTTTTTTTAAAAACAGGTCCTCTTTAAACAGCTCAACATATTTTTTGGTTAGCTGGTGAAGTTATAGGTGGATCTCACAGCCACAATTTCCTGTTGTTGTGACGTTATCTTAACAAAACTCAAGAGCTCCCCAATTGCCTTCAATATTTTATGAAAGAGAAATCATGTTTCACAAATTTATTAGAGGTTTTTGAGGATGTAACTAGTTATGTAGATTGAGGGGAACCAATCGATGTAGAATACTTGGATTTCCAAAAGGCATTCATAAAAGTGCCACACAAAAGGTTAATACATAAAATAAGGGCTCATGGTGTTGGAGATGATATATTAGTATGGATAGAGAGGATTGGATAACGGACAAGAAACGAAGTATGGATAAATGGGGCATTTTCAAGTTGGCAGACTATTACCAGCATAATGTCACAAGGATCAGTGCAAATGCCTCGACTGTTTACACTGCACAATGTTCACCATTCATGACTCCTCAGATACTGAAGCAGTCCACGTCCAAATGCAGCAAGACCTGGACAATATCCAGGCTTGAGCTGACAAGTGGCAAGTAACATTCGTGCCACACAAGTGCCAGGCAATGACTATTCTAACAAGAGAGAATCCAACCATTGTCTCTTGATGTTTAATGGCATTACCATCACTGAATCCCCCACTATCAACATCCTGGGGGTTACCATTGACCTGAAACTGAACTGGACTAGCCATATAAATACTGTGGTTACAAGACCAGGTCAAAGACTAGGAATCGTGTGGCAAGTAACCCGCCTCCTGACTCCCCAAAGCCTGTCCATCACCTACAAGGCACAAGTCAGAAGTGTGATGGAATACTCCCCACTTACCTGGATGAGTGCAGCTCCAACAACACTTAAGAAGCTTGACACCTTCCAGAACAAAGCAGCCTGCTTCATCAACACCTCATCCAAAAGTATTCACTCCCTCCACCTCCAATGCACAGTAGCAGCAGTAGCACTGCAGGAATTCATCAAGGCTCCTTCGACAGCACCTTCCAAACCCATGACCACTACCATCGAGAAGGACAAGGGCAGAAGATAGATGGGAACACCACCGACTAGAAGATCCCTTCCATGTCACTCATTATCCTGACTTAGAAATATATCGCCATTCCTTCAATGTTGCTGGGTCAAAATCCTGGAACTCCCTTCCTAACAGCACTGTAGGTGTACCTACACCACATGGACTGTAGCGGTTCAAGAAGGCAGCTCACCACCACCTTCTCAAGGGCAACTAGGGATGGGCAATAAATGCTGGCCCAGCCAGCGAAGCCCACATCCCATGAACGAATTTAAAAAAACCTACATTAATGACTTAGACAAAGACACCGAGAGAAATATGTCTAAATTTGCTGATGATACAAAATTAGCTCGGAATGTAAGGTGTGAGGAGAACACAAAGATTGCAAAGAGATATATACAGGTTAAGGGGAGGTGGTGGTGTAGTGGTATTGTCACTGGACTAGTAATCCAGAGACCAGGGTAATGCTCTCCCACAAATCCCACCATAAAAAATCTTGAATTAAAAGTCTAATGATGACCATGAAACCATTGTTGTAAAAACCCATCTGGTTCACTAATGTCTTTTAGGGAAGCAAATCTGCCATCTTTACCTGGTCTGGCCTACATGTGCCTCCAGGTCCACAACTACATGGTTGACTCTTAAATACCCTCCGAAATGGTATATCAAGCCACTCAGTTGTATCAATCTGCTACGAAGCCCATAAGGAATAGAACTGGATGGACCATTCGGCATTGCCTTAGGCACTGACAATGGCAAATTCTGTTAATCCTGCAAAGTTCTCCTTTCTAACATCTGGGGGCTTTGTGCCAAAATTAGGAGAGCTGTCCCATAGGCTAGTCATAGACCTGACATAGTCATATGCACAGAATCATACCTTACAGATAATATCCCAGACACCACCATCACCATTCCTGGGTATGCCCTGTCCCACCAGCAGGACAGATCCAGCAGAGGTGGTGGCACAGTGGTATACAGTCGGGAGGGAGTTGACCTGGGAGTCCTCAACATCGACTCTGGACCCCATGAAGTCTCATGCCATTACATCAAACATGGGTAAGGAAGCCTCCTACTGATTACCACGTACCATCCCCCCCTCAGCTGATGAATCAGTACTCCTCCATGTTGAACACCACTTGGAGGAAGCACTGAGGGTGGCTAGGGTACAGAATGTACTCTGAGTGGGGGATTTCAATATCTATCATCAAGAGTGGCTCAATAGCACCACTACTGACTGAGCTGGCCGAGTCCTAAAGGACACAGCTGCTGGACTGGGTCTGCAACAGGTGGTGAGGGAACCAACAAGAGGGAAAAACATACTTGACCTCATCCTCACTGATCTGCCTGCCGCAGATGCATCTGTCCATGACAGTATCGGTAGTAGTGAGACCACGTCCTGTCTACACATTGAGGATACCCTCCATCATATTGTGTGGCACTATCACTGTGCTAAACGGGATAGATTTCGAACAGATTCCTTGACTGTAGCAAGTCAAGACTAGGCATCTATGAGGCACTGTAGGCCATCAGCCACAGCAGAATTGTACTCAACTGCAATCTGTAATCTCATGACCTGGCATATCCCCCACTCTACCATTGCCACCAAGTCAGGGAATCAACACTGGTTCAGTGAAGAGTGCAGGAGGGCATGCCAGGAGCAGCACCAGGCATACCTAAAAATGAGGTGTCAACCTTGTGAAGCTACAACACAGGACTACTTGTGTGCCAAACAGCATAAGCAAAATGCAATAGATAGAGCTAAGCGATCTCACACCCAACGGATCAGATCTAAGCTCTGCAGTTCTGCCATATTCAGCCATCAATGGTGGTGGACAATCAAACAACTCGCTGGAGGCTCCATGTATATCCCCATCCTCAATGATGGGGGAGTCCAGCACATCAGTGCAAAAGATAAGGATGAAGCATTTGCAACAATCTTCAGCCAGAAGTGCCAAGTGGATGATCCATCGCAGCCTCCTCCAAAGGTCCCTTGCATCACAGATGCCAGTCTTCAGCTAATTCGATTCAGTCCATGTAATATCAAGCAATGGCTGAAGGCCCTGAACACTGCAAAGGTTATGGTCTCTGACAATATTCCAGTAATAGCACTGGAGACTTGTGCTCCAGAACAGGGCAGTTTGGAGATTGAGAACAGCACGAGTGGAGAAACAGTCGGGAGATTGAAAACAGCGCAAGAGGAGAGACAGTCAGGGGATTGAAAACAATGCAAGAGGAGAGACAGTCAGGGGATTGAAAACAATGCGAGAGGAGATACAGCCAGGGGATTGAAAACAATGCAAGAGGAGAGGCAGTCTGGAGATTGAAAACAGTGTGAGAGGAGAGGCAGCCTTCCGGGGGCAAGAGGAGTCGGACCTGCGTGGCAGCACCCTTCTTGAGCTGCTCGGTGGATTTGAAAAAAGTGTGCGAGTGACATCACAGGAAAGTCCTGAGTTCATTAGTTCTTGAGCAGCTGCTGTTAGGGACTGTGTTTCAACCCCAGCAATTTTGAAAAATGTAAATTTCTGAACAAGTACAGGGAAAGTAAGAATTTATAGGCACAGGAGTGGGAGCTGATTTGTGAGCAAGGGTGAAAAATTTCTACTTTCTACTAATCTCCAGTTTATAGTTAATGGTACAAGAGTGAGGTCAAAGTAAGTAAAAGTAACTAAAGTTTAAAGTTAACAAAGTGATTTGAAAGTTTGAGGTTAAGGCATGACAGGACAGCTCAGCCAAGCGGAATGTCTGTCCTGTGGCATGTGGGGAGTCATGGACACTTCTCGTGACCCAGACGAGCCCATGTGCAGGAAGTGTCACCGGCTGCACAAGCTTGAGCTCCGTGTTTCAGAGCTTGAGCAGCGGCTGGAGTCACTGAGGTGCATCCGTGAGGCAGAGAACTATGTGGATAGCACATTCAGAGAGGTGGTCACACCGCAAGTTAGGGGCAAGCAGGCAGAAAGGGAATGGGTGACCACCAGGCAGTCCAAGAGAAACAGGCAGGTAGTGCAGGAGTCCCCAGAGGTCCCACTCACTAACCGGTTTTCCATTCTGCATATCGGTGAGGGCAATGGATCCTTGGAGGAGTGCAGCAAGAGCCAAGCCCGTGGCACCACGAGTGGCCCAGCTGTACAGGAGGGAAGGAAGAAGAGCAGAAGGGCAGCAATGATAGGGGATTCTTTAGTTAGGGGAGTAGGCAGGCTTTTCTGCAGCCGTCAACGTGACTCCAGGATGGTTTGTTGCCTCCCTGGTGATAGGGTCAAGAATGTCACAGAACGGCTGCAGGACATTCTTGTGGGGGAGGGTGAACAGCCAGAGGTGGTGGTCCACATTGGTACTAATGACATAGGTAGGAAGGGGGACGTGGTCCTGTAATTGGAACTTGGGGAACTAGGTAGAAAATTAGTATGCAGGACCTCCAAAGTAGTAATCTCTGGATTACTACCAGTGCCATGTGCAAACGAGTACAGAAATAGGAAGATCAGACAGATTAATGCATGGCTGGAAAGCTGGTGCAGGAGGGAGGGCTTTAGATTCTTGGGGCACTGGAACTGGCACTGGGGGGGATGGCACCTACACAAGCCAGACAGGTTGCATTTGAACAGAGCTAGAACCGAATTTCTTGCAGGGGTTTTGCTAGGGCTGTTGGGGAGGGTTTAAACTAACTCAGCAGGGGTGTTGGAACCAGGAGAGAATATTAGAAAGTAATACCAGGGTGCATGAAATATTGGGAGACCACTAAAATAGAGAATAGTAAGTTAATAGATGGAGTCGGAGTAAGGGAGCAAGAAATGAAATCTATATCAGGATTACACTGCATGCATGTGAATGCACGGAGTATTGTTAATAAAACTGGGGAGTTACAGGCACAGATTGCCTTGAGGGATTATGATGTTGTGGTGATAACGGAGACCTGGCTTAAGGAAGGGCAGATGTGGGTGTTAAATATTCCTGGTTACAAGATGTTTATGAAAGATAGGAAAGGGAAAAAAGGAGGGTGGCGTTTTTGATTAAGGAGAGTGCTGCAGCACTGGAGAAAGAGGATGTGTCAGAGGATTCAAGGACAGAATCGATTTAGCTACAGCTAAGAATAAGAAGGGTGCAATTACATTGCTCAGTGTAATATATAGACCACCAGCTTGTGGGAAGGCTATAGAGGAACAAATCTGCAAGGAAATTACAGGGAGGTATAAACATAGGGTAGTTATAATGGAGGACTTTAGTTACCCATATATTAACTGGGATAGTGGTAGTGTAAGGGGCAGTGAGGGACAGCTGTTCCTAGATTGTGTTCTGGATAATTTCCTGCAGCAGTATGTGTCTATTCCAACAAGAAAGGAAGCACTGCTAGACCTGGTTCTTGGGAATGAGGTGGGCCAAGTAGATCATGTGATAGCTGGGGAACATTTAAGGGACAATGATCATTGTATCATAAAGTTTAGGATGACAGTGGAAAATGACATTGGTCAATCCAGAGTAAGAATAATCAACTGGCAGAGAGCAGACTTCAATGGGGCAAGAACAGAGCTGGGCCGGATAGACTGGAAGAAAAGGTTGGCGGGAAAAACAGTAGCTGAATAATGGGCTACCTTGAAAGAGGAGATGGTTCAGGCACAGTCAAGGTATGTTCTCTCAAAAGGGAAGGGTAGGACAAACAAATCCAGAGCTCCCTGGATGACAATGGAGATAGAAATTAAGTTAAAGAAGAAAAAGTGTGCTTACAGCAGATGCCAGGTAGCAAATACAATTGAGAACCAAGTTGACAAGCTCACAACATTTCAGAAGTATTTAGATGAACACTTGAAAGGCAATGCATACAAGGCTACAGGCCAAGTGCTGGAAAATGGAATTAGAGTAGGTAAGGGCTTGATGACCAGTGTGGACACAATGGGCCGAATGGCCTCTTTCCATGCTGTAAAACTCTATGACTTAATACAGAAGGTTCAGTAGGGATGTGATAAAGCAAATACGAGAAGCAAAGAGGATTTATGAAAAAAGACTGGCAGCTAACATAAAAGGAAATCGCAAAGTGTTCTATAAGCACACCAATAGCAAAAGGGTGGTAAAAGGAGGAGTTGGGCCAAATAGGGACCAAAAAGGGGATTTACACATAGAGGCAAGAGGCATAGCTGAGGTGTTAAATGAATACTTTGCATCTGTCTTCACCTACGAGTCAGATGCTGCCCAGGCCATGGTGACAGAGGAAGAAACTCGGTCACTAGAAGGATTTAAATTGATGAGGAAGAGAAATTGGATAAGTTGTTGGTACTTAAAGTTGATAAGGCACCGGGACTGGATGAGATGCACCCTAGAATACTGAAGGAAGTGAGAGTGGAAATTGCAGAGGCCCTGGCAATAATCTTTAAATGTCCTCTGGATTCGGGGGAGGTGCCGGAGGACTGGAGAATTGCAAACATTAAGCCCTTGTTCAAAAAAGGTTGTAAAGATATGCCCTTCAATTATAGGCCAATCAATTTTAGTTCGGTGGTGGGAAACTTCTAGAAACAATTATTTGGAATAGAATTAATAGTCACATGGAAAAATGTGGATTGATTCGGAAGAGTCAGTATGGATTTTTTATAGGAAAATCGTGCCTAACTAATTTACTGGAGTGTTTTTGAAGAGATAACAAAGATGGTTTATGAGGACAAGGCCGTTGATGTGGTGTATATGGACTTCCAAAAGATGTATGATACTGTGCCACACAACAGACTTGTGAGGAAAGTTATGGGTCATAGAATAAAAGGTACAGTAGCAACGTGGATACCAACTTGGCTGAGTGATAGAAAACAGAGAGTAATGGTTAATGGGCATTTTTTGGGCTGGAAGAAGGTTTGTAGTGGAGTTCCCCAGGGGTCGGTATTGACACCCTTGCATTTCCTGATATATAATGATCTAGATCTTGGAGTGCAGGGGACAATTTCAAAGTTTGCGGACAACGCAAAACTTGGGAGAATTGTAAACTGTAAGGGGGACAGTGTAGGACTTCAAAAGGACATTGACACATTGGCGGATAGGTGGCAGATGAAGGACAATGTGGAGAAGTGTGAGGTGATACACTTTGGTACAAAGAACATGGAGATACAGTATAAAATAAAGGATACTATTCTAAAGGGTGTGCAGGAGCAGAGAGACCTGGGTGTATATATACATAAGTCATTAAAGGTGGCAGGACAGGTAGAAGGAGAGCTGTTTCTAAAGCATGCAGTATTCTAGGCTTTATTAATAGGGGCATTGAGTACAAGAGCAGGGAGGTGATGATGAACTTATATAAGACACTAGTTAGACCTCAGCTGGAGTATTGTGTACAGTTCCAGGCACCACACTATAGGAAGGATGTGAACGCATTGGAGAGAATGCTGAAAAGATTTAAGAGAATCGTTCCAGGGATGAGACACTTCAGTTATAAGGAAAGATTGGAGAAGTTGGGACTGTTTTCCTTGGAGACTAGAAGGCTAAGAGGAGACTTGATAGAAGTTTTCAAAATCATGAGGGATCTGGACACAGTAGATAGGGAGAAACTGCTCCTGCTCGTAAACGGATTGAGAACCTGAGGACACAGTTTTAAAGTGTTTTGCAAAAGAAGCAAATGCTAGTTGAGAAAAAACGTATTCACACAATAAGTAGTTAGAGTTTGGAATGCACTGCCTGGAAGTGTGGCGGAGGCAGGTTCAATTGAGGCATTCAAGAGGGCATTGGATGATTATTTAAATAGAAATAATGTGCAGGGTTACGGGAAAAGGCAGGAGTGTGGCACTAAATTAAAATGCACAGAGAGCTGGTGCAGACACGATGGGCCAAATGGTCTTCTCCTACACTGTAACAATTCTGTGATTCTGTGAAATTGCTGTATCCCTAGCCAATCTGTTCCAATACAGCTACTGCACTAGCATCTATCCGGCAATGTGGAAAATTGCCCAGGTATGTGCTGTACACAAAGAGCAGGGCAAATCCAACGCGTCCAATTATCACCCCATCATTTTACTCTCGATCATCAGTAAAGTGGTGGAAGGGGTCATCAACAGTGCTATCAAGTGGCACTTGCTTAGCAATAACTTGCTCACTGACACTTAGTTTGGGTACTGCCAGGGTCACTCAGCTCCTGATCTCATTACAGCCTTGGTTCCAACATGGACAAAGGAGCTAAACTCCAGAGGTGATGTGAGGGTGACTGCTCTTGACATCAAGGCAGCATTTGACTGAGTATGGCATCAAGAAGCCCTATCAAACTGGAGTCAATGGGAATCAGGGGGGGAACTCTCTGCTGGTTGGAGTCATACCTAGCACAAAGAAAGATGGTTGTGGTTGTTAGAGATCAATCATCTCAGTTCCAGGACATCACTGCAGAGTTCCTCAGAGCAGTGTCCAACTTTTGCCTCACTCAAATGCCAGGGAATGACCACCTCCAAAAAGAGAAAATCTAACCATCTCCTTGACATTCAATGGCATTACCATTGATGAATCCCCCACTATCAACATCCTGGGGGTTACCATTGACCAGAAACTGAACTGGACCAGCCATATAAATACTGTAGCTACAAGCGCAGGTCAGAGGCTAGGAATCCTGTGGCGAGTAACTCACCCCCTGACTCCCCAAGTCCACCATCTGCAAGGCACAAGTCAGGAATGTGATGGAATACTCTCCACTTGCCTAGATAAGTGCAGCTCCAACAACACTCAAGAAACTGGACACCATCCAGGACAAAGCAGCCCGCTTAATTGGCACCCCATTTACAAACATTCACTCCTTCCACCACCGATGCACACTGGCAGCATTGTGCACCGTCTGCAAGATGCTCTGCAGGAGCTCACCAAGTCTCCTTAGGCAGTACCTTCCAAACCCACGGCCGTTACCATCTCTGAGGACAAGGGCAGCAGACACATGGGAACACCACCACCTGGAAGTTCTCCTCCAAGCCACACACCATCCTGACTTGGAAATATATTGCCATTCCTTCACTGTTACTGGGTCAAAACCCTGGAACTCTCTCCCTAACAGCACTGTGGGTCTACCTACACCAAATGGACTACAGTGGTTCAAGAAGGCAGCTCACCACCACCTTCTCAAGGGCAATTAGGATGGGCAATAAATGCTGGCCTAGCGAGTGAAGCCCACATCCCGTGAATGAATAAAAAAAAGTGAGTGGTCAGCAAGGTAGATGAAGTATAACGTGGGGAAGTGAGTTTATTCACTTTGGTAGTAAGAATAGAAAAGCGGAATATTTTTAAAAAGGCACAAAACTTGTAAATGTTGATGTTCAGTGGAACTTTGGTGTACTCGTGCAAGGGCACAGAAAGTTAACATAACAGGTACAGCAAGCAATTGGGAAGGCAGATGGTATCTTGGCCTTTATTGCAACGGAATTGAACAGGAAAAGGGGAGATTTGCTACAATTGTATATGGCTTTGGTGAGACCACACCTGGAGTACCGTGTGCAGTTTTGGTCTCCATATTTAAAGAAGGAAATACTTGCATTGGACGCAGTACTGCGAAGATTGGTACCTGGGATGAGAGGCTGATTAAATTTGGCCTACACTTTCTGGCGTTTGGAAGAATGAGAGGTGATCTCATTGAAACTTACAAGATTCTGAAGGGATTTCCATGGTAGATACCAAGAGGTTGTTTCCTCTGGCTGGGGAATCTAAATCAAGGGGGCATGGTCTTGGGTTAAGGGGATGATCATTTTGGACTGAGAAATTTATTCACTCAAAGAGTTGTGAATCTTTGGAATTGTCTACCCCAGAGGGCTGTGAGTGCCCCATCGTTGAAGACGATTGAAGATTTTTGGGGTCTCAGGGAATCAAGGAGCGTGGGGAACGGGCGGAAAGCATGTTAAGGCAGCTATCAGCATGACCAAGAGGCCGGATGATCAACTCCTGCTCCTATTTCGTATATCCATATTAAGAAGCTCAGTGCCCTGTTTTGTGCTGAATGTTTTTTTTTGCAACAACTGTTAACTCCTTATAAAGCAAAGACAGTGCAAGGCTTGAAAACTGCTCCCATATCTGAGAAAGTCAGACACCTCTATTGCTATATAAGCATGAGTTTATTTTTCTCTTCCTTTCTTCGGACTGAATGTTCATGTCCATCTCTTATTTTGCAGTTTTGAAGCACTACCTGTGCTTGAAATGCTAACTTTTCTGTTCGCTCAACAGATGATGAGTGGCCTGTAGTGTGGATACAATATTTTTCTCTTTTTGTTCCAAGCAAAAGCTTCTTGTCGATTCGGTAAACCACCTCTCACGTTTCTAGACTTCAACCTTTCTCCCTCTCCATTACAAGCCGACTTGACTAAGTTGATACGATCTTAGTAAGTGCTCCTTTGACCTTTCCTGTCTTGTCCCATTTGGCCCCAAATACACTGCCCTACATGTTGTCCCTCTGCATCACATCCCCACTATATTGAAATCAATACTTATTTCTCCATCTCCCACTGTAGTCTATTCTTTCCCAGGAAACTGTGGAAAGCCTTATCAACTCGCTCTTTTTTTGTATCCTCCTGCAGTCTTGAGGCGTTAAAAAAACTTTGGTCCTAAAATTCTGATGGTTCATTCGGATTTAAATTTGATTAATTTTGAAAGAGGAGTGGGGGTTGGAGGGTGCGGTGTGGTGGTTTGGGACTGGTGCAGGATAAGGCTGTTTTGCACCTCATTTAGATTCTTCCCTAATTTCTGCTGGAAATGAGGGAAGGTGTAAAATACACCAGTTCTAGCTAAGGTTCCATCATGCAAATGATAAGTTTAGATCTAATAACATCCACAATTCCATCATTTCTGCCCTAGGATCTGAAAATCTAATTTATGCCACTACAAATTAGCACCTATCACTGAGATAGGATGATGCTTGGCTCTTTTGATGTGTTTCATGTAAGACAGGTTCAGAATTTTACTTAGTTTGTCCTTTGTCAATCCCTTTTTTCTGCGCTGTGTTTTTCAGGCTTCTGGCTCTATTTGAAAGGTGCACTGTGAACCAATTTCCTGTTTGGTGAACTTCCCTAAAATGAAAGGGTAACTCCTGGTGCAGCCCATTTGTTGGAGAGAAGGAGTGACACAGGGCATCCCAGGTAACCAGGTTCCTAACATAACATTGCGGGAGGTACAGACCCTCCTACATGTACTTAACCACCAGGGTATACATTTCAGACAACCATTCCCCAATGCATCCATGGAGCTACATGTCAGAGAGCCTCTGTGTTCTGTGCAGATGTTTCTGGATCTTCCACTCACTCCAAGATTCTCTTCACTGTTTGGAAGTCTTTACTGCAATTGTGACAATGATGGCACTGAACTCACCCATCATCTTCAGAAAGTATGTGCAGCACTTTTATATGGTTTTGATCATAGAATCAGACAGGGCAGAAGCAGACCATTCAGCCCAACATGCCTGTGCAGGCTCTTTGAAAGAGCTATCCAGTTTGGTGCACTGCCCCGCTCTTTCCCCATAACCTTGCTAGTTTGGTCTTGTCCTCTGAAATTCAGCAGATTGGTGGAGCAGATGGGTCTGCTCACTAGTGGTCTTGTTAGTTGGGATGATGATCCTTGCCTGTGATTATACCATGGAGTTCTAGAAATATTTGCCTTTTCATGGATTTCTGAAATCATCGCTTGAATGCATAACTGCTATGGTCTAACGTCTCACAAGTCTCCATTCATATAGAGTCCCCTCCACTTACACTCCCCACAGTTATTGTGGGCAACTATTTACATCAGGCAATCAATGCCATTTGCCATTCCCATAGATATCAATTACAAAGTCACCACTCTTTTATACTAAGCAAATTGGTTATTTTGGGCAGGCTCAGCTGTCATTCACAGCTGTTTAACATCCACTTGATATAATGAGAAAACAGTGATTATATTAACATGCCTGATTTAATTCTTCTGTTCATTTTAATTAATTTTTCTGTTCTGCCGAAGGGTCATGAGGACTCGAAACGTCAACTGATTTCTTCTCCACCGATGCTGCCAGACCTGCTGAGTTTTTCCAGGTAATTCTGTTTTTGTTTTGCCTGATTTAATTGTTGGGAACTGTAGCATCACACCCCACTTCCAAAATCTCATCCTCAGGCTTCCTTGTGAGTTCTGAATCAGCCTAAGCCTATCCCTCATCTGACTGAGTTAACCAATATGGCCTAGTGAGTACAAGTGTTAAGGTTTCCCCAGCCATATAACCCTCTTGAAATCTCTGTGCTCCTCCAATTCTGGCCTTTTGTATAGCCCTGATTTTCTTTGATCCTCCCATTGATGGTCTTGTTTTCATTTGCCTAAGCATTAAGCCCTAGAATGCCAACCTGAATCTCTCTCTCCTCCTTTAAGGCACTACTTAAAGCCCACCTCTGACCAAGCTTTTGGTCGCCTAATATCTCCTTAGGTGAATCAGAATCAAATTTTGTTTGATAACCCTCCTGTGAAATACCTTGCGTTTTTTTACTACCTTAAAGGCGCTGTACAAATGTGGGTTGTTGGTTCATGATGAACTGGATCAATTTCTGCTAACAGTACCAATTGTTAAAGGCTCTAGTATTGGTTCATTCTCTGTATGCTGTATCTTTTTCTCTCTCTCTCTCTCTCTCTCTCTCTAGCATCTGTCTCGCATCTGTGGAGATAAGAAGAATGAGAAATGTATTGATTTTTCTTCTGTCCACTTTTCCTTCCTGTTAGGTTCAAGCATGAGACTCATTAATAGAAATGATCTCTGACCTTTGACTGTTAGCTAGCACAAACCACCATAGGGGTGCATGCCCTCCTACCTCCATCCCCTGCAGCTTTAGTTAGCTGAGTTCTTTTGATTTACTTTGCCTGTTCCTCCTGCTGTTCTCCCCCCTGTAGCCTGTCTTTCTTGGGATTTGTGTGCAATTTTTTCCTGCATGACAAAGAAATGCTCCTATTGTCAGCGAGTGTCTGTTTCATCAAAGAAAGAAAGGTCCCAAAGAACTTTACAGCCAGTTTTGAGGGGTAGTCACTGTTGTAATGTAGCAAATGAGATAGACCATTTGCCCACAGCAAGATGCCACAAGCAACAATGCAATAACTATCAGATAATCTGTTTCAGTGATGGTCATTGAGGGATAAAAATTGACCAGATCACAGAAAGAGCTCCCTTGCTCCTCTTGAAATAGTGCCATTGGGTCTTTTATGTCTACCTGAGAGGGCCATTTAACATGTCACCCAAAAAGCACCACCTCCAACAGTGCAGCACTTCCCTAGTACTGGATCATGTGCTCAAAAGTTTCTGGACTGGCATTTAAACGCCACAGCCTCTGACTCAGTGGCCAGTGTGCCACTGAGCCAAAACTGACAACAAGGCTATTCTTTATGTTTCAGCCTGATTTATGAATCAGTAAGCTATTCTATCATGAGATAGGCAGTCTCAGTCAGGAGCAGAAACCCTGGCTAGTTTTAGCCTCTATAACCCAGTGCCCCTCAAGGTGATTATAACACCTCAGTTGAGTTCAACTCAATCACCGGAGACTGGGGATCAGATATGAACTCACTAACTGGAAAGTTGTAGGGAGCAAAGTGAAATATTCCAGATCCTTAACCACCTTGTGAAATGCAGCACGGAAAGTCCAAAAACAACTGTAACACGGGACAAAAACTACAACTATCAGATACAAAGTCTTCAAATACCTCAGCTGTTTTATGCAAGCTACCTCTGTCCCTAGCAGTCCATCAAAGTGAGGACACTTGCTACAGAGTACAGCCCGTGGCAGCAGCTTGCACGTGGAGTCTTTTAACATGGGGAGGCTATTGTGCTGCAGCTACCACACGGTTCTGCCTAACCAGGAAACTCTCCCACTCTTACCAGGCATATTGGAAGGGTTTTACAGGTTGATAATTAATCTGTTTGGCTATGTAATGAACGGACCTTCTGAGGCCATCAAGTCATGGGGTTGGACTTGAACCCAGAGCTTCTGACTCAGAGGTAGGGCTGCTACCCACTGCATCACAAGACCGCCCAAACAAGCTAACTACCAAATTGTTAACTTGGGTGCATAATTGGCAAAGTAATTGGAGGCAGAATGCAGTGGAGAACAGATGTTTTTTTGACTGGAGGGAAGCATGTAGCAGGGTCCCCCAGTGGTCAGTATTAGGTTCTTTGCCTTTTTTAAATCATTTTTAGTGACCTGAACTTGATCATAGGGAGTACAATTTCAAAGTTTGCAAATGATAGCAAACTTGGAAAGGTAGTAAATAGTGAGGAGGATCATACAAACATCAGGAGGACACAGACAGACTGGTGAAATGGTCAGACAAATGGCAGATGCGATTTAATGCAGACAAGTGGAAAGTGATGTACTTTGTGAGGAACTACATGGCGATGCAATGTAATCTAAATGGTACTATTTTGACTGGCAGCGGAGAGCAAAGGAACCTGGTGGTGCATATTCACAAATCTTTGAAGGTGACAGGAAAAGTTGATAAAATGGTTAAGAAAGTATATGGGATATTTGTCTTTGTAAATGGGGGTATTGAATACAAAGCAAGGAAGTCATGCTATACCTTTAAACTCACCAGTTAGACCTCAGCTGGAGTATTGTGTACCCTTCTGGGCACCACACTTTAGGAAGGATATCAAGATCTTTAGAAGGTGCAGAGGAGGTTTATCAGAATTATATCAGGGAAGAGGGACTTCTGTTAAACGGTGATATTAGAGAATATGGTATTGTTCTCTTTAGAGTAGAGAAGATTAAGGGGGAACCTCATAGAAGTATTCAAAATAATCGGTTTTGGTAGATCAAATGGGAAGAAACTGTTTTCTCTGGCAAGCGGGTCAGCAACTAATGGTCATAGAGTTGAAATAATTAGTATAAAAACTAGAGGAGAAATTAGAATTTTTTTTCACACAGATATGTTAAGATTTGGAATGCATAACCTGCAAGGTTAGTGGCATCAGATCCCACAGGAACTTTCAAAAGTTAGTTGGCTATGTACTTGAAGAAGACTAACTTGCAGGATGACGGGGGGAAAAGCTGGAGTATGGGACTAAATTGGATAGCTCTTTCATAGAACCGGCACAGCGATAGGCTGAATGGCCTCCTCCTGTATCATAAGATTCTACGATGAGACAAATCAAACAAGCTAAACAAGCCAAAACAAAAACAGAATTACCTGGAAAAGCTCAGCAGGTCTGGCAGCATTGGCGGAGAAGCCGATGCTGCCAGACCTGCTGAGTTTTTCCAGGTAATTCTGTTTTTGTTTTGGATTTCCAGCATCTGCAGTAGTTTTTTGTTTTTAAGCTAAACAAGCCACATGGTCAAGTGAAATAAACAATTCAAACTCACAACCTGAGTATTCTTCCTGGGTAATGTGAATGGAGGGTGATAGTACAAGTGGTGCTTTCTCACTTTACAGATTATGCTGCATAAAGACCCACCTTCCTCTTTTCCGTGTGCAATTAATGGTGCCTTAGTGTTATATTCTGTTAACATTTTTGAGGCATAAGTTCCTCTCACGTGGTAATGCATAACAGGCGATAGTGAACTCGTTGCCTGTTTTGCAGACTTTCCAGTTTCTTCTCCATTGAAGTCAATAGAAAATAGAGTGCAAGGCAAGCTGCTGGTTCACTAGTGCCCATTTTGTATTCCCCCTGAAAACAATATTATACAGCTTCATTTCCACTCAGCTGCCAATTGTGGATAGGTGTTGTTGCTGTGATTCTTCAGGAAAGAAAGCACTTGTGTTTATAGGACACCTCTCATATCCTTGGCATGTCCCAAAGTGCTTAACACACAATATAGTCACTGTTGTTTTAAGGACAAAACTGGCATCCAATTTATATCGACAGGTAGCAATAAGATGAATAATCAGAAAATCTGGTTTTGGAGGCATTGATTAGGACAAACGTTATCCAGTATATCGAGAAAATCCCAGCTCTTCTTTGAATCGCACCATTGGATCTCTTCCATCCACTCATTTGAGCAGGCAGATGGAGCCTCAGTTTAACATCTAAACCATCTAAAAAGCAGCACCTCACTCCACTGTGGTGTTAAACCCAGGTTATGTGCTCAGTTCTTTCAGTAGGACCTGAACCTATGCAAAAGTGCTACTACTGAGCCGAAGGTGAAAAACAATGATGGAAAGAGGGAGAAAGAGAGGTCAAGGACTGAGCAATAGCTTCATTCTTTGATGAGTGAACCCCTGTTACTAAGACAAGTTCTCTGAAGTTAGGACCTTCCAAAATGCACTGGCATCAGCAAAACACCATATTTGTTTCATTATGGGACAACATAAGAACATAAGAAATAGGAGCAGGAGTAGGCCCTTCGGCCCCTCAAGCCTGCCCCGCCATTCAATAAGATCATGGCTGATCAGCCCCAGCCCTCAACTCCCCGATATTTTAAAAATCCATCTACCTCCTCTTTAAATACTTTGTGATCTAGCCTCCCCAACTCTCTGGGGTAGAGAATTCCAGACACTCACTACCCTCTGAGAGAAGAAATTTCTTTACATCTCAGTTTTAAATGAGTGTCCCCTTATTCTGTAACTATGTCCCCTAGTTTGAGATTCTACCACTAGTGGAAACATCTTCTCAACATCTACCCTGTCAAGCCCCCTCAGAATCTTGTACGTTTCAATAAGATCACCCCTCATTCTTCTAAACTCTCATGAATAAAGTCCTAACCTGTTTAGCCATTCTTGATAAGTCAATCCCTTCATCCTATAGGAATCAACCTAGTGAATCTCTTTTGAACTGCCTCCAATGCCAGTATACCTTTTCTTAAAAACGGGGACCAAAACTATACACAATACTCCAGGTGCGGCCTCACCAACATCCTGTATAGTTGTAACAAGACTTCCCTATTTTTAACCCCCTAGCAATACAGCCCAAAATTCCATTTGCCATCGTAATTACTAGCTACACCTGCATGTTAACCTTTTGTTTCGTGCACAAGAACACCCAGATCCCTCTGTGCTGCATTTTTTTGGAGTCTTTCTCCATTTAAATAATAGTCTGCCTTTTGATTTTTCCAACCAAAGTTCATGATCTCACACTTTCCTACATTAAACCCCATCTGTCAAGTTTTTGCCCACTCACTCAACCTGTCTATATCCCCTTGCAGATTCCTTATGTCCTCATCACAACATGCCCTCCCACCTATTTTTGTATCATCAGCAAATTTGGATATATTACACTCTGCCCCCTTCACCAAGTCATTAATATATAATAAATAATTGAGGCCCTCGGACTGATCCTTGTGGCACTTCGCTGGTTATGTCTTTCCAACCTGAAAAAGACTCATTAATCCCGACTCTCTGTCTTCTGCGTGTTAACCAATTCCCAATCCATGCTAATACGTTACCCCCAATACCGTGGGCTCTTATCTTGTACAATAACCTTTTATGTGGCACCTTATCGAATGCCTTCTGGAGATCTAAATACACTACAACTACCAGTTCCCCTTTATCAACTCTGCTTGTTACATCCTCAAAAAACTCTAGCAAATTTGTCAAACATGATTTCCCTTTCATAAAACAACGTTCACTCTGTTTGATTGCGTTAAGCTTTTCTAAATGTCCTGCTATTTCTTCCTTAATAATGGACTCTAGCATTTTCCCAACAACAGATGTTAGGCTGACTGGCCTATAGTTTCCTGCTTTTTGTCTCCCTCCCTTCTTGAACAGGGGCGTCACATTAGCGGTTTTCCAATCCGCTGGGATCCTCCCAGAATCCAGTGAGTTATGGAATATTTTGACCTATGCCTCCACTATCTCTGCAGCTACTTCCTTTAAAACCCTTGGATGCAAGCCATCAGGTCCTGGCAACTTGTGTGCCTTTAGTCCCATTAGTTTGTCAAATACTTTGTCCCTCATGATAGACACTGTTACAAGATCTTTCTGCCCATTAGCTCCTTGCTTATCTGATATCTTTGGAATGTTTATAGCATCCTCCACCATGAAGACCGATACAAAATATTTGTTTAAATTATTTGCCATTTCCATGTTCCCCATTATCAATTCTCCAGTCGCATCCTCCGAGGGTCCCACGCTCACTTCAGCTACTCTCTTTCTTTTTATATACCCGTAGAAGCTCTTGCTGTTTGTTTTATATTTCTTGCCAATTTACTTCCATAATCAATTTTCTCCTCGTTTATTAGCTTTTTAGTCATCCGCTGCTGGTTCCTAAAAAAATTCCCAACCTCCGGCCTACCACTAGTTTTCACCACTTTGTATCCCTTAGTTTTTGTTTGGATATTCTCCTTGACTCTCCTTTGTTAATCACAGGTGGTTCATCCTTCTCACCAAGTCCTTCTTTTTGACCAGGATAAATTTTTGCTGAGCTTTATGAAATATCTGCTTAAATGTCTGCCATTGCTCATCCACTGACCTTAGTTTATTTTCCTTGCCTGCTTTAGACAATTCTTTCTTCATGCTGCTGTAATTGCCCTTATTTAAGTTGATGACACTGGTTTGAGATCCAAGTTGCTCGCTCTCAAACGGAATTTGAAATTCTACCATGTTGCGACTGCTACCCCGTGGAGGATCCTTAGTTACGAGATCTCTTATTACACATTACTAGATCTAAAATAGCCTGTTCCTGCGTAGGTTCTGTAACGTATTGCTCTAAGAAACAATCCTTAATGCATTATACAAATTCGTCTTCCATTGTACCCCTGCCAATCTGATTTGTCCAGTCAATATGTAGATTAAAATTGCCCATGACAATTGTAGTGCCCTTCTTAAACGCCTCCATTATTTCCCGATTTATACTTTGTCCTACAGTGAGGCAACTCTTTGGGGGCCTATAGACGACTCCCACCTGTGACTTCTTCCCCTTGCCATTCCTTATTTCCACCCAAACTGATTCCACATCACAATCTATTGCACCTATATCACTACTCACCACCGCACTATTACCTTCCTTTATTAACAAAGCTACTCCACTTCCTTTTCCTTTTTGCCTATTTTTTTGGAACGGCGAATAGCCTTGAATATTGAGTTCCCAGTCTTGTTCACCCTGCAACCACGTCTCTGTAATAGCGATCAAATCATATCCATTTATTTCTATTTGTGCCGTCAACTCACCTATCTTGTTACAAATGCTGCGTGCATTCAGATAAAGAGCCTTAAGCTTTGACTTTTTACCATTATTACTCATTCTGGTTCTAATTTCTGCTGCACTCTTCTGCTTATATTTTCTGCCCCTTCCTGTCACACTTTGATTATTGTTCGCCTCTTCACTACCCTGCACATCCGCTCTCTCGCTTATTTTTGATTTTCTAAACTTCCCTTCAATTGAACCATCCATCTCCCCCACACGCCCCCCTCACTAATTAGTTTAAGAGAAGGAAAGTCCCTTTGTTTCCTGGGAAATGACAATCCCAATACACCCGACCTCCCCATCACCCAAGTAACTCTGAGTCAGGAGCCATTTCCAGGCAGCCATTAGCCTGAGGTTTCAAGAGAAAGTGCAGTTAATCACTTCTCTGCAGGGTTCACCTATAAACATCACGAATGTTGCTTTGATTACAGAGGCTCATTGAGAAAGATTGATTGATAAGGCTTTATTTTGTATCCCTTCTTAAATTTATTTCAAAATGAAGTCTCCAGACCCACAGTAAACCTGAAGAGAGTTAAATTTCAGCTTGCTTATACATACAGACATAAACAAACACACACATACAGAGAGACAGACTCACACAGAGGTACACACAGACACATAAACACACATGCAGACACATATACACAGAGACATATACACAGACATCTACAGAAGCACATACTTGAATCATTAGTCCTTGTACAGAGTGTCATTGATGAGCATTGGATTGCTGTTGAGGAGTGAAAGAGAGGATATCTCGGATTTAACCAAATCTATGCTCTTGACTGAATTTAATGTAGCAGCATGCCTTGAGAGGCTGAGGGCCGGGTCGCTGGACAACTTCTATAAAATGGAATTGCTGTGGTTTCAGGCTATTCTCACTATTCTGAACCAAGTTTCTTAAGTAAGCAATCACCATTGTCTCTGATAATCTGCAAAGTCAAGCTCATAAGAACTAGACAATGGTGTCAGACGAAGGAAACTACAAGGGCATGTTTGGGACATTTTTATCTCCGATAAGGAAACAGCCTTTGAGAGTTCTGCAAACAAACCTTCAACTTCTGAAATCCCTGCTGACACAATGTGAGAGGCCTTGAGACCCATTGGCTACAGATAAGGAGAAGAGATCCCAACAATTGACAATAGTCAAACATGGTCCAAGACATTTGCACATTGGGAAGGAGTCTGCCAAGTTTTGGGGTATAAAGATAGCAGTCCAAGGACACTACAGGCTGCTGCAGTGAGTTCGGGTACTTGATTGGTCACGCAGAAAGAACTACCTGTCCCCGGTGTTGCGAAGGATGGGTCTGGTCACACTGCCGTGGAACACTCCAAGTAGTTGGACCACACCACACCACCTGTCTTTGGTGGAAAAATCTATGCAGAGAAACACTTTTGACCACAAGTCCATCAGGCAGTCGTCTGCACGCAACGTCCCAGATGTCCTGCGAGAAAAGGAGATGGTGGACCCTGTCGGATGGTTTCCTGAGCAGACTGTAAAAGTCATCTGGCAGAATGCCTCATTGTTAGAATTTTCAAACAAGCTCCAAGACATAGCTTGGCTGGTGGTGAGAAAGGCCTCTTCCATCAGATTCTACCTGCACACCCAGAGTCTCACCCTGTCCGCACATTGCCTCGAGGTGGCTGAGGTGGGGAAGAGACTGTTGCCCTCCACCTTGTGGAATGTGACTTTGCAAAGGAGGTCTGGAGAGAGATGCAGTGGTTTTTGTCAAGGTTCACCCTAAGCAGTTCCACGATGCAGGACTCTGTGCTCTACGTGCTGTTCCCAGGTACACACACCAAGACAAATATCAACTGCAGCTAGAAGGTCATCAACTCGGTGAAAGAAGCTCTTTGTTCTGCCCAAAACTTGTTGGTCTTTCAGTGCAAAGAGTTGTCCCCAACCGAGTGTTGCAGACTGGCACATTCCAAAGTCCAGGACTACGTGCGGAGGGACAAAGCTTGGGGCAGCCACCATGGAGGCGCAATTGGGAAAGGTCGCTGTCTAAGACCTCTCAGCCATAATGCACCGAGGGGCTGCAAGTTATATAGACCCGCTCGGGCTGTATGACTCACATTGAATGTATGCAGTGAATATTAATGTGTATCACAATTATAATGAAGCACCTCAGAGTGCAACATGTTCTATGTAGATAACTTTAATATCGTTGCACTTTCTATAATGACCATTTTGAAATGTTTGTAATGTTTCTTTGATTGTATTGAAGCACCTCAGGGCGCAACATGATCTAGGTAGAAAACTTGAATATCATTACACTTTCCGTAATGACCATTTTGAAATGTCGGTAATGTTTCTTTTTATTGTAATGAAACGCCTTAGAGTGCAACATGATCAATGTAGAGAGTTGAAAATTATTGCACTTTCTGTGATGGCCATTTTGAAATGTTTTGTAATGTTCTTTCAGATATTTTATCAATAAAGTATATTTTTGCAGAAAAAAAGAAAGAAGCTCCTCTTCTACTGAACTGATCACTTGCTGGTTCTCGTAAGTATGTATGTTTTCTTGTTACTATTATTGATTTTAAGTAAAGAAACAATTACCCTGAAATCTTTATCTTGAGTTGTCTGTTCCACCATGGGTCTGAATTCTTAGTACTGTTAGACTGAGGTATAAGTAGTTACATGTCTCACATAAGAAAGACCTATGTCTTGTCTATTAGCAGCTGAACTCTCAGAAGAATGAGCCACAAAACACTGACTGAAGAAACAATCTTATTGGTGAGCCTGATCAATTTTGATTGACAACCAGAGCAATAAATCACTACATATGTAGCGTCAAATGAGGCAAATCCAGTGGGAATGGGGCAGATAAGCCAAGAAATTGGCTGGGAGCCTGTTACGGTGGGTTTTAACTTTTTTTGTGGGAGATTCATGTAGCCTCTGTTTGGGGCACAGCTTCCTCCCTTTCTAAAGTGAGGCCACAACCTGGGGTTGAGGGGGCAGGGCTGGGGCAATGAATTCCCTAAATTAGTATTCCTGCTTCCGCCCCTACCTTGCCCCCAAAGAGGCTTACTTTGGATCTTTGGAGGTCAGTATGTCAAAAAAAAAAGAAAGGCCTTGAGATGGTGGAACTAGAGGTTGTGATCTGAGCCCCAGAAGAAGACATTAAAGGCACATTTTTTTAAAAATTGGCCACCTTGGTAAGGGATCTGCTTGGGGGTCCAATATTCCCCAAATCCCACCCCGGGCCATCCACCAGCACTGCATTTTTCAGCCCCCTGGAGCAGATAGGTGAGTAGGTCTTGTGGTGCAGTGGTAGCATTCCTACCTCTGAGCCAGAAGCTCCAGGTTCAAGTCCCACTCCAGTACTTGATGGCCATGGAAGGTGTATCCAAAACGTGGCTAAACAGCTTGATTATCAACCCGCAAATCCTTCCAATAGGTCATTGGCAGGTGGTAAGAGCAGGAGCATCTCCTTGTCAGCCAGAACCTGCAGAAGGCCATGGCAAACCACTGCAGTATTTTGCCAAACATAAGCATGGACCAACGCATGGAAGTCCATTGTTGCCAAATCCCTCTTAGGGCACCTGAAGAAAGAGAGAACAAATCGACATAAAAGATGCACCCTTATTTGGTGCCCCATGCATATTATGTGCAAACACCCTGACTTTGCATACTCAATGAGGTTAGTGCTAGAGGGTAGCAACAGGTGTAATCTCATCATTAATGGGAAAGATATTTGCATGTATATCATGCCTTTTACGACCTCAAGACATCCCAAAGCTTTGCAGCCAATGACGCATTTTTGAAGTGTAGTCACTGTCCTGCAGGCCTAGCCTCAGGATATGCCTTAGCTGCTTTACCTTGCAAGGGTGGAGCTGACAGCAAGCATCCCATTCCCCCGCACAGTCTGTGAACAACATCTGGAACTAATAACATTGTAGGCCCATAAAGATCTTTTAATTAGCAATGGTAAAGCTGCCTTGTATATGTCAGCACATAGACCACAACTAGTAAAGGCTGATAAACAACTCTACAAAAGCTGTTAATTCAAAAACAGTCCTGAATATGAGTTAATGCAGTGTTGTTACACTAAAGACGCCAACATCCCAAGCTTCAGTTAACGTTTCGAGTTCGTATGACTCTTCAACAGAACAGTTCTGTTGAAGAGTCATACGGACTCAAAACGTTAACTGTGTTCCTCTCCGCAGATGCTGTCAGACCTGCTGAGTTTTTCCAGGTATTTTTGTTTTTGTTTTGGATTTCCAGCATCTGCAGTTTTTTGCTTTTATCCCAAGCTTCAGGGCTGGGTACACCAAACATTCCATCACTGTATAGTGAAAGATTGTACAAATATTACAGGAATTTTCCCTTCTTGTGGGAAAATTATGCATTATCATCGACATATTGAATTGTTATAATAATTACATGATTGGCATGACACAGTTGAAAGAAGCTTTATTCTTCATGTTGAATATACTGAGGGAGTGCTGGAGGAAAATCTTTCCAATGAGACGTTGAAGCAAGACCCCCCATCTTCCCTCTCAGGTGGGTGTGAAAGATCCACGGCACTAGTTGCCGGCTGTCCCTCAATTCACGGATGACGTCTACTCAGGGTCACAAGTTTCTGCAGTGGGTCTTCATGTGACTCAGCAGGCCCAATCGCAACCTGCAGATCTTTGGGTACATGGGGCAGAACATCCCATGAGCTAGAGGGTTCCGGAGTGCAAGATTTAATTCCTTTCCTTCTCTGCCGCTGCTCCGCCTCATCATTAAGACATTGTGACTCAAAGCGCGATGCAGCTTGATGGACAAGTTGTCGCTATTCTGAACAATTGATAGCAAGCTCCTCCCAATCATTAAGCCGTGCTTCAAGAAGAGCTTCAGTGTGTCTTTCAAGCATTTTTGTTGTCCTCCCTTGGAACGTTGGTCTTTTGAGAGTCAAGAAAACGGGACCTGATGAGGGAGACACTTTTCAGCCATCCGGACAGTGTCTAGGCCATCGAAGTTGATTTTGCCTGATTGCTTGTGGGCCTGGCTTCAACACAGCCACTAGTGTTTGATTGACAGTCCGGAGGATAGGGTGGAAGGATTGCTGACGGAATTGTAATAGCGAGTGTTTGGGCCCTTGGAGGGTGAGGAGAGGGGAAGTAAAGGGGCAGGTCTTGTACCTTCTGCGGTTGCATGGGAAGGTGCCGTGGGAGGGGGTTGAGGTGTAGGGGGTGATGGAGGAGTGGACCAGGGTATACACTCCTTTCAAGTGAAGCAGCATTTCACTTGCACTTCCCTCAATTTAGTCTACTGCATTCATTGCTCCCAATGCGGTTTCCTCTACATTGGAGAGACCAAACGCAGACTGGGTGACCGCTTTGCAGAACACCTTCGGTCTGTCCGCAAGCATGACCCAGACCTCCCTGTCGCTTGCCATTTCAACACTGCACCCTGCCCTCATGCCCACATGTCCGTCCTTGGCCTGCTGCATTGTTCCAGTGAAGCTCAACGCAAACTGGAGGAACAGCACCTCATCTTCCGACTAGGCACTTTACAGCCTTCCAGATTGAATATTGAGTTCAACAATTTTAGATCATGAACTCTCTCCTCCATCCCCACCCCCTTTCCGATCCCCCTCTTTTTTTTTCCAAAAATGTATATAGATTTTTATTTTCCCACCTATTTCCATTATTTTTAAATGTGTTTCCATCCATTGTTTTATCTCTACCTTTTAGCCTATTTCGATCCCTTCCCTTCACCCCACCCGACCCCCACTAGGGCTATCTGTACCTTGCTTGTCCTGCTTTCTACCCTTAATTAGCACATTCCTTAGATAATATCACCACCTTCAACACCTCTTTGTCCCTTTGTCTATGACATCTTTTGGCTATCTCCACCTATCACTGGCCCTCTATCCAGCTCTACCTGTCCCACACCCCCCCCACCCTTACACCAGCTTATATTTCACCTCTTTTCTATTTTTACTTAGTTCTGTTGAAGAGTCATATGGACTCGAAACGTTAACTGTGTTCCTCTCCGCAGATGCTGCCAGACCTGCTGAGTTTTTCCAGGTATTTTTATTTTTGATATATAAGTTTTGCTTTGGCAATGTTGGAGGACAGGCCAAATTCCTTGAATGCAGAATTGAAGAGATCAAGTGCAGAATGGGCAATGACACTGAAGTCATCTGCAAACTGTAGGTCATATATATCCATCGTGGTCAGTTTAGTTTTGACATGGAAGCGACCGAGGTTAAAGAATTTTCCATCTGTGAGGTATTTACTACTGACACCAAAGGACAATTTTTCTTTGATGAGGTGGGCAGCCACTGTCAGATAGATTGGAAATTGCATGGGGGCTATTTAACAGCATTGCTTGACCGCATTCTGGATTTTGAAGCTGTCTGTTCACGGCACTACTTGAAGAAGAGCAGGGGAGTTCTCCCTTGTGTCTAGGGCAGTATTTATCCCTCAACCATCATCACTAAAAAAAGCAAATTATTATGTCATTATCACATTAATGTTTGTGGATCTTGCTGTGTTCAAATCTGCTGCCACATGTCCTACATTGCAACAGTGACTGCATTTCAAAAATAACTTCATTGGCTATTAAACTCAATGGAACATTCTGAGGTACAACATGATTGCAAGATATTTCTTTTCTGTTCAATGTGCATGCGGTTGTCATGATGTGCTTCATCTCCCGGGCGGGATATGTGGGCTCAGAGGGGTTGTTAATGTTTTATGTGAAGTATTTATTCCAGAAAGTGTTTTAAACTTGCCTGTGTGATTGTTTGCAGTTCAGATCGATTTCCAGCAGCTTTCTCTGTACTTTGAAGCTTCAGCTCACCAGTCTGCAGACTGTAATCTTTATCGGGCCTGCAGCTTTCCGGAGGCCTCCATTTTGCCTGGGGATATGGGTTCTGACATCTCCACTAGAGGCAGCTCCTCTGAGGAGGAAGGGAGGGATAGAATAAGGAGGGGGCCAGGAGTGTACAATCAACCTTCAGGGGAGCCACCTTTGGGAGGCCAGGCGCAGGCACAAGGGGCGCAGGGCCAAGAGGTTGTTCAAGGTGGAAGGGGCCGCAGTAGACACCACTATCCAGCTGCCAGGATAGAGGCAGAGAAGCAGCTACCTCAATATGACTGAGATGCAGTGCCGAAGGAGGCTCTGTCTCTCAAGGGGGAGAGTCAACTATATCTGTCAGATGATTGGCCCTGAGATTTCCCCTAACTGTGTGGGTGGACACCCCATGCCAGCAGCTCTGAAGGTCACAGTTGCCCTCCACTTCTATGCCTCTGGCTCCTTCCAGGGCTCGGTGGGTGATCTTTGCGGTGTCTCCCAATCAGCTGTCCACACCTGTGTCAAGCAGGTTACAGACGCTCTGTTCAGACGGGTATTAACCTTCATCCACTTCCACTGCGACCAGGCAGGTCAGGCACAACGAGCCAGAGGCTTCACGGCCATTGTTGGCTTCCCCCGTGTCCAGGGTGCAATAGACTGTACACATGTGGCCATCAAGGCGCCAGCAGGTGAGCCCGGTGCCTTTGTCAACAGGAAGGGCTTCCACTCCATGAATGTGCAGATAGTGTGTGATCACAGGTTGCAGATTCTGCAAGTCTGTGCAAGGTACCCAGGCAGCTCCCACGACGCCTACATCCTCAGACACTCCCAGGTGCCGGGGCTCTTCAGTGCTCCAGCTCGGCTGGTGGGTGACAAGGGCTATCCCCTCAGAAGGTGGCTCATGACGCCTCTCCGCCATCCAAGAACAGAAGCTAAGGAGCGCTACAATAGGAGCCAGGGCACCACGAGGGCTATGGTGGAGAGAACCATTGGTCTTCTCAAGATGCACTTCCGTTTTCTGGACCGCTCAGGGGGCGCACTCCAGTGCCCCCCAGATCGTGTCTCTGTGATAGTGGTAGTATGCTGTGCTCTCCACAATCTTGTGCCGGAAAGGGGGGTTGCAGTTGACGATGAAGACCTTGACGCAGTGGATGAGGCTGCACATGATGAATCCAGCAGTGGCTCAGAGGATGAGGAAGCACAGGGCAATGATGAGGGGCAGCACGCCGACCCGCAACTACACCAAGGAGGCAGGGACATCCAGGACACTTTAATCCAACGAACCTTCAGCTAGCTCCACACACATGGATCTGCAGGACCATCATTGCCTGGCGCTTCCACACGTGGCACTTAGGTGCTACATCTTCCACCTCATCAGCTGCAACTAAGGGCTTAGTACAGAAACATCAATGTCCAATCAAACACTCATGATATGTCTGTGAAACATACAAATGCAGCACAAAGGAAACACCCTCAGTCATGGTCAGAAATGTGGACTTTATTCTCACCAAAAAAAACCACAAATGTCACTCTGACGCTGATCATGAAACATTTCCTAATCTAGGGCCAACACAAAATCGCCAGTGACAAACCCATGGAGTGCCTAACGTGCCTTATGCTTACGTTTGCGGGTGCTACGTCTTGGTACCACCCCATCGCTCGGAGTGGCTTGTGAGACAGCCTGCTGACTCTGCTGTCCTGTTGGCCTCGATGACCTTGGCGGCCGTCCTCTGGCCCGTGGAGCCTGTGCTGGCCCCGCCTGGGAAGGAGTGGCCAGTTCCAGAACTGGCACCTCCCCAGTTGTCACAGCCTCAATGGATGCAACAGTCACTGGCAGAGGGGTGGAGGAGCTGATGCCCTCATCCGGAGCGCCCTGAGAGGAGCTCACATGGCGACAGGCAGCTGCTGTACCGACGTGAGGTCACTTTGGACCTCCCTGCTCACCGCAGATGGATGGGCACCGAGCTGGGATTCTTGGTGCCCAGAACATCTCCCACATTACCAATGACCACCTGTGGCCATTAGCGCTATGAGGGCTTGCAGGTCAGAGTGTAACCCAATCAGATGATTCTCAATCTGTTGGAAGCCCCTCTCCACGAGAGTCGCCAATCTCTCATTGGAGGAAGCCTGAAGTTCTGTCCTGAGGTTCATGCCATCACTGACACTCTGCCTGGATACCTCCACCACAGAGACCAAGTGAAGCACACCCTCATGCAACCCTGCCAGATGCTCCCGCGCACCCGGCCGCTTGTCCTGCAGCTGCTGCATGGCTGACATCTCCAGAGGCACATCATCACGGCCCGACTCAGCATGTGCCTGGTCCCCTGCAGTCCTTCCTCTGCTGGCGCCATTGGCACTCTCTGTCCGTGCCATCTCCTCCAGCGATTGTGAAGTGCCCTCTCCACTGTGCCCCGGGACACTAGCTGGCGTCATAATCCCCACCGATGTGGTAGTCGCTGCGCTGGTGCCTGTCTTGCTGAAATGACGTGACGCAAGTTGCAAATGACGCCTCTCAGGTGTGGAGGGGGGGCTCTGGACTTGTTGCTGGCGGCCATGCGGTGGTGATGCTGAAATTAACAACAAGGACAGTGGGTCAGTTAGCGTTCAGTCAGTAACACCATTCATCCCTTTCCCCCGCCCAGGGTTATAATGCGCTCAACCTTCAAGAACCTAAGGAGACGAGCATTGGTGGTGTGGTAAATAGTCAAGAGGAGGCCCAAACATTACACGCCCATACAGACAGGCTGGTCAGATGGCCTAAGGAATGCCACATGGAATGTTGTGTGGATAAGTGTGCGGTTAAGCACTTGGGCAAGACAAACAAGGTACAGGAATACAGGAGAAATGGTAGGACCGTGGAAAGTAAGGACGATTACAGGGATCTGGCTGGGCAGACCCATTAAGGTAGCAGAACAGGAGCATAAGGTGTTTAACAAGGTCAAAGCCAGACTTACCTTTATTAGCCGAGGAATAGAATGTTGGAAAAGGGAGGTCATGTTGCAAGTGCAGAAAACGCTGTCGAGGCCACATCTACACTTCTGCGTTTGTGATCTGCGCTTCATGGGAGGGATGGCATTGGAGTGGGGAGAGTGCAGAGGTTCCTGACCAGGATGCATGTTGGCCTGGAGAGTTGGAGTTATGAGGAAACATTGCATACACTTGTGACATTTGCTGTGGAGTACAGGAGATTGACAGGTCACATTATTGACCTTCATACCATTATGAGGGGTATAGAACGGGTGGACAGAAGGCAACGTTTCCTCTTGGCGCAGGGATGACTAATGTGGTGGCATTTATTTAAGTTGAGTGCCATGAGGTCGACAGGTGAGGTGCCGAGGACCTTTTGGACAGAGTAATGTGGGACGCACTGGCTGAAAGGGTGGTGGAGGTACAAACCCTCCTAAGATGCAATAAGTATTTGGATGTGCAGCAGCGATGCCATGGCATGTTAGGCCATGGGGATAGTGGTCACAAATGGGATAAGGCGACTTTGGAAGGTGCTAGAGATGTGCATCCTCAAGGGGCCGAGGGAACTTTGTGTGTAACCCACACGTCTGACTGTATCAGTCTGTGAATGAGCAGTGTTGCTGCATTAACGATTGCAGCAACCATCAGTGCTTTGGATGGTGGGAAGACAGAGTGGATGGGACTGTGGGCCTCAAATACCTGGCCGCTGCACCCCAGCCTCGCCGACACCTGCCGACCTGGCCACCTGCCTCCTCCCCAACTCCATGGCCTGCTCCTCAAATGTGGTTACATGCTGCAGCACGGCGTGCCCACCACCAGTCCGCAAACGCTCCCGGCTATTGTGCTCTGTTTTTGCCTGCAGAACAGAGAACACCATTTATTGGGGCTGATCACTCATGTACTCTGTACGCGCATGCCGCACCCCAACCACAGTGGCCCATCTGAGGCCTCCAGTGGCTCCTGTCCACACTACTGGTGATCAGTCACCAGAAGATAATACGGCTGCTCCCAACCCCCTTCTCCAATGGCCACCTTGGACACATTCGGCGTCCATCACTTTGAATAACACACGGGTCTTAGCGCCCATGACAAGGAGACGCAACTAGGTGCGGCGCCGAGGCCAGCAGATGGCTCTTGGCCACAACACCTTGAGGCTCCCCTTCCACCATCTCATCACCATCAATAAGACATGTGTTGGAATTCTGAGTATGTGTCTAGCAGCCTCCCTGCAGGTTGCCCCCAGGCTACTCAAATGTGACAAACACCAACATATGCTGCGGGGAGAACCCATCTTCTCCCCAACCACTAAGGCTGGTATAAGCATGGCCACTATCTGTTTGCCCACCCAGCGTGCGCCAAACGCCCAAAGCAGTCACGACACTAAGACGTGGGGGAGGGGAGGGGGCCTCAAAGGCTAAGGCTACCTGCTGGGTTAAATGGCCAAGGCTGACATGGTACTCACCCTTCCAGAGCGCAACAAATCATTGAAGCATTTGCGGCAATGTGTTCCTGTGCGCCGCACAGCATCTTTAGAGCTTACTGCCTCCGCCACCTCCTACCACACCTGCCTGGTGTGGTAGGAGGCCTCCTCCTCCCATCCTCGGGAAACAACACCTCCCGACGATGTGACACATCTTCCAGGAGCGCAGCAAGGCAGGCATCGGAGAACCAAGGGGCACATTGGCCCCCCACTGGCCTACCCAGCAGCCTGTCCCCCTCCTGCTCTGCCCTGACCTCCTCTGGAGTCTGGCCGCTGGCCATGGTGAACAGCCTAAAGGAGGCTGCCTGGCTTTTTCCCATTGGAACCAGCGGTCTGTACACGCCCACCGCACATTTGAATTTCCTGCTGTACACGGGAGTCTGAAATGCGCTGGACGGGCCTTAATTGGCCCGCCCGTGCAAAATGGCAGCGCGGCCCGTTTCGCCGGCAGAGATTGGCTATGCACCCGCCGCCGATTGGGTCGGGCCTGGCAAACATAGAATTCTGCCCAGTGACTACATTTCAAAAGCAGGCAATTGGTTATGAAGCAAACTAGGGACGCCTGAGGACATGAAGAATGCTAGATAAATACAAATTCCCATTCAATGTGACTTTAAATTGACTAGGTAGTTACTTGGAGCACAAACAAAACGATACTCAAAAATATTCAATTGGCAAAGGGTTAACAATTACTCCCCTAGGACAGGATGCGTTGTTAAGTGTAATATTTACATAATAGCCTGTTACATCATCTGATGTGGAGTGTGTGACAACTCCAGTGCCTTCTACAGCAGGTCCCCAGAGACAGGGATCCAACGCTTAGTTTTGAGTAGGGTTCTCATTGAGCTTTTGAACACATTCACCAAGAGGCTTTCTTGGCTATCTGCCATATTGGCTTGAGAGAGGCAACACATAGGGTTTCACTGCACTCAGAGTGCTGTTACACATGGAGAGGAGGGATGGACTTATTTTCCCCTTGTCCTACTCCTCATTTGGTTATAGCAGAGGTTTTGAATTTTAAAAAGGATGCTGTATTTCTAATTCAATATGTACTTGATTGTGTGCAGTTTGTAAGAATTAAGCCAGACAGGCATTCTTGAGTTAAGCACGTAAAGGGGTCAGTTTTATTGTACTAAAACTCTCCCTGGTAAAAGTATTAAAAAATGTACAAATATTTCCTATTTCCCACTAACGCACACTCAAACTCCAAGCATGCAGCAAAAAATACAAATTTACAGAGTATCGGAGATTAAACTTGGCTAAATTAAATTGCAGATTTAAAAAAAGGAAAGTCAATAAAATTCTCTATACCCGGATTCTTCAGCTGAAGCCCTTGGTTTAAAGTTGTGGATATGTCCCTTTTCTCCTGGAAACACTGTTGTAGAAATCCAATGGCGTTCAGTAGAGAATTCCTGTCTGCTATAGGAATGTGGAGACACTTTTAACTCAATAAAACAGGGTTCAAAGCTTAGATGTAATGTTGTAGAGAGAGAGGGTGAAAGACACCCACTCTCTCCAGCAACTAGGATATCTCTGCCAAATCCAAAATTCAAGATTCCACACAAAAGGTTGTATCACTTGACCTCTCTCCATCTCAGTTGTATATTCTAAAATGATGTTGATCAACTTATTTCTGGCACAGCTCCTCTTAGCCATTGTGATTATTTTTTAATGTTCCAGCAATTTGCTCCTGAATGGTTCATTCTTCAATTTGGATGAGATAGGAAGATTTTCACACTTCCATAGAGTTCATTGTCTGTTGGGGCCACCATAGACCCTACATTTCCATGAAATGGAATGTGGCTGCACAGAGGCAAATTGGCAGCCCATTTAAGTCAAGTGTTTTTGTGCTCCAGTGAAACATTCCTTTTAAAAAGTTTAATATGTGTAACCAGCCAATGAGACATCAAATTCATTCCATATAGCACATCTTTGTGACAATGCCCAAAGGTCTGGACACGCTGAAAGAGCACCCTGCATGTGTCAGTCCAGCTAACTACAGCCGGGATTTTCCAGCCCTGTCACTGGATCATTGGTGAGAGGGAGTTTACACCAGAGGGACTGAGGTAAGGCAGGCAAGTGAAATTTGCCATTGTCTCTTACAAGAAATGGATAAAATTGGCAGTTTCTCTTTTGCAATGTGACAGGATTCTGTCAGCTCTGAGTTGTCACCTTAAAACTCCTTCTCACCATTGGCCCAGTGAATAAACAGGGTTAACTGGTCTGACAGGAATGTCCTGGGTTTGATAATCTGGTCTGGGCTGTCCTCTGGTCTCAGTTGGAGACCTGGTACCTTCCTGGGCACCTGTTCATGGTCAAGACCCCATGATCCCTCTGGAAAGAGCACGTGTGTGGACTTGGGTGAAGGCAGCATTGGGTTCCGCCGTGATGCCCAGGACCTCATGCAGTACAAACATCCACTGCCTGGGTTCAGAAGAACAATGTACTGGAGAACTGAGCACACTGAAGGAACTTCCTCTCCCAGCATGGTTTCTCCTTGTCCTGCAAAGGTGCAAACCCAAGCCATCAGCAGCATTTTTCGGGGGTCTGGGTACAAGGAATTATTTTTTAATTAGTTAAATAATTCCTCTTGGTTCAGATCGAGTGTCGTCCAAATGCAAGTTAATTACTCAGACACATAAATACAGTAATTATTAAGGTTACACAATTGTCTCTCACCACCTGGTTTCTTGCAGACCTAAGATGATCAGGTTTGGCTTCTGTAGGCATTGTCTTTCTGACTGCCCATGAGCTCTCCCAGGAGGGCCTTCACTGTTCTAAGAAAACCCTACCAATCCCTCTCACTAAAATTCAGAACTTTCTCCTTTGATATCGTCATGCCACCTGATTTTTTTTCTCCATACGGACCTCCAGGTTTGTCAGTATCATTGATGCAGATAGTACCTCAGATCCAGCTATCTGAATACTGGTGAGGTACAAAAGCAGACCTTTTTGTAATGGCCTGCTGGACTAGTTCTAGGTTCTGTTTTAGGTTCAGGGTCTATATTATTGATTATCCTTCTGCTCAGTTTTTTCCCGGTCTTCTTCCTTCACTTCTGCTGTGTCCAGATTGTGTTTGTCAGATAGAAGAGCTTCCACTTTTTGTCCCTGTTATGGAGCAGAATCATTCTCCCAGTCTTCGAGGGGAATCTTTTCCTCGGGCTTCCCTTGGTCTTAGTACTTCTCTGCCAGGCATGTGGGAGTAGATGGCGATGGGAAGAGAGCAATGTACGACCGCTGGTGATAGCGATGTGACTCTGCCAGTCACAGGGTCACTACTGGCATCTGTGCCATTGCCTGGGGAGGGCATCGGGCTCTTGGGACTGCTGCTTTGCTTGCACTTTGACGAGTTAGGGTCCTGGGCCCAAGGGAAAATTGGACAGAAGCATCTAATTTTGGGTTAACCTAGATCCCAATCTCTTTACTATTTGCTTCAGGATCTTTATTATATTCCGTTTCAGGCACTGTGCAGGTTGGACATCCAAAATCAGGGAAAATCCAAAACCCGGCACAGTCTCGGTCCCAAGTGTGCCGGATTTGGGACACTGTACATGTACAAAAGAACAGGAGCCATCCTGGCTACTTATCCATTAGACTTCCTGCCTTCCATTGTTACAGCCAAACTGTGATGTTCACACCTATTATAATCTCAGTGAGGTCTCAGGATGTTAACAATTTAAAATGGATGAATTAAGTCAGAGATAAAAGCAAAAAACTGCGGATGCTGGAAATCCAGAACAAAAACAGAAACAGAAATACCTGGAAAAACTCAGCAAGTCTGGCAGCATCGGCGGAGAAGAGCACAGTTGACGTTTCAAATCCTCATGAGCCTTCAACAGAACTAAGTAAAAATAGGAACGGGGTGAAATATAAGCTGGTTTAAGTGGGGGGTGGGGGGGGTGTTGTTAGGACAAGCAGCCAGTAATAGGTGGAGATAACCAAAAGATGTCACAGACAAAAGACAAAGAGGTGTTGAAGGTGGTGATATTATCTAAAGGAATGTGCTAATTAAGAGTAGGGAGCAGGACAGACAAGGTACAGATCGCTCTAGTGGGGGTGGGGTGAAATAATACTTAAAGAGCATAAAAGGTAGAGATAAACAATGGGTGGAAATACATTTAAAAATAATGGAAAACGGTGGGAAAAGAAAAATCTATATAAATTATTGGAAAAAACAAAAAGGAGGGGGAAGAAACGGAAAGGGGGTGGGGATGGAGGAGGGAGTTCATGATCTAAAATTGTTGAACTCAATATTCAGTCCGGAAGGCTGTAAAGTGCCTAGTTGGAAGATGAGGTGCTGTTCCTCCAGTTTGCGTTGAGCTTCACTGGAACAATGCAGCAAGCCAAGGACAAACATGTGGGCATGAGAGCAGGGTGGAGTGTTGAAATGCAAGCGACAGGGAGGTCTGGGTAGTGCTTGCGGACAGACCGAAGGTGTTCTGCAAAGTGGTCACCCAGTCTGCGTTTGGTCTCACCAACATAGAGGAAACTGCATTGGGAGCAACGAATGCAGTAGACTAAGTTGAGGGAAGTGAAAGTGAAATGCTGCTTCACTTGAAAGGAGTGTTTGGGCCCTTGGACGGTGAGGAGAGAGGAAGTGAAGGGGCAGGTGTTGCATCTTCTGCGTTTGCATGGGAAGGTGCCGTGGGAGGGGGTTGAGGAGTAGGGGGTGATGGAGGAGTGGACCAGGGTGTCACAGAGGGAACGATCCCTACGGAATGCTGCCGGGGGGGTGAAGGGAAGATGTGTTTGGTGGTGGCATCATGCTGGAGTTGGCGGAAATGGCAGAGGATGATCCTTTGAATGCGGAGGCTGGTGTGGTGATAAGTGAGGACAAGGGGGACCCTATCATGTTTCTGGGAGGGAGGGGAAGGCGTGAGAGCAGATGCGCGGGAGATGTGCCGGACACAGTCGAGGGCCCTGTCAACGACCGTGTGTGGAAAACCTCGGTTAAGGAAGAAGGTGGACATGTCAGAGGAACTGTTTTTGAAAGTGGCATCATCAGAACAGATGCGACGGAAGCGAAGGAACTGAGAGAATGGGATGGAGTCCTTACAGGAAGCGGGGTGTGAGAAGCTGTAGTCGAGGTAGCTGTGGGAGTCAGTAGGCTTGTAATGGATATTGGTGGACAGTCTATCACAAGAAATTGAGACAGAGAGGTCAAGGAAGGTAGGAAAGTGTCAGAGATGGACCATGTGAAAATGATGGAGGGGTGCAGATTGGAAGCAAAATTAATAAATTTTTCCAGGTCCCGATGAGAGCATAAAGCAGCACCGAAGTAATCATCAATGTACCGGAGAAAGAGTTGTGGAAGGGGGCCGGAGTAGGACTGGAACAAGGAATGTTCCACATACCCCATAAAGAGACAGGCATAGCTGGGGCCCATGCGGGTACCCATAGCCACACCTTTTATTTGGAGGAAGTAAGAGGAGTTAAAGGAGAAATTGTTCAGTGTGAGAACAAGTTCAGCCAGACAGAGGAGAGTAGTGGTGGATGGGGATTGTTCGGGCCTCTGTTCAAGGAATAAGCAGAGAGCCCTCAGGCCATCCCGGAGGGGGATGGAGGGATTGGACGTCCATGGTGAAGAGGATGCGGTTGGGGCCAGGGAACTAGAAATTGTTGATGTGACGTAAGGTGTCAGAGGAATCACGGATGTAGGTGGGAAGAGACTGGACAAGGGGAGAGAGAAGGGAGTCAAGATAGCGAGAAATGAGTTCCATGGGGCAGGAACAGGCTGACACGATCGGTCTGCCAGGACAGTCCTGTTTGTGGATTTTGGGTAGGAGGTAGAAGCGGGCCATCCGAGGTTGGGCGACTATCAGGTTGGAAGCTGTGGGAGGAAGATCTCCAGAGGAGATGAGGTCAGTGACAATCCTGGAAACAATGGCTTGATGTTCACTGGTGGGGTCATGGTCCAGGGAGAGGTAGGAGGAAGTGTCTGCGAGTTGACGCTCAGCCTCCACGAGGTAGAGGTCAGTGAGCCAGACAACAACAGCACCACCCTTGTCAGCGGGTTTGATGACAATGTTGGGGTTGGACCTGAGAGAATGGAGTGCAGTAAGTTCAGAGAAAGACAGATTAGAATGGGTGAGCGGAGCAGAGAAATTGAGACGTTTAATGTCACGCTGACAGTTCTCAATGAAAAGATCAAGAGAAAGTAAGAATGCAGAGAGAGGGGTCCAGGTGTAGGGAGAATATTGGAGGTGGGTAAAAGGATCCGTTGAACGGGGAGAGGACTCCTCCCCAAAGAAGTGAGCACGGAGATGAAGGCAGCGGAAGAAGAGTTCAGCATCGTGCCGAGCCCGAAATTCATTGAGATGAGGGCGTAAGGGTATGAAACTAAGTCCTTTGCTGAGCACTGAACGTTCAGCATCGGAGAGGGGAAGGTCAGGGGGTATAGTGAATACACGGCCGGGGCTGGGATTGGGAGACGGGATGGGGACAGAGGGACAGGCAGGGGTGGAGGGTCCTGGATGGGTGTTGGTGTCGATGAGTTGTTGAAGCTTGCGTTCCTTAGCACGTGAGAGAAAGAGAAAATTTTTTTGTTGAGGCGTCGGATGAGACGAAGAATAAAATGAAACTGGGGGCACGCGCAACTTTGAAAAAGGGTGCGGCGGTGCTGCTGGAGGGAGAGGTCGAGTGTGTTCATATGGCGGCGCATGGCACTGAGTGTGGATCTCAGAATGCGACGGGAATAGCAGTCCGAGGAACGTTGTATGTCCCGGAGATACCTGTAATCCTGGGTGGGTTCGAAACAAGAGGGATGGAATTTCAGTTGAAATCCACGTGGGGTAAGCCGGAGATGGAGACAGTCACTGAGAAAGGAAATATGGCTGTGAAAGCGGGTTTTAGTAAACACCTTGTCAAACACGAGGAGAGAAATGGAAAGCAATGAAGGTGAACAAGGCAGAAGAGAGATACGAAAACTTAACTCAGAGCTGAGAATGATTTCATTAGGAAATATAACAAAGCAGATTCAAACACTGGGCACGGAGCTTTATGCGACTGCAAGCTCATGCTGAGAATTCAGAATCTGAAAACGTTGTGGGCTGCAAATCTGGCCTGCTGATTCCCATGCTTGTATTCGCAATTAAAATTCACACAAAATTTACCCCAGAACAACAAGTACAAGTTGTGTTTTGAAAAAAATAAGTGGTCAAACAATTCCACACACAACTGGAGCCTCCAGACTGTAATCTTTGCTGTGAAGTCCCAGGATAAAAACATTCCTTCAGCTAAGTCTGGCTTCTGACTAACCTAAAAAGAATTTAAAGAAATAATTTTTTAAAAAAGAATTTAAAGCAATATTACCCCCCTCCCCCAGTTCTCTCTGTAGCCAATTTTAAGGTCTGGAGACCATATTCACAAAATACTGCCACTACTCACTAGAAACATAGTGTAGGCTAAACACCAAAAGTTCTTTGCCATTCAAGTAAATCAAGGCTGATCTGTACTTCATCTCCACCTATGCTTCATAATTCCTTGATTTCTAACCTAACAAAAACCTATCAATCTTGGGTCAATTATTCACCAGTACCCTCATTCTATTTGTAGTATAAAGGGTTAACAGATGGGCTATGCTAACATATGAAGTAGATAATGATGTACTCATTGACACTAGTCAGTCAAGTGTTAGATTCTCGGGAGAGAGAGTTTGGAATCACGCTAAAGAGCTACGTGCCTATTCTGTAACCAGTTTAGAAGTAGTATGAATAAACTAGTGTTAAGCAGATACCCCAGTATGTCTACGGTCTGTCTAAGAACCAAGTGCCAAGCCAAGAGTCCAAGACAGAAAAACCTAATCTCAGAACATGGTGGCAGCTCAGAACACTTCTGTGGGAAAGAGTTCCAGATTTTTGCTACTATTTTTTAGGACTCAGCTATCAGGGGAGAGGCAATGAAGTCACATAAGATGGAATATGGAAAAATAGAAACAAATGAAAGGGTTGAGAGTTTTTTTTTAAAAAAAGACATTAACATTTTGATAAATAAAATATTCATTGTTTGTTCAAATGTTTTACTGAAAAGCTGCCTTGCAGATTTATGAATTGATAAATGTATCGTGTTGCACTGAGTCACATGGATTAGGAAAGTCATATGGATTGCTGCTCTCAGCAATAGTGACATTGGCAGAGGGGGTGGATGCATGGAGGGGTTGCTAAAATTAGTTCATTGCCCCTAGGCAAGGGAGGGATTTCCTGCTGGAAGTATATGGGAACTATGCCATGGCTGAACAGGGTCCAGATAGAATCTCCCCATGATGAAATAGTCAGGCAACACATTTCACCGTCTAAATATACACCTGAATAGTGGCCACTTGGTTAGATAGCAGAGGGCGACTAACACCGGTGGAGCCCTTGCCCATCGCTTTTAGCAGGGGGAAGAACTGAGGAGAGGAATCACTAACTTTCTAAATAATGGGAGGCAATCACACCCTGCTGCTCCTGAGGACTCAGAGGTGCATCTGGTCAATGTTTACTTGCTTAGTATCACAGATGAGGAAAATAACATTCTAAACCTTTCACTGACAATGAGGTGATGCATTGCGGCAGTGCAATGCAGTCCCACATACATTCTGGTTGAGATCTGTTTGGAATTCCTGCTTGAGGTTTTCTGTTGATTATCAGTGACATTAGTGACTGCTTTATGTCTCTATACCTCTCTCCAATATTCTCACCCAAGTCCAGGTGGCTGTATTTTTAGCTTAGACAGTGAGTGGGAATTATTTCCAAAGAAATGGTGGCAGCATTTAAGGTGCTCAATTCAAATTCCTACTATTTAACCAATTGTCCTGAAAATAACTTTAGCTAATATTAGGTACAAATTAAGTGTTGGCAACCTTGGGAAAATTTCCTCTTCAGTGTCATCAGACTAATTATTTGAAGGCAGAGGGTATACTTCTTTGATGGCCAAGCCCCAAGATTGTAAGTGGTTGGGTCATACTAACCAGTAAGGTTGTGGGTTCAATCTGGCCTGTGTTGAGTTAGCTGATTTTAGCTGGAGCAGCAATAACAAAAAAGAAAAACTTGCATTTGTATAGCACCTTTCATAAACTCAGGATATCCCAAAGGGGCAATGAAGTACTTTTGAAGTGTAGTCACTGTTGTAATGTGAGAAACGCAACAGCCAATAGTGTCAGCTGTGGCTCAGTTGGTAGCACTCTTGCTTCTGAATCAGGATTTGTGGGTTCAAGTTTCACTCTTGTACTTGAGCGAAAGATCAAGGCTGACACTCCAGTGCAGTACTGTCAGAGGTGCAGCCTTTCAGGTGAGAAGTTAAACTGAGGCCCTGTCTGCCCTCTCAGGTGGGCATAAAAATTCTATGGCACTATCCCCCAAACAATATCACCATAGCAGATTATGTGATCATTGTCATATTGGTGTTTTAGGAGCTTCCTGTGTGCAAATTGACTGCCATGTCTCCTACATTACAAAGGTACTTCAAAGTGTACTTCATTGGAAAGCACTTTGGGATGTTCTGTGGTTGGTGAAAGATTCTACATAAACGCAAGCCTTTCTTTGTTTCAAAGTGCCGCAAACGGTACTATGATAATGACCAGATAATCTGTGCTTTAAATGATGTTGGTTGAGGGATAAATGTTGGCCAGGACAGGGGGATAACTCCCCTGCTCTTCAAAATAGTACCATGGGATCTTGTATGTCCACCTGATAGGGCAGAGAGGGTCTCAGTTTGCCTCATCCAAAAGAATGGTACCCCTGATATGGCAACACTCATTCAGCATTGCATGGGAACATGGATCTAGGCTTCAGGACTCTGTAATCAGGACGTGAACCCACAGCCATGAGGTGAGAATGCTACCATTAAGGTTATTACACTTGGCCTCAGCCTCTCCTTCACTCAGCAATACTGAGTCATCAGCATTATCACTCCTAACCCCTTCCCGAAGTGTGTATGACATTGGCTAAAAGAGAATGGGGATCAGCAGTGAGGCCAAATAGCCCGCTGCCATTCACTGGGACACCCCCATTGGGTGAGGTATGTAAGAGGTCCCAGTACTAGTCTTACCAGACCCAGCAAGGACTTCTTCAAGAGAGAAAGGAAAGAAAGGAAGTGGCAAAATTCAGAATGGGAAAGGATCATTGGAAGGTATGCGAATGTATCCTCCCTCCCCAGAATGCTGATGTGGGATAACAAAAGGAGTGTAGAGAATGGTTTCTATCAGTTAAATTAGGAGGGAGTACACTGTGACAATTGCATCAGAGCTTATCCTAACATTCGGGCTAGGCATACTTTGGGCATACTCTCCCACTAGAACATGTGGCAAGGCAGCTGGGGAGAATCCATCAATGATGCAGTCACTGTAACCCTGGAGATTTGGAAGAAAGAATTTTTTGTTTCTGGTGTCAAATCACAATCTGGTCAAGCCAGCTGTCTGTATATGTATCTCTTGTTTTTACTTTTAAGTTATTTTAACGGTGCAGGTAGTAAAATTTTATGTTAACACTTCAGCATTGGAACTTGGCTCGATGGAAGAGCAGATTGCCGACTGGGGCAGAGAGGGCAGCACCCACAAATGACAGCCCTCAATTTTCTGCTTATTAATTCTCACCTTTGTGTTAAAATCCTTCCATGGCAACATCTCTCTGATATCTTGCTGGCCTATTACCCCAAGATCTCTGCACTCCTCCAATTCTGGCCTCTTGAGCAGCCTCACTTCCATTGAGCCATTATTGGTGACCTTGCCTCCAGCTGTCAAGGCCTTAAGTTTTGTAATTCCTTCCCTAAACCTCCCCTCCTTTCCATCTCTCTCTCCTCCTTTAAGATGCTCCTTAAGATCTACCTCTTTGACCAAACTTTTGGTCATTTGTCCTGATGACTCTGTCAAATTTTGTCTGATAATGGCCTTGGGAAGCATATTGGGACATTTTACTGCATCCTATTGCCCTTCTGTCAACAAGGTGGTCAATTGGCTCATCCAAAACCAGATTAAGCTAATTTTAGAAGCAGCCATCCCAAATGAGTAAATGATTTTCAGCAAAGGAAGAAGCTGCCCTGACCAAGTCCTTGAACTTGCTACCACAATTGTGGCAGGATTCCAGAAACAACTGAAAACTGGAGCGGCCTTCACAGATTTGTCATTGGCACACAAAACTGTCTGAGACAAAGGCCTGTGACTGAGCTTTCAACATCACTCAATGCTGCAAAACTCTTAGGCTTATCGACATTTAATGAGCATTCGTATGTTCCACATTTGTCTTGGTGACAAGACCAGCCGAACACATGCTCAGCAAATGTCTGCCACAAGCATTAGTATTCACACACACTTTTTTTAACAACGATATGGCAGATGCACCCTGCATCAAACCCCTGAGGTTCCTCCCTGCCAATAACATAGCAGTGCCTGATGTAGGCATCAATATTTGAGGAACCAAATAGTACTATTCACCAGAAATTTGGCCTACTTCAGACCTGGCACCTCTGCCCCAATCCAGCAAAGATGATTATGTTGCAAGTCCATCTGAATTGTGCCGCCACCAAGAAAGGGCCCAATGTTTCTTTCTGCAGAAGGAGGTCTTACCCATGACCGCCCCCCTCCCCCCTTCCAAAATACCTGGGTGTCACCCTGGACAGGATTCCCACCTGTCAAACCACATTGCATCAACACTGGCCAAATAGTTAAAAACCAGAGTGAACCTGATCCAGAAACCCGTTGGAACATCATGGGGAGTGTACAGTGAGGACACTTTGCCCATCAACAGAGGTCCTTGTTCACTCTGCTGCAGAATACTATTCTTCTTCATGGTCCTGCAGCTACTCAAGAAAGACCATGGACACGCATCACTGCCATGAGGATAGTGTCAGGAACATTTAAGTCCAACTGAGTGACTCTTGGTGCTTCCCACACTGCTCAGCTTGCCATTCACTGTGACCTGGTGCTAGTATCAACCTACTATTCAGGTAGACAGAACTATGGGATGTATGCAACATAAAAAGACAATATATCTCAGCACTGACCCAACAGCAAAGGTCCCTGTCTTTGATCTCCCTCAAAGACAGCAGACAGGGCTCAAACAAACCCCACAGGGCATGGATGAAGCAACCACCTCTCTGCAAGATGAGGGATGACCCAAAGTACAATTGCAGCCTTGAGTTCCAGCACATGGTAAACAGCACATCAGACTGGTCTGTGAGATCTGTTGCAAGGAGGCACTTCATTTCTTTGCTGAGCATCTCAGGAGGCCATTGAATGGATTCCCAAACTTAGACATCTCATTATCTGCTTTTCCTTTTATATGTGAGCAGTAATAGTGCGTTAAAGGCTTTATGTGAATGTAAGTTGTTGTTAATGCCTAGAAAATTGGCATGAATTAGGTGTGCTGGCCTCCGTACCTAATCAGCCAATCTGGCCAATCGTCTTGTGCAGGTCTACCCAATGAACACTGAATCATTAAATCCACCCCAATAACTCTGAGTAAAAGACACTCCTATTTGTGATATTTTTAGCAAACTGGCTTCCACATTCAGATGAAGTTCTGCTATTTTAAGAAAGTCATTAAACTATTTAAAATAAATTCAATAGGACAACCATTTTTTTTAAAAGTATTAAGAAATTTCTACCCTAAAGCTGGTTTCTCTCTCCCCAACCCATTCTATTCCACTTTGACTGTTAACCTCTCTTTCCCTCTCTGTTCTTCATCCACTTTCATTCTGCATTTCACTAGGAAAGAAAAGTAAATTATTAGTTGTTGGGTTTTATTTAATAGTCAAAAGATTCACATAATAAATGACCTGGCCTCAACTTCCAACATCGAGTCACACTATGAGCTCACGGCCAAAAGGTCATGCATGTGTGCAGCTGACAGATGTTGGTTGAAGCCACACATGGTGCGAGCTATTTATTTTATTAGGCTGACTTTCCCATCTGGGAAAATGAATGAAAAATACAGAGTAAATTGACAACAGTTGGAAGAAGAATGATAGTCTAAAGCAGGGTTATGAGAATTACTTAGAAGATAAAGTATTCTCTTTACCTCACCCCCAAAGAATGTCAGTTGAACAAAAAAAAACATTGAGATGTCTCCTCTGATTCTAAAATTCCTCCAAAGTGCTGGCTGGCAGCTCAATGGGCTGATAATATTGTGGAAAAATGGAGATCATTCAATCAGTGTTATTCATACAGCACAATGAGCAGCAGCTGCATCTGCATTACAACAGTGATTGTACCGAAAGTACTTTGTTGGCTGTGTAGAGCTTTGGATATCCTGAGGTGAAATAAGGTGCTATATAAATGAAAGGACTTTCTTGCTTTCTTTCCCACTGCTGCAAGTAAAGGTAAACATCAGTGAAGTGCCAATGGGTAAAACTACCAAAGGCTGTCCTTTCAACCCTGCAGAGTGGCAAGTTTCCACTTCAATCTTTGACCTTTGCTATCCGACCTGATCTCAGCTGGGGTTACAGTAGGATAATGCAATGAAGTTCAGCAGTCTTTGTGGGGTGTGGCTAGTGAGAAAGAAGGGTCTGGCCAGTAACTCCTGCAAGAAGGTGCACAAGTGTACTTTGTGATTGAACACTTGGGGTTTGGTGCATTGTTGCAGTGCATCTTGCAGATAGCATACTGTACACTGCTGCCACTGGTGGGCTGGTGGTGGAGGGAGTGAATGTTTAGGGTGGCTTTTACGGACAGGGGAGAGATAATAGGGATGATTTCCCTTTTTCCACCTCAAAACTGACCAAAGATAGCGTGTTTAAAACAAAAAGTAGTGTTTTAACTGCCCGAGTGCTGTAACTGACATTAACAGAAAAATTACAGGTTTTCTCTGACTTTTTTAAAGAAAGGTATTGAGGTATAGAATATAAAAGTAAGGATATAATGTTGGAATTGTATAAAACACTGCTGAGGCCACAACTGGAGTATTGTGTGCAGTTCTGGTCACCACATTACAGGAAGGACGTAATAGCCCTGGAGACAGTGCAGAGGAGGTTTACAAGAATGTTGCCAGGGTTAGAGAAGTGTAGCTACGAGGAGAGATTGGATAGGTTGGGGTTATTTTCCTTAGAACAAAGAAGGCTGAGAGGTGACTTGATTGAGGTATACAAAATTATGAGGGGAATAGATAGAGTGGACAGGATAAAATTGTTTCCCTTGTTGGAGAATTCTAGAACCAGGGGACATAGATTCAAGATAAGTGGTAGAAGGTGTAGGGGGGACATGAGGAAGAACGTTTTTACGCAGAGGATAATGGGTGTCTGGAATTCGCTGCCCAAGTTGGTGGTAGAGGCAGCAACTCTAAACTCTTTTAAAAAGTACCTGGATCTGCACCTTAAGTGCTATAAGCTGCAGGGCTATGGACCGGGTGCAGGAAGGTAGGATTAGAAAGGGCACCTGGGTGTCCTCAGGCTGGCATGGACAAGATGGGCCGAATGGCCTCCTTCTGTGCTGTAACTTTTCTATGGTTCTAAAGTAACATAGGAAATAGGAGCAGGAATAGGTTATTCAGTCCGTCAAGCCTGCTTCGCCAATCAGTTAGATCATGGCTGATCTTCTACCGCAATGCCATTTTCCCACGCTATCCCCATATCCCTTGATGTCATTATTATCTAGAAATCTATCGATCTCTATCTGAAACGTACTCAATGACTGAGCCTTCACAGACCTTTAGGGTAGAGAATCCCAAAGATTGACCACCCTCTGAGTGAAGAAATTCCTCCTCACCTCAGTCCTAAATGGCTACCTCTGACTCTGAGACTGTGTCCCCTGGCTCTAGATCCCCCGCGAGTCAAGGGAAACATCCTTCCTGCATCTACCTTATTGAGCTCTGTAACATTTTTGTATGTTTCAATGAGATCACGTCTCATTCTTCTAAACTGTAGAGAATACAAGCCCAGTCTCCTCAATCTGTCCTCATAGGACAATTAATTGTTTCATGTTTCCTGTTGGGTTTATATCCCTCAAAGGAATGTATTTTTGTTGTAAACCATATATTAATTATTTAAATGCTAGCCATTGCTTGTCCATCAACATACCTTTTAACATAGTTTCCCAATCTATCACAGTCAATTTGTCTCTCATACCGTAGTCATTTCCTTTGTTTAGATTTAAAACCCTAGCTTCAGATTGAACTTATCTTTCAAATTATTGTAAAATTCTATCTTACTTTTATTCATTCATGGGTATGTGGGCATCTCTGGCTAGGCCAGCATTTGTTTCCCACCCCTAGTTGCCCTTGAGAAGGTGGTGGTGAGCTGCCTTCTTGAACCGCTGCAGTACATGTGGTGTAGGTGCACCCACAGTGCTGTTAGGGAGGGAGTTCCAGGATTTTGACCCAATGACATTGAAGGAACGGTGATATATTTCCAAGTCAGGGTGGTGAGTGGCTTGGAGGAGAACTTCCAGGTGGTGGTGCCCCCATGTATCTGCTGCCCTTATCCTTCTAGATGGAATGGTTGCAGATTTGGAATGAGCTTCTAAGGAGCCTTGGAAATTCCTGCAGCGCATCATGTAGATGATACACACTGCTGCCACTATGCATTGGTAGTGAAGGGAGGGAATGTTTGTGGAAGTGGTGCAAATCAAGCAGGTTGCTTTTTCCTGGATGGTGTCAAGCTTCTTGAATGTTGTTGGAGCTGCACTCATCCAGGCAAGTGGAGACTATTCCATCACACTCCTGACTTGTGCCTTGTAGATGGTGGGTAGGCTTTGGGGAGTCAGGAGGTGAATTACTCACCACAGGATTCCTAGCCTCTGACCTGCTCTTGTAGCCACAGTATATGGCTAGTCCAGCTCAGTTTCTGGTCAATCGTAACCCCCAGGATGTTGATAATGGGGAATTCAGCGATGGTAATGCCATTGAATGTCAATTTATGTTATGGTTACTCTTCCCTAAAGGCTTCTCTGCAAGAAGATTATTAATTAGTCCTTTCTCATTGTACAACACTAGATCTAAAATAGCCCATTCCCTAGTTGGTTCCTCAACAAACTGTTCTAGAAAGCCATCTTGTAAACATTCTTGGAATTCATCCTCTACAGCACTAGTGCTAATTTGGTTTACCCAGTCTATATGTAGCTTGAAGTACCCCATGATTATTGCATTGTCCTTGTTACATGCACCTCTAATTTCCCTACTTTATACCATGCCCTACATTATCACTACTCTTTGATGGCCTATAAACAACTCCAACAATGTTTGCTACCCCTTGCTGTTTCTTAGCTCCATCCAAACTGATACTACACCTTGATCTCCCGATTTAAAATCCTCCCTCACCAATGTACTTATCTCATCCTTTAAGAACAGTGCTACCCCACCTCCTTTTCCTTTTTGCCTATCCTTCCTATATGCTGAATACCCTTGAACATCAGTTGTCCAGCCTTGGTCACCCTGCAGCCATGTCTCTGTAATAGCAATTAGATCTTACGGTAAGGTGAAATCATATCCGAAAGATAAATATTTATTATTCAACACCTGAATATATATACAACCACAACCACTCACACACTCTTACAGACATACACACAATCAAAAAAAGATCGTCATTACAAAAGGAAAGCATACATTTAAATCTTAAGAGTTTGAGACTTCTTCGACACACTAGCTTTTCCCTGGGGTGAAGACTTGAAAATAATGCAGGCCTATAATCCTTTTGGTCCACTAAAAAAAAAGTCTTGAGGTTTAGGAAGACAGGTTCGCTGTCAGTTATTGTTTGCAGTAGCAGATTTCTTTTGTTCAACTCCAATAAAGGTGCAATATTGATGCTTGGTCCAGTTCCTCATGTGGAGAGGTCTAGGCAAGACCAAATCCCTGTCTACTAGTGTTTCTTAGGCAGGATCTTGTTCCTTTGCTCGTCTAGATGTTTCTCCCTCTCTGCTCCAAAAATGTGCCTTATTAAATCTCCTTATCAAAAACCTAATTTCTGTCATGTGACCGGAGTATTTCTTTCCCTTGTCCTCACAAATGTTTCTGATGACTAGGCCATTGTCAAACAATGGGGTCGAAGTATCACCCATTCACATACCATCATTATAAAATGGTTTTTTTCACACCTATTCTCTGGATGTCAACTCTGGAGTCAAAAAGTCTGCAAACAGTATTGTGCAGCCAGTTTCTTTAATTATTTAGAGAAGGGCAGCCATTAATCACTGGGAAGTGTCTTTTGCATTTCAATGACTTATCAAAGATATGTCCAGAGAGATTGTTTGCATTTTAATAACTGCATCAAGACTTTTCTAGACATGTAGATTAGCTCAGGGGTCATGTAATCCCATGTGTATTGGCAGGAAAGAAAAGGTCATCTGATTTCTCAATTCAATTTTGTATTAAAGTGTCCATTTTGTCCTTATGTTTCACAAGTCCATATTGTGTAAGCGTGACATGGTGGAGGTATGCTGATCAAGTGGGCCGCTATGCTCTGGATGTTATCAAGCATCTTTAGTGTTGCTGGATCTGCACTCATCCAGAGTATTCCATCGGACCCCTGAAATGCACCTAGTAGATAGTGTCAGGCTTTGGGAAGAAAGGAGGTGAGTTAATTGCTGTAGAATTCCCAGCCTCTGACCTGCACTTATAGCCATAGTATTGATATGGCTGATTCAGTTAAGTTTCTAGTCAGTGGTAACCTTCTGGGATGTTGATGGTCAGGTATTCAAAGATGGCAATGCCATTCAATGACCTTAGCATCATTAAATCCCTCATCATCACCTATGTGCAAATTGGTTGTTACAACAGTGACGACAGTTCGAAAGTATTTCACTGGCTGTAAGGTGCTTTGGGACGTTCTGAGGTTGTGAAACAAACTGTATGTGTCTCCGTGGCTAGGACCAAACCATATGTCTATAGAGTTTCTGCTTCTGATTCATAGAGGTGGTCCTTTTAGAAACTGTGCATGAACTTTGCATGAACTTTCAGCTGTGAAACTTTCTTGTGATTGCTTAGCCTGTTGACAATCATAGCCTGGGCTTTCTCATGAAGAATGGACCAGATACTGGAGAGCAGACTGTACCCCAAACTGCATCCAAGCATGCGTCCTCAGGAGAGAGGGGAAAATATTGGTGATGGGGTTGGAAAGGCAAAAACATTGTCAACATTGTAAAGTGTCATACACTGATCAGGAGCAGGAACCTTGGCTGATTTTTCCTTTCCCTAACCCAGTGGCACTAAGAGAAACTTAGTAACCAACAGCTGCTTAATGCAAATCGGCTATCTCAGTGGAGACCTGGAAATTCCTGGTCTGCACTACACCGGGGTCATTGGAAGCTGAGCTAAGTTACCATTTGATATTTCAAGAGTTATGGGGGGGGGGGCAGACAGGAAAGTGGAGTTGAGACCACAACCAGATCAACCATGGCCTTATTGAATGGTGGAGCAGGCTTGGAGGGCCGAATGGCCCACTCCTGCCCTAAGCCCTCTGTTCCTTTGTTGATATATATATGTCTAAAATAGGCTGTGAGATTGCCCTGTGTCTCTCACTTTGATTTTCTTGCGGATGCACTATTTAATCCTAGTTTGAGCAATACATTAATGGGGAATATTGTATCTTGTATCAGATGATAAATTGAAAAAGAGTTTTATAGAAAGCATTTTTTATTAACATTGTATTAGGACTGTGCTTCAAGCAATGGAATCATGCCAGGTGCTTCTTACACTATCATACATTGAACAAAGACTCTGCAGCCTGGGAGTCGATGGCTGTACAGTATTTATTCACAAAGCACAGCTATAGGTTTATAAACTCACAACAGTGGATGTGTAATTCACTCTGTAGTGTCTTAGTGCCTGCTCCAGGTATGTAGCTCACAACTTACAGTGTGTCACTCATTGTAATAGATATGTAAAAGAGAAAGGTGGGTTAAAGTTGAATACTGTCTCAGTAGATTGCACATGAGCTGTGGAAGCTGCTTGTTTATTGGGCTGAATGGCCTTTTCGCATTGCATGCAATCCTGTGTTGTTAAATTGGATTCATAATGGCAGATTCTACAAAACCACGCTTCAAGCTCAGAATATGCCAGGTGTGCATTGTGAGAATTTGGAGGTGAAGGTCAGTGGGACAGTAAATCCAATGGGATGCACCGACATTCCTACCTCAGTTCCTGTTATATACCTGTACAGGGGAGGCCTCGGTGGCATAGTGGTATTGTCACTGGACTAGTATTTCAGAGACCTAGGCTAGTGTTCTGGGGACCTGGGTTCAAATTCACCACTGCAAATGGTGAAATTTGAATCCAATAAATATCTGGAATTAAAAGTCTAATGATGGCCATGAAACCATTTTCGATTGTTGTAAAAACCCATCTTCCCCTTTAGGGAAGGAAATCTGCTGTCCTTAATTGGTCTGGCCTACATGTGGCTCCATACTCACAGCAGTATTGCTGAAAAAAGAAACTTTTTTGTCGAAGCTTTTCGTCTTGCATTCATCAGGACAACTCACAAGAATACCAATATAAGGGGAACAACAAATTTATACTGCATGAGAAGAGACTGTTGAGTGGTTGGCAAATGGTCTCTGATTAGTAGAGGCGTTTAAGATACTCTTTAAAACCTACCTCAAGCATTTGGTTGTCTGACCTAATATCTCCTTGGTGCCATATTTTGCTTAATAATGTTCCTGTGAAGCACCTTGGGAGATTTTATGTTAAAGGTGCTATATAAATAGAAGTTGTTGTTGTTGTGTACAAATTTACAGAGTCCACCTAGAAGTGTACGACCCCTTTTTTACATATGGCCAGTGACAGCCAGTAATATAGGAGCAGGAGTTAGTAGATGTGACAGAAGAAATGGATTCTGATAGTAAAATTCAGTTGGGAAACTCCCCAAAATAAAATGGTACATTTAAATATATGTATAATTATGACCTTTGAGTGTGCATTGACAATTCTGACATAGGATTGTGATGACTGTAAATCATGACAGTAACACTGCTGTAGCTACACAACCCTGCTTTCCCATGATTGATATAATTTGACAGCACCAGAGCTCAATTTACACGATTGAATTAAAAACGCCTGTTCCTTCACATCTGTCACAACACCTCTATAGGGGAGAGAATGCTCTCTGCTACTGCACTTGCCCAAACAACCATTCCTCAAGTGTCAGTCGAGGCAATGTGATTGGCTAGCCAACCCTGGAGGGCATTACAACCCACCCAATCCTGTTCTCCTCAGTGTATTCCTCAGCAGTGGGATCACCAGATAATGATCAGAAGAAAGAGCAATTGCTGATTTGTTTTCCAATCCTCACTAATAAGCATTCAGGGCAAGTGTAGCCCCCACTGCTGATCAACTGAGGAACAGCACAAGCTAGGGCACAAACCTTGCATCTGTTCCCACTTTCATTACATCACAGACTGAATAGAATACCCCCACCCTGCCCCATCAGTGGAACCCTCCAACAACATTGTCCTAAGCCATCAGCGGAATTGTCCAATATTCCCCCATCCTGATCCATCGGTGAAACACTCCAACACCTCCATCCTGAACTATCAGTGGAACACTTCCAATACCTTCACCCTGTGCCAAGAATGGAACACTCCACCCTGCAACATGGCTTTTGTCTAATCTGCTATTTGATATATGTAGTTTGTCAGATCCTACTGATTACAATGAAATACAACTATATTTATTCAGTCTTGGGATATGCGAGTTGGTGGCAAAGCTGGTATTTATCGTCCATTCATATTTGCCCTTGAGAAGATGGTGGTGAACCACCTTTTCGAACCGCTGCAGTCATGTAGTGAAGGTGCTCCCACAATGCTGTTAGGTAGGGAGTTCCAGGATTTTGACCCAGTGACAATAAAGGAATGACCAAGTCAGGATGGTGTGTAATTCGGAGGGGAACTTGGAGGTGATGGTGTTTGCATGCACATGCTTGTGCCTTGTCCTCCCAGAGATGAATGTCGTGTGTTTGGGAGATACTGCCAAAGAAGCCTTGGAGTGCTGCTGCTCACTCATACCCTTTTGTCTCCTTGACAAGGCACCCTGTGAAACATATTGGTCCACATCTTGCAGTCAGCAGCAGAGCAGGTGCGCACTCACTGACTGCATTCAAGACTGTGGCCTTACCTTTTATGCTGGAACCATAGGACCTTCCTATCCTGGCTGCAACGTGGATCCATCAGTGAGGTGAGTCAGGAGGCCTAATGGCAAGGTGCTATCCAGCGACTTCAAACCCCGCTTTCACATCACAAGCTGAAGACACGCCCCTTGAGCTCTGCCTTCAGTTAGCGAATTGCACCGTTTTAAATGTACCTGTTAATTGTTTTTAATAATTGCACCTTTTTTAAATGTACCTGTTAACTGCTTTTAATAATTGCACCTTTTTTAAATGTACCTGTTAACTGTTTTTAAATTGTAGACTCTTACCCCCTCCCACCCCACCCTCTCCCCTGCTCAGCCTGGCAATCCCATCATCCCAGTCTCTGCTCATCCCCCCTCCCAACACTACTCATCCCCTCCATCACCCCCAAGCTGGCTGAACAGTGCCAGGAGGGGGTGCAAGGAGCAGCTTTGAAGATGCAGGAGGGAGGGTGAGCAGTTTCAGGGATACAGTGGGGGGAGGCGGGGGGGTTGATCAGTGTTGGGGGCGAGGGAGGGGAGTGAGCAGCGTTGAGAGGGTGAGCAGAATTGGAGATGCAGGAGGGAGGGTGAGCAGTTTCAGGGACGCAGTGGGGGGAGGGGGGGTTGGGGGTGGGGGGGTGTTGATCAGTGTTGGGGGCGAGGGAGGGGAGTGAGCAGCATTGAGAGGGTGAGCAGAATTGGAGGTGTGGGAGGGAGGGTGAGCAGAGGCCGGGACGTTGGGGGTGGTGAGCTGTGTCAGGGGGTCGGTGAAGTGTTGGGAAGTGCTCCGCCTAATTTAAAGGGTAGCACTCTGAGCTTTACACCTGCTGGGAACAGTGCTAATAAATCAGGGTGCAAAACTAGGTAAGTTCTGAGCAAACAGCCCAAGTTTACACGCTGACAGGCGCCAAAGGGACCATCAGCATGGCCTCCCACTGGAAATTCGAGGTTCCTGGGTAAATCGGGTCCCCAGACCTCCGATGCCATTGCAGTCCTCATTTTCGGCAAACATCTCAGCATTCACTGCCATTGGCATTGGATGATCTGGGCCATTATGTATCAAGGACATGGTACAAGCTGGTGACTGTAGATGTACAAGTGACCAATGTTAGTAACATAGCGCGTATAATGCAATATAAAGATAATGGGAAAGATGGACAAGGGTGTAATTTTGGAGTTCAGGTCACAGTTATGAACAGCTGCTGCTTTGTCCTCCTATTTTATGACACCGTCATTATTTGTGGCAGTTGAACTGTTTAATTAGATCACAAGCTTGAAACAGACTGAACATCAATTATTTGTGCATCAGATATTGCTCCAGTTCCACATTACTGACAAAGGACATTGAAAAACATTAAATGTTGTATGGTTATAGAAATGGTTATTTGCAATATTTGGGCATAGACACTGAACACAATTGTAGGACAACTGCGCCCCCACACCCCCCAACCCGCCCCCTCACCCCCCATCCCACCCCCACCACCAACCCTTTCTATTTCAAGGGAGGAGTTACCCAGCCTCATGTAAAACATAGGAGAAAGCAATGTCAGACAGATGCGTTAACTTTTGGGTTCTAATTACCAAATGGTTGTGCTGTTGCTTGTTAGAGCGTTAACCTTTGCTCCTGCAAGAAATATGTCTCCCACAGGGCAGCACAATACATTCATCATATTAGAAAGCTTAGAGCTATGAGATAACAGAAGAAACCGTAGCGATGCAGAGAATCTAAAGTGAAAAAGACACAAGTGAGGATGAGAATGGAATGATGATGGGGAAAAGCTACAGGCCTGACTGAGTATTCAACCCATCCAGAAAGACCTGGAGGCCAAGACCTCTGGGTGCAGCCCCCTACAATGCTGCTTCCCTGCTGTTGCCTCCAGTACTGCTGCAGGCGAATGCTGTGGGCTGCCACATTAACTGCGATCCGACAGGCAGCTACCGTCCCTGCAAATTAAATCTGGGCCTCACATTGGTAATAAAATTGCAAGTTCTGTGATGAGTATAATTGGGTAAAACCCTGACTAGAAATGAGTTGAAAATATGTTCAGAACTCCTGAACCAGATTGCTATTCAGTAATCTCTGCTGGAATCATTGTTGGATGAAGACAAAGTTGATGATTTGAGGCACGGAAGAACCTGTCAACACTCCTTGAAATAAATATATGTGTGAAGAATGGTCACCAAGTCTAATTATAACACTCCTGCTGTTACTCTGCTTGGGATCAGCTAACTCACTACAGACTGCAGATTGAGTCTGCAACCTTCCTGAGCCTTACAAATAACAATCATTGTGTGTTTTACCCAGCGCACCATGAGACAGGAAGCCATAATTTCTTTTTGAGTCACCTTCTCTATTTCTTTAATAAGTCATAGAGGTCTACAGCACAGAAAAAGGCCCTTCAACCCAACGAGTCTGCGCCGGTCAAACAAGTACCTAACTATTCTAATCCAAATTCCAGCACTAGGCCCATAGGCTTACATGCCATGACATCGCAAGTGCACATCCAACTACTTCTTAAATGTTATGAGGGTTTCTGCCTCTACCACCCTTTCAAGCAGTGAGTTCCAGATTCCCACCACCCTCTGGGTGAAAACATTCTTCCTCACATCCCCTCTAAACCTCCTGCCCCTTACCTTAAATCTATGCCCCCTGGTTATTGATCCCTCCACCAAGGGGAAAAGCTCCTTCCTGTCTACCCTATCTATGCTCCTCATATTTTAATACACCTCAATCATGTCCCCCTTCAATCTCCTCTGCTCCAGAGGAAATAACCCCAGTCTATCCAATCTCTCCTCATAACTAAAACTCTCCAGCCCAGGCAACATCCTGGTAAATCTCCTCTGTACTCTCTCTAATGCAATCACATCCTTCCTATAATCCAGATTCCAGAACTGCACGCAATACTCTAGCTGTGGCCTAACCAGCATTTTATACAGTTCCAGCATAACCTCCCTGCTCTTATAAGTTAACTTTTCCATTTTCTCTCCCATAGCCCTGAAATTTTCTTTTGTGAAACATGACATATTTATTTGATTCTCACTTCCCATTGTTGAAACTAACAATATTCTCCTCAGTGAGAGATGAAGACCCATCTTCCCATTGCTTAACATTGATTGAACCCTCTTCAGACCTTCCAGTCAAGAAGCTCTTCAAATAGTTCCTTGGATTAATCTCTTCCTTTAGGAAGCCATTGCCCACCTACATTTTTAATAATTAGCAATTAATGTTTGCTGTCGTAATCATGTTTCCCTAATTTGTTTAGATGTTCCCAACTTAATAGCACTACTTTATCCCAATGGTCCTATTAACAGTCTCCCACTCTTTCCGTTAAACATTTCTACCCAGATTAATTCAGAGAGTCTATCTGACCTTACTTTGTCTGTTAGTTCCTTCCTGTCTCTACTCTTCCCCTTTTGAGCATTGCATTGCCAATTAGGTTTCAACCAGCTCCCTGTTATAGTGGCTGTGCCATCTTTCATTCTGTCAGTACCTTTCTAGCTGCATAAATTCCTCATAGATAGGAAGAGATAAAAGTTTCTGGCATTAGAAATGATCATTTAACCCAATAATGACATCAATTTGCATGTATATAGCACCTTAAACACAATAAATGTCCCAAGGCGCTTCACAGGAGGGCTATAAAGCAAGGCTTGATACCAAGCCACGTAGAAGGAGATATCAGGACAGATGACCAAAAGCTTGGTCAAGGAGGAAAGAGAGATAGAGAAGCAGAAAGGTGTAGGGAGGGAATTCTAGAGCTTAGGGCCCAGATAGCTGAAGGTACGGCCCCCAGTGATGGCATGATTAAAATCAGGGTGCTGAAGAAACCAGAATTAGAGGAGTGCAGACATCTTAAAAGGCTGTGGGGTCAAATGAGATTACAGAGATAGGGTGGGGGGGGCAAGCCTAGGGGGGCAGCAAAGGCATGCATGAGGGTTTCAGCAGCAAAAGAGCTGAGGTGGTGGTGGGGTGGAGGGGGGGGGGGGGGGGGGAGAGGAGGTAGCTGGGTCATGTTACGGAGATAGAAATAGACAGTTTTAGTGATTTCATGGCTATGTGATTGGAATCTCACCCCAGATTCAAATATGATACCAAAGTTGCTAACAGCCTAGTTCAGCATCATACAGCATACAGCTTCCGGGTAGAAGGTTAGAGTCAATGGCTCAGGAACAGAGTTTGTAGCAGAGACCGAAGGCAATGGCTTTGGTCTTCACGATATTTAATCGAAGGAAATTTCTGCTCATCCAGTACTGGATGTTGGACAAGCAGTCTGATAATGGAGAAGTTGAGAGGTACTGGTGGGGTAGAACTCGGTGTCACCAGCACATATGTGTGAACTGACACCATGTTTTTAGATGATGTTGTATAGGGACAGCATAGAAAAATAAGGTGGAGCTAAGGATAGGCCCTTGGAGACACCAAAGAGAACAATGTAGTTGCAGGAAGAGAAACCATTGCAAGTGATTCTCTAAGCAACTCCCTTTTTGATCCATCAACCCAATTGATTCTGCCTTCTCACCATTACCCCTCAATAGCCTCACTTTCCAGAAACATATCTAACGGTCAAATGATCCCATTTATATTGACCATGTCAATTATCTGAATGGTAACATACTGTCTGTCTGTCTTTCATCCGTCCTTGTTCTGAGGGTCAGTCTTTCTCAACTGATTTCTATTTTCCACTGCTCACACTGCCTGTCCCATAAAGAGGTCAGTCCATTCTGATATTGTCCACCCATGCCATCTTGGATCTTCCTTTTGCACGTTTTCCACAGTTTGCTTTGCATTACCACTTCACCCAAACCGTCCCCTCCTGGTCACATCACATGTCCAAAATATATGAGCTCCCATGATGTCACTGCTTCAAACAAGTTCCTCTTAACACCAGCTTTGTCGAGCGCCCACTCATTTGTCTGCTTGGCTATCCATGACACATATAGGGCCATAACTTCCAGTGAAGTGGCAATTGAGTTGGATTGCCACTTGCTCATAATTACTTATCTTGAAATCCAGCCACTCCTATCTTGCCTGATCTTCTGACTCAGGCCAGGCAAGATCCGCGTAGCACAGCGCGCTCCTGGGGCCTACCGTCAAGGGCTGTAGAGTCGCAGCTAAGCAAGCCATCCCCCTTTTTTACGGCACTAGCTGCCGTAAACCAGATAAGTTTAAAGGTCCAGGCCAGGGAGAAGCTAAGTGGGTATGATTGTATGGAGTTGGGGGGCCGGTGGAGGTAAGTCCACCACCCGCCAATCGGTGTCCCACCTTTGTATCCATCAAGTGTCTCTCTCATTACCATTTCTGCAAGGGCATTGAATAAATATAGTGAGAGGACACACCACTGTCTAACACCCTTTTTGACTCTAAACCATTCTGAGAGAGTGCTGGCAACTCTGACCCTAGCTCATTGCTAACCAACCTTTATTGTAAGCAAGATGATGAACTGTGTTGAGTATCCCATGTCTAACATTGTCAACCAGAGTTTCGCGTGTAAGACTGAATCGAATGCCTTTTGAAAACCAATGAAGCACATGTGTATATTGGCTGCTGATGTTCTTGGATTTTGTGCATTATGATTCCAAGATTAGTGAATCCTAGCCCTCCCGCTGGTAGGATCCTGCTGAAGACTTTTGAATGGCCCGCCACATTTCCCAGCCCTTCCTTCGCCAGAAAGGCCAGAAAATTCCGCACTTGATCTCTGGTTCCTCTTCCACGTCAAAATCCAGCTTGCTCATCGGCAATCTCACTCTCTGTCTTTTCCTGGATCCATTCCAAGATGATCCTGAGCAAGATTTTACTATTTTTAGTAAAATTTTTAGCATGGGAGATCAAAGCAATGGTTCTATAATTTGTGCAGTTTCAGGTTCCGTTTCTTCAGAAGAGGGCTCAAGGTAGAATCAGTCCAGTCTTCCAGCCAATCACCGGTCTCCCACAGTGCCACACACTTCCTGTTCATCCTCTCCACTACCAATTCTCCTCCCATCTTAAACAATTCTGCCGGTATATCTTCTGGGCCCATGGCCTTAGCCTGGCCGTCTGAATGGCTAGCTGTACCTCAGCTCGAAGTGGAGGACAATCACGTTGAACTTGCTCTTTAAATTGCAACTCACCATAATCCTTGTAAAGGTACTCACAATACTCGCACCATCGTGCAAGAATTTTCTTCGCTTCTATTTCATTCTTGCCAGAAACTGACTGAATGCAATGCAGGCGAGATTGAAACTTTCATGTAATTGATCGAACTATTTGGAAAAGTTTCCGCATATTGCCTTTCTGATTCTCCACTTCTAATTCATCCTAAATGTCATTTGGCTGTTTCTCTTTATCTGCTCACAGCTTTCTTTGAATTTCTTTTTTTCAACCTTTGCAACAATTCACATCCTTTTTCCACTTCATCTCCCCTTCAAAAGCTTCAATCAGGGACAAACTCTCACCAGATATCCATCCCTTCCATTTCACAGGCTGCACAAATCCCACTGTTTCCTTTGCTATATCCTGGAGAACAGCTTTTGTGATTTGTTTGAGCTCTTCTGGTGTTCTCTCATCAGCTGCCATCTGTATAGCTTCAAACCTGTTGGTGATTTCCACTGCATACTGCACTGCTTTGTCATCCTTAAGCTTGTTTAAATTCAGTCGTGTCATTAAAACCTGTTGTGTCCTTTTACTCACTCTGATCTTCAGAGTGATGATCAGTGTCACAGTCTGCACCTAGATGCACCTTACAATTCTTTAGTTAGGATCTCCAGCATTTGCGACTGCGATGTAATCAATCTTGTTAATGGAATCCAAGCCGGTTGGTGAAGTCAAACCCAAGACACAGAGCTTTTCTTTCCTGAGAGAGTTTATTGACTTTGTTCAGCCTCATACCTCTCCTTCCAGCACCCAGTATCCCAGCTGTCCGCTCTATAAATGCTCTTTTTGAACCAAATAAAAATAAACCAATTAACAAATTAACAGGAGTGACAGCCCAATCCCCTATTTATAGACTCTTGAATAAGACAAATGATCAACAAATCAAAGTAACAAGAAAAGGTTGGGGGGGTGGGGGTGCGGGGTGGCGGCGGTAGGGTAAACAGCCCCTGATGGGGCACTGTAGCTAAAACAAAATGTCAAAGGAAACTTAACTAACTAAACCAAAATATCATTACCAGAGGTGATGCACCCATCTCCTATTTATATGTGATCGAAGTACTTAATTAAACAATGCCCTTCACCTGTGTATCTTAACAATATAAACAATATAATTAACATACTATTAACAGATCTGATTGTTAGTTTGTCCATTTGGTGAGGTCCAGGTATACAATAGTCTTTGATGATGCTTAAACTATGTGTTCGTTAGAACCAAATCATGTTCTTCACAAAATTCCCAAAAGCACTCTCCAGCTTCACTAGCCTCCCCTAATCCAAATGGGCTGCCTGAACCCTATCCGTAACCTAGGCACCAACTTTGGCATTGAAGTCACTCATAAGTAACAAACTTCTTTGGAGTTTGTTTCATTGCCTTCAACATGTCATGATAGAATTCTGCAGCATCTTCTTCCGCAACTGTCGATGTAGGTCCATAGCTTGAATCTAAGTGATGTCTTTTAGTTTTGCATTAAGGTGCACCACTATCACCCTGTCACTGATTGGTTCATATCTGATTAGGGCTCCATCCAAATGCTTGTGTATCCATACTGCAACTCCATATGGGCTGTGCGCATCTCCTCTGGAGTAAACTATGGTGTGGCCTTCCAGTGTTGTGAAGTGACCTTGGTCTTCCCAATGCGCTTTCACCAGCCCACACATATCCACACCAATTCTCTCCATTACTGTTGTAAGCAACTGTACTTTGCCACGCTGAAGCATGCTATGCACATTCCATGTTCCAACACTGAACTACTTATGAAGTTGAACTGACATCAAGTGATCACTTTCCTGGCCCTTTGATGCTGATAATGATGCTCCCCTTCCTTTTCTTCCAGTAGCACATTTTCTGATAAAAGCAAAAAACTGCGGATGCTGGAAATCCAAAACAAAAATAAAAATACCTGGAAAAACTCAGCAGGTCTGACAGCATCTGCGGAGAGGAATACAGTTAACGTTTTGAGTCCGTATGACTCTTCAACAGAACTAAGGAAAAAAAAAACTGTTGAAGAGTCATAAGGACTCAAAACGTTAACTGCGTTCCTCTCTGCAGATGCTGTCAGACCTGCTGATTTTGTCCAGATATTTTTATTTTTGTTTTAGCACATTTTCTGAACCTGCCCCGGTTACTCAACAGGGGACGTGGATCTTGGTTTGCTGAGCGACATCCAAGCCAATACGAGACCTGCTTTGCATCCATTAACCATGGTGCTGTTTGGGTAAATAAGATGGTAGGACCCTTCACCTTTCCATCTCGCAGTGAGGAAGCCATTCTCTAATTGCACTGGATATCTGCCTTCCTGTTGTCACAGGTTGGCCGTTGCCACTTTAATTGTGGCCATCCCCCCAGCTAGCGGCCAGAAGAGCCACTGCTGTCAAAGTCTTCACTGCCTACATTAACCAGCTAGTTTCAGAGTTCCTGCTGAATCTGTCCACTTCGTGTAACGCTCTAGGTGGTACTCCAATCAAGACTTTCACCAGTGGCATAGCCTCAACAAGCAATTCCCTACTTCTAGTTGTTCACCCTTTCACCACGTTGAGGTGCAGGTCAGATTTTGAAGAGGGGTAACTTATACATGTGTTATTAATAATATGGTTCAGAGGAAAAGTAACCATCTCTGGATCATGTATACCAGCATCATTGGATGTTTAATCATAGATCTATGCTGAATTAGTTGATGCTGGCTGGGGCACTACAATTGGTTGCAATGTCCCAAGCTAGGGAGGCAAAATTGGCCAGGGTTCTTGCTCCTGTTTGTTTTTCAGTGATCCTTGCTGATCATGTGTGTATGTATGTCTGCGTGTGAATGTGTGGGGATATCAGGTAAAGGGGGGGATTGGGTTCCGTTTTGACCCATAACCCGCCAACATGTAATTCACGGCATGAATAATGGTCAGTTCGTTATCTCTGTAACCTCCTCTGCAATGTTACCTTTTACAATCCTGAGAGATCTCTGTGCTTCTTCACTTCTGGCTTCATTCCCCACTTTAATCACTCTACCATTGGCGGCCATGCTTTCAATTGCTGGGGTCCGATACTTTGGAATTCCCTCCCTAAACCTCTCCACCTCACGACCTGTCCCCCACACTCCTCAAAGGTGCAGCTTAAAACCTGCCTCTTTGACCAAGCTTTTGGTCTCCTGTCCTAATATCTCCTTGTGTGATTCAGTGCCAAATTTTGTTTGATAACGCTCCTGTGAAGCGCCTTAGGATGTTTCACTACATCTGTTTATAAATGTAAGTTGTTGTTCTTGAGATACCAGGGAATAGCTGGTAGCAGTAGAAGCATGACCTGAAGGAGAAGCGAGAGAAATCAGTTACTGGAGCCACTCATTATAATTTGTGTGGTTTCTCTGCTTAATAGCTGCGCAACAGTTTTCATGAGCAAACCCTGGCTGCAGAATTGAGCTCTGTAGCGCCAGAACATGGAGGTGCTGAAAATGGCAGCTGATCCACCTCCAGATCAGCCAGCACAGTATGCTGCGTTTGTCGGGGCACAAGCACGGGTATGCTGTGCTTGTCCTGGTAGTGTGCCATGTGTAAATTGTGATGTCACTCAGTGTCTAATGTGATATGACATTAGACTTGCCATTTTGTTAATGCCCTTTCTTAAATGTTCAGCTGAACAAGTGTTCAGCTGCATGAGGGATGACATCCCCCAGCTGCCTGCCCCACCAATCCCACTTAGCACAATGCTAAAGGTATCAGCGTGGGAGTTTCGGGTGAGGTGTTTTTGACTTCCTGTTGCTGCTGCAGAGCAAGAGGTTGTGCAGGGTGTTATTGGAGATGTGAAAAGTTGCTGGAATCAGAAGGAAGTGTTGCTGGACTTTTCCAAGGAATCCATCTTGGATAGCCCACCTTGGGCTACAGCATGGCAGGAACATGGAGCACAGGCAGCAGAGAGGGGAAGTTAAAAGCAAAATACTGCGGATGCTGGAAACCCTGAAACAAAAACAGAAAATGCTGGAAAAACTCAGCAGGTCCAGCAACATCTGTGGAGGGAGAGTCCGTATGATCCTCCTTCAGAGCTAAAGAGAAGTGGAAATATGATGAAATTTATACTGTTTAAGGGGGGTGAGGCAGGTGGAGCTGGATAGAAGGCCAGTGATAGGTGGGGACAAAGGAAGGATTGACAAAGATGTCATGAACTGAAGGACAAAGGGAGTATTGATGGTAGTGGTTAGTGCTAAAAAAGGTGCTAATAGTGGCATAAAGGTAAGAAAGCAGAATGTGATTATATTAGAACAAGGGTAGCATTGTGTGAAAGAACAACATGTAACAAATGACAGATAGCCCTGTGGGGGATGGGGTGGGGGGAGGGGGCAATGGTGAAGAAAGAAAAGGATAGAAATGGGATTTTAAAAAGGGGATAAAACCACGGATAAAAAATAAAAATGAATGTAGGAAAAAGGGGATTAAAAAAGGGGGTGAGGATGGAGGAGCGAGTTCATGGTCTGAATTTATTGGACTCAATGTTAAGTCCAGAAGGCTGTAAAGTGCCTGGTCAGAAGATGAGGTACTGTACCTCCAGTTTGTGTTGGGCTTCACTGGAACATTGCAGCAGGCAATGTGGACCAAACAAATGTGGACAGCACTCATATGGCTGTCAGCAGGAACATCCTAGAACAAGCCAGAGGCATCCCAAAACAATAGTCCTGCTGATACTCGCCAAGCATGTCTCTAAACTCATGGTGGTCTGCTAATCCATATAACCTGGCTGTCATGAAGACTTAGCACTTGCCAACAGGCCTTCGCTAATTTCACTTCAGGAGGACAAGGAAAGGAAGAAGAAGAAGAGAAAGAGCAGAAGGAAGGGAGGAGGCATCCAAAGCACCATCGTTGTGGACGAGATGTAAGTGAGCAGCTCATCAGACTCCAGTTCCCCCAAAATTATCCCCACATCGTCACTGTTCCACAATTCCCCACCTTTCCATACCTCTGTTACAGCCTATTGCTGCATCCTCTTTGGCAAAACCATGAAATAAAAGACAGCACAGAAAAAAATCCCATAAGAAATTTAACCATAAACCCTTCCAATAATACATACAAAACCGAATTATTCACCTTTCACTTCGTGCCTGTCTTCTGTGTGCCTTTGCCTGTCCTATGCAGTGCTACCCCGGAGGGTGCAGCATGGTCTATGAAAGACTATTGACTTTCACTGGGAGAGATGGCTTTGCAGGATCATCTCATGCAGCTCAGCCTTGAGGGCTTGGCTTTGGACTGCATCACCTCGGCATGGGGGTGGCTGCAGTTTGGGCTGGCTGGCTGACAGGCATCAACTGGGGGAATGGAGTAGTAGCAGTGGTGGGGGCACAAATGCTCTCATTCTAAGAGAGGACAACAGGTTCATACACCATGGAGCCACTGCCACTCCCCCTAGGCAGTGCCTCTGCAATCTTAATAACCTGATGGAGCACAGATTGCTGGACTGCTGTGAAAGCCTTTCAGCACTGGTGTCCACTTTGATGCCCCTTTCAGCACCAATGTACATAGCCTGGCAGCAGTCTGAGCCTGCATTGCACCAAACTGGACTCATATGCCAACGAGCATCTATTTCGTGACCTCAGGCTGAGCTCCTACTGCAGCACTGAGACCCTGGGTGGCTTCTGCCTGTGCTGTAATGGAAATTAAAACATTGGCTAATACATATTGCCCAATAGCTTGGTCCGCAAGTGCTGCTATGGAGTTGGCCACCACTTCCACGCTGGAAAGGATTAGCTCTAAGTTCAGCATGAAGGCTTGTGTTAAGTTTGAGCAGGATTCCTCCATGGTCCTTGCTGATTTCAACAAGCGCTTTGGCAGGTCTGCCAATGCACCAAATATTTGTGTGTGCAAATTATTGTGGAAGCTGGAATTCTGTATGCTGTTCCATCAAAGTTCTCACCTGAGTCTTCTGCAGCAGAATTAGCCTGTGACCTTGCTGCCTGGGGAGCTAGCGCACACACTATCCTTTCCCCCTGCCCTGGCCACAGTCCACAGCCTGGTGACATACCACGTGCTGATCCTACCTCTATAATACCCTCTAGTCTATGTGCCACTCTCTGAGCCATGGTCATACCATCTGCCACTTGTACTTTATATAAAATCAGGGGATGAGGGTGACGCGGGATTGAGAAGGTGCATGAGGCTGGAATGCACAGTCACCCTGGTTGTGGCTCAAAGGTGTGAGAGAAATGGGTTTCGATTCATGGGGCACTTAGGTAAGTGGGAGCTGTACTGCTGGGACGGTCTACACTTGAACCGTGCTGGGGCCAGTATTCTAGCGAGTCAAATAACTAGGTAAGTAGAAAGGGCTTTAAACTAACTAGAGGGTTGGGGGGGGGGGGGGGGGGGGGGGGAGAGAGACTATGTAGGGGAAGATTAAGTTAATTTAAAAGGAAATAATAAGGCAATAGATCAAGGTAGCAATAAAGGTAATGATAATCAGAGTATGGCAGGAAGGGACAGTGATTGCAAACTTAAGAGTGTGCCAGCAGATTGGGCCACAAAAGAGTAAAAAAAATGGAATTAAGGCCTCTGTACCTGAATGCCCACAGCATTCGCAATAAAACATTGAATTGTCAGCTCACATAGAAATTCATATGTATGACCTGATAGCCTTTAGAGAGATGTGGCTGCAAGGAACCCAAAGCTGGGACCTGAATATCCAAGGGTATGTGACATTCAGGAAGGGCAGGAAGCTGAGAAAAGGTGATGGGGTAGCTCTGTAATTAAAGAGGGCATTAGTACTGAAGTGAGAGGTGACCTTAGTTCTAAAGATCAAGATGTAGAAAACGTTTGGATGAAACTAAGAAACGGCAAGAGGCAGAAAACATTGGTGGGAGTTGTTTATAGGCCACCAAACAGCAGTGGTAAATGTAAATCACAGTGTAAATGAGGAAATTAGGGGTGCGTGTGACAAAGCTAATGCAGTAATCATGGGGGACTTCAATCTACATACAGACTGGGTAAACCTAATTAGTACTAATGTTGTGGAGGACAAATTCTTGGACTGTATGCAAGATGGTTTTCTAGAGTAACACGTTGAGGAACCAACTAGGGAACAGTCTATTTTAGATCTAGTATTTTGCAATGACAAAAGCCTAATTAATAACCATGTTGTAAAGGAGCCTTCAGGAAAGAGTGACCAAAAAATGACAGAATTTTACATTAAGTTTGAAAGTGATGTAATTCAGTCAGAGACTAGGGTTTTAAATCTAAACAAAGGAAACTCTGAAGTTATGAGGGGCAAATTGGCTGTGATAGTTTGGGAAACTGTGTTAAAAAGTATGATGGTAGACAGGCAATGGCTAACATTTTAAGAACTAATTCATAGTTAACAACAAAAATACATTCCTTTAATACACAAAAACCCAGCAAGGAAAGTGTTCAAATCGTGACTAACGAAAGAAATCGAGAATTGCATTAGGTCAAAGGAAGAGGCGTATAAAGTTGCCCAAAAAATGGTATGCCTGAGAATTGGGAGTATTTTAAAATTCTGCAAAAGAGGACCAAGAAGAAGGTTAAGAAAGGGAAAATAGAATATGAGAGTAAATTAGTAAGAAACGAAAGAGAAAGAACTATAAATATTTCTATAGATATGTCAAAGGGAAAAAATTAGCAAAAGCAAATGTGGGTCTGTTACAAGTGGAGTTAGGAGAATTTATAATGGGGAATGAGGAAATGGCAGAGAAATTAAACAGTCTTCACAGAGGAAAATAATGGAGAATCAAGGGACTAGTATAAATGAGGAACTGCAAGATATCAATATTAGCTAAAAAAAAAGTATCAGAGAAATTAATGAGACTTACGCTGGTCTGATGATCTATATCCCAGAGTGTTGAAAGAGGTGACTGCAGAGATAGTAGATGCATTGGTAGTCATCTTTCGAAATTCTATAGACTCTGGAATGGTCCCTGCAGACTGGAAGGTGGCAAATGTAACCCCACTATTTAAGAATAGAGGGAGAGAGAAAATGGAGAACTACAGACCTGTTAGCCTGACATCAATAGTAGGGAGAATGCTAGAATCTATAGTAAATGATGTAACAGGATGTAAAGTGATAACAAGACACATAGAAAATAATGGTAGGATTGGGCAGAGTCAACATAGATTTATGAAAAGGAAATCATGGTTAACAAACCTGTTGATTTTTTTTGAGGATGTAACTAGCAGAATAGATAAGGGGAACCGGTGGATGTGGTACATTTAGATTTTCAGAAAGCTTTTGATAAGGTCCCACACAAGAGGTTAATAAACGAAATTAGAGTGCGTGGGATTAGGGGTAATATACTAGCATGGATTGAGAATTGATTAACAGACAGAAACCAGAGAGCAAGAATAAATGGGTCATTTTCAGGTTATCCGACTGTGACTAATGGGGTACTACAAGGATCAGTGTTTTTTACTATCTATATCAATGATTTGGATGTGTGTATTAAATGTAATATTTCCAGTTTGCAGATGATACAAAACTAGGCGGAAGTGAGAGTTGTGAGGAGGATGGAAAGATGCTTCAAGGGGATTGGAGAGGCTAAGCGAGTGGGCAAAAATTTGGCAGGTGGAATACAATGTGGAGAAATGTGATGTTATCCACTTTGGGAGAAAAAACAAATACAGAGTATTTCTTAAATGGTGAGAGGCTGGGAAGTGTTGAACTTCAAAGGGACTTGGGTGTCCTTGTTCATGAGTTACTGAAAGCTAAATGCAGGTACAGCAAGCAATTAAGAAGGCAAATGCTACATTGGCCTTTATTACAAGAGGATTTGAGTATAGGAGTAAAGATGTCTTATGCAATTATATAGAGCTTTGGTAAGACCGCACCTGGAGTACTGTGTGCAGATTTGGTCTCCTTACCTAAGGACAGATATACTTGCCATAGAGGAAGTGCAACGAAAGTTCAACTAAATTAATTCCTGGGATGGAGGGATTGTCTTATGAGAAAAGATTAAATAGACTGGGCCTTTATTCTCTGGAGTTTAGAAGAATGAGAGGTGGTCTCATTCAAACTTACAAAATGTAGAAAGGATGTTTCCCTTGGTTGGGGAGCCTAGAACCAGGGGACACAGTCTCAGAATAATGGGCAGGCCAATTAGGACTGAAATGAGGAGGAATTTCACTCAGAAGGTGGCGGATATTTAGAATTCTCTGCCCCAGAGTGTTGTGGAGGCTCAGTCATTGAGCATGTTCCAGACTGAGATCAATAGATTTCTACATATTAAAAACATCAAGGGATACGGGGATAGTGCAAGGAAATGGTATTGAAATAGAAGATCAGCCATGATCTCATTGAATGAAGGAGCAGGCTCAAAGGGCTGAATGGCCCACTCCCGCTCCTACTTCTTATGTTCTCATATACAAAATGCTGGTCCTGAGGCCTGCTGTGCAGGAGAAGGTTAGATACCTGAAAGTGTTATGCCACTCACCCGTCATACCCTCCTGAGGCCCCAGATCCTCTTGATGCACTGTGTCCAGGTTGGAGGCATCACACCCCTGTTGCTGACTTCCTCTGTCACTTTGATCCACGGCAGCTTGGTTGAATCAGCTGGTCTATTCCTCCTGTCTTTGGCAGAGCTCACTTCACTACAGCTCCTCAGCTGTTTCTCCAGGTAGGAGTTAGAGATCTGGGAGCCAGCCTTCCTGAGTCTCCTAATTATTCCTGTGGCTGCTGCAGCCTAAAAATTTCAAAGTCCTGGAGAGCTTCTCTGAATGACGTGCCCCCTTTAAGCAGAAATCCTCCCTCTGCCAAAATTGCCATGTCATGCCATCCACCCCCCCCTAATTGGTCAGGAACCTGGAAGCGGGCTCGTAATTGGTTTGCTTTTTCAGCGATCGTGTTCGTGACCTGTAAATAGTCCCAAGACTGAAAAAAAATTAAGGCAGTAAGATTCCGCTCATGACATTTCTCCTCCTTTCAACTCCAGGACTAAGGCCTCCAGTGCTACATCAGATAACCTGGGAGCCCTCTTTCTGTCTGGTGCTCCATTGGTGCTCTTTATTCCTTCTCAAATACTTTTGGAGAGAGTTCCACCACCTGCTGCAGCTAGAATGCACCTCCTCTTTAAGAGATGCAGGCTGCCTTTAAGAAGCACAGGCTAACTGTGATTCTTGGTAGCCTCACATACGCTTGGGCTAAGCTTGCAGCCAGACAGCAGTGCATCTAGTGCTGACCTGTACACTGTAATCGCGGTGATGAACAGGGAGTCCAGAGTTTGTGCGCTGCCTGCATCACCTCAAAGGGTTGTGGGGTAATCGTGCATCACAATCCCTGCCGAAAATTGGCATTCTACAATTTTTACCTGAGCCTCTTTTGAACTGAATGCCGTCTGTTTATTTTCTACTTTAATGGGCAAGAATGGATCAGGCCTACCAGTTAATCCCAAATTGTGATAAATCATTTACTATGGAATAAGTGGAATGACCACCATTCTGTCCCATCACCTTGAAGATATAAATGATTGTACCACAGGGCCATTACATAGCAGCTTAAACAATTCTCTTTGTTTACAGAGAAAACTAAATAGAAAATTCAGCAATTTGTTAATCCAATTTCCATAATATAAAAACTACACCAAGTGATTAGAGCAAAGGCTGGGTAGTAACTTTTATTGTTCCTCTTAGCAAATTCCTTTCGATGTTTGATGTTAAGTACGTAAGATGACATATTACAGCACTCCTAATGCTTCCTGTGAAAACAGAGAATTGGCAACTAGAAGACCATGGGAAAGTCCCTGGTTATAAAAATGTTTTATGTTTGAAATAAAATAAATCTTTTTGATGTTTACCTTTAACAATTCATATCTGATCGAAATCAAATCTCCTCCTTCTAGTATTAACGTTTTCTCTGTTCGATTGGTTCTTAGTACCCAACAAACAGATGAAATTGATTTTCCGATTCTTATTACCAAGATAAGAGCACAAAAATAGCAATGAAGAAAAGTCCATGTGAACAGACCATGCTTTGACCAGCCAGACATGGATCAAAAAACAATGAAAATCTATTTTGGTCAAATGTTCCCACTGAATACGTTGACAAGTGTAATTTCAATGCAGTCAGTCTTGTGTACTGGCTACTGACTGCCACAAAGTAAGAGACAACCACAGATTTGGCAGAGATACAACTGACTGATGCCATATATAATTTGGATTTACTCTAAAATCTATCAAATTAAGACCACATTGATGTTTCTATCTCCGCCTCATCATTCTTTAGCACCTTGCCCTTTTAAATGTAAGATATTTTTAAAAATCTTTCCATTTATCAACTTTTCTGAATTTATTTTCGGGGTATGTATTTACCCTTCTAGTATATGTCTTTGGTGAATTTTGCGCCCTCTATTTCCACCTGGTATTCCTTAATTGTCTCTCTTGTTTCTGACTATTCCTCCTGTAACATTGCAATACTGACCTGCCCCCACTCTCCAATTCTCCTTCCAAATATTTCTCAGAATACTTAATGTATTCTGGCTGGTTTCCCAAGCCCCATATTAATTTATATTAACCTTCCAAGTAACATACCACTTCCTCGAATCTATCCCAGTCATTTTCCCAACTCATCCCCTGCTCAGTGATCTATATCTTTAAACAAAGCCAGTTATCCTGCTTGGTTTCTCTGTCACTGGTTCAGATGGAAATGAGCCTAAAAATCACACATTTTGGTCTTTTATCATAAAGCCATTGTATTTTACCTTCCCTTCTTTAAGCATTCAAATATCTACCTCCCATATCATTAACCTGAATACAAAACAGCACCACAGGCTCCTTTCCAGCTCACTTCATTAAGCTTTCAACCGAATAAATTAATTTACTCTGGGGCTTGGTAAATATCAGCCTGCAAAATGGACCTTCTTTTCCTATTACAGTCCCAACCACTTACACCATTCCCACTTGTCAAGGGCAGCCACACACATCAGGAAAATGGCACTAACCATTTTCTGTTGCCATAGGAGTCAATTACAAAGGTGCTGCTTAGACCTTATCAAGCACTCTAACTATTTCAGACTGTTCAAGTCATTTTTGCACTAAAGTTGGGTCCAGAGGAGAGAGAAAAACAGAGGTACATTTCAGATTGATGCCCTATTATCAGAACTTCTGATGGTTCTGATAAATTCTGATAAAAGGTCATTGATGAAAGGCCATTGACCTCAAACATTAAACCTGTTTCTCTCTCCACCGATGCTACCAGACCTGCTAAGTGTTTCCTGCACTTACTGTTGTTTTTCAGATTTCCAGCATTTGCAGTATTTTGCTTTTATATGGGTCCAGAGGAGGTTATCACAGAGTAGCAGAAGACAAAGGAAGCATGGAAAACCTGGCAAAGGGGTGAAGGCTCCAGTGGCCAGGGCAGAGTAACCAGTGCCAGAGGTCATCAGAAACGGACACCTTTGCAATGCGTGCCGGGTGACATCTTCATGTACATAATGACATCATCATGTTTGGGGCTTCTACACCGTTGGAGAGACATGGTGTGGGAAGAAAAAGTATTAGGACAAAACTGACTTTTGCATCCTCATTACGTCATGGCTGCTGCAGATAGGGAAAGGAATGAGCACAGACCCCTGCTGGCACTTTACTAAGGTAAGCAGTCTAAGGGCCAAAAGCCATCCAGTACTGGCTCAGAACCTGTGCCGCCATTCAGTAAGATCATGGCTGATCTGCTTGTGGCCTTAACTCCACTTTCCAGCTCTCCTCATACCCTCTACTCCCTTGTCGATCAAAAATTTGTCTAACTCAGTCTTAGATATATTCAATGACCCAGCCTCCATTGCTCTCTGCAGAAGAGAATTCAAAGACGACAGACCCTCTGAGAGAATAAATTCCTTCTTATTTCTGTCTTGAATGATAGACCCCTTATTTTTAAACTATGCCCGCTAGATTCTCCCATGAGAAGAAATATCCACTCAACATCTACCCTTCCCTCCCCCCGCCCCATTCAGAATCTTAAATGTTTCAATAAGCTCACCTCCAATTCTCCTAAATGCCAATGAGTGTAGGCCCAACATTCTCAATCTTTCCTCATAAGCCAACCCCTTCATCCCAGGAATCAACTTAGTGAACCTTCTCTGAGCTGTGTCCAATGCATACATCCCTCCAGAACTGGACCAGAACTGTCAACCACCTTCCTTCTGTGGTTCACATTGACAGGCTTCCAGTAAGCTTAACACACTTGGTGTGGAATATACATACTGTACTGCTATCTATTGGGTGTTTATCCCAAATAGACACAGAGAGCAGATTTTGATTTCTAATTCTCTTTTAAGATTAAGAACTGCTAAAAACCATTCTCTTTTATGCACAATTTTTGCCTATGTCAAAGGAACATGTCACATATATGACATATCTATTCATTTAAGCAGTTGTGCTTCCGTTAAGCAAGACTTCCTGTCCTAACTTTGCGAATCTTTTGAAGAACAGGCTTCGTCAACCGTTATCTTTCTATATTATAGTTAATGGATTCCCGCTGCCCATGTTTATTATGTAGCCACTAAAGTTATACTTCAGTTACTCATAGCTAATGCTATTACTGACAGTTATTTCCCCACCCAAGCATTACTTGCATAGAACACTCAAGACGTTAAAAGTAGAAGTCAAGCCATGCTTTCTCCTCACGATATTTCAAAACCATGCTGTTTATCTTGGAAAGTCTGTTGCTCCAAGCTATGAGGAAGTTTCATTATTAATCCTTAACTTCACAAGATGTCTAACAAGGATCAAACAGGATGCTGAGGATTCTCGCCTTGGGGCTGCACCTGTGCAAGCAGGCAGCAAGAAAAATTGTATCAGGGCCAGAGAGCAGAGTTTCTGGTGGGGACCAAACAGGATAGCTTTAATGTTGTCATATTGTGACAACATAATGTTCTTTTCACTCCTATACACCATAGCAGCTAGTTGTTGCTAAACAACCAGATAAACAGGCAGAAAAACATAAGTGTTGCTGCCAAGTAAACGATAATGAATGGGTTATAAAAACATCAATTATAATCCAGGCTTCAATGCACACAGTATTCTGACTAAAGTTCCTTGGGTTTATTTCCAGTCTGTGCTGATCTAGTGCAGTGGTCACGGGGCTTCAAAGTTGGATTCAGGGTTTGGGAAGGAAATGAAAATCAGCCAGGATTCCAAATTACTATCTGGTGACTCAAGCTGGAAAGTGTACAAGTGTGACATTGAGTGACGTCATGATTAGGCATGGGGATGTTGGCTTCCTTGGCCAAATAGCAAGATAAGTGTTTCATGGAGACTAGCCACTGCACTGAGACACTGGAGAAATGACATCCCATGGGACCATACCCTGCAACAAGATCCAGCCTTTAGAAAAGGAAGGGAAAAATTGAACAGTCATTTAAAAAAAAACTGCGCTACAGTCTTAGCTCAGTAGGTAACACTCTTGCCTCTGCGTCAGTAAGTTCTGGGTTCAGGTTCCTCTCTTGAGTCTTTATGACCAGTCCCCAGGCAAAGTTCCCCCAATTTGTTATGATCCTGGACAAAGTACCCCAAATTGTTATGCTCTCAGGTAAGGAGAGATGAACTGGCTCCCTTTCTTTATTCAACCCCCTCGGTTGATGGCAACAAGGTTAATTTAAAAAGGATCCCTTCCCTCATGGATACCTTTTCCCAGTCCAAATGTATTTACGTTTTAAAAGGAGCCAATTTAACCAGTCTGTCTTGAGCCAAAGAGTAAGTTTATTAGTTACTAAACGTGAGGAAAAATAATAAAAACGCAACACACATACACATAGATTGGAAATGAGAAATTGAGTCCAAAAATAAAAGTTTTTTAAAAATATACGAATCAGTCCTTTGGCTTGTCTGTGAGGAGTAGATGGCAAAAGGTTGCAGCCGTCAAGTTGGGGGGATTCCGGTGTGCTGACTTTGGTTGAGCAGTTGGATTGGAGATTCTAGGTTCTGCAGGTTAGCTGAAAGGAGTTGTCTTGTCCCCTTTTTGACTGTGGCGTTGCTGACTTGTCTTGCTTCCAGAAATCAGAGTGAGTTTTTTTACCTGCAAGCGCAGGGATATCTAGTTGCCGATCTTCAGCTGTGACCTTCACAGCACACACACACACCAGAACAGAACACCAGACTAGTATACAGAACTAGTGTTGGAGTTCGCTTTTTAAAACCCCTTTCCTTGTGTATTTCTGGAAGGGAAAAAACAAACGTCTTTTACCCAGATCTGTTTTCTTTTCAACTCAGTTCATGTTCACAGTCTGGGATATGCTCAACAGCAGTTGTATTTGGCTGAGATGGTAATCATATTCCATTATCTCCGCAACCACAGAAGATTACACTTCAGTTTGCATTGTATCTTTTCCTTTGAAGTGTCTCTGTGTGAAGGAGACCATGTCACACCTTCAGATGATAGAGATCTCAGAGGGCAGATCTATGGCTTTGAGAACTCTAGGTGGGATCCCGTCAGAGAGTGGAATTTTTTATTGGATGCGTGTGATGGTTTCCGGGTTTGACCCTATAGTGATGGATATTAGCGGGTGTGTGCATGTTGTGAATCCCAATTTATTTGACAGCAAACTTGGCACTCTTCAGTGTTTCAGCACCTTATAATGTGAAATTAAGGTTTATCAGTGAACCTTGCCTGGGGACTGGTCATAATAGGCATTCATCAGTGAATTAGAATGCAGAGAGCAGAAAAAGGAAGTAATTAGTTGTATTTATTTGGCCCTTTTCATGGCCTCAGGATGTTCCAAAATATCTTAAAGCCAATGAAGCACTTCTGAAGTGTACTCACTGTTGTAATATAAAAAGCATGGCAACCAGTTTACTCATGGTAATGTTCCACAAGCAGCAATGAAATAAATGACACAAACATTTGATTTTAGGTATTGGTTGAAGGATAAATATCAGCCAGGACACCGGGGAAAAGCTTCCGGCTCTTCTTCAAAATTGCATCGGATCTTTTATATCCACATGAGGGTTTAATGTCTCATCTGAAAGACAGCACCTCCCTTTCTACTGCATTGGAGTGGCAGCATAATTATCACTTGGAGAAATAAATAGTGGAGATTCCACAGCTAGCATTGATTCTACAACTATATTCTTTCCAATGTTGCTGTCTCATGCCATGGTGCAATTCCACGTGTACCAGGTATCTGGTATCTCATCTGAGACCCCATTCTTTGTTTGTGAGCCTAGACAGTGAGTGGCAATAGGATAGACGACCACAGAAGGCTTTAAGCCGGGCTTGATTCTGCTCTTACCTGATAGTCAAAGATATATCAGTTCCAGATCAGCTTTGGGAGCCTTGGTTAAGTTTCTCACCTTATTCCAGCTCAGTTGCACTGAGATCTAGTTACAGGGCCATGACCTGCTATTTTAGTCATGTTCAGCTACTTCTGTACAGACCTACACCTGGAACCTTCTATCACATATGATTTACTAACACTAAAAACCCCCAAATACAGGAAATATTAAACCTTAACCCTATTTCTGGGACATTAGATTATCTATTTAACAATAACGAGATGGCCTCACATGGCTCAGGGTTTCTGTATGGCGTGTTAACGCTGAAGGAAATGTGCGAGTTTCCCATTGTTGCAATCTCTCTGACTAGCTCCAGCAACCAGCAAGGTCAGATTAATGAGACATGATGTTTGCTCAGTCAGCCATGTTGTAGCCACAACATAATTAATGTACAGGAGACCCTGTTGGTCTGTAGTGCTAGCACAGAATAGGTGATAAATTAGCAAAGAAAGTTGGTTGGTTTTTTAATACTTTCTTGGGATGAAGCATCACTGACAAGACCAACATTTTGTTGCCCATCCCTTATTGCCCTTGAGAAGGTAGTGGTGAGCTTTCTTCCTGAACCACTGCAATCCATGTTGTGTAGGTGTACCCACACTGCTGTTAGGGAGGGAGATCCAGGAACTTAACACAGCAACGATGAATAAACAGTGATATATGTCCAAGTCAGAATGGCATGCGATTTGGAGGTGGTGATGTTCCCATGCAGCTGCTGCCCTTGTCCTTCTGGGTGGTGGAGGTCGCAGGTTTTGGAGGTGTTTTCACAGAAGTGTAAAAGAAGCTGGCAATTCACAGTCACCCCTTTGGCTCAATTGCCAAAGAGTAATGTCACTTTCACAATGTCTGCACTCTTTCAATATCAGTACCCTGCAATACACTTCCTATAACAAGCCCAGTGTGCTGTAGGGGGATTACAATCTGTGAAGTGTGAAAATATACACTTCCTTTTTATTTTAAGAAAGGATATAAAAACAGAACATAGTCAGCGGCCACTGTAACAGATGTCTCATTAACCTGATCTTGGTGGTTACGGAGCTATTCTGTGAGATTGCACATGTAACAATGGGGAACTCGCCCGTTCCCATACAGGAACCATGAACCCAGAGCAATGTGAAACCATTCTGTCTATTGTTAAATATAGAAGATATTCTGAAGATCCCTGGAATAGGATTAAGATTTAAACAGTATTTGGTTGTACAGAACTTGAATATTGTTGAAAAGCGACATGTTGCTGAAGCTTTTCATCCTACACTCATCGGGACAAATGCAAAAAGGCCAAATTTCAAACAGTCACAACAATTTATACTACAGGAGAAACCGGTGCAGATTTGTTGGCAAGTTGACTTTCACTGGCCAAGGAATTGCCATGAAGAAAGGCTCCCCAAGCTCCTAGGTAATTCAAAAATATGCAAGGCTTGAACATATTCCTTTTGTTTGCAGAGAATGGGATGCTGCATATGAACGTCTGTCACTTCTAACAAGCATAAATAAGCCACATTACGAGTTCGGTTGATTATCTTAAATTGTTGTTAGTGTAGCTATTAGCGCACACAGGATTCCTGAATCACAGAATAACATCTAACAGTAGGCGTTTCTTTTGGGTTTTGCAAGCACGGGCTGGTTGAGTATGGTCTGTACTCTGCCTATTACAAAAAACTGAAGGAATACACTGTTTGATTTGATCAGCATGTTGTTGGAACATATGGCCTATGTACCTTGCATCACGCTGGCACTGAAATTTATACATGATGTTGCTCAATTGTGTGGTAGGCAAAATGTCTTTTTGGACTGAACGCAGTATCCTATTAGTGGAAAATACCACTCACATAGCCACAACATAGTAACACCCTGATTAATATTTAATACTTATTATTTTTGGGGAGGTATTTAGTTTTTTTGGTGATATTTTATTTGTACCTATTATTGTGTTTGATGTATGCTTCATTCTTTTATTAGTTAAGAAAAGGCAAAACAGGACCAAAATCGGGTGACATCCCAAATTTGCAATCTCACCCTTGTACTGTGAAGGACAGGGGAAGCAAGATTTTGAACCAAGGGAAATGTTGTGGAGAGTCTAAAGCAAGGTTGTTTGGGGCTGAGAGGCAGTAAGGAGCAGAGAGTAGATAGAATGAGGAGGGACAGTTGGACAGGAACTAGGAGGGAAGTGTGAAGATGGGGCAGAGAGCAGAGAGTTGGTAAGGGGCGGAGAATATAATGTTGTGCAGCGGCAGGGAACAGAGTGAGTGAGGGAGAACTATTGAGTGATAATTTTTTTTACCTCTACCCATGTCTGGGAACTTTGCCTGCAGTGATTGTGCATTGGAATCGCAGTGTGCACTGCTCACCATTTTCCAACCAAATTCACACCACGTGAGGATTCTTATCTGTACTTTAGGGTGAGTGAGCCTGCCCTCTAAGAGGCGAAACTTGCAGCATACCCCATTCATGCTAGTAAATAAAAATAATTTACACAATGTTTTGAAAGGGAAGAGGGGCTCAGAGTTTTACTGGTGTTAAGGTTTTGGGGGTTCTGAACCTTTATTTTGGGTTCTCAACAGGACAAAAAGTTGGCAGACAGCTGTTTCAGTATAACAAATTAAAAGTTTATTAACTGAAACATAATATTTTACAACCACGTGATAGTTTACAAGTCATACAAGGTCTTTATTTCCCTGGGTGACTCAGGCTCAGGTTGGCATTAGTTCCAATTCTGGACTGGTCTGTTCTCTCTTCTCTCTTCTGTAAAGAAGAACCACAGGATGTGCATAGGACCTCCCTGGAGAGCTCTTCTTTATCCCTCTCTAGCTCTGGCGCAGACACAATGGGCTGAATGGCCTCTTGCTGTGCCGTAACGTTTCTATGGTTCCAGTCTCCAGGATTTCCCCTACCATATTTGGGTAAAAGTCCAGCAATCATCCTCTGATTTCATAACATAATCAATATCATCAATGGCCCATTTATAGCCACATCAGTAGACTGTTTTACCCTAGTCAGAGTTATATCCTGAACTACAATTAACTAAGTTAGCGTGCAGACACCTTAATAGGCTTACATTTTTCTTTACACTTAGGGTATTTAGTAATACAATCAGAAGTATGCAGACAGCCTAACCACTTAACGGTCTCTTTTCGGTCCCTATTATTAATTTATACATTCCAAGACAGACTCAGTCATTTTAAATTGTCCTAATTTCTCACCATTTGTTTCTATGGCCGAATTATCCCAGATTTGCACCAAGTGTGGTAGCGGGCAGGAAAAAACACGGTTTGCCTGCTGGCCGCAGTAGTGGCTTTTCACATCGTATCGTCCCAATCCCACCTCATTAATCATGCATTCTCGGGAAACACACCATTTCGCTGGTGGGCAGTCTCCGGTTCACCTGCCATGCTTTCACCTTGCCTCTTCCTCACACTGGAGGCCATATTCAAAGTGCAGCCTGATGCACAACTCTCAGTGCTTTCAACCCAGGACTGTTGCACAGAAGGCATGGCCCGGAAAGGCAAGAAGACTGCAGCCCCCCAATTCAGTGACCTTGGATGCCGTGGAGGCCCACCGTGATGTCCTTTACCCCTGCTCTGGCCGCAGGAAGGGCAGTGACTTCACCAATTTGGCATGGGAGGTGGTGGCAGCAATGGTCAGTGCCAACACCCTGCAAAAGAGGACAGTCACCCAGTACTGAAAGAGGATGAATGGTCTCCCTTCATTCCACCAGGGTAAGTCATTCTTTCCATCATACTCAACTCACACACTCACAAACCCATCTCACATCCACAGGGATCTCACTCACTGCCAGTTCAAGGGACATCACCATTCACTCTCTCTCACACATCTTCATTGTCCTCATCCCATCTATTGGACCACTCACCATGCATATATGCCAGGCATTCTTATCATCTGGCCTAGCAGGCGTCCTGCTTACATTCTCTCCATCTGTCATCATACAGGACAAGCTGGCACACAAGAGGGAGAGGTCGCAGACTGGTAGAGGAATGTCTGAAAGCAAGGTTCTCACAGACTTTAAAAATACAGTCATCCAGCTGGCCAACAACAATCTGGGCCATTCCTGTGCTGACAGGGAGGTCGGTGGTGCTCAACGAGGTGAGGATCCAGCAGTGCAACATCCATCAGATAACTATGCTATGTGTGATGTGTTCTGTTTCACAGGCCACTGTCATGAACTAAGTATCTCTCTTTGCTTTCGCAGGCACGTCTGGGAAACAGCCGAGGGAGTCCTCAGCCCAGGTGCTCGACTCAAGCCCCGAAGTCACCTCAGAAGAGGAATCTGCTGAAACTCTCATTGAAGACCCATCACAGCGCTCACCCACACCTTCCACCAGCGCAGAGACACACACCTTGGTGGGACCTAGCTTTAGAGTAGCCTCGGTGTCACAATCTGGTGAGCATATTGCACTGTCTGATCCACAGCAGGCGGCAGCAGGGACTTCCCGGGTGTCCGGCACTTGGAGGACAGCTGGAGAGCAAAAATCTGCTGAGTTCGAGTCCGATGAGGAGCCTCTGGACTCGGTCATACCTCAGTTGCTGGAGCTGCAAAGGTAAGCTCGGGAACATCAGGAAGGGATGTCTGCTGCAATTCTCAGATTGCAAGGCACGAGTGAGGAGTTCGTCCGCCTTCAGTCTAAGGTGATAGCGCCAGCATGCCAACGCACCGAGGTCAACACAGGTAGGATGGCAGTCGCCATGGAGGCCTTTGTCCAGGAGATCAGTCCTGCACTGCTGCGCAGGCTGAACTCCATCGCTGACGCTGTTGTTGGGCTCTAACAGTGTGTACACGAGAGGGGTGCGGGGCAGCTCGATCTTATTCCAGCTACCCCTTCTACTCAAGGAGCCAGCCAGTGGCCCTTGGGCACCCATAGAGAGGAGGATCAGCAGGTACACAGCCCGGGGCCATTCCCCCAAGTCCCATCCGAATTCCCTCTTTCTGTGAACTCAGCAAATCCAGCTCCACAGGCCGAGGAGGGCACCACTGCCACACAGCAGGATCCCAAAAGTAGGCCGGGGCCCTTCAGGTCTTGGTCCTCCAGAGGACACCTGCCAAGGTCATAGACAGGGCGTAGCAGTCAGCAGGCTGCCTCCAGATCTGCTGCGGATGTCAGGGGAGCACCAAGATGTAGTGGCAGGTCTAGGAAAGTTAAGAAGATGTAGTTGCACAGTCTGAGCCTGGGTGTTAATCATTTGTACATAATGTTCACTTTGCTAATAAACCCCCAAGAATGTCTCCTTACCTATGGCTCCTTGTTCTGATAAGCAGTGTTCATGTCACTCCGATGTGAAACCTTGGTCCCTGCACTGGATAAAGGCAGATGTCCCAGTCCAGGGTCTACTCCTTGTGCTTTGTGCAACCTTCCCAGCACACTGATGATGCACCTTTACTGTCACCTGTCATATCAGTCATACTTGCACCTCAATGAGGTATATCATTGCTGCCAGAATGTTGTGGGCCGGCGGCACAGAATTCCGTCATTCTCTCCGTGTGCTCCCAGCATCTTTGAGGTGCGATTGGTCCCCCTCTCATCAGCATTTGTGTCTGGGACAGTGTTGTCCTGAAGGGTTCAGCTCACGAAGGATGCCATAGGGTCAGGAGAAGTTAAAGTTTCCCCGCTGCATCTCCATGATATACTTTCTTGGGATGAAGCATCACTGACATCAGCCAGACAGGAGTCAGACATTCGCACAAGCTTTCTGAGAATCTATGAAGTGTCCCCAGTGCATGTCATCATCATTCTCTTGGAATGTAGGGACTATGGGCACCTGCTGCATCTCCATGACAGGAGCCTTATCACAGAGGGTATGTGCATTGCCATCAGCCAAACAGGAGTCAAACATTCACAGATGCAATGTGAGGATCCATGATGTCTCCTCATGTCATCATCATCCTCCACGAATCCAGCAGCTATGAGGGCCTCCCGAGCGCCTGCCTCCTCTGACCAGTGTGATGGCCACATAACTGTCATCCTCACCTTTGAGGGCCTCCTCATCCTCATCCCCATCGACGTCCTCTTCACCAGAGGAGAAATGTAGCTTCTCCATCTCCTCCTCAGCCAGCTCCTCTCCCTATTGCAGCATCAGGTTGTGAAGGGTGAAGCAGGCGACGACGATGCTTGACACCTTCTGCGGGCTGTATTGTAGGGCTCCACCAGGTCAGTCCAGGCACCGGAACCTCATTTTTAGCATTCCAATGGTTTGCTCCACCAAGGTACAAATTGCAGCATGACCCTCGTTGTATCTTCTCTCTGCTGTACTCTAAGGTCGCCGCATGGGTGTCATCAGCCACTTCTTCTGCAGGTAGCCCTTTCCTGAAGGAGCCAATCCTGAAGCCTTGCTGGACCCTGGAAGATGTTAGGGATCTGTGACCTACTGAGAATGTTGGAATCATGGACACTCCCTGGGAACCATGTGCAGACCTGCAGGAAGTGTTTGTGGTGGTTGCACACCAGCTGAATATTCAGCAAGTGGAAGCCCTTGCACTGACCATTTGTTGCCACGGAGATCTCAGCGCCACGTGAGTGCAGTCGATGGCACCCTGAGCCTTTGGGAAACCTGAGATCTGGGCAAATCCCAGCACTCTTGCTTCCTGGCTTGCCTGATCCTGAGTGAAATGCACAAAGTTGTGTGCCTTTGCAATGCTGGCATCCGTGACCACATGGATGCATTTGTGCGTGGAGGCTTGTGATATCCCACAGAGTTCACCTGTGGAGCCCTGAAAGGAGCCACTGGCATAAAAATTAAGCGCTACAGTCATTTTCAGGGTCACTGGCAGTGGATGCCCTCCATGTCCCTGTGGCGCCAAATCCTGCAGCAGGTGTCAGATGTGACCAACCAGTTTCCTGGACATGCGTAGTTTTCAGTGACACTGGCTCTCGGTCATCTGCAGGAATGACAAGTGCTGCCGATAGACCCTGTGTCTAGCTAGGCATTGACCAGTGATGTCTCATGGTGGCTCTTCAGTGGCGTGTGCGGGAGCCCCAGCCACCCCTTCTTCCTGAGGGTGCTGCTCCTCCCTGTGCCCAGCCAGGCACCTCTGTCGCCCACTTCTCCCTCATCTCTGCTCTCTGTAAGCCACGAGGCATACAGCTAGCTCACCAGACTCCATGTACTCCTCCTGCAGGATGAAACAGAAAGACGTGTGGGTTAACTTGGGTGTACTCAGAACCTCTCTTGGTTAAGTCTGAAGGCCCCTTAATGCATCCCAGATTGTGCTGGCCACCACTTGGATGGCCAGAATTTAGTGTGCTGCATGGCTGCCCAAAACCCCAACCACCTCAGCTTAACATCCCTACTGAAGGACAGCACCTTCCACAAGGCAACATTCCCTTTGTACTGAACTGGGGAGTTAGCTAGATGATAAGCTTGGCCTGGCTAGGGTGATGGTGGTGAGTTTAGGTGTTCAATCCACCCTCTTGTGTCAGTGACTACAAGAGAGGAGAGTGATGACAATTAATGGGTAAGAGCATGAAGGAGATGTTGTACTGGGATTGGACTACTGCACTCAGATTGAGTTGGTATCTCTGTACAATAGCAATGAATGGGTCAGGAGTTGGAGAGAATCAGGAGATACCCCAGGACGGAGTATACACTGGGATTAGGGTGTACCCCAGAATTAGAATGCATTCTAAAAACAGAAGTACAGAACATATTTATTTACATATTTATTTAGCATCTTTAATATTGAAAAGTGTTCCAAGTTTTACAGGAAGTTTATCGAACAAAATTTGGCACAGAGCCACTGAAGAAGACAATGACCAAAAACTTGGTCACAGAAGGAAGTTTTAAGAAGCATCTTATGAAAGGAAAGAGAGGTGGAGAGATTTGGGAGGGAATTTCAGAGCTTAGGGTCTTGACAATTGCAGGCACAATCATGATGGAGCGATTAAAATCAGGAATGCTCAAGAGGCCAAAAGGAACGCCTATATCTCAGAGGGTTGCAAGGATTGAAGAGATTAGAGAGAAAGGGAAGGCTGAGACCATAGTTTTGAAAACAAGAATGCAAATTTCAATATTGAGGCATTGATTAACTGGGAACCAAGTTAGATCAGCGAGCACAGGGGCGATGTGCAAATGGGAATTGGTGCGAGATGGGACATGGGCAGCTGAATTTTAGATGACCTCATGTTTACACAGGTTAAATAGTGGGAAATCAGCCAGGAGTGCATTGGAATGGTCAAGTCTGGAGATAACAAAGCTATGAATGAAGCAGCAGATGAGCTGAGACAGGGGCGAAGTCAGGCAGTGTTACATAGGTGGAAGTTGGTGGTCTTAGTGTTGGCACAGATATGTGGTCAGAAACTCACCAAGATTGCAAATAGTCTGGTTCAGCTTCATACAATTGCCAAGGGGAGGGATAGAATCGGTGGCGAAGGAGCGGACTTTGTGGCAGGAACCAAAGACAATGGCTTTAGTCTTTCCAATATTTAGTTGGAGGAAATTTCTGTTTATCCAGTAGTGGATAGAGACAGTGGGGGAATCGAGAGAGGTGGCAATGAGGTCGAGCTGAATGTCATCAGGGAACACGTTAAAACAATGATGACACCAAGAGGCAGCAGAGAAAGTAGAGTTGGCAGGGAAAAGAGGATGCGATCAGAGATGGCCTTATAATTGACATGATGGGAGTAGCAAGGCCACATGAGATGGCAAGGTCAAGGTGGTGGATTTGGAGAGTTTATATGGAAGGCAGTGAACTTTAGAGGAGAAAAACCATGATGAGATAAGATTGAGGTTGAAATCACCTAGGATGAGAAATTGCTTAATGCAGGAATAGACCAGGAGCTGTAGTGTGCAGTGATCAAGAGCATATGTCAGGATTAGAAGGACATTCCAAGATCAGGAGTGTATGCTGGGATCAGGAATATTCTCTGGAGTTAGAAGTGTACTCCAGGATCAGGCATGGCCTCATCTTAGGTCTTTTAGAATTTGAAACTTAATTTTGCTTGTCCAGGATAAGCCTAAATTAAGCAGTCCCAGAAAGCTTTATTTCTCTGAGTAATGATTCTGCCCTCAGAAAGCATTACAGCTAATAAACTCTGTGCCTGAATGATTTATGTGTCTAAATTTCAAATGAGTCAGGGCAAACTCATTATATTAATTGAAGTCCATATTCTTCATAGAACTTAAATAGTTTGCATTTATCAAATGAACAGTCCCTCTGTGCAGTTATTGGAACTCTTGCAGAAATTGTGTTTCTTCCAAACAGAATTCCTAGTTAAAATGTTTTGCATAGTTTTCCAATGGTTCAATGGGTAAAAATGTGCCATTCAGTATAGTATGAGACCACACCAATTAGGAAGACCTCAGATTTAACCCATGGCCTGTGCTGAGCTAGCAGATCTCAACCAGAACACTGCAACAATCCTCAATGTATCCCCAGGCAACGCAGGGCAGGAAAAAAAAAGCCGGGATTTCCATTCCTGACCATTGAAAGGTGACTCCATCTGGGAAGTATTTATGTGTGGATATCAGAGGAGGGCAGGATTGGGCTCTATAAGAAAGGACTTGCATTTCTGTAGCACTTTTCACAATTTCAGGATGTCCCAAATGCTTTACAGCCAATGAATCACTTTTGAAGTGTAGTCATTATTGTAATGTAAGAAACAGAGCAGCTAATTTGCACGCAGCAAACTCTCACAAACAGCAATGAGTTAATGAGAGAATCTGCTTTAGTGATCTTGGTTGAGGAATGTATATTGGTCGGCACACCTGCTGTTCTTCAAAGTAGACCCACCGGATCTTTTAAATTCACCAGAGAGGTCCCAGGGTGCCTCAGTTTAATAGTTCATTCCCCAACACTTCCAATATCATATCACTCCCTCATTACTGCACCAAGAATGCTAGCCTGGATTTGATACACGGTCTCTAGAGTGGGACTTGATTCCACAGCCTTCTGACTCAGGAGTGAGGGTGTTACTAAGTGAGCCACAGCTGATATGTCATTTTCAGCTCATAGACTATCCTGCTTACACCCACTGTCTAGGTTTCTGAATGAAGAATGAGCACTTGGGAGAGGCTGGTGCCATCCCCTACCCTTCTTCATGAGTTCATGAGTTCATGAGCAGTAGAAGAGGTGAGAAAATTTGGGTGGGTTGGGGTAGGGGTTACGGTGTAGGTGGGGAGGGAGAAGAAACACAGAAACTGTGCTCTGTCAGCTAACCCAACAGCTATCCAGCAATTACTTCTTCCTCTAAACCTCTTCTCTAGTTTTCAGTTGTGAAAAATTGAGGCTGCATGAGAGAATTAGGATCTTGTCTGGGTAACTAGTACAAGAGTTCACTTCTAGTACTAGGGCTTGGCTCAGCTGTGATGCCTTCCATGTTTGATCTGCCCTTCAGAGGTAATGGACATGTGGACAAGGTACCAATGAAATGTTGGCAATCATTGATACTTAACAAAAGTTACATCCTTCACCTGAGGAGTAAGTAAAACATATGCATCAGGTTCCTACTTCTAGAACAGTTGAACCATTGAGTACATCATGTCTTTCATGGCATATTGAACTGCCTTGTGAATCCCTCTTTCATGTTGATGTTAAACCAAGTCCTATTTACCCTCTCCAGTGGACATAAAGGATCCCGTAGCACAATTTCAAAGTAAAACAGAAAATTCTCCCCAATATCTTGGCTGATATTTATCCCTCAATCAACATTCACTAAAAATGGATTATTTGGTCATTTGCTTCATTGCTGTTTGTGGCACTTTTGTGTGTGTAAATTGGCTGCCAGGTTTTCTACATCACCAACATGCACTTCATGTACTTTATTGGCATGGAGCACTTTGGGATGTCGTGAGGTTGAGGTAAGTGCTATAAAAATGAAAGCTTCTTTTCTTTAAATGCCGTGAGGCTGAAGTTGGGGGCATGATGCAGTTGTAGTTTGGTCATCTAATCCCCATGTAAAACACACTACTGGCAGGGTAGCAGGAGTGCTTCTCCGCTTCTAATGAAATTAAATTCAATTCATTTAATTGTATTTAATTGCATATTAGTATTTGATGGATCGTTAACAGCAGAACCAAATTAGTAATGTGACATTGACAAATTCAGATACAATACCCAACTTTATCTCTCCTCCATAAATCTGTACGCTCAATCATTGCCACTTGTGAGTGATCACCTTAAAAAGGCACATAGATCAAGTAATTAGTGTGAGTGGCTTTAAAAACACAGCAATGTTTCATCTTGCTGCACTTAAACTATGCGCTGAGTCAATCCTTTTAGAGTTCCATCAAGCTGTTCCTCTAAGAGTCGCACAACGATCCTGAGGGTTGAACATTCAATTCTTGAGCTGTGCTGACAAGGTTACATAGGAACGTAGGAACAGGAGGAGGCCATTCAGCCCCTTGATCCTCTTCAGCCATTCAACTAAATCTGTCTCTTAACTCAATTTACCAGTCTTGATTCCATATGCCTTAATACCCTTCCCTAAAAAAAACTGTCAGTCTCAGTCTTGAAAATTTCAGTTGTCCACAAGTATCCGGAGGTTTTTTCTGGAGAAAATTCCAGATTTTCACTACCCTTCATGTGTAAAAGTGCTCACTGATTTCACTCCTAAATGGCCTGACTCTAAATTTAAGATTGTGCCCTCTTGTTCTAGATCCTTTTGCAAGGAGAATTGGAAGGGCTATCTTACAGACTAGTCAAGCAACAGCCTGATATAGTCATTGTCATGGAATCACATCTTACAACCAATGTCCCAAACTTTTGTATCACCACCTCTCGTACATCCTGTCCTACCGGGCACCAGATGTAGTGGCACACTGGTATGCTGTACAGAGGGAGTGGCCTTTGAAGTACTCAACATTGACTCTGGACTCCATGAAGTCTTACAGCATCAGGTCAAACATGGGCAAGAAAACCTCCTGCTAACTACCACCTTCCTTCAGCTGATGAATCAGTACTCTCGTGTTGAACACCACTTGGAAGAGGCACTGAAGGTGGCAAGGGTACAGAATGTACTTGATTAGGGGAATTCAATGCTCATCACCATGAGTGCCTTGCTAGCACCATTACTGCCCAAGCTGACTGGTTCCAGAACTATCATTCACCAACTGGCTGTCCAGAGATGATCAACCAGCATTTATTTTCCATCTCTAAATGTCCTTGAGAAGGTGGCGGTGAGCTGCCTTCTTGAACCGCTGCAGTCCATGTTAGGTGGAGGTTCTAGGATTTCAACGATGATGAAAGAATGGTGATATAATTCCAAGTCAGTATGGTGTGTGACTTGAAGAGAACTTGGAGTGATGGTGTTTCTATTAGAAGCTAGAAAAAAGCTCATGTGTCCAGTCCTAGATACTCCCCTAGTACCGTCCTGTGGTGACAGTTTAGGTTATGGACACTAGTCACAGGCAGTTCATCGGGTGCTTCACTTGGAATCCTGCAATGATATCCCACCAGAAAGATATAGATATTTAAAATTATCATATGGCTGACTTTCTTTTCTTGACTTGTTGCAGCGTGGTGGCAATGAGGGGAGGGATATCTCACTCCAAAGTCCTGCCTCCTGTACTAAATCCAAAGTGAGGTTAGATTTTAAACTCGAACAAGTTTAGCTCAAACAATCTACTGAGTGGAGTGAGAAACTTACCCACATGCACACTAACAGTAGTCCCATAGGCAAAAATTAAAACTCACTACACATTTCCAATTTTTACTACAGGGCTTCACATGACTAAGTAACTAGATTTTCAATAAAAATCTGTAGCCAAATGCATACAGTACAACCTTTGTTTGGCTTGCACTGGACCCAGGACCAAAAAATGATCACCTCCTTTGATCTCCAGAGATCCTGTCCACACATGCCTGTGCTTTTTTTCATGGGTGGTGGTTTCTTGTCTCCTCCTTTGAATAACAACCTAGCTGGCCCATGGTCTCCTTATAGCCAATGGCACAGCTTGTTTGTAGTTTTCCTATGGTGCAGTTTGAATTTGCCAATTCCATCCTGTTTCTGGAGATGTGTTGTTATGTCCCTTGTTATTGGTGACACCATCTCAGCCAGTGGTGCTCCACGATTCTTATGACTTCAATCTGTTCTTTCTATATTTAACGTTAAGTTAGTTCCTTGGCTCAAAACATTTTTCCTTATCTGTCCATTCTGCATGCACTGTCCTTAACAAGCCACATCCCTGATCCCTTTGGTTAGTCTCACATTAATTTTAGGATGGTTCAAAGACATGGTCACTGTTGAATTTGTAAAGAATGTCTCATGCCCAACATGATTGAGTACAACATGGTCAAGATGCACCAGTATAGTGGAGCTCAACATTCCTCTGCAATCATTTCACTTGATCAATCTCTACACAGCAGTATTAAGTCTTGCCTGAGATTATTTTCCTGATTAAAAAGCAATGTGAAAGAAAGTTGCCAGGATGAATTTATTAGCCACTGGATTTTAGACGATCCCAAGCCTCCTACAGCTTGTAAAGTTGGTGGTGGAGATTTCACAGGAAGCACCTGTGCCATAGTAGCTCCCAGGCTTAGTTAGGCATGTAGAGCTGTGCGTTCACCTGTCAATAAAAATCACCAGGTGCCACTGACCTGTCATGTGGAGCTTGAACCCTCAAACTTTTAGACTTAACTTGTGTTCCCTCGAGTTTAGAAGGTTGAGGGTTGGTCTGTCAAGGTGTTTGATAAAAAGATTTTATAGATAAGTTGCAGAGAATCTGTTTTTTTCTTCATTCATGGGATGTGAGCATCTCTGGCAAGGCCAGCATTTGTTGCCCATCCCCAAAAGTCCTTGAGGTGGTGGTGAGCTATTTTCTTGAACCGCTGCAGTCCATGTGGTGTAGGTACATCCGTAGGGAGGGAGTTCCACATTTCTGACTGCATAACAGTGCAGGAACAATGATATAACTCCAAGTCAGGATGGTCTGTCTTTGAAGGGAACTTGTAGGTGGCTGTGTTCCTACGCATCTGCTGCCTGTTACCTTCTAGGCGGTGGAGGTTATCGGTTTGGAAAGTTCTGTTGAAGGAGGATTGCCGAGTTGCTACAGAGCATCTTGTAGATGGTACACACAGCTGCCACTGTGCACTGGCAGTGGAGGGAGTGAATGTGGTTAAGGTGGTGGATGGGGTGCCCATCAAGTGGGCTGCTTTATCCTGGATGATTTCGAGCTTCTTGGGTGTTGTTGGAGCTGCACTCATCTAGGCAATTGGAGAATATCCACCTAATGAATGATAGTTCTGGAACCAATCTTTATTCAGCCATACATTTATCTACAGATTGAAACATTCCAAGTACACACCTCCTAATTCAACCACACCAGAGTTTCAAAAAGCACCCCTTGATACTCTTTTAGTAAAAGAAAAAAAAAATCAATAAATGAGAGGGGTGGCACCTGTAACAAAACTCAAAACGTCAAAGGAAACTTAACTAACTAACTAAACCGAAGTATTATTCCAGGAGGTGATGATGCACCCTAGCCCTTGCGGCACCCACTAATCACAAAAGGCCTCAAGCGTAACGGTGGACGTGGTGTGCTACCTCTCCAGGGCCACCCTGCCACGAACATAGCCATGGTAGAGGTTCAGAGAGTCAGGTCAGACGACCCCCTCGAATGTCCACTGCCTGGACCTGTTGATGGCCACCTTGGCCAGGCCCAGGAGCAAGCTTATAATCTCCCTTCCCACCCCTTTTCACACCAGGTGAATCATCCCTTTATACACTCACTTTAAAATTAAAATTAAAAAATAAAGGAGGCAAGTTAACAAAGACTCAAATGAACAAATTAAAAGGGAAATTGCAACAAAAAAGACAGTCACAAAGGAAACTTACAAAAGGTTAAACTAAAATGTGATTATGAAGGTCAATAAAGCACACCAGCCCTTGCAGTGCCCAACAGTCTTGGAAGGCCTCAATTGCATCAGCAGACACTGTGTGCTCCCTCTCCAAGGGCACCCAGCCACAAACGTAGCTGCAGAAGAGGGGCAGACAACCCCCTCAACCACCCACTACCTTGACCTGTTAATGGCCAACTTGGCCAGGCCCAGGAGCAAACTTACAAGGAGGCCCTCCACCTCCCCACCCCACATTGCACCAGGTAAAGCAACCTTTTATAGACTCTCCTTGAGAAACAAAATCAAGAAATTAAACTAAAAGTCAATAAATCAGAGGCAGGGGGAACAGCCCCTGGTGGGGCAGTGTAACTAAAACAAAAATGTTAAAGGAAATTTACTAAATTAAATCAAAATATATTTTCCAGGGGTGATGATGCACCCCAGCCCCCGCAGTGCCTACCAATCACAGAAGGCCTCTAGCATATCGGTGGACATGCTCCCTCTCCAGGGCCCCTCCAGCTGTGAACGTGGCCACAGTAAAAGGGCAGACAGTCAAGCCAGATAACTGCCTAACCAATTGGAACTAGAGCAGGAGCCTCCCTACTGCACTGGGTGAAGCAACCCTTTATATGTGCTCAAGTGAACTTTAGTTAACGCCCACTACCTGCATACAATTAAATACAATTAACAATAGTCTTGCCAGTGAATTCCACATCCTGAGAACTATTATTTTTTAATTTAGTAGTTGCTGAGGGTATTCCATGGATTGTTCCCTTTTCAAATTCTTTTTAACAGCAATTATTGAGGAATTCCTATCCTGACTGATATGCAGAATTTATTAACTTTTTGATTGAAGTTCAATCTCAGTACTTTAAAAGTCCCAGGGCTGGCAGATTGGAACAGACTGATCCTGATTGGTGCAAAATATGCTCTCTAATTGGCCAAAGTTCATCAATCTATAACCTTTCTTGACCCATCCTCCAAACTCAGGAAGTTCAAAAAACTAAGGCTTATATTTTCAAGTTTCCAAATGGAGCAAGTGCTTGATTTTCTTTTTGTGTGCGAGAGAGATGTGAAATGGCGTGTGTATAAGTCCTTGGCTTTTTTTTTTCTGTAATTGTGCTTGATCCACTCACTGCCTGAGCTTTATATATCTTGTTACTGCTGCAAAAGATTGGGAAATCCTTGTTTGAGACAGTGAGATGGCTTGATCCACTTGATAGGAGATGATTGGAGGTGTCAGCTGTGGCTCAGTTCATAGCACCCTCGCCTTTGAATCAGAGGGTTGTGGGTTCATGTCCCACTCCTGGAAAACCAAGAACTGTGATTGTACTCGAAAGAGTTGCAATCTGTGACTGTTGATAACTCGAAAGAGTTTGATAGGAGATGATGTTGCAATCAGTTTTGAGCTGGTGCACTTTGAGTCACATCACTGAAATGAGATCAAGCTGGTAGGACATCTGGGAATCAATTAGAATCAGGCCTCTGCAGATTATCAAAATTCAGAGATTAGAACCGAGCCCCTGTATCTCATCCAGTTCAAATGGGATAAGCCCAGGCATGTAACTCTTGTAGAGTTAAAACAATTAACTAAATTAACAATAACAAGGGATAAATCAAGCACAGCCCCTAAGTCAGGTCAGCTGTAAAAACAAGGAAAAACTTTAAAGGAACCTTACAAACATCAAACCAAAATGTGATTAAAGGGGTCAACAAAACACCCCAGTCCCCGCGGTGCCCACCGGGCATGGAAGGCCTCGATGGTGCTGGCAGACACCGCGTGCTCCCTTTCCAGGGACACCTGGCCGCGAACGTAGCCGCGGAAGAGGGACAAACAATCGGGCGGGACTCCCCCCTCGATCGCCCAGCCCAGGCATGTATAATCTTGTAGAGTTAAAACAATTAACTAAATTAACAATAACAAGGGAGAAATCAAGCACAGCCCCTAAGTCAGGTCAGCTGTAAAATCAAGGAAAAACTTTAAAGGAACCTTACAAACATCAAACCAAAATGTGATTAAAGGGGTCAACAAACCACCCCAGTCCCCGCGGCGCCCACCGGGCACGGAAGGCCTCGAGAGTGCCAGCAGACACCGGGTGCTCCCTCTCCAGGGACACCCGGCTGCGAATGTAGCCGCGGAAGAGGGACAAACAATCGGGCGGGACTCCCCCCTCGATCGCCCAGCCCAGGCATGTAACTCTTTTGAGTCAAAACAATAAACTAAATTAACAAAAACAAGGGAGAAATCAAGCACAGCCCCTAAGTCAGGTCAGCTGTAAAATCAAGGAAAAACTTTAAAGGAACCTTACAAACATCAAACCAAAATGTGATTAAAGGGGTCAACAAACCACCCCAGTCCCCGCGGCGCCCACCGGGCACGGAAGTTCTCGAGAGTGCCAGCAGACACCGGGTGCTCCCTCTCCAGGGACACCCGGCCGCGAATGTAGCCGCGGAAGAGGGACAAACAATCGGGCGGGACTCCCCCCTCGATCGCCCAGCCCAGGCATGTAGGCTGACTACGGAATGGCAGTACCTAATTCAATTTCCGTCAGGTGAAGGTAATGCATCTCAGCTCTGATAAGGATTATGCTGCTTGATATCTAACAGTTGTCTGCAGGTGTTGTGGAACCAAATAGTGCATTGAGTTTCTTGGTGATCTAACAAAGGCTTTCCTCACTTACCCAATTGTATTGATTATGTTTCCCTTCCTTTCTTGCCTTATGCAGTTGAGCTGTTTGACAGAAACAGCAGTTAAACGCTTCAATGCACTGAGTGACCATGGCAGGCCATATCACCGAGACTTAGGTGACATTCACATATGCACTTTACCGTGCAGGTCAACAGATAACAATCCTGGCTTTATTGCTAACTCAGCACAGTCCAGTGATTGAAGCCCTGAGGTTCCTTCTCTCAATTGCTCTATCCCAATGCATGATGTATCCATTTATTCTTTGGTGGAGCCATGAGAATTGATTCTAAAAATAGATTTAATATCCAACTGAAAGGAAAATGTGTTGACAGTTTCCATGACAACACGTAACTATATATTAGTTCTAACTTTATTTGTCATAAACATGTTCTCTGTTATCTCTAACCCAATATCCTGACCTGTAGTACTGCACTGATTACAATAATGAATCCAACTCAATCACTGACTTTCTGTTATATTGTTGTCGCTCAGGTCATCTCCCACTTTCATTAACTGTCATCTTTTGACACTTTATTGTTTTTAATATCTTTTATTAGAACATGATCTGTGAGTTGCAAGAGAACATTGGGTTATTGAGCCGTATCTCTGAAAACAAATTAGAAAGATGCAGTGTTCCTGATGAGAATTTCCACTGTTCATCTTTCCCCTGGGTAATACAACAGCTTTAGCATCACATCTACTTCATATAGTTCAGGGAGGTCAAGCCATGCAGAGATAATGAAAGTGATGTTACAGATAGATTGACTGTTGATTGGCACACTAGACATGAACTTTAATGCGCATATATAGAGAACATTCTTTATCTGAATACTATGAGAGGAGGTGAGCCACTGTTTGAAGCCACTGAACATTTAGCTGTGATCAGCATAACCAATGCTCAGAGTTTCCACTTTCAAGGGAAATGTCGATACAAGATCTTGGATGAGAATAGAAATCTGCAGCACCTCATTTATTTTATGATCTGGGTTGACAAGATTCAGTTGTGAGGAAAAGTCCCCGAAATATAAAGCAGTCTTTTCTCTTTCCACATAACTGCATTTCAGACACTTTTTTAAAATTTCAGAATTGCAGCTCCCAGTTTTTTTAAAATTAAAAATCCTTGGCTTGACTCCAAGCCTTTAAAAGTATTATCTCCTTTATTAAATATAGAATGTGAAATCCAGCACAAATTCAGAATAAAAGAAATAGAGAAGCCAATGATTTCATACTGAGTTTGTCAGCCTTGGAGCCAGAAATTTACAAGCTGCTGCAAATTACCAGGGACTATTGAAGCAGGCCAGGTTAAACAGAGCTCCACGATAAAGGCAAGCATCAACAAAGGCACAAGATATCACTGCTTCAGTATTGTGAGTTATACTGGCCAGTCTCATAAATAGAAGTTAAAGCAAATGAATTTCATGTAGTTAAAAAGGAATGATTGAAGTAATTGATTAGAATTAAGGTTAGAGCTAAACATGACAATTAATTCAATGATTTAAAATGATACCACTTTCCCAGGGCCAGTTTGAAGTGGGCAATATATGCTGATCTTGCCAGCAACACCCACATCCCAAGAACAAATAAAAGATATCTAACAAAAGAGTGAAGGTTAGAAGTGAAACATCTGGAGTGTGATGGACACACACTAGACATGAGACTTTTATATATAACTAGATCTCACCAGGTGTAGTTCACAATACATTAGGGATTCTATACCAAGTGTTATGGCATGTAGTAACATCAGAGACTCTGATTTATAACATCGTGGAATCTGGGAGCACTGGGAACTGGATCTGAGATCGGATGGCTCTGGATGGGATCCTGGGATCCGGCAGTATTTTGAGGGTAGTCTCTTGGTTCTGGGAACACTAACGAGGGATATGGGAAGAGGGCTGGGGGCATATTGAGCATTTTTCTCTGAAAAGGGTGATAAAGTACCACCTGGTGGAGTGACAAGTAAGTATTCACTTTTTCATATTGCCTTTTCCATTGGAAAATTTACACAGCAGGTTTCAATAGGTTGTACGCACTACACATGATCTTTAATAAGATATAGAAATATATTATCAAAAACAGCACAATAGTGCACAATTTAAGTTTGTCATGTCACTTTATATATTTCACTTTGGCATCACACTTCTTAATTCACTCGTTTAATTTCAACTGAGCATTTACAAAATAAAGTAAAAATAAAGAAATAAAGTAAAGAACCTGGAACAAATTATCTTAAAACTCAGTCCAGCTAATTTTTGTAATGTTTAATGTAAGATTGGAGTGATAATTCATTAAAAATTAAATTTAGCAGATTCAACTTGACTGTAAAATTCCCTTTTCAATCTTTGAGTGTCTTCATTAACATTTTTGTCCGGCCTCTCTCCAAAGCCTGATTTTAGAGTTGATATTCTACCCTCAAGAATCACCCTTTGAGCTGAAGGGAACTAATAATTAAACTGTGCATGTGGTTTCTTGAATCCCACAGTCTGAGAATGTAAAATGTCTAGTGTACACTATTCTTCAAACGCACAAAAGCCTTTGACTCGCTGATTCAAACTGCCGTTTGGGCAGTGCTACAGCAAAATGGATGGCCAGCTAAATTCACAAAGATCATTTGTCTCCTTCGTGGTAATATGCAAATTACGGCACTATGCAATGGCTTCACTACAGGCCTCTTCCCTGTCAAAAAGGCGTCAAATAGGTTTGCATCAGTGTTCCAATGCTATTCTCAATCTTTCTTGCAGTAACTCTGCAGCTTAGTGTGGTAATAACTCAGCACACTGATGGTTAAACTTCAACCTCAACCAGCTAAGTGTAAAACCAAGACAACAGCACATCTGTAGTAGAACTACAGTATGCTGACAAGGCACATGTTAGTGCTCACTTTGAAGAACTACAACATATAGTTGATGCAGTCACCATAGTCTACGAGAACATTGGACTTGCCTGAACATCAGGAAGACCAAAGTCCTATACCAGCCCACACCAAATGTATCAAATCCAACATCTTCAATTGAGTTTTATAGTGAAGTGTTGGAAAATGTCCCTCACTTCCCATATCTTGGAAACTATCTATCCCAAAAAAGCTGACATTGACGAGGTATACCACCGAATGCTCAGCAATGGTAAATTACATATTCGCATTTTTGAGAATCGTGCTATCAGAGCCGACACTAAACTCAAAGTTTATTGGGCATGGTTCTCCCAACACTTCTCTACAATGCTGAAGCTTGGACAACTTACAGACACCATATCAAGGCCCTGATCAACACCATCAATGTTGTCTTTGAAGGATCTTACTAATAAGTGCGAGGACAAAACAAACATGTGCATCCTCCAAGATGCAGACATGTCAAGTATCCCATCAGCTGAGATGGATGGGACAGCGTCAGAATGCCTGAATCAAGACTGCCCAAACAGGTGGGTATGGAGCCTGCTCACACGAGGGCCAAAGGAAATGTTTCAAAGGCAATCTGAAAGTTTCCAAGAAGGTCTGCTCTATTAACATCAACTCATAAGAAGCAGCTGCCCAATCATGACCAAAACGGCGATCCATCATCAAAAATGATGTTTGGATCTCCCAATCAACAAAGGCAGCCACTGAGAATGCCGAGAGAGACAAAAAGAGAGGGCAGCTGCTTGAGCCAACAATCCATCACCACCTCTACTGGTCAACAACTGATGTCTTCACTATGGTAGATCCAGCAGAGCTAAGATAGGGCGCATAAGCCATCTGGTATCTCACTTGTTTCACAAGTCATTTATAAACAACTTGGACAAGGAATTTTAAAAAGCTATTTCAAGTGCAAATTTATTTGACTTGCCATGTTCATTTTTTATTTCAGAGAGAACAACAGAGACACAGACAAAAGACGTAATTGATAAACCTAAACTTTGTGTAGTGTTAATGGGAGCCGCAATAGTAAAGTACTTAGACTGGATTTTCGTGAAGGACCCGGGTATCGGGAATCAGGAAAGTTCTTCACCCCGCAAACCTGACTCCATTAATGAGTCTCCGGCCTGCCATATTTTATTTTTTGCGAAGTTGGGGGCAGGGTGGAGACCGGCCCACCGTCTCCGGAGGCAGGCCCAAGGTGGCGATGGAGGTGGGTGGATGACAAGGCCGGCAGGCTGGAATGCCCACCTGCATTTACTGGAACATCAGCCCAGGTGTAATGATAATGTCAGGCCCTCAAACCCTCACCACCCCCCCAACCCCAACATATCCCCATGACTCTCCATGCCACCTCAAACTCCCCTTGCCCCCTCGTATGCCCATGACCCTTCATATCTCCCATATCCCCTCATATACCCCGTGCCCCTTTCTTGTTCTCCATGCAACCTCCATGCTCACCTGTGGCCGATTGTTGTTTTTGGATCCCAGGCCACAGATTAGGGGGGCCCAGGGGGAAGGGGTGTCACAGAGAGGGGCTTGGGCAGCAAGGGAAAGGTTGGCTTTCAGTGCCCCTCCTCCATCTTCTTAATGCCGAGTCCCTCGATCAGCCCCAAGGCACCTTTTAACAAGGGACCACTCCCCCACCGGCCCACCTCGCCAACACTCCCCCGCACCCACCAACCCCCCCCACCCCCCACCCACCGCAAAACCAGGAACCCTCAAACAGTGCTTCATGGGTTTGCTTGTCATGCTCCCCGCATGGAGAGCCCCATGGTGTCGCTGCGTTCATACCAGGGTTGAGACTCTTAAGGAAGCATTAATTGGCCACTTAAAGGCCTCATTGGCAGTGGGGGTGGGAAGGCCATCCATGGGCCTTCCCTCCAAGGACTTAATTGGTATAGCAGCAGGAAGGTGGTGGGGTCCCCACCTGCCACTGTCCCACCTGATTAAATGCCCCCGCCCACAACCAAAGTCACCGGGGTTGGGGGGCGTGCAGAAGACGCTGGCCTACAACTGTGTGTGTGTGTGTTTGAGTATGTGTGTGTGTGTCTGTCTGTCTGTGTGTGTCTGTCTGTCTGTGTGTGTTTGAGTATGTGTGTGTGTGTCTGTCTGTCTGTGTGTGTGAGCCTGTGGACAGAATTGTTTCAGAAATCAGCACAGTCCAATATTGGGCGGGGAAAGCGGCATTTGACCCGCCAATGGCAATGGCGGATTTTTCCGCCATATCGTGCGGCACTTTGTTGAAAAATGCAGAGGCAAGGGTTTCGCAGCATGTTGCTGGTGGGATGGCCTCTGATCCACCCACCCCGCTGTGACCTCAGGCCTTCAGTAAATTGGGCGCCATATTCAAAGGACACACCTACACAGAGCTACCTCTCTCTAAAGGATCAAAAGCTGCTGGAAAGTCATGGCTGCCAAAGGGAGGAAACATGTTACCCCCAAATTTAGCGACGCCTCCCTTGAGCACCTGCTGGGCGCAGTGGATGCCCGTCTCGATGTCCACTACCCCCGCTCTGTACGAAGACCAGCAAACAAGGTAATCAATCCAGCATGGGAGGCAGTGACAGTGGCTGTCAGCGCAAACACCCTGCAAAAGAGGACAGCCACCCAGTGCCAAAGAGAATGAATAATCTCCTCCGTCTTACCAGGGTAAGTCACTCTTCTCATCGCTCTCAACTCACACACTCACAAACCCAGGGATCTCACTCACTGCAAGTTCAAGGGACATCACCATTCACTCTCCCACACTCACCTTCATCTGCCCTGCGGATCTTGTCCTCATCCCGTCCGTGGCACTACTTGGCACCCACACATGGCAGGCAGCCTTCTCATCTGGGCTGGCCGACGTCCTTCCTACACTCTCTCCATCCATATTCATACAGGACAAGCTGGCACACTACAAAAGGGAGAGGTCGCAGACTGGTGGGGTAATGCCTGTCATCAAGGGCTTCACAGACTTTGGAAATAGAGCCATCCTGCTGGCTGGCAGCGATTTGGAACATTTCTGTGCTGGCGGTGAGGTCAGCGGTGCTCTACCAAGTGAGGATCCAGCAGCGCAACATCCATCAGACAACCATGCTGTGAGCAAGGTCCACTGTTTCGCAGTCCCTTGCTATGCACTAATTATCTCTCTTTGCTTTCGCAGGGAGATCTGCGAAGCAGCCGAGGGGCTCTTGGGCACCTGAGAGCCCCTCAGCTGCCCTAGAGCCCCTGACTGGCTCACAAGGAGTCAGCCAGGGGCTCTCATGCACCCATAGGGTGGAGGATTAGCAAATGCCCACCTGGGGCCATCCACCCTGGTGATTCTGGGAACATCCAGCCCATCCGAATCACCTCTTCCTGTGACCCCAAAAGCTCCAACTCCACAGGCCGAGGAGGGTGCCACTGCCACACAGCAGGACCCTGAAAGCAGGCCGGAGCCCTCCAGGTCTTGGCCCTGTAGAAGACATCAAGGTCATCACAGACTACGGGGTGTAGTAGTCAGCAGGCCACCTCCACCTCTGCTGTGGATGTCAAGAGAGCACCAAGACTTAACAGCAGAGTTCGAAAGGTCAAGAAGATTTAGTTGTACAATATGGGCACGGGTGTTAATCACTTGTACTTAATGTTGACCATTGTAAATACACTCCCAAGAATGTGTCCTTGTCTATGGCTCCTTGCTATATTGAGCAGTGTTCATGTCAATCAGATGTGAAACCTTACTTCCTGCACAAAATGAAGACCAGTGTTGCAATCCAGGGCCTCTCCCAGGTGCAGAGTGTAACCTTTTGAGCACCGGCTTCAAAGTCACTCTCCAGATCAGTGATGTGTGCGCCTCCATGTGGCTTGTGTTTGCTGCAGGAATCTTGTATCCAGGCGTCACTGGGTTCAGTGATGTTCTCTGTGTGCTCTCAGCATCTTAGAAGCGGGACTACCCCCCACCATCTCGACACCGTTCCTGACAGGTGAAGGTGCGGTGCTGAAGGGAACAGGTGATGAAGCCTGCCAAAGAATCAAGTTGTCCTAAAAGCCCATGTGACCGCTGTTTCTCAGCAGCGTCTCGATGATATGAGCCTCTTCACAGAGTGTATGTGCACTGCCTTCAGTCAGACAGGCGTCAGGTATTCCCAGATGCAATGTGAAGACCCCAGCAGTGTCCTTACTGCATCTTGTCATCATCCTCCTGGAATCCGTGGCAACGAGGGCCTCATGACTACGCCTGCCTTGTCTGGCCAGTGCAATGGCCTCATTGCCTACGCCCTTGCCTTCCAGGGCCTCATCACCCTCATCCCCTTTGACTTCCTCCTCATTGGAGGAGACATACAGCCCCTGTACCTCCTCATCATCCAGGTCCTCCCATTTCTGCATTGCCAGGTTGTGTAGTGTGTAGCAAGCCACGATGATGCGTGACACCCTCTGGGGAGTGTACTGGAGTGCTCCCCTAGATCTGTCCAGACACCAGATTCTCATTTTGAGGATGCCAATGCTGTGCTCAATCAAACTCCGGGTTGTGGCTTGAGCCTCGATGTACCTTCTCTCAGCAGGGGTCTGAGACCACCACACAGGTGTCATCAGCCACGTCCTTTGTGGGTAGCCATTGTCCCCAAGGAGTCAACCCTGCATCCTGTGTGGTCCCTGGAGGATGTCAGGGATCTGAGACCAGTTGAGGATGTATGGGTCGTTGACGCTTCCGGAGTATCTTGCACATACCTATATGATCCGTTTGTTATGACCACAGACCAGCTGAACATTGAGAGAGCGGAAGGCTTTGTGATCCTATACTGGACTGCCTTTGCCAGGAAGATTTAAGAGCCACATGGGTGCAGTCAATGGCACCCTGCAACTGTGAGAATCCGGAAATCTCAGCAAATCCCAGCGCTCTTGCTTCCTGGATTGCCTGATCCCTGTCAAAATTGATAAAGCTGTGTGCCTTGGCAAAAATGGCATCCGTGACCTCCAGGAAACATTTGTGGGTGGAGGCTTGCGAAATCCCGCAAGGGTCTCCAGTGGAGCACTGAAAGGAACCACTGCCGTAGAAATTGAACGTGGCAGTAACTTTAACTGCCACTGGCAATGGAGTCCCTGTGGTTCCGAATCCTGCAGAAAGTGGCATATGTGAGTGACCAGTTCCCTTGACATGCGCAGGCATCGGCAACACTGGTTCTCACTCATCCAGAGGTAGAACATGCGCCATCTGTAGACCCTGGGTCTAGTGATGCACCTATGAGTGGGGTTCATCCTCTGCCTGTGTAGGAGGCCATGCCACTTCTTGGTCTTCAGGGTTATGCTCCTCCATTTGGCGAGCCAGGCTCCTCCGTCACATTCTTCTCATTCTTCTCTCTTGCCTATAAGCAATAAGGCAGACAGCAAGATCACCAGATTCCATGTTCCTGATGGTCTCCTCAGTGCAGTATTAAAGAGAGAAATGCAAGGGTCAGCAATTGTCTCCCCTCCAAGCCACATACTATGCTGACTTAGAATAATTCATGAGTAATGACAGCAAAATGGCAGAAATATTGAGCAGTTACTTTGCTACAGTATTTACCAGGGTGGACATGACATTAAAAGAAGAGATTGAGAAAGATGTAAAGGCAAAGATATTTAAGATAGAAAGGTGGAGATAAATAATAAACTAATCAAAGCTAAGGTCAGAGCATGTGGAATCAGGCATAAGTATCAGAATGGATCTAGCTGTAAAACAGAAAACCTGAGTTGGCGAGGCGGCAGACCTGCGTGGAACCACTCCAGAGCAGGAGGATATAAATCGGGACTGGGGCTCGAGGCTGACACTTATCTGGGAGTCGGAGAGGCACACCAGCCAGCTGCTTGAATCAGTGCGCACTGAGTTTGAAGGAACAATGGAAAAAAAACAGTGACATCACAGCAAAGCCATAAGTTGATTGGTTGATGAGTATCTACTGTAAGGGTCAGTGTGCAAATAGCTAGATTAATTCACTACTTTGTAAATAGCTGGATTATAGAAGAACATAAACAAGTACCTACCTTTTAGGTACAGGGGAACGAGTTGATTGATGAGTAAGGGTGAGTAATTCTACTTTCTAGTCTCAAGTTTGTAGTAAATAGACCAAAAGTAAGCCTGAGATATGGCAGGGCAGCTTGGCCATGTGGAATGTGCATCCTGTGGCATGTGGGGAGTCGTGGACGCTTCATGTGGCTAGATGAACAAATGTGCAGGAAGTGCGGTAACTTGAGCTCCGGGTTTTGGAACTCATGCGATGGCTGGTGTCACAGTGGTGCGTCCACAAAGCTGAGAACTATGTGGATAACACGTTTAAGGAGATAGCCACACTGCAGGTTAGGAGCATGCAGGCAGAAAGGAAATGAGTGACCACCAGGCAGTCTAGGAGTAACCAGGCAGGTAATGCAGGAGTCCCCTGAGTCTATCTCGCCCACTAACCGGTTTTCCATTTTGGATACTGTGGAGGGTGATGATTCCTCAGAAGAGTGTAACAAGAGCCAAGTCCATGGCACCATGGGTGGCTCAACTGTATAGGTGGGGAGGAAGAAGAGTGGAAGAGCAATAGAGGTAGGAGATTTGATAGTTGGGGAACAGACAGGCGTATCTGCTACCATAGATGAAACTCCAGGATGGTATGTTGCCTCCCTAGTGTTAGGGTCAATGATGACACTGGGTGGCTGCAGAACATTCTTTTGGGGGAGAGTAAACAGCCGAGGTTGTGTTCCAAATCTCTACCAACGACATAGGTAGAAAGAGAGAGGAGGTCCTGAAAGCAGGATTTAAGGAGCTAGGAAGGAGATTGAAAAGTAGGACTTCTAAGGCAATAATTTCAGGATTACCCCCAATACCATGTGCCAGTGAGTACAGAAATAGGAGGATTGAGCAAATGAACACATGGCTAGAGAAATGGTGCAGGAGGAAGGGCTTTAGATTTCTGGGACATTGGAACCGGTTCTGGGGTACACCTTAGTAGGACCGGGACTAAAACACTTGCAGGGAGAGTGGCTAATGCTGTTGGGGAGGGTTTAAACTAGCTTGTCAGGGGGATGGGAACCTGAGAGGGAATTCTGATAGGAGAAAAACAAAGCTGGTAATGTGACGTAGAAAAGTAGTAAATAAAGGTGGAAGGCACCAGAAACAAATGCCAGCATCAAATAGAGTCAAAATACAGAATGATGTTAAAAACGCAGAATTAAATGTAGTCTATCTGAATGCACGCAACATTCGCAGCAAGGTAGGTAAATTGATAATGCAAATCAAAGTAAACAGGTATGATCTAATTGCCATACAGAGCTGTGGCTGCATGGTGATGAAGGCTGGGAACTGAATATTCAAGGATATTCGACATTTAGGAAGGACAGGCAAAAAGGAAAAGAAGGTGGGTGGTGCTGATAATAAGGGATGAGATCAGTACATTAGTGAGGAACCAACTAGGGAACAGGCCAATCTACATCAAGTATTATGCAATGAGAAAGGGCTAATTAACGATCTTGTTCTTTAGGGAAGAGTAACCACAATATGATAGAATTTTCCTTTAAGTTTGAAAACAATAGGTTCAATCGAAAATAGGGTGTTAAATTTAAACAAAGGAAATTATGAAAGTATGAGGAGCAATTTGGCTGTGGTGGATTGGGAAAATGCATTAAAAGATTTGGCAGTTGATAGGTAATGGCTAGTATTTACAGAATTAATACATTCAGCAGGATTTTACATCCCTTGGGCGGGCATGTGCCCGACCTGATTGAGCGTAAAATCACATGCAATGACTTTGGGCGAGTGTCCCGACGTCATCACGCACTCTCACCATTTTTCAGTTGGCGGGCATGTGCGAGAGTTGGCAGTGCGCCCGCCGACAACTAAGAGGCCTATTAAGGCCCTTAATTAATTTATTTCTATTTTTTACTGCCCGTTCAACCATTCGGTTGGCGGGTGGGCAAATCGGGCAGGGGGGGCCGAATCGACCAGGCGGCCTTTGCATTTTTTATGAAATCTCATCCACGGGCAAGAAGAGGTTTCCAATGGTAAATAAAAATCCAATAACATTTTTTTAACATAATTTTTAACATGTCCCTCTTCATGTGACTGAATAACATGTGGGGACATGTTTATATTATTTCTAAAATCTTTATTTGTGTAGGTCCAAATCTTCAGCTCCCTGAGGCAGCCCTGTACTCTCAGGGAGCTTTCAGTGCACGCTCCCCCGCCCACATGCACAGGCTGTACAGCTCACCCTCCTCCTTCCCCCACCCCAGCACCGCTGAGCTCTCCAGTCCACCTTTCACACTGGCTGGCTGTTAATTGGCCAGCCAATGTGAAATGGCGGTGAGGGGCCGATCGCGGGCGCCAGACCATTCCCCGGCTGCTCCCGGGCCCGCCTGCCATGTCCACCCGACAACCCGAAAATCCTGCCCATAGTTTACAACAAATGTACAATCCTTTAAGGCACAAAACCCCAAAAGGAAAAGTGCATCAACCATGACTAACAAGAGAGGTTAGAGATTGTATTAGATCAAAGGTGAAGATGTCAAAAAAGTAGTAAGCCTGAAGATTGGGAGCATTTTAGAATTCAGCAAAGGAGGGCCAAGAAACTGTTAAAGAAAGGGAGAATAGAATATGAATGTAAACTAGCAAGAAACATAAAAACGCACTGTAAAAGCTTCTAGAGGTATGTAAAAAAGAAAAGATCAGCAAAGACAAATATGGATCCATTACAGACAGAGACAGGGGAGTTTATAATGGGTAATAGGGAAATCGCAGAGAAAGTAAACAAAACTAAACTGTCTTCATGGAAGAAGATTTTTTTTAAGACTCCCAGAAATAATAAAGAAACAAGGAACTAGTTCAAATGAGGAACTGGAAGAAATTAGTATTCTTCAAAAAGTAGTACTGGAGAAATTAATGGAGCTGAAAGTTGAGAAACCTCTAGGACCCAATGGTCTACATCCCAAAGTGTTGAAAGAGGTGGATGTAGAGATAGCGCATATATTGGTGGTCATCCTTCAAAATTCTATAGATTCTGAATGGTACCTGCAGATTGGAAGGTTGCAAATGTAACCCACTATTTAAGAAAGGAGGGAGATGGAAAACAGGGAACTATAGCCCTGTTAGCCTGACATCAGTGGTAGGGAAAATACTAGATTCTGTTATAAAGGATGTGATAACTGGAGACTTTGAAAATAATGGCAGCATTGGCCAGAGCCATCATGGATTTATGAAAGGGAAATCATGTTTAATAAACCTATTGGAGTTTTTTGAGGATGTTACCAGCAGAATAGATAAGGGGGAACCAGTAGATGGGGTGTATTTGGATTTTCAGAAAGCTTTCGATAAGGTTCCACACAGGAGGTTAGTAAACAAAATTAAACCACATGGGATAGGGGGTAATATACTGGCATGGATTGAGGATTGGTTAATGGACAAAAAACAGAGAGTAAGAATAAATGAGTCATTCTTAGGATGGCAGGTTGTGATTAGTAGGGTACAGCAAGGATCAGAACTTGGGCCCCAGCTGTTCATAATCCATATCAATGATTAAGATGTGGGAACCAAATGTAATATTTCCAAGTTTGTGGATGATGCAAAACTTTGTGAGAATATGTGTTGTGAGGATGATGCAAAGAGGCCTCGAGGGGATTTGGACAGTCTTAGTGAGTGGGCAAGAACATGGCAGATGGAATATATGGTGGATAAGTGTGAGGTGATCTTTGGTAGGAGGAATGGAGGTGCAGAGTATTTCTTAAATAATGAGAGATTGGGAGGTGTTGATGTCCAAAGGGACCTGGGTGTTCTTGTTCATAAGTCACTGAAAGCTAACATGCAGGTGCAGCAAGCAATTAGGAAGGCAAATGGTATGTTAGACTTCATCACAAGAAGGTTTGAGTACAGGGCTAAAGATGTCTTGCATCAATTGTATTGAACCTTGGTGAGACCGTGCCTGGAGTATTGTGTACAGCTTTGGTCCCCTTACCTAAGGAAGGATACATTTGCCATAGATGGAGTGCAGCAAACATTCACCAGACTAATTCCTGGGATGGCAGGACTGTCCTATGAGGGGAGATTGAGGAGATTGGGCCTGTATTCTCTAGATTTTAGAGGAATGAAAGGTGATCTCATTGAAATTTACAATATTCTTAAGGGGCTAGACAGAGTAGATACAGAAAGGATGTTTCCCCTGGCTGGGGGGTCTAGAACACAGTCTCAAAATAAGGAGCAAGCCATTTAGGACTGAGATGAGGAGGAATTTCTTTACTCAGGGGATTGCGAATCTCCTGGAATTCTCTATCCCCAGGGGGGGTTTGGAAGCTCAGTAATTGAGTATGTTCAGAACAGAGATTGATAGATTTCTATATACTAATGACATCAAGGGATACGGGGATAGTGTGGGAAAATGGCATTGCGGTAGAAGATCAGCCACGATCTAGTTGAATGGTGAAGCAGGTTCAAGGGGCTAAATGTTCCTATGTTCCTAAAACAGAGAATAGGGGTTAGAAGTAGTTACTCAGATTGGTAAAAGCTCAAGAATCAGTGCTGTGATCACTGTTGTTCACCATTTATATTAACAATTTGGATTTTGAAATTGAAAGTACAATTTCAAAACTTGCAATGACATCAAATAGCAGTTGGTGGTTGGGTATATTTAATACAAAGAAAAACTGTGTCAAAATATAAGAAGACAGCAGTCACCTTGCAGAATGAGCATGTATTGCCAAAATAATTTCAATACAGACAAATGTGAGCTGTTGCATTTTTATTGGGAGAAATAAGGATACCCCTTGACAAACAAGAGTTTGTATGATACCAGAACGGAGAGGTTATACCCATCAAGATAGATTGAAAAGGCTGGGTCTCTTTTCTCTAGAAAAGAGAAGACTGAGGGAATGACTTGTTTGAGGGCTTTAAGATTATGAAAGGGTTTGATAGGATAGTTTTAGAGAAGATGTTTCCACATGTGGAGGAGACCAAAACTAGGGGTCATAAATATGAGATAGTGGCTAATAAATCTAATAGGGCATTCAGGAGAAACTTCTTACCCAATGAATGATTAGAGTGTGGAACTTGCTACAATAAGGAATAGTTTTTTCTTAATTTATTCATTCCCAGATGTGGGTGTCGCTGGTAAGGCCAGCATTTATTATCTAATTGCCCGTGAGTAGGTGGATTGATGAACAGTTTTGATGCAGTTAAGGGGAAGATAGGTAAACATGAGGAGGGAGAAAAGAATAGAAGCATAAACAGATTAGATGGAGAGCAGTAGGAGGAATCTTATGTGGCTAGTTGGGTTGAATGCCTGTTTATGAGATATACATTCTATGTAATTTTATACAATTATGAGTCTGGTTCTATCTTCATTATATTTTTATTCTTTCACAGGATGTGGGCTTCACTGGCTAGACCACTATTTATTGCCCATCCCTAATTGCCCTTGAGAAGGTGGTGGTGACTCACCTTCTTGAACTGCTGCAGTCCATGTGGTATAGGTACACCCACAGTGCTGTTAGAAAGGGAGTTCCAGGATTTTGACCCAGCGACAATGAAGAAACAGCGATATATTTCTAAGTCAGTATAGTATGTGGCTTGGAGGGGAGAATGCAGGTGGTGATGTTCCCATACACCTGTCCTTCTAGGTATTAGAGGCCGGGGGCGTTGGAAGCTGGTGTTGCTGCAGCACATTTTGTAGATGTACACACTGCTGCCACTGTGCATTGGTGGTGGAGAGAGGGAATGTTTGTTGTGGTGGATGGGGTACCATTCAAGCAGGCTGCTTTGTTCTGGATTGTGTCGAGCTTCTTGAGTGTTGTTGGAGCTGCACTTAAGGTAAGTGGAGAGTATTCCATCATACTGCTGACTTGTGCCTTGTAGATAGTGGACAGGCTTTGGGGAGTCAGGAGGTGAGTTACTTGCCACAGAATTCCCAGCCTTTTGTACTCACAGTATTTATATGGCTGGCCCAGTTCAGTTTCTGGCCAATGATAACCCCCAGGATGCTGATAGAGGGGGATTCAGTGATGGTAATGCCATTGAATGTCAAGGGATGATGTTCGGATTTTCACTTGTTGTAGATGGCCATTGCCTGGCAGTTGTGTGACGCAAATGTTACTTGCCACTTGTCAGCCCAAGCCTGAATATTGTCCAGGTCTTGCTGCATATAGACACAGACTTCTTCATTATCTAAAGAGTAGCAAGTGGGGTATATTAATGTTTACACAGAAGCATTTTTTAGCGCTGGGCTGGGATCAGGAGCAGTAACCTGGCTCCCATATTCCCTATAGCTCTGGTGCATGGAGTTGAAATATCCTAATTCTGGTTAAGAACAACTAACTTATCACAGACTGGATTGAAGCTGGTTTTGTAGGTATACATTTTATTTTGCAACTACTGTACATGAAGGCACAGTACCACAACAGACCAATGTACAAGATCTTCTCATGACCAGCACCTGAAGTGCCTATAAATTGTTGGTCTTAGAAAAAGATGTATAAACAGAAGCGCAGAGTCCATTTGCCATGTAAGATTCAACAAAGACTGATCAGTACTGCATCTTCAGCAGTTGTTCACCTGGACCTCTGCCTCATCTTTCGTCTTTTACGCTTCAGCCTGCGCATACGCTTCTTCCGCCACTTAGCTCTCATGTCAACAAGGATCTCAAAATCCCAGAACCAGTAGGCACTGCACTTAACTACCGAGTCAATGAGAAGCTTAATTGGTTGGTTTCTAACAAATAACAGGACATTGACAGCTCATTAATCTGTAAACAATTTGGTATGGAGAGAGTTTCAGACAGTTTGTGGGCTAACTTTTCTGCTTTATTTTACGTGGTAAGGGTATTTCTCTGGAGTCCCACACCCCAAGGTTTTAAAAAAATCAGCTGCAAGAACAAATGAAACACTGAACATTTTATTTAAAAATACATATAAACCCTGGCCAAAACCATAACCTTCAAAAATTCTGAAAACAATAGACAACTTGCAATGTCAGAATGTTAAATAGATTCCTGCAATTAAGTTGTGAAATCTAAGTTGTGATTTCTCCTCTCATCTTAAATCATTCTTCTCAAACCATATGTACAACTCACAGCATTCAGTGGAATTTGGAATGAGGGAATGTCAACTATTATTTGAAGAACACTTAAGGTGCATGTTTAGCATTCTGAACTTTTTGAAGGTTGGATTTTTAATAAGGGGCTATGTTCGTATTGTTTTCAAACTGTGGCTTGCTTTAACATTTCCTGCTGTTCCTTCACTGGGGGCCTGCTGAGTAACCGGGACATCTTTCAGTCAGTCTTGGCACTAATGGCGCTACTTTCCAAATTAGCCCTTAATCGCTGAAAGGAGTTGATTCAGGCAAGTTAATGGCGTGCCGCTATTAACAGCAGGACTGTCCAGTCACACTGAATAAGGTTGCTATGGGGACTCTGCGGGTTCCATAGTCAGCTAGACACAGGCTGCAAAGGGAAATGGATTTGAGAGACTACTGTCGTGCATCGACTCATCCAATCCAAGATTTTAATTTCTCCTGGCTCAATATTTTACTCTTCCACTCGTACAGGTGCTGGTCTTGTTGGAGTTCAATTCCACACAGATGCCAGCCATTCTCTGCTACCTCACCCAAGTGGCCATGGGTGAAGCATAGGGGGAGTGTTGACAGACCATTCACCTACGTGGGCATCACAGTTGAGCTCCCCTCACCCTACTTCAATCTCATTCTCACCAAGTGTTTGTACTCCAGCAGGAGAAGGTCAATGTGTGGCAACCAGGTATGGTGAGCTAGAGATTGGTCTATTTTCCCTTCCCTGAACCAGAAACACTGGGACTAACTCTAGTGCCCTAATCACTACCCAGAGATCAGGTAGCAACAAGGGGAGAATTAAAGCTGGGACCTTCTAATCTATCTGGCGGGGGGAATTTTAAAAACGATCATTTATATAGGAGTCAGCCATTCAGCCCTTCGATCTGTTCCTTCATTCAATTAGATCAAAGCTGAACTGTGTGTTAACTCTACCTACTGGGCTTGGTTCCTGCCTAACAAAAAATTTATCAATCTCAGTTTTCAAATTTCCTGTTAAACCCTAGCTCAACACAAGGAGAGAGTTCTATATTTCCACTATCTTTTGTGTGAATAAGTGCTTCCTGACATCACCCCTGAACAGTCTATGTCAAAATGAAAGTCTCCCACTATATGTCTTCCACTTTTACAACAAGCTTCACTGACCTCCATTATTTATGCCTCCCACTACTTCATCACTGCTGTCAAGAGATCTTTAGTCAACTCCTACCAAAGTCTTGGATCTTTTTCAATTCCTCAATTCTACCCAGAGAGTTCCTGTTGCTTGCTCACCATTGAAAAATAGTTTATGTCAATATTTAATAAGCTCACTGGTTGGCACGTTCTAATCCAGTTTCACCCTTTTTTTATTCTGGGCGATATATGCCTAATTGCCCTTGAGAAGGTGGTGGTGAGCTGCCTTCTTGGACCGCTGCAGTCCATGTGGTGTTGCACATGTGGCATACAAAGGACAAAGCTAGCTGTTGGCCAACTGCATGTATTGAGAGTGCTAATTAAAAATGTTTACCCTGCTGCTAGTGTGTTAACTTCTCATTATGGTTGTTTGTTACAGGTTTGTCCCTGTGAAATGTCAACGTGGGCATAACTCCCAATAACTGATATCTGAATCTGGCTGAAAATGTCATAAATAGGGTAACCAGCCATCTCATTTTTTCCGGAACAGTCCCGGTTTTTCATTAAATGTCCCCATGTCTCGACAATTTCCTAAAAATAGTTCAAATGTCCCAGTTTTCACCTTTTCCCTTTTTGTCAAATATAAACTGTGCTTGGAGCAGGGAAGGGGGTGGAGAAAATCTGTGTGAGATTTCGTCCTTCTTCCTGTAAACATCCATCACATTGCATTGCATGCAGCGGTCCAGTGTCCCTCCCCCTGCACTGCCCCCTTGATGTCTCCAAGGGAGTTATCACTAGCTTTTTGGCACCGACGGCTCCATTGCTGATTTAAACAAAATACAGAATAGGGTTGCCAACCCTGACTCGACATATTCCAGGAGATGTCTCACATGACCTCCCACCCTTCCCCAGACCCCTGCCATTGGTCAGCCAACATGTTGATCATCAGGGAGTCCTGCCTTCTCATGACTTTTCAATGTGTCCTGGTCTTGACTGTGAAAGTCTGGTCACCCTACTCATAAATTTGAAGTGACCTTGCACTGAACCTACCCCATCACTTAAGTACACTCATTTGTAAATGTCATCAGCCAGTCAGCTTTCTGAATAGAACCAGAACTAGAGGGTTTCATTATCCAAATCCATTGACTCTCCCACTTCTGTGTTTCAAGGGCAATGAATGGTGGACACATATTTTCTCACTTGTGTAATGGTGTGTTATCAGTAACCATGGTTTTGTTATGGTGGAGCATAGGGTAACAACGAAACACCTGGTTTCCTCACTTCTGGTTGCGCCTGATAACAAAAAATCTGATTAACCTTATTCCATTGACAATTGGTCACAGATCTTGTGAACCTCTGCTCAAGTTAGTATCCTGGTATCTAACTCGAGAATGGAGCCTGCTGGGGAAAATGAATGGGAGAGGTAGGGGAAAGAAGGGAGTGCTAATCTCCCTGAACTGGAGTGACATGAAAGTGCAGTAAACATGCTGTACATTAACTTACCTTGTGAGTTAATGTGGGACTGAGTACACTACCACCCACACAGCAATGTAAGAGAGCACATGACCTGCACTTAATGGTTTGGCGAATGAATTCATCATAATCAAGCTGTATAGCTGCACGGACCAGTGGGTCTCAGGTGGGACCCCTCATCTGTGATGAACTAGCTGATTTCAGCTGGCATTGACCCCCGTGGCCTTACACCAGGCGGGAATTACAAACTGAACACTATTCAGTTTACTGGAAAATGTAGACATCAAGGTGAATGTTTTAGGGTGTTGGTTACAAATCAGTCGGTCTGAAGCAGGTTAACTGTAAGTCTTTATTGGCTCTTGGAACTGATTACAAATATACAGTAAGGGGCACAGGAGCTGTCTCCATGCTTTCTGGTGCACACGGTTCTGTCCAATATTCAACTGACCCTGGGTGCAGGTCATGTGCTCTCTTACATTACCGTGTGGGAGGTAGTGTACTCAGTCCCACATTAACCCTATATGTGCCAGACCCTTATACTACAGTGAGTGCACTATTGGTATCCTCCAATAGATTGCCAGCACTCACCACCTAGGCTGACAAATAAAGACTAGTTGATCGGGTGAGGTAATGATGGGCCACTGGCTGGTCTCAAAAACTGCTTATCAGCAAAAGTTAACAGCTTTCTGATAGATTAAGTGACAATGTGAGGTACTTTACTTATGTACTAAGCAAGAAGGCAAAGGGTAGTTATTGTTTATCTGTGTTCAAACAATTGAAAAAAAATCAAGGACGTTTAAAAAGAAATCTTAAATCCACTGTTGAGAGAATATGAGCATCCTATCTCCTAATGATGGACAGAATAAATTCGAGCACTGAAATTGGTATCGTGGCATCACGGTTTATGGAGAGGACATTGAGAGTGGTCACCATTCTAACAGTCATGCAAGCATCCTGGAGACCTGGCCTGGTACTATTTAAAGCAATTTCATACAAATTTCAGGCTTCCACTGTAGATTCCTTGGGGGTTCAGCCACATTGGTCTCGCACGCAAAAGTGGATCTTACAATCACTATGATTGGGAGTTTACCTTAGATTTCAATATCCAGTCACATGATAATGTGACCCACGGCGCCGCAACAATGGAAACCTTGTTACGGGAGGTGGATACTCCAGTGGACTGGTCCAATATTTTGAAAGACGAATTGAATAACACTTCAGTGAGATGAGATTGAATATAAATCAGCCAACCGGTTTTTACAATTGTCAGATGAATGAGCAGGAGTAATATTTGCAATAAAGGAAATAATACAAAACACCAGACTTCCCTGTTACTGTCCAAAGCCTAGTCCTGCTCCTAATTCGTACGTTCGTATGCACCTGGGCATCTCCAGTTTAAGATGAGACTGCTTTTCCTTGCTAGTTCTCTAGTGCATTTCCCAGATCTCATGGACCAGGATAATGTGTTACCTTGTTCTCCTGTCACCTAGTAGTAATTTGCCCTCTGATTCTTTCCTTGGCCAGGGGCTGGCCAGTAAGGCAACTAATTAAACTGATTAGCATCCCTTCCCTGCTCTCCTCATGCCACTCCCCACTCCATCTCATCCCCCACCATGCCAAGTGGGACTCTAGAAACTGTCTTCTGCTGTTTATAAATAGAGAAAATTCCAGTCCCTAAAGCACTGTTAACAAATGTCCATTGCCTCAAGCAATCTGGATAGATGTCTCATTTGAATTCCAATCAGCCTTAGCTGGTTCTGTTGAAGGTTCATGAGGACTCGAAACGTCAACTTTTTTCTTCTCCGCCGATGCTGCCAGACCTGCTGAGTTTTTCCAGGTAATTCTGTTTTTGTCTTAGCAATACATGGCTGTCCTGTGAATTTAACCTTGAGCATGAACTTGAACTTAAAAGTATCATTTTAATATGGTCCATACCAATACCTCACTAAAAATTCCCAAACAAGGAGTTTTTTCTGACAGAAAACATACCAGTAATTTGACTTTATAAGCCAAATCAAAAACTACACTTAGGTGCTGCCATGTTTTACACGAGTTTATTCCACTTTATTACAGGTTCTTGTGATTTAAATCAGGTTTAGATTTCCATAGACAATTTTATGAAGTGCAGATTCCCACCTTGTCAGCATCGCTCATTTGCATCATTTTAACCAGACTGCAATCACAAAGATACCAATGAAATACAATTACTCCAACAAATACAGAAAATTCATTTTGGTGGGTCGCCACATATGTTTGCACATTCTTTCAGTTTAGACCACATTCCTCATGGAGATTAAGAATGTTCTCCAGTGGCAGTAGATAGGAAAGCTTGCAAGTCCTTGTTAACAAACTTGCTATAGTTTTTATATAACGCTTTTAAAAACTTTTAAATTTTTTAAAAGCTTTTGTAAACTTGTACAAATGTTTAAATACTTTTAAATACATTTAAACATTTTAAGAACTTTTATAAATTTTTAATTACTTCTAAAAACATTTATAAATGTTTAAAGACTTTAACAAATTTTGACATAATTCAATAAACTTTTGAAAACTTTAAAATAAACGGGAAGGTGCATTGGGTAGGTAGTCTTTTAAAAGACAAGCTAAGTAAGACAGGCAGTTTTATTTTTTGAAAAGCACTTATTCACTTGCTTACAGAAAAGAAGTGGCAGTGCCAGAGGCAGATTGTTTCTAGTATCAGACTGCTTTTCCGACATCCAGTAGTGGATGAGCAGAAATTTCCTCCAATTAAATATTGGTAAGACTGAAGCCAAGGTTTTCAGTCCCCGCTCCAAACTCTGTTCCCCAGCTACCAACTCCATCCACACCCCCAGGCAACAGTCTGAGTTCAATAAACCAGTCTGTTCACAATCTTAGTGTCACATTTGATTCTGAGATGAGCTTCCGCTCTCATTCGTGCCATCACTAAGACAAATTTACGCCTCTGCAACATCGCTCAACTTTGCTCCTGTCTCAGCTGCTAAAACCTCCATCCATGCCTTCTCAACTATTCCAATGCACTCATGGCTGGTCTCCCAAATTCTACTCTCCGTAAACCTGACGACATCCAATATTCTGCTGTCTGTGATTTAATTCGCAGCAAATTCTGCTCCCCAATTACCCCTGTGCTTACTGACCTACATTGGCTCCTGGTCAAGCAACATCTTGCTTTCAAAATCCTCATCTTTGTTTTCAAATCCCTCCTTGTCCCTCCCTATCTCTGTAATCTTCTCCAACCCTACAACCCTCAGAGATATCTAATTCTGGCCTCTTGTGCATCCTCAATTATAATTGCTCCACAATATTGGTGGCTGTGCTTCCAGTTGCCTGGGCCCCATGCTCTGGAATTCCCTCCTTACACCTCTCCACCTTTCTACCTCACTATCCTTCTTTAAGATACTTCTAAACACTACCTCTTTGACCAAGCTTTTAGTCATTGAACCTAATGCAGTGAATTTTCACTCCCGAGGCAGGTAGCTTGATTTAGGAAATTTTCAGGCTTAGTGCACCTGCCACTGGAAAATGTGCCTCGAATGGCTTGATTTTCATTCCAGGGGTGTGAGATGGAGTCTGGCCTGCCGCCCCCAGATGCAAATCAAAGGCGGTGATAGGGGTGCCAAGTGCTGAGGGGGGCTGGTTAAAAGGCTCGCCTCGGTTCTCTGGGATTTCATCCCAGTTGTTTTGCTGAATGTTAGGCCCTCTAGCCCTCACCCCCAAACACCCTTTCCCCCCACCAGCCATCCCCCATCCCCATGCCAAACCATGTCCCCACCCACTCCAATGGCCCCTCATATCCTCCATGCCAACCCATGTTCTCATCCCGGCCCTATTGGCCTCTCATACCTTCCATGCCAACCCAGGCCCCACTAATCCCAATGGCCCCTTATAGCCTGTATGCCAGCTTAGTGCCAACTCATGCCCAACCACCCTTTGCCTTTACCCCTCCATGTCAACTCATTCAATATCCACCATTGGCAGACCTCAGCAGCCATACTGAGATATAAATAAATAAATATATATATAAATAAATATCTATTACAGACTTCATGATATAAAAATTCCCATTCATGAAAGTCCAATCAATACATTTAAAGATCCTCAAGTATTTAATTGCTTATAAAAATAAATATTTGTGTTCTTAACCACACATCAAACACAGCTAATCCTTTAATAACCTCTTTGAGCTGTCAATCAAACTGAACTTACAGCATCCCCCCAGCTGTGATAATGATAAGTTGTGGAAAGCAGTTAAACGTTAATAATGCTATAGTGATAACTTTGGGGTGTGTCAACTGCTAGAACTGATTTTTTTTCAACTCTCAGGCAGTTCTGTTTTTCATTTTTTAAAGGACAGGGCGTTTCAATAATTTGACAGCTTGACAGTCCTACATACCTTATCCACCCTTCATGAGCATTTATGTCTCCACCATAAAGTCATGGAAGCCACACTGCGGGTTGAGGCAGTTCCTAGAGTCTGGTTTGCCTGTCGTGTGCACTGAGTTTAAACGGCCCAGCCTGTTTGTAATTTGGACCTGTGCACTTCGTGACCCACCCCGTCCCCTATCTGCGAAAATGGGATCTGCTGGAAATTGGGGTGAAACTTCCGAATAACGGTCCCACCCGCCATTTTTAAAGTTCCGTGGAGCCTCCACCACTCTGCCAAAATCTGGCCCAAAATCTCCTTATGTGGCTCAGTGTCATACTTTGATTTATAATGCTCCTGTGAAGTGCCATTACATTAAAGGTGCTATATAAATATAAGTTGTTGTTGATATGAGGAACAGGTGTCGTAACTTTAGTGAATAAGACCTCGATATACTTCTCATTGTGTTGGAGTTGAAGGTTCAACAGCTTATTGGTAACAATAAGTCTAGGACATCTAAAAACATCTTGGCATGGAAGGAGACTGCAGAAACTGTGACTGCCCACAGCACAATTCCACAGATTGCAGAGTATTGTTGCAAGAAAAGGAATTATTTAACAAAATCTGCCAGGGTTTATTTAAGGCTTACAAGCTCATGAAGTCAAGATCTTGCTTTCTGGTCACAGGGCTCACTAAGTACTTGTAAAGATCTCTTATTGTGCATCCCATGGAAACATGGAAGATTGAAACTGTCTCCAAATCACCCAACAAGTCTAAGCCAAATCAACAAATAAGTAGGAAGGGATATTTAGTTTACATGTCTACTTATAATAAGATGTTTCATAATACCCAGGAGTGCTTATTGACCAGGGGGTTTTGAGTATGAAGAGAGGGTCAGGCAGTGTTTGTGTTAATTATTGAGGGTTATATTTGTAAATTACTGTTTGTGTTCTACTTGAGTCACTTGTATTTACACAGTAGCCTGTAATCATTCTATAGTATTTAAAATAATTAATTAACATGCGCCATTTGACACCCTGTTACAAGAGCACAAATTGAAAGTCATGTACCCACCTGAAGTTTACATTGTTCAGCACTAATTACCTCAAAAGTCTTGCAAGAGTCTTTGCTGCTAAAGTTAAATGTCACTTATTTCACTTCCTAACTACAATGTTCTCCTAAGATAAAAGCAAAAAACTGCGGATGCTGGAAATCCAAAACAAAAACAAAAATACCTGGAAAAGCTCAGCAGGTCTGGCAGCATCTGCGTAGAGGGACACAGTTAACGTTTCGAGTCTGAATGACCCTTCAACAGAACTAAGTAAAAATTGAAGATTCTTATTTCACCTCTCTTCTATTTTTACTTAGTTCTGTTGAAGGGTCATTCGGACTCGAAACGTTAACTGTGTCCCTCTCCGCAGATGCTGCCAGACCTGCTGAGTTTTTCCAGGTATTTTTTGTTTTTGTTTTACAATGTTCTCCTGTCTGATTTCTAGGGGGGAGAGAGAGGGATTTGCCACTCTAATATCCAAAGGCATCAGCCACCAGCTGCTCTCTAGTCACCCTGGAAGCTGCAGCTAGGGCTTCCTCGGGTGTTACATCAGGCATGGCACCAAGAACATCCATTGATTTCTGGCGCAATCTCATCAGGGTCAGTCCTGCATGGCACAGTTGTGCAATGCGCAACACACCAGTACAATCCTCGATACTTTAACAGCAGAGTATTATAAAATGCCTCCCTGACCTGCCCAGGCACCAGAAATTTGACATCAGCATCCTGATTGTCCTCTCCACCATTTGACGTGTGCACCCACATAGGCGGTTGTATCCTTCCTGTGCTTCACTATTGGTCCTGCAGTAGGATGTCATCAGCCACATTTTTAGCTGGTAATTCTTGTCACCTAATAGCCATCCGATCTTCGAGGTAATATTAGTGTTTCCTGATTAGCCTATGGAGATGATGCTTGACTCTTTTTTGATCTCTGAATTGGGCTGTCATATAATAGAAAGCATACAGAGCACAGAGTGGAAGAGACATGTTTCTCTCTAACAGCTTGATCTATTAGGTATTGCAGTACTGGTTAAAAAGATAGTTTTGTTTATTTTTAAGTCTTACAATGTCATATATATGTAAGCAGGATTTTAAAAGATCAGACACATTTTTAAAAAGTTACTTCAATCTTACTCAAGAGTCTTTTACAGTGAGAGATCAAAGAAATCAGATAATATTTATGAAAAGACAATTATTTAAAGATCCTCAAAGTTACTTAAACTTGTTTAAAAAGTCAGATAAGTAAAATTCATTTCTGAAGGTTGCATTTAACAAATAAAACTCATTTTAAAAGTCTGCAATTAATTCTTAAAGTTCCCTCCTGTTCCTGCCTTCCGTGCGTGCTGTTCCCATGCGCCTGCTCCCCTTGTCCTTCTAGTTGGTACAGATTGTGGATTTGGAAGGTGCTGTTGAAGGAGCCTTGGTGAGTTGCTGCAGTGCACTTGTAGATAGTACATACTGCTGCCACTGTGATGGAGGGAGTAAATATTTAAGATGGTGGATAGGCTGCTGATCAAGCAGGCTGCATTGTCCTAGATGGTGTCAAGCATCTTGAGTGTTGCGGAGCTGGACTTATCCAGGCAAGTGGAGAGTATTTCAGCACACTCCTGACTTGTGATTTGGGTAGTCAGGAGATGAGTTACTCAGCACAAAATTCCCAGCCTCTGACCTGTTCTTGTAGCAACAGTATTTATATAGCTGGTCCAGTTATGATTCTGGTCAATGGTAACGCCCAGGATGTTGATAATGGGGGATTCAGTGATGTTATTGCTGTTGAATGTCAAAGGGAAATGGTTAGGTTCTCTCTTGCTGGAGATGGTCATTGCCTGGTACTTGTGAGGTGCAAATGATACTTGCCATTTATGAGCCCAAGTCTGAATATTATCCAAGTCTTGCTGCATATGGACACAGACTGCTTCAGTGTCTGAGGAATCACAAATGGTACTGAATATTGTGCAATATTCAGCAAAATTCCTTACTTCTGACCTTATGATGGAGTGAAGGTTATTGATGAAGCAGCTGAAAATGGTTGGGCCTAGGACACTACTCTGAGGCAGTCCTGTAACAATGTCCTCGGACCTAGATGATTGACCTCCAACAACCACAACCGTCTTCCTTTGTGCTAGGTACCAGTGGAGAGTTTTCCCCCCGATTCTCATTGACTTCAATTTTGTTAAGGCTCCTTGATGCCAAGGGCAGTCACTCTCACCTCACTTCTTGAATTCAGCTCATTTGTCCATGTTTGGACAAAGGCTGTAATGAGATCAGCAGCTGAATAGCTCTGGCCGAAGCATGAACAGCTCTCACCTCCATCTTATAAAAAGATATAGAGGCTCAGGAGAAGGTGCAAACAAAAATTACCAGAATGATACCAGCACTGAGAGGTTTTACCTGTGAGGTAAAATTGAACATGCTCAGACTGTTATCTCTGGAAAAGAGAAGATTAAGGGGTGTCCTAATAGAGGTTTTAAGATTTTGAAAGGATTTTATAGGGTGGACCTAGAGAAGATAGTTCCACTTCCAGAGTAGACCAGAAATAGAGGCCATAATAGGAACAGAGAAATGCATAAACAGGAGTTGGCCATTTCTTGAGCCTGTTCTGCAATTCAGTTAGATCATGGCTGATCTGCCACCTAACTACATATAGCCGACTTTGCCCCATATCCTTTCATAACTTTTATTAACAAAAATCTATCACTCAGTATTAAAATTAATAGTTGAACCAGCATTAACTGTCATTTACAGAGGAGAGTTTTAAACTTCTACCACCTTTTTTGTATAAAAATCTTTCCTAATTTCACTCCTGGAATGGTCTGGCTCTAATTTTTTGACTATGGCCCCCTAGTCCTAGACTCCCAAATCAGCTGAAATAGTTTGTCTCTGTCTACCCAATCGGTTCTCCTTAATATCATGAAAACTTCAATCAAATCACCCCTTAACCTCCGAAATTCCAAGGAATACAATCATAATTTAACCCTTGGAATCCAGGTATCATTCTGATAAATCTAAACTGCACTCCACAATTCTCCAGGTATGATCTAACCAAGGCTTTGTATAGCTAACTCATGACTTCTACCCCCTTGTATTATAGTCCTCTAGATGTAAAGGCTAGCATTCCATTAGCCTTTTTGATTTTTTTGTACCTGTTCACGAAATTTTAATGATCTATGTACATGAACCCCCAAGTCTCTGGACCTTCACTGTTTCTAGTTTTTCACCATTTAGAAAGTTGGGTATGTGGCTTTCTATTCCATCTTCTAAGTTGTCAATAAATACAACGAATGGTTGAAGGACACCATGAGTACATCCTACTAATTAGAGTACCTGCCCATTATCTCTGCTCTCTATCTCTTATCACTCAATAAGTTTGCTAACCAGGTCAATAATTTGCCTTAAAGTACATAAGCTTCAACTTTAGCTAACAGTCTCTTATGAAGAACTTTTATCCAATGCCTTCTGGAAGCCATATAAATAATATCTATAGACATTCCCCTGTCCATTACTTTAGTAACTTCTTCAAAAAAGTAAATCTGGTTTGTCAGGCACGACCTACCTTTTACAAATCAGTGCTGACGCTGATCAGCTGAAAATTTTCAAGGATTTCAGTCACTCTATCCATAACTATAGACTATAGTAATTTCCCAACTACAGACATTGGTTTCCAAACTAAAGCAATGGTTCCTGAATTGAGAGAACTTTGGGAGACAGGGAAGCTGGGGGGTGGGGGGGATTGTACCAGTCACTGACACCTCTTTGGAAACAGGATAGCAAGCCCCTAGTGTATACTGTGTATACACAAAATTCACTGATGCAGAATACAGGACAAACAATGGAGGCACCCTGGGACACGGAACGAATGGCGCAAATATGGGACAATCCCCTATTTTACGGGAATGATTGGTCACCCTGCCCCCTGGTTATAGACCTCTTAGCCAAGAGGAACAGGGCCTTCCTATCCATTCTATCCAGGTGCCTCATAATTTTATGCACATGAATTAGGTCTCCCCACAGCCTTCTCTGTTCCAAATAAAACAATGCTAGCCTATCCAATCTTTCCTCATAACTAAAATTCTCCAGTCCACGCAACATCCTTGTAAATCTCCTCTCTATCCTCTCTAATGCAATCACATCTTTCCTGTAGTGCGGTGATCAGAACCGTACACAGTGTTCCAGCTGTGGCCTAACCAGTGTTTTATACAGTTCCAGCATAACCTCCCAGCTCTTATATTCTGTGCCTCAGCTGAAGATGACAAGTATCCCGCATGCCTTCTTAACCACTTTAACTACCTGTCTCTCACTTTTAGGGATCTGTGGACATGCATTCAAGGTCCCTCTGTTCATCTGCACTTCTCAGTGTCCTACTGATTATTTATTATGCATTTTCTTGCTTTATTAGCCCTCCCCAAATGCATTGCCTCACACATCTCAGGATTGAACTCCATTTGCCACTGTTCTGCCCACTTGACTAGTCCATTGATATCTTCCTGTGGTCTACAGATTTCTTCTTCATTATTTCAACTCTCCAAGATATCTGCCTTCCTCAAATTCTGGCCTCTTGTGCATCCCCAATTTTAATTCCCCCACCATTGATGGCCATGCCTGAAATTGCCTAAGCTCCAAGCTCTGATATACCCTCTCTGCACCTCTCTACCTCACTTTCCTCCTTTAAGATGTCCTTAAAACCTACCTTTTTGACTAAGCTTTTGGTCATCTGGCCTAATACCTCCTGATGTAGCTTGGTGTCATACTGTATTTTATAATGCTCCCGTGTAGCACTTTGGAATATTTCATTACATCAAAGGCACCATATACGTGCATATATGTGGTTGTTGTTTTATCAACGACATGGTCAATTTTTGTATCTTATGCAAACTTCTTAAAATAATGCCCCCAACATTCAAGTCTAAATCATTGATATATATACCTCAAAAAAGCAAAAGACCCATTATTGAACCCTGCGGAACACAACTGGAAACAGCATTTCAGTCACCAAAACAGCCATCGATCATTACCCTTTGCTTCCTGCCTCTCAGCCAATTTTGGATCCAAGTTGCCATTTTGCCTTGGATCCCATGGGCTTTTACGTTGTTGACCAGTCTGCCATGAGGGACCTGATCAAAAGCCTTGCTAAAATCGATATTGACTACATGAAAAGCACTACTCTCATTGAATATCCTTGTTACCTCCTCAAAAATTCAATCATGCTATTCAGACACAACCTTCCCTTAACAAGTCCAAGCTGACTGCCTTTGATTAATCCATGTCTTTCTAAATTAAGGTTTATCCTGTCCCTTAGATTTTTTTCCCAATAATTTTCCCACCACCAAAGTTACGCTAACGGCTTTGTAATTTCTTGGTCTTTCCCTTTCTCCATTTTTAAACAATAGTACAATGTTAGCTGTCCACCAGTCCTCTGGCACCACACCTGTAGTCAGAGAGGATTGGAAAATGGTGGTCACAGGCATCTGCTATTTCTTCCCTTAATAGTCTAAGATACATTTCATCTGGGCTTGGAGATTTATCCATTTTCAAAGATGTTAAACTGCTTAATACTTCTTCTCTCACTATGTTAATTTCATCTAATACTTCACTCAGGCTTGCTGTCCCTGGACGTATATTGGAGGCAGCCACAGGAGCTGCCAAGTGCTGAGACGGGATATTTAAAAGACCAGCCTTGGTTCTTCGGGACTTTGTCCCAGTTGCTTTTTTTTTTAAATACTAGGCCCTCCAGCTCTCATCCCTCACACTCCATCACCCCCCCACACATTCCCCATCCATGCCAATTCATGCCCTCCACCCAATGGCCCCTTATAGCCCCCATGTCAACTTAATTCCAAACCATGTCCCCACCCACCACCCTTTGTCCTTACACCCTCCAGACCAACTGACTCAGTATCCACAAAGGCAGAGCTCAAGAGCTATGTTGAGACTAAATAAAATAATGATCTAAATATCTATTGTAGCCTTTACTATGGAAAAAAACCACTCCCATTCATGAAAGCCCATTAAAAACTTTAAAAGTCCCTCAAGAACTTAATCCCTTATAAACAAACAGACTTGTATACATAATCCCATCTCAAACACAGCTAACCCTTTAATATCTATTGGAACAGATTTTTTCAACTCTGACAGAAGCATGCTGTTTTTAAAAGTTTTTTTAATGGCTGGAGATTTAAATAACTTCACAGCTTGACAGTTCTATAGAACTTAGTCAACTTCACAAGTCTTTACATTTCTCCAGAAATTTGTGACTCCCACACTGAAGGTTAAGGCATTTGCAACAGTAAAACTGGGGTCTCTTTGAATTCAACACTGAGGTTCAAATGGGCCTGCTGAGTTCAGGTTTCCCTCATGTGAGTCACACCCCAGCCCCTTTCACCTACTGGTGAAAATGGGATCTGTTGAAAATAGGGGTAGGACTTCTAGATCTGGGTTGTGTCCACTACTTTTAGAGGTCTTCCTGACTTTGCAAAAATCTGGCCCAAAGTATCTGTTAAGAACCATACCAATGCCCTCTGCTTCCAGACGCAGGTTTCTCTCATGAATCTAATAGGTCCAACTCTTTTTTTAATTATCCTCTTGCACTTTATGTATTTATAAAAAATACTTTGCTTTTTACCTGACAATGTTTTTCATGCTCTCGCTTTGCTTTCCTAATTTCCCATTTAATTTCTTCTATACCCTTTTTATACTCCTCTAGGCTTTCTGTAATCATGAACCTTCGGTATCTGTCATATATGTCCCTTTCTTTCTTTATCCTCTCCTTTTGTCCCATTGATACAGGGGGCTCTGGATTTGTTAGTCCCACCCCTTTTCTTTAAGAGAATGTACTTGCTCTGAAACCTCACTATCTCTTCCTTGAATGTCTCCCACTGATCTGTCACTGATTTACCTTCATGTAGCTGTTTTCAGTCCACCTGAGCTATATAACATCTCAGCTCAGTAAAACTAACTTTTTCCCAATTGAGAACTTTTATTCCTGAACTTTATTCTTTGTCCTTTTTCATAACTACCCTAAATCTAACTGAATTAAAATCACTTCCACTAAAGTGCTCTCCAACTGATTCCCCTTCCACCTGTCCAGCTTCACTCCCTTAAAACTAAGTCCAGAACCTGCCCTCACTTGTTTGGCTTGCTACGTACTGCCTAAAATTGCTCTCCTGAATGCATTTTAAGAATTTTGCTCCCTCTATGCCTTTCACTCTTATATTAACTGGGATAGAATTAAAGTAGTTGAAATCCACCACTATTATTACTGTGTTGTTTTTGCACTTCTCAGAGATTTGCCTACATATTTGCCCTTCCATCTCCCCCTGAATCTTTAGGGGTTTAGAGTACACTTGCAGTAGTGTGATTGCTCCTTCTTGTTCTTCAGTTCAACCTATATGGCCTTATTTAATGATCCTTCTACCATATCATCCTTCCTCACAGGCATAATTGTTTCTTTAATCGATATTGCAACCCCCCATTTTCTCCCCTATCTCATCTGAAAACCCTGTAACCATTAATGTTGAAGTGCCATTCCTAGCCCTCTTTCAGCCATGTCTCAGTAATAGATGCTGAGAGGATGTTTCGCCTCATAGAGGAATCTAGAACTTGGGGCACGGTTTAAAAATAAAGGGTCCCCACTTAAGACAGAGGTGAGGAGGAATTTCTTCTGAGGGTTGCTAATCTCTGGAATTTTCTTCCCCAGGTAGGAGTCAACACTGGGTTATTGAATATATTCAGGGTTGAGTTAGGCAGATTTTTGATCTATTAGGAAGTCAGGAGTTACAGGGGTTGGCAGGGAAGTGAAGTTAAGGCCACAATCAGATCAGCTTATTGAATGGCAGAGCAGATTTGAGGGGCCCAATGGCCTACTCCAATTTATGATCTTATAATAGCTGTATCATACTCAAGTCCAACTGTGCTCTCAGTTCATCTGCCTTATTCCTTAGATTTCTTGCATTGCAACATTTAGCACTGCCAAACTCCCTTTTTCTCTATTTTCTAGCCTTTGTTCGTCTACCTTCCAAACACGCACTAATCTTCTGCCTTCTCTCCCTTCTGAGTCTAGTCTTAGGTTCCCATTCCCCTGCTAAGTTAGTTTGAATCCTCCCCAACAGCACTGCCAAAACGCCCATGAGAATATTGATCCCAGCCCTGTTGAAATGCAACTCGTCTGGCTTGCCTTCCGCCTGAACAATCTCTCTCCAACCACGTATGCATCAGCTTCCTATTGCTGTACGCACTAACACTTGGCACCAGGAATAATCTGGAGATTACTATCTTTGAGGTCCTATTTTTCAATCTCTCTCCTAGCTTCCTAAACTATGCTTTCAGGACCTTAACTGATTCTACCTTGTCATTGATGGTGATATGGACCATGACCGCTGGCTCTTCACCCTCCCCCTCCAAGAATGTTCAGCAACTACTTGGAGATATCCTTGACCCTGGTACCAGGGGGGGCAACATACCATTCTAGAATCACCGCAGAAGTACCTGTCTATTAACTTATTGAATACCCTGCCACTATTGCTCTTCCATGCAACCGAGCAACACATGGTGCTATCGACTTGTCTTTGCCTGCGCCTGCACTCTCCAGAGGAAAACCATCAGTCTCACCAGGATTCAGAACCAGTTGGAGGGGAAGGCAGATGCACATGAGATCCTTGCCCTTCCTGGTCCCTATTGTCCTTCTAGAGGTCACCCATTCCCTCTCTGCCTGAATATGAAACTGCAGGGTTACCACCCCCAGAAACATGCTATTCATTAAGCTCTGTCTCAAAAACAACCTGTAGTAACCATCCACTCAAGCTCTAAAAACTGGAGGTTGGGCTGCGCTAGCTGGTGACACTTTCTTCACATTCAGGCCATAAGAAGTGCCTAGAATTTCCCACATGGCACAGGATGCATATTCCACAGAGCTGAGGTTTCCTGCAATTCCTTTATTTCCTAGATTATCTAGAAACACTTACCAGTTACTCAGTGGGTCTCATTGTCACCTTCCCCCTCACTCAGACCGCTACTTGTTTTGATTTGTAAAAGAGCAGAACAGCACTTTTACCTCATTGTGCCAATCCCTTCACTCACCAAATTCCCCAAGTTAAACACTCTGTTAAAAGTGCACTCCGTCCAACTAGATTGTGATCCACCCAACATAAACTTGTGCTCTTCCAAAACTCTTGTATCAAGCCTCGTTCACCTGCTACCTGTGGCTCCTGGTCTGGTCTTACAACACCACAATTTTAAAAACCTTTTTTTTTTTACAAACTCTCCATGGCCTTGCCTTCCCTATTTTTACAATGTCCTCCAGCCCTATAACTCAGGCATAGACAAATTCAAGCTTGGAGGAGTGCAGAGATCTGAGTTCATTCGCTCCACTAATGGTGGCTGTTCAGTCAGCGGCCTTGGCCCCAAGCTCCGGAATTCTCTCCATAAACTTCTCTGCCTCGCACTCCTCTAAGATGCTTTCTAAAACTTACCTTTGTCCCTTTTGGTCTTCTGTCCTAATAACCCCTTTTGCAGCTCTGGGTCAATTTTTTTTCATTGACCACTCCAATGAAAAGCCTTTGGATGTTTTGCTATGTTCAAGGCACTATATAAATGCAGGTTGTTGTTCAAAAGTACTTCATTCGTTGTAAGGTTTTTGGAACATTGAGGTCACAAAAAGGGCAAGATTTTCTTTTCACCCTTGGTGCTGCTTTGCATTCTATGGTCCCGTTTGCCTTAGTCTTTCAATTTGGAAGTAATTGCCAGATCGATGCTTTCACGTGTTTAAAGCAATAAGCTGCAGTGTTCTCCAACTCGCAGCAAAAGTACCAGTGAGGAGAGATAGGAAACATTCTACAAAGAATACCAGATAACTGACAATCATATTACCTGAAAGCAAACAATTTGCTGAGACACAATCTAAAACCTACAAGCAGCTGGAAGTATTTTAAACTAATAAAAATAAGGTTTGCAAAGAAGTGGCCTTGACTGAATAGAGCGTGCAATAGGGCTGGAACAAACCATTGTTTTATCTCAGGCAATAAACAATTTGCTCCATAGGGAAAAACTATTCCTAACATGAACAGTCTGGTTAAAAGCCTCCTACGCAGAGTGATGGCAGATCACGCTGATCTAAAACTTCTAATTCAAGGAGTTTAATGATGAGATGTTCCCAAGAGATCTAACTTGTCAAGAGTCTGTATGCACTGCAGAAAGCTTATCTCAGCTCACCACAGGGACAGGATGTTATAGAAGAATCCATGGTGCAGTTCCAATTTGGTCAAAGACATTGATAAGTGACAAGCAACATTTTGAGGCACTAACAATTCCCAGAAGTTTACTGAGCTAACTCAGCTGTATTGGTCGTGGGCTCATCAATATGGAATAGACCATCACAAATATATATAGCATACCTTTGGTCTGTCAGAATGATTGGCTAACTGGATCTTATATAGTCCTACATGCACAGTGACCCTTGGAGATCAAGGATCCCAGTGTCTCATTAAGTGTTGGGGTTGCTTAATGTACTTGTGGGCAAAAAAGACATTCCATACCGAGACTATTGATGATGCTTCCTAGAGACGTGTGTGTAGTACAGGGTAAGACACTCAGACGTTTACAGCACAGGAGGCGGCCACGCCAGTCAATAAAGATCTGACCACACTAATCCCATTTTCCAGCATTTGGCTGATAGCCTTGGAGGCTATGGCAATGCAAATGAATATCTAAATACTTCTTAAATCTTGCAAGTGTTTCTGACTCAACCACCCTTTCAGGCAGTGAGTTCCAGACTCCCACCACCCTCTAGGTGAAATAATTTCTCCTCAAATCCCCTCTTAGCCTTCTACCTCTTACCTTAAATCTATGGCCGTGGTTATTGACCCCTCTACTAATGGAAAAAGTGCTTTCCTATCCACCCTATCTATGCCTCTCATAATCTTATACACCTCTATTAAATTCCCTCTAAACCTTCACTGCTCCAAGGAAAACAACCCCAGCCTATCCAATTTTTCCTCATAGCTCAGACCCTCCAGCCCAGGCAGCATCCTGGTAAATCTCTGCACCCTCTCCAGTGCAATCACATCTTTCCTATAATGTCGTGACCGGAATTGCACGCAATGCTCCAGTTGTGGCCTAATCAGCGTTTTAAACAGTTCCAGCATAACCTCTCTGCTCTTGTATTTTTAATGCCTCGGCTAATAAAGGCAAGTATCCCATATGCCTTCTTAACCACCTGATCTACCTGCCCTGCTACCTTCAAGAATCTGTGGCTATGCACACCAAGGTCCCTCTGATCTTCAGTACTTTCCAGGGTCCTACCATTCATAGTGTAATCCCTTGCCTTGTTAGCCCTCCCCAAGTGCATTACCTCACACTTTTTCAGGTTGAATTACTTTTGCCTCTGCTCTGCCCACCTGACCAGTCCATTGATATCCTCCTGCAGTTTATGGCTATCCTCATCACTATTTACCACCCTACCAATTTTTGTGTCATCTGTGAACTTCTTTATCATACCCTTTACATTTAAGTCCAAATCATTTATGTACACCACAAACAGCAAAGGCCCCAGCTCCGAGCCCTGTGGAACTCCACTGGAAACAGACTTCCAGTCACAGAAACATCCCTCTACCATCACCCTCTGCTTCCTGCCTCTCAGCCAATTTTGGATCCAACGTGCCACTTTGCCTTGGATCCCATGGGCTCTTACTTCCTTGACCAGTCTGCCATGAGGGACCTTCTCAAAAGCCTTGTTAAAGTCTATGTAGACCACATCATATGCATTACCCTCATCAATATTTCTGGTTACCTTCTCAAAACATTGGATCAAATTTGTCAAACATGACTTAACAAATCCATGCTGACTATCCCTGATTAATTCATGTCTCTCCAAGTGCTGATATATTCTGTCCCTCAGAATACTTTCCAATAACTTACCCACCACCGAGGTTAGACTGACTGGTCTAATTTCCTGGTCTATCCCTTCCTCCCATTTTTAATCATGGGACAACGTTAGCAATCCAGCAGTCCTCCAGTCCTCTGGCACCTCACCTGTGGCCAGAGAAGATTTGAAAATTACTGCCAGGGCCCATGATATCTCTTCCCTTGCCTCCCTCAACAGCCTGGGGTACATCTCATCCAGGCCTGTGGATTTATCCACTTTTAAGGCCTATGCTTGCTTGAGTTTAGAAGGATGAGTGGAGATCTAATTGAGGTATATAAGATGCTAAAGGGGATAGACAAAGTAGATGTGGAGCGGATGTTTCCCCTTGTGGGGCATTCTAGAACAAGAGGCCATAGTTTTAGGCTAAGAGGTGGTAGATTTAAATCAGAGATGAGGAGGAATTACTTTTCTCAAAGGGTTGTGAATCTGTGGAATTCACTACCTCAGAGTACAGTGGATACCGGGACGCTGAATAAATTTGAGGAGATAGACAGATTTTTAATTAGTAACAGGTTGAAATGTTACGGAGAGAGGGAAATTGGAGTTGAGACCGAAATGAGATCAGCCATGATCGTATTGAATGGCGGGGCAGGCTCGAGAGGCTGAATTGCCTACTACTGCTCCTAGTTCTTATGTCTAAACCCACTAGTACCTCCTCTCTCTCGATGTCAATTTTCTCAAATATTTCAGAGTCCTCCACCCTGATGTCGATACCTGCGGTGTCCTTTTCCATTGTGAAGACCGACGCAAAGTATTCATTGAGGACTGTACCTACGTCTTGTGGGTCCACACACACGTTATCTCTATGGTCCCTAATTGGCCCTACTCTCTGCCTAGTTATTCTCTTGCTCTTTATATATTTAAAAAACCCTTGGGTTTTCCTTTATTCTACCCACCAATGCTTTCTCATGCACTCTCTTAGCTTTCCTAATTTCCTTTTTAAGTTCCCCCCTGCACTTTTTATACTCCTCTGAGGATTGTGCCACAATGAGCCCTCGGTATCTGCCATAAGCTTCCCTTTTTATCTTAATCCTCATCTTCACGTCCCTTGACATCCAGGCTTCTCCGGACTTTGTCTTTACAGGAACATATTTGCCCTGTCCTCTCGCTATTTCCTCCTTGAATGCCTCCCACTGCTCTGATAAGTAGCTGCTCCCAGTCCACTTGGGTCAAATAGTATCTCATCTTAGTAAAATTACCCTTTCCCCAGTTTAGAACTTTTATTCCCGGCCCAACCTTATCCTTTTCCATAACTATCCTAAATCTAACTGAGTTATGGTCACGATCTCCAAAATGTTCCTCTACTGATGCGCCTTCCACCTGCCCGAGCTCATTTCCAAATATTAGGTCCAGAACTGCCCCTTCCCTTGTTGGGCTTTCTACTGGCTAAAAAAGTTCTCCCGGTTGCAACTTAAGAATTTTGCTCCCTCCCTAACTTGCACACTAAAACTATCCCAGTTAATGTTTGGTTAGTTAAATCCCCTATTACTGCCTTATTATTCTTACACTTCTCTGAAATTTGATTACATATTTGATCCTCTATCTCTCGCTGACTGTCTTGGGGGCCTATTGTACACACCCAACAGCGTGTTTGCTTCTTTTGTGTTTTTTTATTTCCACCCATATGGCCTCATTTGATGATTCTTCCAAGATATCATCCCTCTTCACTGCTATAATCAATTCCTTGATCAACATTGCGGACCCCCCCTCCTCTTCTATCCCCCTTTCTATCTCGTCTGAATACCCTATAACCAGGAATGTTGAGCTGCCAATCCTGACCTTTTAGCCAAGTTTCGGTCATAGCTATGACATCACATTCCCACGTGCCTATCTGTGCTCACAGCTTGTCTGTCTTATTCCTCAGGCTCCTTGCATTAAAATATATTCCATTTAGCCTTGCTAAACTCACTTCTTTCTTATCTAGCCTATGTTTTCTCTGCCTTCCAGACACACTAGCGTTTTAACTTCTAATTCCATCTCAGCTTCTCTCCCCTCCAAACTACTTTTCAGGATCCCATCCCCCTGCCAATTTAGTTTAAATCCGCCCCCAACAGCATTAACAAGCTTCCCCGCGAGGATATTGGTCCTGTTCCTGTTCAGATGTAACCTGTCCAACCTGTACAGGTCCCACCTCCCCGAGAAATGGTCCCAATGCTCAGGAATCTAAAGCCCTCCCTCTTGTATCTGTCCAGCCACATATTCATCTGCTCTGTCCTTCTGTTCCTATGCTCACTACTGCATGGCACCAGGAGCAATCCGGAGATTGCTACCTTTCAAGTCCTGCTTCTCAATTTCCTACCCAACTCCCTAAAGTCTGCTTGCAGGACCTCATTTCTCTTTCTTCATATGTCATTGGTCCCAACATGGACTACGACCTCTGGCTGTTCACCCTCTTCCTTCAGAATGTCCTGCAGCCATTCCATAACATCCTTGACCCTGGCACCTGGGTGGCAACATACCATCCTGGAGTCACGCCTATGGCTGTAGAAGCACCTGTCTACTCCCCTCACTAACGAATCCCCTACCACACTTCTTCCTCTCCCGCCGCCCCCCCCACCAACCAATGAGCAGCTGGACCACCCACAGTGCCACGGCGTTGGCTCTGGTTGGCCACAACAGAGGAACTCACCATTTTCCAAGACCGAAAACGATTTGCAAGCGAGATGCAGTCGGGGGATTTCCTCACTACCTGCCTGGTCCCTTTCTTCTGTCTGGCAGTCACCCATTCCCTCTCAGCTTGCACTTCCTTAAGCTGCGGGGTGACCACGTCCTGAAACGTGCTATCCATGATCCTTTCAGCCTCGTGAATGCATCTTGGTGTCCCCAGCTGCCGCTCAAGTCCAAAACCCGGAGCTCGAAGACACCTCCTGCACATATAGTCATCCAGACCACTAGGAGCGTCTAAGATTTCCCACATAGCACAGGATGTACAAATCACGGGGCTGAGCTCCCCAGATATATCTTAACTAAATAGAATATGAACCCTTGCTTTTATTTTACCCTTATTCCTACTTGAGTATAGACTAGATGCTAGATCCTCTAGGTGCTGCTGACTGCCTGTCCCAGGGTCCTCCTCTCACATTCTCCGCATGCAGGCTCTGACTAGAACAAAGAATAACAATGAACATCCAGCCACTTAACCAGATAAGAAAACAAATAACATGCACACTTAACTCTAACCATTTTATTTGTAAATATGCAACTATAAAAAATGTAATATAAATCCTATTAAGACTTTGCAAAGGATAATTATTTAGTCCTGAGAACTAGATTGGTATGAAAATCTCAATTGACATCTTAGCTAAAAAGCAAGATCTCTTCATTGCCAAATGTACATAATATTGGACAGTTAATGAATGTGTGAGGGAAAGGCGGTAGTCCACATAAAATGAGTCTGGGCCACTTGGAATCACAGGATACTGTTCTAATCAATACAAAGAACACATTAAATACAACACCGACATTTTCTTAAACAGAAAAACCTGCATCATTATTGCAACTAGTGTACAAACAGGAGTGCAAGTCCACTTATGAAGACAGTGTGCTCTGAAAAGGGGGTAGGTTGTTTCTTTTGCGCCCTCAGAAGTCCTGCCGAATGTTTTCTTTGTTCTCATCCCCTTGTGCTTGTTTCATCTTGTTTATTTCACTCTCGAGCTGGACAATTGCTCTCTCTATCTCATAGTTCTTGCTGACCAATGCGACCCAGCTGAAACGGCACAAAGTGAAGGGAGCTGTTAATTGCTCAAGTGGTTAAAATGAGAACATATATTGTTACCGCTAGATTTAAGACTGGCTGCCCATTTGCTTACAGAAAGCTCAAACTATATTGCTCACAAAAGTGATCACCAGTGCACAGCACTAACCTGGTACATTTGTCTCCTGGTAATAGTGCCCATTGTCTGAATCCAGTCTCAGCATGTGCAAAACCAAATGACCAGTTTCAAGTAATTTTCAAAGAAATATACTTCAAGGCTTTTGATACTTAATATAGTAGGCCATACAGCCCCTCAGCCCTGCTCCATCATTCAATGTCATAGCTGATCATCTACCTCAACTCCAACTTACTGCCTGATCCCTATATCCTGAGATTCCATTACGAATGCTGGGCTTCACAAGACGGTTATGTTTTAAAAACGTCCCCATTAACTTCAGGTAAAACTGAGAATTTTGGAAGCACCCCAGCTCGGAGACATGTCTATGTGACCTGGTTGTCATGGGAGAGAAGCTCAAACAAGAAACCCATTGAAATCAAGTGACAGTTTTCACGGCATTTAAAAACTCATCTCCCTCTGGTTCTTTTGCAAATTACCTTAAATCAAATGCCCTCTAGTTATTGAGCCTCCTGTCACTGTAAACTGTTTCTCCTTATTTACTCCATCAAACCCCTCAATTTTGAACACCTCTGACCTTCACTGCTCAAAGGAGAACAATCTCAGCTTCTTTAATCTCCCCACATAGCTGAAATCTATTATCCCTGGTATTCTTATTTAGAATTTATCCAACAAGAAATCAGTACTGAAACTGGCCCTTTCCTAACCTCCAGAACCATACAATTCAACAAATGAGAAACATAAACACAATAGGCCAGAGGAGCAAAATGCCAGCACTCAGGAACATATGGCCCTAGGGTTAGAGGTGGATACACTGATCTGACTCTAGAATGGATGTAACATTTTTGGACCCATTATATGCAGAAGCTCATACCAAGTGTCAACCACTAAAGGGATCCTTCTTGACATCTACACTAAGCTTTCCCAACACCAACTGTGACCATTGCTCTAGCTTCCTGGCACTTTACCCCCACCATTTAACATCAATCTACACATTAAAAACCTTTGTGTATTTGACTCTGTAGCTAAAATAAACCGATGCCCTGATGTGAAATTTTCAACCTATTTGAGTATTGTTGGAACTGTTCTATCCCTGTAAGCTGAATGAATACTCCAAGAAAACTTTCCATATAACGAACTTCCAAATGTTCTTTTTCTAAAAGCAAGAAACCAATCCTCATCAGGTGGCCAGTCTCTCAATCTGGGCTGCTATCATCTCAGCAGTTACTAGTTTATGGCATAGAAACCAAGAACACAACAGCCCCAGATTAGCAGACCAAATCCTTGCAGTGAATTAAAAGCAAAAATTGCTCCCTCCTTTAGGCAATTTCTGCAGGTTTGATTCCACAGAAATGGGCAACCCCCATTACAAAGAAGGAAAATTCGAAGTGATTTGTCTGTATAGATCCATTTTTAGATTTTTTTTTAAAAAAGCAAAATACTGTGAATACTGGAGATCTGAAATAAAAAAAGTGCTGGAAAAACTCCACAGGTCTGGCAATGCCTGTGGCAAGAGTAAAAGAGTTAACATTGTGTCCAAAATGACACTATTTCAGATTTAAAAGACTAGTTACCATACAGAAATCCATCCTTCACCTTTATCAATGCCAAAGTATCCATTTGCTCCTTACGCAGCACCTTCCAAACCCATGACCGCTACCATCTAGAAGGACAAGGGCAGCAGATACATAGGAACACCACCACCTGGAAGCTCCCCCCAAGCCACTCACCATTCTGACTTGGAAATGTTTTGCCGTTCCTTCACTGTTGCTGGGTCGAAATCCTGGAACACCCTCCCTAACAGCACTATGGGTGTACCTACACCATATGGACTGCAGCAGTTCAAGAATGCAGTTCATTACCACCTTCTCAAGGGCAATTAGAGACGGGCAATAATGCTGGCCCAGCCAGCAACGCCCACATTCCGTAAATGAATAAACAAAAATGTAGGATGTACACATACAATTCTGTGACTTTTTGTTATGAAATTAGGTTAGTCATCAACAAATCTGAAGGGGGATCAGATTTATGTTATTACTGGCTAGTCTGGCACTTTGAACTGAAAAAACAAATAAAACTTGTGCTCAAAATATTAGAGGTGCAATAAGCTAGCAAATCCACACCTCATGAACATACAAAATAGGAGAAGTAGGCCATTCAACCCCTCGAGCCTGCTCTGCCATTCAATATCATGGCTGATCTTTTGTATTTCTAATTCCACATTCCCATCTACCCCAATAACCTTAGATCTACCTCCACCTTAAAGATATTCAATGACCCCACCTCTACCAACCTTCTGCGGCAGAGAGTTCCAAAGTCACACAACCCTCAAAAATTTCTTCTCATCTCTGTTCTAAATGGGCACCCTCTAAGTTTAAAATAGTGCCCCCTAGTTTTGGCTCACCCACAAGAGGAAACATAATTTCCATATCCACATTGTCAAGACTGTTCAGGATCTTATATACTTCGATCAAATCACCCCTCACTCTTCTCAACACCAATGGAAACAAGCCCAGCCTGTCCAACCTATCCTAAGACAACCCACTCATTCAGAGTATCAATCTAGTAAACCTCAACTGAACTGCCTCAAATGCGTTTACAACCTTTGTTAAATAAGGGAGACCAAAACAGCATAGTTTTTGAGATGTGGTCTCGCTAATGCCCTGTATAACTGAAGTATAACATCCTTACTTTTATGCTCAATTCCTCTCGTAATAAAGGATAGCATTCCATTAGCCTTCTTAATTACTTGTTGTACCTGCATACTAACTTTTTGTGACTCATGTACCCGAACACCTAAATCCCTCTGCACCTCAAAATTCTGCAGTTGTTCTCCATTTAAGTAATACTCTGCTTTTTCACTCTTCCCGCCAAAGTGAACAACTTCACATTTTCCCACATTATACTCCATCTGCCAGATTTTTGCACACTCTCAACCTATCTATATTCATCCACAACCTCATGTCCTCTTCACAACATACTTTCCTACCTATCTTTGTATCATCTGCAAATTAAGCTACTATGCCTTCACTCCCCTCATCTAAGTCATTGATATAAAAAGTTGAGGCCCCAGCACAGACCCCTGCAGGACTCCACTCATCACATCCCGCCAATCAGAAAACGATCTATTTATGCATACTCTGTTTTCTGCCAGCCAATCTTCTATCCAGGCTAATATGTTACCCACTGCACCATGAGCTTTTATTTTCTGTAATAACCTTTGATTTGGCACCTTATCAAATATCTTCTGGAAATCCAAATACAGTACGCCTACAGGCCCCCCTTTATTCATGGCCCAAGTTACTTCTGGAAAAAGAGCGCCAATAAATTGGTTAAACGTTACTTCCCTTTCACAAAACCATGCTAACTCTACCCAATTACCTGAGTTTTTCTAAGTGCCCAGCTATAACCTCCTTAATGATTGATTCTAATAACTACCCCACGACAGACATCAGGCTAACTGGCCTATATTTGTTTTCTGCCTCCCTCCCTCCTTGAATAGAAGTACTATATTTGCTACTTTCCAGTCTGATGGAACCTTTCCAGAATCGAGCTAATTTTGGAATATTAACACCAACACATCTACTTCCTCATTAGCCACTTCTTTTAAGACCCTAGGATGAAGTCCATCAGGACCCAGAGACTTGTCAGCCCATAGCTCCCACAGTTTGCTCAGTAAGGCTTCCCTAGTGATTGTAATTTCGCCAAGTTACCCTCTTCCTTCCACCTCTTGATTTATAGTTATTACTAGAATATTTTTTGTATTCTCTATAGTGAAGACAGAGGCAAAATATTTGTTCATTTCATCCACCATTACCTTATTATCTACTATTAGCTCCCCACTGTCACTCTCTAGAGGACCAACACTCGGTTTACTTAATCTTTTCCTTTTTAAATATCTGAAGCTCTTGCTATCCATTTTTACATTTCTAGCTAGCTTCTTCTCACATTCTAATTTCTTTCTCCCGATTAACCTTTCAGTCATTCTCTGCCGTTCTTTATATTCTGACCAATCACCTGACCTGCCACTCAATTTTGCAATTAGATGCTTGTCCTTAAGTTTGATGCCTTCCTTAACTTCTTTAGTTAGCAAAGGATGGTGGGTCCTCCACTTAGAATATTTCTTTATAGTAGGAATATACTTATTCTGAGTATTCTGAAATATCCCCTTAAAATGTTTCCCACTCCTCCTCTATTGATCTATTTTCTAGCCTAGTACCCCAGTTCACTTCAGCTAGCTCAGCTCTCATGCCCGCATAGTTGCCCTTATTTTAATTTTAAAATACTAGTCTTAGACCCACTCTTCTCTTTCAAACCAGATGTAAAATTAAAATCATATTGTGGTTGCTGCTATTTAGGGGTGTCTTCACTCTGGGGTGATTAAATAATCGTGTCACATTACACAATACCATGTCTAATATAACCAGCTCTCTGGCTGATTCCAGGACGTGCTGCTCTAAGAAACCCTCAAAACAATCTATGAACTCCTCATCCAGGCAATTACTGCCAATCTGATTTTTCCTGTTTATATATAGATTAAAATCACCCATGATTATTGCCATCCCTTTATCATAAGCATTCAATATTCCTTCTTGCATACTTTTGTCCTAAATTGTGGTTACTGTTAGGGGACCTGTACACCGCTCCCACTAGTGACTTCTTTCCCCTATTTCTCATCTCCACCCAAAATCGATTTTACATCCTGATCTCCTGAACCAGGGTCATCTCTAACTATTGCACCAATGCCATTTATGATTAACAGTACTACCCCTTCACCTTTACCTAGCTTCCTGTTCTTCTTGAATGTCATATACCCCTCAGTATGCAGGACCCAATCCTCGTTATCCTACAGCCATGACCTGACAGCCATTACGGAGACATATCTATTTACTTCAATGTGCACTATCAATTCATTTACTTTATTATGAATGCTACGCACAGATACAGAGCCTTTAGTTTTGCCTAGTTATCTTTGTAAGATCTAATCTGCACTGTTTGTGCATTCTTAGGTTTTTTCTCTTTTCCTTCCTGCCATTCTCTGACCTGCATTTCCCACATTACTATTTTGCTCTCCTGCTTTGACTCTACCCTATGATTTGCAACATCTACCCAAGCTTGATCCCTCACATTCCTTGTTTAGTTTAAAGCCCTCTCTATTACTCTAGTTATGCAGCTCTCTAGAACTCTGGTCCCAGCATGGTTCAGGTGTATGCCGTCCCAACGGTACAGCCACCACTTTCCCCAGTACTGATGCCAGTCCCTCACAAACCAGAACCCACTTCTCCCGCCACAATCATCTCTCTAATCTTATTTGCCTTTTGCCAATTTTCACACGGCTCAGGTAATAATCCAGAGGTTATTACCTTTAAGGTTCTGCTTCTTAATTTGGTGCCTAGCTCCTCATACAGACTATGCAGGCTTCTTTCCTAGTTCTACCTATATCATTGTTATCTACATGGACCACAATAACTGGATCCTTCCCCCTCCCACTGTAACTTCCTCTCCAGCCCTGAGCAGGTGTCCCAAACCCTGGCACCGGGCAGGCAACACAGCCGTCTGGACTCTCGCTCTTTGCTGCAGAGGACAGTGTCAATCTCCCTCACTATAGTGTCCCTTACCACCATTACATTCCTTTTTGCTCCCGCCGCTTGAATGGCCTCTTGTACCATGGCCAGACTGCTCATCCACCTTGCAGATCTCGCCTTCATCCACATATTTTGAGCAATTCAAACCTGTTTGACAATTGCAAAGTCTAAGGCTCCTCCATTCCTGCCGCTCAGTCCCTTTGCCTGCCTTACTCATGGTCACATCTTCCTGTCCAAAACAGATGACCCTATTTTAAGAGTTGTGACCATCTTCAGGAGCAATGTGTCCAGGTATTTCTTCCCCTCCCTTGTGTTGTGCCATGTCTGCAGTTTAGCTTCCAGATCAATAATCCTGATCTAGAATTCCTCTAGCTGCTTACACTTTCTGAAGATGTCTTTGTCCTGGATCCAAAAGCTCCCACATTTCACAGCTGCAACATAACACCTGTCCTGCCATTGTTATACATGTTGTTTAGTTAATTAAATTAATTAATTGCCCTTTCAGCAATTACAGCAAATTCTGCAATCTAATATTATTTCACTCACTTGGATTCCATTTCTCGTAGTTTACTGCCAGCAGCAAGCTGGTCATTTTTCCTCAGCCAGTTCAGGTCTTGAATCTGTTTTCTAAATCAAACAGAATGGCAGATATATATACAATCAGGAAGTTTGTAACACAAATAAAACAAAAATCATGTTCCTTAAGGAAGGAAGGATCAAAGAGGGTTTTCATGTCTGACCACTATTGTTACACATGCCTGCCATAGTTCATTTGTTTTAAAGGTATAGCTTTTTAGTATTAGAAATTGAATTTTAAATGTAAGTTGTGGGGAAAAATGCCCAGAAACATCTAGAGACTGGCAAACCACACAGACTTAAGATTATTACAATTCAGTAGGTAACTTGTGTTCACTGAATAAAGTCAGTTAAAGGGTGGGAGTCATAAGACAGCAGATGGACTTATTTAGCTAAAGAACTGGAGACATGACGTCTGCAGCTGTTCCAGTAAAAGATACAAGTTATTCATGTAGTTTCCCAGAATTAAAAGGTAGTCAATTTGCATTACTGCCTGGGAACAGGCTGTGTGTGTGTCACATCTTCATGGAAAAGAGTGGAGCTTAGAAAGATTCTTTGTTCTGAGTGAATTCAGTTAGGGCATAGCCAACAGGCAAGACTAGTTAATGTTTGGAAAACAGCTAAGAGAATCTGTCAGCTTTGAGTCTTATGTAGCTTGCAGCTCCTTGGAAGTTGAGATATAAAGCCAGATCTCTACCTGAAGTAAAGTAAATTCTAGATCTATCACCCATGACTCAGCCTGTGGGTGGGATTTGGGAAGCAGTATAAGGCCAAGTTAGCGAGGAGAAAAAATGACTGGAAGATTTGTTTAGTTGGAAGCCAAAGGAGGAAATCTACAGTAATCCTCTCAGTGAAAGCCAGTTAATCATACTACAGTTGGAATTCCAGAAGTAATCAGCTTGGTTGCAGTTTGAAACCATAGCAGTGGGCCACTGGAAACCACGTTGCTTTCTGATGTTAAAACCACCCAGAAGTCACAGGGAATTGTGGAATCTAGAGTCAAGAGGTTTTAAAGGAAAGTTGGAGGGTTTGGAAGGACCCTTGCACCTTGGAGAATAGCTGGAATGTGGGAGAGAAATCAGAGTGAATACTGGAGAGCTATGATATACCTTTTAGGTTGATCTCAGGGAAAGTGAATGAACCTTCAAGATCTCATAAGATAAGGGAACTCTTGGGGGCGGAAACTAAGTAAAAAGTAAAACTGAGTTATAAAAGTCTTTATAAGCTACCGCATTAATAGTTTTTAATTCTTTCTGATACACAATAAAGTTTGGTTTGTTTAACAATGAAAATTTGTGGTGTAGCTCTGATAGTTAATTGGTGGGTGTTCAGATTTCTTCTTTTAACATTAATGGTCCCTAGCAGGATGGTAACACTATTCAGTGACTCCTATTAGAAAGTGTATTGTGAACCAAGGACAAGTTGGGGCTGATCTGAGAGCTCCCAATGGTGAGGAGACTGCTGATCTCAGCAAGTGCTCAAATGCAAACAATGGCCACATGGGTAAGAGACTGGAGACCACATATGAAACTGTACCCAGGTATGGTCAATACCTTCGGTTCAGGAAGAAAATCATGTACATAGGGGAAGGAATAAAATATTCAACATAAAGATTGACTTTTTATAAAAATTGTTTTATTTTCCTTAGCCATTATTTTGTATGACCACACAGATATTCGATTCATATTATTTAATTACTAAAGAGCTTTTCCTCAACAGCTGCCCAGATACTAGGACCGCAAACCTTCAAGAAAACCATTAACATGGCTGTGAGGTTTACAGACAGGTTTATTGACATGGAGGGAAGGGAACAACTGGCCTTTAAGAGGAGGTGCTTCTGCACTGTGATGTGATACAACTCAAGAGTTCAATCAATTTCATCTCCAAATAACTACAAGGGAATACCTGGCTGCGCTTGGAATTCACACTATAACTGGTAATCATAGATTTTAGGAGGGAGGTTTCGAACATTTCAACCTGGATCACATCAACAATGCCAGGAAATGGTTTATTTACAGGTTAACACCATGGTGAACTTAAAGACATACTTTCCACTGCGTTTCTTTCACCTGTGTGTAGGGGAAAACAAACTATTAAAAGTATCACAATGCATTTCCAAGCTCAAATTCAAAACCTAAAATGAATCTCAGGAACAAATGAGTTTGCAAAAAATGCTTTAAATACACTTTTTGGTGCCAACTTCCTCCACTCAACTCTTATCTGTGACTTCTTTGCAACTTTCCTTTTGATTATTCTGTCAGTACAGAAAGATTAACACAATTCCATGCTTACGTGCACAATTAGATAAACAATATGAAGTAACTGCAATGTCAGAATGCAGATTGAACACAGCAGTATGCTGAGCACCCTAAAGGTTATGCATTTTCACAACAATTTATCAAGGGACAGGTGGTTAAAATTTCATAGAATGCATTCATTCACATTGAGAATTAGACACCATTCTGGAAAACCTCACCCATCATAATATGAAAGGGTCAGGCACGGCTCAGTCGGTGGCATTCACACTTCCAAGTCAGAAGGTTGTGGAGTCAAGTCTCACTCCAGGATTTGAGCACAACATTCAAGGTTGACACTCCAGTGTTATCACTGAGGGAGGGCTGCAATGTTGAAGATGCCATCTTTTGGCCGAGACATTAAATCCAAGTACTGCCTGGCTACTCAGATGGGCATAATAGATCCCCATTACACTATTTTGAAGAAAAGCTGGGAGTTATCTCCAGTAACATGGTCAATATTTATCCCTCAGTCAACTCACAGAAATAAGTTATTTGGTGATCATCACCTTTCCAACTGTAGGAACTGTGCAAATTGACTGCCCCATTTCCTACATTACAATAGTGACTACACTTCAAATGTTCCCTAGATGACAAAGGAGAGAGAATAAGATGAAGCAGAGAGGCTGCATATGACAGATGTCAGCTTGATAATACAAGCAAAAACTAGGCAGTATATAAAAAGTTCAGAGGCAAAGTGAAAAAGAAATCAGAAGCAAAGAGAGAGTATGAAAAGAGATAGGCAGCTGACAAATGGAAGCCCAAAAGTCTTTGATAGACATAGATAGTAAAAGGAGGAATAGGGCCAATTAGGGACTGAAAAAGGGACTTCGAAAGACTTCAAGAGAACATGGATAGGTTGGTGGAATGGATGGAGGGCATGAAATTTAATGCAGAAAAAAATGTGAAGTGATTCATTTTGGTAAGAAGAATGAGGGGATGCAATAAAATAAACAATTCTAAAGGGGTGCAGAAGAAGAGGGACCTGAGAGTATATGTGCAAAATCATTGAAGGTGGCAAGGCTGGTTGAGAAAGTAGTTAATACAGGATTTCAGCCTTTATAAATAGAGGCATAAAGTGCAAAAGCAAGGAAGTTACAGTGAACCCTTATTAAACACTGGTTTGGCCCTAATTAGATTAGTGTGTCCAATTCTGGGCATCACACTTTAGGATGGATGTGGAGGTTTTAAGAGAGGGTGCAGAAAAGATTTATGAGGGTGATTTCAGGGATGAGGAACTTCAGTTAAGAGGGTAGAATGGAGAAGCTGGGACTGTTCTCCTTAGAGAAGGATAAGAGGAGATTTGATAGAAATGTTCAAAGTCATGAGTGTTATGGATAGATTAGATAGGGAGAAACTGTTTCCATTGACAGAAGGGTCGAGAACTAAAGGACATTGACTTAAGGTATAAGGAACTTATCTTTTTATTTTCTATTGGACTGTGGGTTAGAACTACAATGACTGCAGATTGAAAGACATGTCCATTGGAACAGGATGAGAGATATATACAATGTTGCAGAACTGGAACAAGAATGTGCCATGAAAGACAGGATGGTGCCAGAAAGGAGTCCTGGACCAAGGAAACTGCCTGGCAACAACGTTTTAATTGGCTCCTGACCAGGTTGTGTGTGAGAAGCAGTGCAGCAGAATAGCTCCTAGCCTAAAAGGAACAAGGCCTAAAACCTATTTCTCCTGTGTGTGGAAGAGTCCAGTAATTCCACAATAATAGCTAGCTAGCTTTTCTCCTCTTATCTCTATAACCTGTTCTCTCTGAAAACCCCTGTCAAGAGGCAAAGGGGAAAAATCACTGTTGGAGACATTGAAAGGCAAGTGCTCAACCGGTGAACTAAATACTGAAAACGCTGGAAGACCACCTCGTATCATCAACTAGAACGGAAAGGAATTTGGAAGACATTGATCAAAATCAACCCATCGAATCCTGTATTCTGGGATTGGTACTATTGAACCGTTTTATCCCACCCTTAAAATCCATATTTTTGTATATCTTGTGTGTCTTGTATGTGTGTGTTTAGGGATTTAAAGGGGTAGAGTTTAGGTCAGAGTTAGAAATTAGCAGTTCATATTTCTTTCTTTTGCCACTGGTTAACGACAGTTTGTTCAATAAACAGTTATTTACAAACCCGGTGCTCATTATTCAGTTAACCCAAATTAAACAGTTAGGTAGAACTGGGGCAATCTGGTGGTACCTCGTACAAGTAATTTAATGCAGTATGATATCCTATGACCAATCCTGCAATTGTCTACAATTACATGCTTGGTGCCAAAGGATTACAAATTTGTATAAAAAATCTGAGGTAGTTGAATGTGTTTGCATTTGAGAGACAGCTCATTTATCCTCTGTATAACACTTGCCATTCCTTCAATGCACGTGAGAGCCAGCAGCTCTCGGGACATGCAAGAGGGGCAATTACACACACAAAAACAAATCGTAACTCAAAATTCTCACCTCAATCTCTGAAGTTCCTTCTGAGCATTTTCAATCATCTGTACCAGATTGCTAATATTGAGGGGAGGGAGGGAAAGGGAAAAAGAAATGTAAATCTTTGGGGAAAAATGGTTTGATCATCAACTAATTTGTCCTTTAATGGATGAAAAGAAATTTCCTCCAACCAAACATTAAGACTGAAGTCAGTCTTTGGCCCCACCACAAACGCAATTCCCTAGCCACGAATCCATCACTTTCCCTGTAATTCTTTCACCCAAACGTGTGGCTGATTTCTTTTAAGTGCAAGGACCTTATAATTGTTTTTGGCCGTGCACAAGGCGTAGTTTAAAAGGAGCCAATTTTTGCACGGCCTGTGCGGGTACTTTTGGGTTGTTGCGATATCACGCAGCTTGGTTGCAGCTTTCACTTTTTAATTCGACACTGAACTTAATTTCCAATCCCACATCTTCTCCATCACCAAAACTGCTTACCTCCATCTCTGCAACACCACCTGTGTCCACCTCTGCTTCAGCTCATCTGAAAACCTCATCCATACCTTTTGTTACTCTAGACTATTCCGATGCTTTACTGGCTGATCCCCATTTGTACCCTCCATAAGCTTGAGCTAACCAAAACTCTGCTGCCCATATCCTAACTTTCACCAAGTTCTGTTCATCTGCTGACCTCCACTGCCTCCCAGGCTGGCAAAGACTTTTAAAATCCTCATCCTTGTTTTCAGATCCCTCCATGGCCTTGCCCCTCCCTATCCAGCTAATCTTATTCAGTCCAACAACCTTCTATGATTTCTACATTCCTCATATTCTGATCTCTTGTGCATCCCTGATTTTAATCACTCCACATTCACCTGCCTAGTCCCAAATCTCTGGAATTCCTTCCCTAAGCCACTCCGTCCTGTCCTGCTTCCTTTAAGATGCTCTTTAAATCCTCTCTTTGATCAGACTTAAGGTCACCTGCTCTAATATTCCTTTATGTGGTTTGGTGTTAAATTTCATTTGCTAATATCTATAGTGAAGCATCCCAAGCTGCTTGATAGATTAAAGACATTATATGGATGCAAGCTGTTGTCGCACTTTTCAATGCTACATTTACACTTCTAAATGATACCGTTTTAAGGATTTTAAATCCTTATGGGGGCAAAATTCAAATTGTACACTGCTTTTAGAATGTTACAGTTCTGCATTTAGTTGATCTGGAAACTAATAGCAAGCAAAAAAATAGTTGAAGTTGATCCAGTACCGATGGAAGTGTGCCATGGTGAATAGCCGAACACTATCTAGGATCATACAGTTAATTACCATTGGTAGCCAAGGGCCACAAAACCTGAGTAAATGTCAGTGCCATAGAAATGGAGTGTGAAATGGATGTTTACGATAAACATGGATTCCCCATCATTGAAGCACTGTTTCTAAGATCTGATTCATCTACCAGCTAAAGAAAAAGTTTAGCAATAATTATTTTAAATAATGTTAAAAGAATCTCCTAAAAGGCACAAAGATTGCTCACAAGGCAAAAACAAGACTAAAGTACTCATGAAGTTCACAAAACACATACAGTATAACTATTACACTTTAAAGTCCTTCACTTTGTTACTTTTCAAATGTATCCCAAAAATGAATTTAAAACCGATTCTAAATATAACAAACTGTGGGTCTTTTTAAAATTACTGCACTCTATAGTCATAAATTGAACATATAATTTAAGCAATTGGACAGATTAAATGCAAAGGAGCTGACTTATTTAATATATAGTGCCAAGAAACTCAAATACTGTATATTTCTGCAAATATTTCCCATTTATTTTGCATCAAGGGTCATCAAGTACAGGAGTAGCTAAGATAAAACTCCTAATGTTTTTCCCAAAAAACTTGTTCCAAAGTTGGATTAGGAAAATGCTGTTATTGCAGCAGAAAGATATTCCTGTTTCCTCCATGAGCAACCTTTCAGAGCTTCTGTCCGGATATTTATAAATTACTTCAAGATGTATTTTGACCCATCTCCCATTGAAAAGAGTTACATGATGGTCAAAATAGTTTCATGAGTAGAAGGCACTTTCCATTACCCCGTTCAATAAGATATTGTCCATGTGTGAGCTAAGACAGTAAGTGTCAGCATGCTCTTCCATCATGGGGAAATTTGTAGCAGGGTTTGATCCTGTCCTTGCCTGACGTACACACACACACCTCCAAGCATGAAACCTTGACTATTCCAATCCCTAGCCCAGGGTACTGATGCCTCCAATTGTAATGAAACTGCCATCTTAGACAGTTTCAGCTAAGTCATTATGCACAGGATTATATCAGAGTCCTTAATACAGCAAAACCTTGCATGTGGCAACTACTTTAACAAGTGAGCTACCTGTGAAGCAACACACATTTTGCATTCAAATCAGGATTTTATTCAGAGGTACTAGAATTCTATGCATGAATGAAGTTGCAGGACAGTGTTCTAGGCCCAACCATCGTCAGTAGCTTCAATGACCATTCCCCCATCATAAGGTCAGAGTTTGCTGATGATTGCAGAATGCTCAGTTCCATTTGCAACTGCTCACAATGAAACCTTCTATGCCTACATACAGGAAGGCCTAGACAACATCCAGGCCTGGGTTGATTATTGCAAGAAAAAAATTCTTGCTATAAGTGCAGGTAATAACTATCTCCAATGAGTGTCTAATCATCTCCCCATGACATATAATGGTATTACAATTCTGGATTACAGCAGCAACACCCTTTTAGGGCTCACCTTTGACCAGAAACATAAATAAAAGTGACTACAAGAGTAGGTCAGGGGCTGGCTACTCTGTGGTGACTGACTCATCTCCTGACTCCCCAGAGCCCTTCCACCACCTACAAGGCACAAGTCAGGAGTGTGTTGAGATACTCTGCACTTGCCTGCAGCTCCAGAAACACCATCCAGGACAAGGCATTCTGCTCAACTGGCACCCCATCCACCAATTAAACATTCAGCCCCTCTGCCACCAGCACACAGTGGCAACAGTGTGCAATATTGACAAGATTCTTCGTCATCGCCTTCCAATCCTGCACCTTTACAACCTAGAAGGACAATGGCAGCAGTTGCCCAGGAACACCATTACCTCCAAGTTCCCCTCCAATTTACACCCCATCCTGCATTGCAATTATATTGCCCTCCCTTCAAAGTTACTGGGTTAAAATCTTGGAACTCCCTACCCAACAGCACCATGGGAGTACCTTCAGCACATGGACTGCGTTAGCTCAAGCTAGCAGCTCACCACAACCTTTGAGGCAACCAAGCATGGCTTGGCATCAATGTCCAAATCCTGAAATTTTTCTTTTTTTTAATAAATTGTTCTAACTGTAACTGTTATGAACTACATTAAAAAATGCTGAGTGACAGTGATCTTCCTGTGAATCCCTAAGCGGTACAGACCATAAAATGTCAGGTTGAAATCCCGATCTAAGCTAAGTTAGCTGACGCTAGCTAGATTTCAGGACAACAACAATTTCATCCTTGAGATTGAGTAGGGGATGGGGGAGAAAAGCAAAACAAGCTTCTGGTTTTGAACATGGTGCACTTCACATAAATAGTTATTGGGCAAGGAGAGGACAGGGTATAGTTTCCATGCCCCCCACTGCCAAATTGAGTGCTGACACCCAATGCGCAGGCTCAAGCACACAGAATGACAATTTCAAAGAGATGCAGGAGGGGACTAATGGAACTGAACATGACGAAAATCAGTGTTCTTGGAACTGGAGTGGAAAGGAAGAAACAAATAATGTTATCACAAGGGAAGTGGATAGACACTGAAAAAGAAAAAATCTGCATGGCTATGGAGAAAAACAAATGAATAGACCAAATTAGATAGTTCTTTCAAGAACTAAATGACCTCCTTTTATATGATGCATTATTGTACTACACCAACTTCCATCAAAAGCTATTTACACCAACAAACTCACGTACTCATTATAGACTTTCCATGCATTTGAACCATGCTGTGACATCAGCTCCAGGTTTTCAATTCTCACTGCCTGATGTTCTAGCTGTGCCATGGAGTTGTTCACAGACTCTTGCCATGCAGTGATATCATTCTTCTGTCCTGAGGATGGGGCAGGCAGTTCATACCTGAAAAACAGCAAACCACAGATGAATTGAACAGAAGAGGATTCCTTCACTTTCCCCCTCATCTCCTGAAGATGCACTTCCCTGATACACTTTTTATGTGCTGCTGCCAGCAATCTGTTCTCACCCAAAGAGCTCTTCTTCCTAGGATTTCACACCACAGGTTTGATGGTAGTCTAAAAGAATTTTAATGAGATGCAGAAACTAAAGTTGTGCAACATACAGCAGCTATTGAAGTCCAAACTGACTCCAGAGGGAGACTCCCTCCTTCAGGAAAACTCGCTCTGCTTCAGTCCATTGGCTCCTGATTTCAGGCTGCATTTATACTAGAACCACAGCAAAGCAGGAAAGCAACAGCTCTAACGTAAATGTACTCTTAGAAAGCAAGTCCAGGCTTGGCTATTTAACAGCCGAGGGTATCAAAGTCGACCATGATGCTATTCTCCAATTGCCAAACAAAAATTTCAGGAAAGACCAAGGGATAACTATTAGGAATGGGAATCATGGCTGATTCTTGAGATTTTCAGCACAATGCAATATGCAGAGCAGAATCCAGCTTAAGCAGACTGCATTGGAAGATATTACAGCCCACAAGGCCCTGGACAGAGCGCAGTAGAGATTTACTAAATCGGTACCAGTGATGAAGGACTTCATTTACGTGAAGAGATCAAGAGAAGGTAGGATTGCTCTCCTTAGAACAAAGGTGGCTAAGGGGAGACGAGATATTTAAAATCATGAAAAGCTTCGATAGAATAAGTAAATAGAAACTGTTTTCATTGATAGAAGCGTTAGTAACCGGAGGACACTTAAAATAATAATTGGCAAAAGAGTCAGAGGCGAAATGAGATTTTTTTTAAAAAAAATGCTCTGGATTACGATGACCTGGAAGGCCTTGCCTGAAAGTGTGCTTGACGCTTAATTGGACCAGCCATAAAAATACTGTGGCTCCAAAAACAGGACAGAGGCTGGAAATTTTACAGCAAGTAACTCATCTAACTACCAAAGCCTGTCCACCATGTACAAGGCACAAGTCAGTAGTGTGATGGAATACTCTCCACTTGCCTGGATGAGTGCAGCTCCAACAACACTCAAGAAGCTTGACACCATCCTAGACAAAGCAGCCTGCTTGATTGGTACCCCATCCACCACCTTAAAACATTCACTCCTTCTACCACTGGTGCAGTAACAGCAATGTGTACTATGTACAAGATGCACTGCAGCAACTCATGAAGCCTCTTTCAACAGCACCTTCCAAACCAGCAGCTTCTACCGCCTAGCAGGTTAAGGGCAGCAGATGCATGGGATCACCATCACCTGCAATTATCCATCCACACCACACACCATCTTGATTTGGAATTATATCATCGTTCCTTCATGTTGCTAGGTCAAAAACTTGGAACTCCTTTCCTAACAGCACTGTGGATGTACCGACACCAAATGGACTACAGCGGTTCAAGGTGGCTCACCACCACCTCAAGGTCAATTAGAGCTGGGCAATAAATGCGGGCCTATCCAGCAATGCACACATTCCATGAAGGAATCTTTAAAAAATTGATTCAATAGTAACTTTAAAAGGAAACTGGATACATACCTGAAGTAGAAAATGGGCTATGTGGAAAGAACAGGGGAGTGGAACTAATTGGATAGTTCTTTCAAAGAGCTGGTGCTGGCACAGTGGCCCAATTGCCTCCTTCCATTCTAGTTTTCTACCTGCCTTTCCATCCATCTAGTCACATCAGAGTGACTGCTTAGAACAAAGTACAGATCCCACAGATTCTTCCAATTAGCTTCTATTCCCAAGAGAATGAGTTCCAGCAAACTATTCTTAAATGATAGTCATCAACATTACATGCCATTCGTTACAAAAAACTGCTAGTTTCTTAAAACCTGTTGCTCACCTGCCCATTGTTTTCTAGTTTACATTTTCCAAGCAAGCTTGCAGCCTCACCTTTTCATACTGAGCAGTTCCATTGGTTGGCGAGCTGCCAGTCGCTCAAACTCATTCCTCATGATCTCAGTCTATAAAATAAGTTAAATAAAAACCCATTAGCCTTTAAAACCTTTTTAACTATTGCATTTAATGCACTGCATTTCCTGTGGTGCAGCATCAAATGAATCATACATGATTTTAAAAGGTTAAATGAACCCATTACACACTTCCAGTAGAGCAGTTATTGTGCTGCACTACACTGCCATATCACATCCTTTGTAAAAACTGACCTCAGTAAAATAACAGTTAAATCCAACAGGGTTCTAGCTAGCTTCATTGCTGTAAATACTCTTGCTGCAGATTTAAAACAATTGACAAAAAACTAGGGGGAAAGATTAGGAGAATTTTTTTTTACCCCCACACAGTGAGTTACGAGTCTGGAATGCATAGCCCGAAAGGGTGGTCGAAGCAGATTCATTAGCGCTTTCAAAGGGGAATGAGATATATACCTGAAAATGGAAAATTTTGCAGGGCTATGGAGAAAAGAGGGAGAGTGGGATTAATTGGGTAGCTCTTTCAAAATGACGGCACAGGCACAAATGGACAGAATGACCTCCAACTGTGCTGCAAGATACTATGATCATGGTTTATGGTTTAATACCCTTGGAAACTGAAAAATTGCGGAGATCCCACAACTACTGCCATCGCTACTTTTTCCAAGGTAACAAGGAATGGGCATAAACAGCAGCTTGCTATTATCACCCATGCTGAGAGGATAAAAAGACATTCTGACCGAGGTTTTTTAAATTGAAGGGGTCTGCTGCAATTTTTACCCTGACATTAGGCAGCAGCAAGATTCATTGGCTCCAGCTCTATAAATCAAAATGCAATAAGCAAAATAAAGTACTGCAAAAAAAAAGCAAAATGCATGAGCTTACGCAAGATCTGCTTCCAAAGACGGCAGATCTGGAAAGTCAAGGACATTAGAAAGTGGGTTCCTTTTAAAAATAAATATTCAAGAACAATCTAGAGAATTACACATTTCCACGTCTGCAGGGCATGAGAAAATGACATCTTCAAGTATGTTCAGATCGAAAAGCAAACAGATTGGTCAAATGTCACAAAAAGCAACAGCCAAATATGAGTATAATATGCTGACTGGCTCAAATTTACCAATTACTAAAAACTTAATAATCAGAAACCAACTTTTTTAAAAAATAAAATGACGGAATTCCCTTCAGCTACCAGTGATTATGCCACCCACTTTGTTATATGTACGCTCTTGTATCTGGCAGACTGTGGGTATTGAGGCTTCCATTATCAGCTGCACTTTTAAATGGACCACTCCAATCCTGGTTATCCCATACACCTCAGTCATCAAGACCAAATTGAGAGAGTCTGTAATTATGGCCTCACATTCTCAACAAATGAAGCAAACGCTCAAATAAATGGATGCTTTCCTCAGTTGGAACCACGCCTTTGTTTCAGCATCAACGGAACAGGTGGCAAATACTATTACAATAGTGTGCATTTCAGCATTAGCATTGGTGGACAGCATCATTGCAATCGGGTCACACCACATTGCACTATGATAATTAACCACAGCATTACTGCATGATCATCTGCACTAACCTTGTGATATACATATCAAGTTAAATAAATGTACAACTACTTAAAGCCTTTGGGGCTGGGTTGGGGGGGGTGGGGTGGGGAAAGAAAGAGTGGTGGCAACCTATACATTAAAAATGGCAACGTCCTGTTATTAGTTAGCATTCTCTGAAGATATCAACATGCCCATGTTTGGTGATGCTTGCCCCATCAAGTTTCCATTAATTCCTCCCATTAATTTGACACCAAGACTAGGCTAGTCCTGTAATTATAGATGATGTAAAGATCTATGGTGTCAGAACCCTCAATAATTACAAGGCCCTGCACTTGGCATTAAATGTGGGGCTGATGCCAGGAAAGTGCTGGGCTCTGAATTACTGTCTGCTGAGATGGAAAGAGATCCACGTGCTACAGCCTTACTCCAGAGACTGGAGCACAAAAATGTAGACACTCACTCCAGTGCAGGAACAAAGGAGTGCTGCACTATCAGAAGAGCAATTAAAATCGAGGTCTGCCTCCTCTAGGGTGAACACAAAAGATTCCATTGCACTATTTTAAAGAAGAGCAGGGAATTTTACCTGTGGTGCCCTGGCCAATATTTATTCCACTATCAATATCACAGAAACAGATTATTTGATCATTAAGTTTGGAGTTATCATTTGCAAGGCATTATCAGTTCTTCTATATATGTCCACCTGAGCGGAAGAGCCTGAAGACAGTTCTGCGCATGTACCTATACTGCTGAGAGTCGACTAGAGTGTAAACCGAAAGTGGGGCCTGCCAAAGCACATTACATTGCCAAGTTTGAAACATATGGAACTGGGCTGCTGTGGTGTGCTGGTCTTTGAAGTTGTTTGCTGCTTGGTTCTTGGTACCTATGGCTTTGCTTTACTGTTAACTCAATAGCAATATGCAGTATTGTAGGTTGCTGGCTTAAATCATTCTCAACAGCAGCAGAGTCCAGCAATGTCAGGCCCCAAACCCCATAAACTTGTGGCAGCAGGCAGCATGAGGCTCCAGGCAAGGACTGGCAGCAGGCAGCATGAGGCTCCATCCACATGTTTCAGGCTTCATGCAAAGTAAGGCAATTTTTAAAAATCTCTTCTACAGGGAAAAACAACAAAACTCCAAAGCAGTAACTAATCCACTGATTAGAGTTTAGTCTTTTACTTTACCGGCCAAAGACAACTATAAATACAATTGCTGGCCACTAGTTTGAGGATCTTCAAGCCAACTACAGCACCATTTTATGCATTGTATCATATCACCAGTCATATGATTTGTACTCTCCTCAGCCATACTGTACAATCACAGCATCACTCAACTCTGTCACCTACCTGCCTGACAATGACTGGACTAAGTTACACATTGTAGAGAACCAAATTACTCTACAGCAGGGGCAGGATCAAATTACGTTTCCAAACAGTGTTGGATGTGCCTTGTCTTCCAATCGGACAACTCAGAAATCTGGTCCAACCCACTTGTGTTGTAAATAAACAGGTCTTTTACTGTTTGTTGGAGCTTGCTGTGTGCAAATAAATTGGTTGCCACATTCCCTAAAGTAACAGCGACCACACTTCAAGAATGCTTCAGTAGCTTTAAAGCTCTTTGGAACGTCCTGAGGTCAGTGTTGACAATGTACAAATGCAAGTCTTTATTTATAATGCACAAGTTTCTAACCAGTACTACAGTGAAAGCAAACAGTTTTAGCCAACAAAAAACAGTTCTATAGAACCCTTGTATAAAAACTCAAGTTATGCCCCTTGTGGAAAACAATGTCTAGTAATGATTCCACCACATGGAAAAAGGTCGGGAAACGGTTTGGTTGGGGGGGGGGTGCCAGCAGCACAAGAATAACTAAGGTTTTTTTTATAAAACTTAAGACAGGCTAGAAGTTCAGGGAGCTGCATCATTTTAGTCCAGAAATGTGTCGACTTCAGGGAGACCTGATTTGAAATGAAGAAGGGATGAGACTGTGTCCATGTGGAGAAATTGTTTGACTTACTTAAGGAGAACAAGGGAACATACATGTAAATTATGCAAGCACAGAAGCAGATAAGATGTCAGGCGGTTTTTCATTTCACAGAAGGTCACAGATATTTGGAAGAAATTGCCAGCTCACGCAGCAAGTGGAGATTCACTGCAAATATTCAAAAGGGAGCTGGCCAAGTTCTGGAAAGAGGTTAACACTGCTGTATACAAAGATAATTGTGATGTCGGAGGTCAGAAAGGAACTTCCCAGAATTACCGTTTTGTCTGAATTGGCCTAGGATTTATTATTTATTTAAAATCTGCTCTTTGCCCTCTCTCAGTTCATCACACGGTTGCTGGGAGATGGGCAGCATTGAGATCGAGTTGCCTAATTGTAATGAGCTGAACTTTTTTGAATGTTCATATGACTGAACTCTGGTTTGGTCTAATCCATGAATTAAGTTTTACATCTTAGAAAAACCCTGCGATGCTTCTGCTTAAAAAGTTTTATTTTACCAGTGGCCTGCTCCCAATTGTGTCTCAGCTTCCAATACTTCCATGAGCAAATTCCTCTTGGGGTGTAGAAACTCCACGCAGGGACAGATAATGTGTTCTTACTTCCCTGGAGAAGCAGGCTTTGAGGTTTCCCAGAGCCATTCGTCAGCAGTTGAGATCAGTGCACTGGGGCCCGCTGACCGCTCCAGACCCTCCATGACCATCTCCAACTGGGGGACCCACACTCTTCGGAAAGTGCTGGCAGTTGGTGATTTGTCTTGTATCTCCAGGCAAAAGGCTAGGCAAATATGGGTGATGGTCTTCTCCTCCCAGATGGTGCGTTGCTCCAAGTAACCATGTCAGCTCCAAGCAGTTTGGAAGAGGACGATTCAGAGACCTCCTACCCAGGCTAGGAAACTCAAAATCAAAGCTTTGCTGACAATCAATGGCACCCGGATCAAACACCCATGCCAACCCCTGGGCCACGCTGCATGCCCTTGCAAATGCGAAAAATACACCAGGCAGAGCAAACACTGACCAATGAAAAAATAATGAATTTTTAAAAAAGAGGGGAAAAAGTGAATCATGGTTTGCTTTAACCCTTAAAGCCACTATTAGGCAACTTCTCCTATGTATTGTCCAGGGATGTTGCCTATATCCCCAGGGGTACAGGTAGCACAGTTGGGAACCCCAGCTACAGTTCACCTTCACTCTTGAGCAGCACCAAGGGAGATTATTAGTCTGTCTCCCAAACTGTCAGCCTCGCAATCCTGTTTTGCTCCACTAGCTTTCTGGGCGATGGAGGAAGGAACTTTAAATGGGTCAATAGGTAAATGCACTGTCCAGTCCAATACGGATCCATATTGACCAAAAAAGGTCCCGGGTCATTACTGACTTGAAGAGGGCAACATTTACCAAAAAGTGTTTGGACATCAGGATTGACCTGAGAAATGGGGTAATTTATGTTGTTAAGTACTGTCTGCAGCATTCACTCACAATAAATGGCCACTTGGATGAAATATTGGAATGCTGCCAGCAGCTTTGGTTTGTATTCTTACACACTTATTTCTGTGCATTTAACAGCTGCACAACATTCTCTGACTGCTCTTTCAAATCAGCACATGAAAAGGCAATTTAGAGTCACAAATCCCAGACATCAAGTTAAAAGAGGTTATGCAGACTTACTTCAAATGCTGAATAGTCAGGTGTAGGCAGATAGCTCAGGTAATTTTTTGTGGGTCGATAACGTCTGGTCTCTTCTTCTACCAGCGCAGCTGCCTGAAATACAAGGAACGAATGTGAGGAAAGCCTAAATATTAAGAGGCCTTCCATCAATCCTTGCAAAAGCATTTTCAACCATCAACTCAGAATGGCATTGCAGGCACCTGGGAGTCAAAAATTCTACCCAATGTCAGTTGCAAAGAACGTTCATGAACTCTCAGACCTTCTGGAAAGCAAACATGTGTTGCCTATACCAAATTCAAGATTTGGAAAGGTGAGAAACAAATGGAGACCTGAATCAATTTGGGTTTACTTTATATAGAATGTACTGTCAAACATTATTACATTTATGATTCTGAGCATTATTATATTTGCAGATTAAATTTATTGTGCTTAGTTATTTCATTTTAGGTTAGAAATTATATTTGGAATTTTAATTTATTGTTTCTTTTGCAGTTGGTGTATTCCATTTCTACCTCAATCTTATTACAGGCCTGAATGCAATGGAATCAGATTGAAATCATCTTAAAAACATGGCCACAACAAAACCAAAAAGTGATTCCCTCAACTGTAAAACACTAATACAGAGGACTAACATGAAGTGTCAGATGAAGGTTTTTATTTTCAAAAAATGCACAAAGTTTTGGCAACATTAACAAAATTATAAATGATGTCAAAGATTTATCGATTTTGCAATAATTACCTTATTTTTCTTTTTTCTATTCCTGTGAATTGCACACATTAAAATACTGCAAAAATCAATTGTTAAAGAAATTGAGAATGTTGACAACACTGCTTTTGCTGAAATCACTTTCCCCGTTCTCCGGTTTCTAAAATTTCTCATTGACCTAATTTGAAGATAAACTTAATACTGCTGTCAAAAAATGCTTAATCCAATTATGTTTAAATAGCAAGCCTGTTCCTCACAGTGCAGGCAACTCAGTCCCATTTGCACTTAAATTTCTTATTAGCTGGTTTGCCCTAGATCAATTTTGTAGGCTTTGAGGTTTAGCCAGAGCTGCTCTTCCCTCTGCTGACTCTTCATGGATAAATATTCCACTAACCTACCTATGACCACCAGTGTTCTGCTAAATTCTGTTTGCCAAACCACCTGATTTGGTATTGATAGCAAACTTTGATATTGAACTTTGTGCAGATGTCCAAAGCATTTATACAAGTGGAAAAGAAACCCCAGCACAAATCCCTACAACACAACTCCCACATCACACCAACCTAAAACATATCATTTATCTTGTACTTTTTTCCTGAAAGAGAAGACAAAAAAAATCAAGACATTTTGATCAGATGATGCCAAGCCTGGGTCTTTCAGAAATGGCAGACTGTGGCATCAAAGGTGTTCCAGTTTTCAATCCAGCAAAAGCACAAATTATAGCTGCAGGACAGGAGATGAGTTTCAATTTCTACACAGTGAGGATGCTTGGAGAAGGAAGCATATGCAGGACAGAGCATTTGAAGTTTAAGAACAATACAGGAGCATTCGAAAGGACCATTCA